>NC_139408.1:44944996-45566996 GCF_905368555.1 Meleagris gallopavo | reverse complement strand
GTGGGTTAAATAAAAAAATGCATTGCCACCGCCATCTCATGGACTTATGCAAGTTATAATAATCAGCATTTAAATTTTTCCCACAACTTTGAGGCTTAATAGCTTTAAAATCTTACAAGTTGTAAAAACAATTAAAGCAATAATTTTAAAAATAAGCAGAATAGGACCTTCAAAAGAATGTGAACCTTTAACACTTCACAGTTAAATAAGGGCCTTGTAATGCATTCACTTGAAGGCCAGCCCTGAGAAAACGCAGAAGCATCCTGTGAATTTGTTGATGCTAGTTCAGACAGACTGTTTATTTTCATGATTTCATGGAAGAATTTTAATTTAATGAGTGTTTTATACACTAATGTAAAGCATAGTTTCAAGCCTATAATTATTGTGTCAAAATATTTCTGCTTAAACAGCAGCAGCTGACTACAGAAATGTGATTTACATCTGAATTGTATCAGGGGGACACTGCTAAAAATAATCATCATGTGCCTCTTAATTGAATAAAAAATTAACAAAGAATATCAATGTATCTTTCAGCCTAAGCCTTTCTGCCTTTCATTTAAATGTTCTGCTTATTTGCTTATTGACTTTTAGGGGCTAAGGTTTCCAGAAAAAGCATTGGTACAGAATAGCCATGTGTCATTTTGCCCACCCATTTCTCCCTATTGCACGCATAGCGATGGGAAATTGCATGAGCAAATTGTCGGTTCCTGTCATTGGGAGCCTACATTTTTTGAAAATCTCACCATTAATCTTTCAGCTCAGTTTTAAAATAACCAACTGCCATCATGAAACAGGTTTCTCATGCTGTTTAAGGCTGTCAGCAGGTTTTGACCGGTTCAGGCCACATTTTGCTCTTGCAATGAGGTTAGAAATATTTTTTTTGTTGTTGTTGTTGGAGAATTCATCTTTTGAGGTAATGCCTAGGGCAGCTTCAGATGGGAGAACTCTTTCTTGCACACTCCCAATCTGTTTATATGGCTACACCACTGAAGATGGGAACACTGCCCTACTGCAGCTGCCCTGGTCTTTGTCTTGTCCATCTGTAGGGCAGGATTATTCTCTGTTTGTCTTACAGTACCCTTTAGAGGATCCAGATGAAACAGCTGTCATGCTGGGTGCTGCGTGCCCTTCCCAGGGAGGAACTGTCTCTTCCCCCAGAGAAATTACCACCTATGCACACGAGCCAAGGCAAACAGAGGAAGCACCATTATTCTTATTTTGGAAACTGAGGACCGATGTTGAGGCTGCATGGGTAGATATGGCATCCTTCTGAATATATGCCTCTGCCAAGTTTGCCTCCCCTCCAGAGAAGGTCCATAACACTCTCTTATAATCTCCTGCACTCACCATTCCCATTATAAGGGAAGAAAGCCACCAAGGGCCATGTTCCCTACATTCAGACGAAGAATGCAAACCCAGGAGCTCACTATAGCATATACTTGCCCTCCAGTCTGGACAACTTCCAACATTATGTTACTATTCAAATTTGATTGGGAAATTTGTAGTTAAGCAGCAGGTATTTGCTTAAGATGTTTTTTTTTTGCACTCATGCAAGAGTATTTGGGGGAAGAGAAGTCCATGGTGCAGTGTCACATATGAAAGTATACCCATGTTTGCCTTTTCTTCAAGGGATGTGATATCTTGCTCCTCCTCTTCTGCACTGTGCAGACTTTTGCGGCTTCACATTAAAGAAATGTCCCTTGCTTCTTCAAAGAAATTTTAAGATAGCTAGCTGGTTTGCAGGAGATCCTTGCTTTTTTTCTCTTATATTTCTGCTTTGTGCCAGCTCCTTTGCACGTAGCAGTACTTACAGCTGGAGTTTTGTGTTTTTTTTTCCAGCCAAGACAGCATCAGCAGACTGCTCCAGCAAGCCAGTGCAGCAGCCCAGGGTGCAGCATGAGGGCCCAGACTGTAGCCCAGCGCAGCCCCAGGGGGCTACTGAGATCTCCAAAGCAAAGATAGATAAACACTGTCTAAAAGTGTTTTGTTTTCATTTGTTACTATTTCCTGGCCTAAGAATGTATGATTACAGTCTTGCACAGCCAGTACATGACTATGAACAAATCCGCAAGTTAGGAAGAAGTTTCTGTTTTGGGTGCCTAAACTGTATAAACATTGCATATATCCATTATATATTGCAAGTGGGAATAGAGGTATCTGCATACACATGTGTGTATCAGTGTTATGATTCCCTTTGTTGATGAAGCATAAATTTGGGCTCTGGGCCTGATCACGACTCTTAGATACTTTAGCTTTAGTTCACTGTATTCCTGCAGCACCGGATACTCTCCAATGCAAGCAATGTGATACTAAACCTTTTTCAGAGGCCAAGATCCATGAAGATTTGCTATGCCCTTTCCTGACACTAGGATCAACTCACGTAGCTGAGTCTGGCATTCGTATACATTTCAATGTCTCTGTGGGAACTGCATATGCTCTTTTTATTTTATGCTAAGATTCCACTAAATTGTTCTTTGGATTTATTTCAAAGAAGGAGAAGGGAGAAAAAGGCAGTAAAGATTGCTCTTCTTATGCTTTTAGTTGTTTTTTTAACTCAATTATATTTTGATAATTCTGTATGAAGCTTTGGAGTATGTCTTTGTTTAAGCAGTATACCTTCCATAGGAATAGTCAGTTAAATGTATATGGCTAGTTTCAGGCATAACAAGCTTTGACAAGGGCATTTAGCGGTTGTAATTCAAATCTAATTCAGAACATCTTAGCACTGGACCTGTCAAGCACTTGAAATGCACTGTAGCTGCAAAACGAAGGGATATGGTCCCAGTCGTGCTCTGTGTGGCATCAAGCTGATGTGTCAACAAGAGCAGTTACAATTACAGGTTCTTTCAAGCATACTAAACTAATTTACAGCACTCTGAAATTGTGGGAAAAGGCCTTGCTGGCATGAAGGTACATGGGACTTTCATACTGCTAAGACAAGGCAGGTGACAAGAGGGTTTCATTCAGGAGTTTCAATATTGCACAGTTTCAGTGCCACCTTTGAAGAGGGGGGAGGGATTGTTAGATTTGTAACTAGATATTTTGTGGATAATAATAGATTTGCCTTGCAGCCATCAAATACCCTTGTCAAATCCCATTAGAATCACATTGCACGCTTGTTTGAAACCTCAATCTAAAATGCACCCATTTGCTAAGTGAGGATGGGGTCCTAATTGCACTGCCAGTGACTGGTCCTTTCTGTTTGCTTGTCTTGTTGGCATAATAAACAGCACTGACCCTGGCTGCAAAATGTCTCCACTGCTGCTTCTTCCATGGATTAGAAAGCTTTGCGTATAGGGAGAGGTCTCTCCAGAAGCAGATCTGATCCAAGGATGTCCCACAAAAAACAGGACAGAATTACAGTAACCAACATGTAATTTTAACATCAAGATATAAAAAGACTTGATTTTAAAGTGCGCCAGTGATTTAAAGCAGCTGCACACGTTTAGAGGGCATCGCTTTAATGTGCTCACAAAGGCTAATGGAAGCTTTTACAAAAGAAAAAAAAAACAACAACACAGGTTTTATGATTTATCTACTTTTTATGCACAATATTATAGGCTCTTCCCACAGGGACTCATAAATGTGATTTTTACTTCCCAAATTACAAAGCTAGTCAATTATTTGGGAATGAGTCATTCATTCAAGAGTGTCTGTAGCGGGATGTGTTAACCATCAGGAAATTTTACACCAATTGGAATTATAAACACCAGAGTTAAAAAAATAATAATAATAAAAGCTTGTGGCCAACTAGCTATATGTCTATTTGTGAAACCTTGTGCGTGGAGCACAGCGTAATGCATGCAGGAGAAGCACTGAGAAATTGACTTCAAGGGGAGGAGGAGAGAGTGAGGCTTTTTGTTTGTTTTTGTTTGTTTGCTTTGAGTTGTTTTTTTGTGTGTGCTTTTAATTGTATAAAATGTGTTTATTTTATTTTGAAACAAAGTAGTTAGCAAAATCCATAGCAACTTGCCTTCACCAGCTGAGACTTGCAGCCAAATAGAGGGAGAGGAACCATTCGCTTGTATTATGGCAAGAGAAGCTGAGAAGCAGCGATGGCTGCTGGTGAACAGTCACACAGGCATTTCCTTTGGTGGACAAGCCTGCTCTTTTCCCTGACACAACTCCATCAAGACCAACGAGAACCGAAGTGGCTGGTTTGGATCTGCCTCCAGCTCTACCTACCCATAGGCCCCCAAGGATTTGCATTGACCTGCCCAGAACTCGTCTCTGAGGATAACAGCAACTTGTGGGCATGGGTGCAACCAAAAGGCACAGCTTCTGTCTAAATTGATTGCTAAACGATGAGAGGTTGAAGTATTAAATAATTCTGGTCAGTGTATCCTTCAGCTGTATTCTAGGCCAAAATTAGAAAACCTCTGGGGTCTTTTCATTAGGCACAAGTCCTCCAGAGAGGACAACAGTCTGATGGATAAGCAAGAACTACGTGTGAGTAGATAGATGGGCCTCCACTGACATTGCCTTCTTTCCGGTGAGGAACAATATATTAATTGCCTCCTGGCTGTCAGTGTCCCAAGTCACCAGTGCTGTGGCTTGTCCCTACACTTGTCTACTAGGCTTCTATGTAATGGAGTGGAGACATTCTCACCAAGCCTCAGTAAATATTGGATCACTTTCATTTCTATTTCTTTTAAAGGAAGCCATAGAGACATTTCTATAATATCCACAATCTCTCTCCTGTCACTTTGCCCTTGTACTGATACTAAAAATTTTGGGAACTGTAATTAGTTTCTCTGCTGAACACATCCACCAGTGTGCTCTGGTAGAATTGCTCATAAATTCCGCATAACTGCTGTGCATTTCTTTCCTAAGGAGGGCACTGAGCCTATGTTTTCAGGAAAAGAAATTTAGGCATGCACATGAAGATGAATGAATGAATGAAGGGTGGAAAAACGTGGATCGTGTATTTATGCCACCACTCCTTAAAGCATAATTAGGAAGTAAACATTTTTTTTCCTCTTCTTTTTTTTCCTTTTTCTTTCTTGGAACATAGTAGTGTCTTGATGCGGTCATACACATTAGGTGCATGGGAGATAAGGTTTATAAAGGTATTTCAGGCTTGAAATGGGCCATGAGGTCTTGGCTAAATATTGTCAAGGATAGAAGAGCTGCAGATACAGGAGCAACTGGCACAGATGCATAACAGCAAGAGGTGTCATAGGGCCTACAGTTGAGGCTGGGGCTGAGTTGCACCTTTATGAGCTAGAGGAATGAAAGACTGCAAAACTCACCCCTCTGAGACCCTTTCATAAGGCCCATTTTGTGCAATGTTTGTTTTTTCTTTTTTCATACTTAAATCTAGACCACTCCAGCACAGAACCAGGTACTTTGCATCTGCAGGTATTTCCTTGCAGCTGCATTTCTGCAGTTGAGCTGCAAACATTGCAAAATATCATCTTATGAATCCTCTAAAAGCTGGGTGGTCAAAATCTGTGGTTTAACCTCAGCAAAATGACAGGGGAGCCTAGTTTTATTTAAAAGAGCATAGAGAAGCCAAAGCATGCTTATAAACAATTGATTTCTTTCCGTATCCTGTTTGCAGGTAATGCCATTATCCAAGATAAGGGCTTATCCTACAAGGGCTTGAGAATGATGTTATCATTAAGTGTGTGA
This sequence comes from Meleagris gallopavo, assembly GCF_905368555.1. Lineage (NCBI taxonomy): Eukaryota > Metazoa > Chordata > Aves > Galliformes > Phasianidae > Meleagris > Meleagris gallopavo. The sequence goes on along the minus strand of NC_139408.1, from coordinate 45,561,362 downwards.
GCAGATATACTGCCTTCAGAAAAAAAACAAACAATATGTAATGTGAAAATTAAATACGTAGTTAGGTGTTTTTGGGAGCTAATTTCTAATAGAGTCTGATATGGGTTACTGAATAAAGCCCTGAATAATCTGGCAGCGTTTAATGAAAGTTTTTCTTTTGTAAATTATTTTCTGTGAAACACTTTAACTGAGCTCCAGACAAATGGGAAGATTAAAAAAAAAAGTGAAAAATTTCAGGGAAAAATAGATTTCCTGAAGTTTTAGTTAATACATCAAGAACTTATCTGTTACCATGAGGCTAAAGGGTCAGTTGTTAAATTTTTAAGTATTTTCCTGACGTGTATTTTTCCAGAGAAATCTGAAAAATGTTAAGTAGCTTGGACGCAGGTATTATTTACAGTGCAAATCAAGAATTCTTTTTTTTCCACCAAGCCCACGAGCCAGGAATTTGACATGGGATCTGAACCACAACGACTGAAAATTAAGGAAAGTAAAGGCTATTCTCTTTGTCATCACACTTCCACTTATAGTGATACGCTCTTTTGTTATTAAACAGACCCAATCAAAACAAAAGGGATACTGTTTCTTTTATGAGTAATGCACTAACCTACCAGCAGAAGAAAGTTCACATAAAATGTATGGGTTCAGACAGCGTAAGATTTATTACAATGGCTACAAAAATTATTCCTTCTTAACAGCACTTAAATTGTCTAATTATTCACAGCTGTTTCCAATTTGTTTCAGGTTCTTAATTAGGGGGTAGGGTCCTCTGTCCAAGCCCTAAACCAGCACTGTGAAAAGCTTAGAATTGCTTCATGCTAACCCAGCTCATATCTGGGGTTGGTTAGTGGAATCCAGTGCTAGATAATTTGTTATTCATACTTATCCATCCGCCTCCCGCTGGGCTGAGATAAAGGTACAGAGTGACACAATTTCCTTCTTGTTTGTATAATTATTTTGACCCATCAAGGCAAACATGGATTTAAGGTAAATAAAAAGATAGTGTTTGTTATTTTTTTAGATGAGCAACGCAAGGTAAATGGATACATTTGGGAGCTGACACCTGATAATCTTAATTAATCTCTGGATTTGGGGTTGGGAGATCCTTGTTAAAATTCAGTGCAGCAGTAGGAGGCTGTGTGCCTCTAGGGTTCCTGGGGAGCAAACAGGCTGCAGCAGCCTGCAGTGGGAGGGCTGGCCGGCTGGGTGCTTCAGGCAAAGGCATCTGTCCTGGAGGATGTTACAGCAGAGCACAGCTGGTCTCTGCCCATTTTGGATAGGGAGTTAACATCAGTTCTCTTTATATATATTGTGGGTGTGTAAAAGTGGGAATTATGTTTATAAAGGTGAGGATTCGATTATTCTTTTCACATTGCTTCAGACTTACCCTAGACGTTTTCTTTCCTTTGAATGGTATCCGTGCTTCAAGCGTTACAGTTTTGAGAAGTGAAAAGCCAGATACGCCTCTTGTTTTACTTCCACCTGTGAACTGGCTGCACGTTTTGGATCAGCACCGTATGCGTAGGTGCAATTCCTACCCTTGCATGCAGGGGTGAGTGGTTGAGTGGGCACATGCAATAAAGAGAGATTGAGCCATTCCAAAGGAAGTCTTACTGGTTTAAATGGGAGTAAGATCAGGACCCAAATAAATCTTTCAGGTCACCAGCTGCACTTAGCTGGCCTCATTAAAAATCAGGTCCTTAATATCTGTGGGTGAGTGTATGAAAGGGGGTTATGGGGTGAATTGGTCAGCAGATTTGACGTTTGTTTGTGCTCCCTGTGGATTTCCCTACTGAAAAAGTCCTAGGGAGTTTAATAGGAAAAAAGAGCCTGTTATTTTTCTTTTTTCCTTTTAAAAAAACTATCCTGTAGGATTTAGTAGGGAATTATATCCTGACTATGGACATTTTTTTATGGTTCAGATAACTGTAGGCAAGACTGATTTGTGCATTACTGCATTTTTCTAGTGTGTCTCAATTATAGAAACATCTGCACTAAGTGAACTTGAAACCTCTTTGATTCCCTGTGCAAATTCTCACTGTTCGAAAGCCCTCATGTTTTCCTATTTCATGCCTTTAGCATAATAATTTCAGAGTGGGCTGCAACAGTATGTAACTGTGTAGTTTACAAGGAAAAAGACTATTTTTAACGTGATCACTTCAATTTTTAGAGCTTCCATTCAAAATATATGTCCAGCAGTGACTCATCTCCTGAAGGTTATCAGCAGCATCTGTTATCTCTGGTAGAGATAAAGGTTTTCATACTTGATAATTGTACTTAATCCGATCCAGTGCTGCATGGGGTTCTGAAGTGCTATGAATCCCCTCCTACAACCATGGGTATTTAATGGCATAGTGAAGTCTATTATGTTTTTCTGGTACACAGTGATTTTTCTACTACTCTCTGTAGCCATTTACACCAGTGCGAAATCAGTGTCTAGCGTTACCTTCCAGCCTCTAGGTGGGCTGTTTCACAAAGCGCATGACAACAGAGATATTTTTTTTCCAGCTAATTGGAAAATGAAATAAAACACATCGTTAACTTTCCAAAGTTATTTTCCAGGTTTGTATAACAAGTTGCTCTTGTTTTGGTTGTGTTGGACAACACAGCCAAACAGTGGGTCTGCTTAGCGGTGAACAGTTTCAATTCGTTCCTTGCTAACAGGGTACCCCCAAAGCACAGCAGGTACCAACTCCAGGTCACCAGCTGCATGCTCCCTCTGGTGAGATGGTCCCAGGCTTATTTTGGCTCTTGACCCTTTCTTCAGAGCCCAGAGACTGTATCTGCTTTTCAGCTTCCAAAATGCCCCCTAGGGCTTTGCCCCTGTTTTTTGTCCACCTTAAGAGGTGCAGAGCCCCTGCTCTATAGCTGAGGATGGACTATGAGAGAAGGGAACTTGCTGACATCTCACCTGGTAAAAGACAGTAGAGTTCCTGTACCATCTGAATCAGCACAAATAAAATGCTAAAATATAATCCCAGAAACCAAGTCGCTGAAGTCAATTTATGCCATTAACCATAAGCAGGATCATTGCAGCAGGTAAAGATGAGATCCTGTGGCTCTCCCTTTCAGAAGAAGTGAGGAAGACATTCACCATGGTGAAGAACTTTGGGACAGACTACGTAGACTGAGTGTGACCAATGACCTTGTGGCACAGTTGGTTATCATAGACATTTATTGATATATACTCTTGTATGTAGAAGAGCCAATGCCCATTGACATCAATTGAAAATCTGTTGTTAATATCATTGGCTGCCTTTGCCTTGGATCTGAAGTGAAAGTATTTGCATGGGCATTAGATATTTTAGGTTGCTCTATGCCTGTTGTTGGTGTTCATCCTCTGCCCGAATTCAGCAGCAAGTGGGTTTTGATAGGAGAAATGGGCATGGCAGCTTTGGGAAATCTGAGCCATGAGAAGGTTTAGCCCAATTTTGGATGTTTGTGATAGCAGCCTGAAATCTGTCCAGTAAATTCAAACCATTCTGGAAAGACTTCAGAAAAATAGAGACTAATATTTTTTTATGCTTCTATGAATCATCCTAGTGTTTTGTTAAGTCTTAACGGCTAAGATGTAAACTAAGTTCACTGGGACACTAATAAGAACGAAATATCCTTAAAGAAAAAACAGCTGGTGACTCAAAATCAAATCCTGCTAATATTTCTCTCCCAATAAAATTGATATCACTGACATGAAGGCAAATTCTTCACATTATATATAGTATGATATATTGTAATACATATTAGACTATATATGCACGCATAAAACCATAATGCTTTGAATTAGGATTTAGAAAATATATTGAGAAACAATTACATTTACTGCTGGGTTCTCAATTACCAAAAAGTATCTAGATAAACTGGAATGGATTCAAGGAGGAGATGTCAAAGTGATGGGTAATCCAGGAGAACTGAGTTATGAGGAAGGATTAAAGCACCTAAACCACATATCTAAGAATTTATGAAGAGGTGACTCAGCTCCGACTTGCATCAGCACTGGCCCCATTTTTGGCTGATGTATGAAAGTAAATTGAGGCCAGGGTTGGTTTACACAGGGCTGTAAAGTGCCCTGGTTTTGATACAGCTTCACAGGCAGCGTTTCATCCCTCACTCCAGTGAGGCAGCACCAAGAGAATACATCTGTCTTCTGAATGGTTCAGTGAGATGCAAGAGAAATGATGCCATGCGCTCATGGTTACACTAGCAGCTTCTGACAGAGCCAGGGGACCAACCCAGACTCCCCCAAGCTCCACAGGGATGTCATCACATCACAATGCTGTACAGGCAGGTTAGAGGGAATTCCAGAAACAACCAAATATCAACTCAGAAAAATAGGAATAGCATCAAGGAAAATTCTTCATGGTAAGACATCACCTTGTGCTTGGATTGCTTGCTCTTATCCTTGTTTACAGGCTACAGTTTTTTTGTTTTTTTTTTTCAACAACCGTTTTTTCACAACAACATAATTATAAACTTTGCTCATGTCCTTCTTTGAATGGTTGGGTTGGGGAACCCAAAGGATAATGCTTCTCTGACACGAGAATTTTGTGTATGGATGCAGCAAAACGTGTTACAGGAGGCAATGCCACACTGTGTTTATCTTTGCTCCTTCAGATAGCTTGATTAACATACTTCTCTTATTCCAGACATAATTATTTCCTTTCAGGTTTACCTGAAAAATCAGGGTGTATTTTCATAGTAATATCTTGTTCTTTACTTTATTCAGTTGCACAATGACAGTGACTGCTGCTAGAACATGAAAAATGACCTGAAGTTCATGGAATTGACACTGTAGTGTCATCTTAGGTGTGAGTAAATCCCTTTTGAGAGTGGAGCTCTATTAATGAGCAACTCTGACCTGAGTGTCCAGGCACGTAAGATGCAGCACATGGGTGCTGATATCCTTTCACTCCAATGGGGCTCATCTAGGAACTGACTCATAAGCTTTCTTAAAGTAATGGACTTACAGTTGTGTATAAATTTTTACTGAATCAGATCACCAATTACTTCTCCTTCCCTCATAGTTAGAACTTCCTTTTTTTATTTTGTTTAGAAATAAATGTACTTATCCAACTTAAAACCATTTCCTTTTTCCTCTTTGCAAAGTGAAAAACCAGATATGTGAATTAGTAAACATAAAAGAGCTATACATCTGCTGCAACAAGTTATTGTTGGAAGTCTTGAATCCTAATTAAGGGGAAGAAGAAAATCTGACCTTTGGAAAGCGATAATGTAATATTTTATGAATATTAGCATTTGGAGAGCTGAACCGCTTTTGTGTCTGAATTTATAACTGAAAGTTAAATTATTAAGGTAGGTGAAACACGCTTTAAGCAAAGAATAATGCAATGACTCACGTTAAATGAATTTTTAAAGAGCATGAAGGGGATGTGTTCCTGTTCCTGAATGGTCAGTTTCTTGCGAACAGCCTGCTGGACTGAAATCGTATCTGTGGTTTGCTGTTTTAATGAAAGAGAAAGATAAACTGGGGAGACTATGACAGTAATGAAAAAACAGAAATTCTTAAGACAGGTTTCGTAGAGCGCTTCCTCAGGGAGAGGAAAAGCAGGAGGGATGTATTGCTAATGGCTACAAGTAGAACATTTGATGGCATTACCAGGTAATGTAAATACAGGCTAATGGCCTCATCCTGCAACACTTCTTCAGAGGTGCTGAGTGACCAGCCTCAATGCTGACTGCAGCCAGAGAGGCTAAGGCTGTTTGAGGATAAGGTCTGAAACTGCTGGGCGCACACAGTATGGGATCTGGTCTTCAGAATATATAACTCCAGGGGTCATAGACCCCCTCATGTTTCTGTCCTGAAGCCTGAGCTTCAAGGGCTTGTAAATGAATTTCTGCTTAAATCTCCTGTTTTCACAGGATACGCTCAGGTGCCTGAATGCAGGTGGCTTCCAGCTGCCACTCTGTAATGGCACAAGGGGACCTCTGTCACTTCCGATGCCCTTGAGCTCAAGTCCCAGGTGTCCTCATTTGTCCCAGTGCAACTGAATACCTGTGGCTAAACACTGGCATTACTCTCTTAGTTCCAGCAGGGATATGTGGATGGAAGATGTAGGTTATATGTTATTATAATTTCACTTCAATGCCCCCACTGCATTTGTGCAGATAAAGTTCTTCTGCCTTACCTTCAAGGAGGATGGAATTCACCCTAGATAAGAGTTGGGTGCTGCAACACATAGCAACTTTTAAAGTGAGTCTAATGAGTCTAATGCAAAGCTACAAAGAGAAGAATGCCCATAGTTACAGTCTTTGTCTAAGTAAACTGCAAATGTGCATCTGAAAAGACAAGCAGTAACTCTGGCACTAGAGCAATATTATATAAAATTCTTCTTTATGGTTCTTGGGCCAAATTCATCTACTTTTTACATACCTGTGCTCCTTTTCAGTGGTTGGTGTTCTTCCTGCAGGTGCAGGAGCACATTTCCACCTCAGCCACACTTCTTCCCGAGGTTTGGCAGCTCTAAAATAACAACGAAGTCCTCTTTAACCTTCCTGATCTTTAAGCACATAATCTGTGAAAACATCATCTTCTTTATATCCACTGTACTCTGTATATCTAAGTACATGTTTGACATTTATATTTTCCTGAGGCAGTACATTTTCTTTCTGCCAATACTGGGGTAAATGCTTTAATCAGAATAAATCTGACTCTAAACTGACTCAGCTAACTACATTTAGAGCAAGTTAATTACTAAGAACAGCCATGCTTAAGGAGTTTGGGTATTTCTAGTATTACTTTTCTTTACAGTTTCTCTAGAGATTTAATTCCTGTGCAAGTGAATAATTCTGGTTCACCTCAGCGGTGTTAGCATGCGGGTTAGGTATTGTTTATTTGGACCCTAAAATTAAGGCAGCAAGCATCTGTGTTTGTAAAGATAAGAACAGATTGAACAAGGGTGAAAGAGTCAACTTTAAAACATGTCTACAAAATACATCTTCCTGTGAACATGCGGTATTCCTTGGGCACAGAGCTCAGGATAATCCATGCTGGAGCATCCCCAAATCTGCACTGCCCCTCAGGCACGCAGCAGATACAGTCACTGGGCTCAAACTGAATTGACCAAAGCTATTTTTAACAGGAAATGTGTTAGGCCTCTATAACAACAATAACAGTAATAATTAAAGACACTCTTTAAAACTTAATTTGGTTGAGAAAGGAAAGCTGTTGCTATTTGGAGGAAATGGCAACAACCCAAGCACTTTTTGTGAAAAGATTCTTTTAAGGTTTTCAAAACCTAAGATAACTCAGAAATCCAAACTTCTGAGGATCTCTTTTCTCCCATGCAGATGATAAAATCGAGTTACTTCTTTTCCTTGTTTTCATATATTTCACAAATTTCTGTCAGTTGTGCTTGAAACCCAGGCAAGCCCTTTAGTTCATACTTTGTTATGAAAGAATGTATTTTTCATTTTTTTTCAGAGTTCTCACAATATCTTTCCCCTCAACACAACTGCTCCTGCTCAGAAAGCAATGAGCTTGGCCAAACCTCTATAATAGGTAAAAACTAGAATGGAAAATAAAACTAAGAACTTCCCCCACCCAAATGGATTCTCACTTTTTTAGCCTTTTGTTTCTGTCTCAAAATGCTTCAAGAGCAGAAGGGCCTGATCCAAACCCAGCACTGCCAGCAGCTCTGCATCAACCTGTTTCCCCACATACCATTATTTGTGATGGAAGCATCTTTCTGCTGGTTCTCCCACTGGCTTGGTTAAATTATATCCCTGGGTATTGAGTTGTGCAACTGTGGCACCTGCAGCCCTGTTAGGGCTTGGGAACTGGCATGGCGGTGAGAGGGATTTTACCTCCCTATGCAATGCAAGCTCTGGCAGAGGCTCTCTTGATTTTCTTGACTGATGAGTATCTGTGGGGCAATGTCGACCAAAATCTTACTGCATTCACCAGAAAGCTAGCATTTGCCTTGCAGAAAAACACTCGGTTTTCCAAGGCACTTCTTGTACTAGGCAGCCATGGCTGAAAGGAATGGATAGAGAAGAAAGGAGCCATGGAAAGAAGGAGAGACAAAGAAACTGGAGCCATATAACATGTAAAGGGAATTTCCCCCATCAGAGCTTGAGCTTCAGTTTATTTATCTGCCCTAATACACAAACTAAGTACAAAAATAGGAAAGGAAGCAAGCATCTCAAGGGCTTTCACTTTTCCAGGTTTCACATCAGAAAAGTGAACTGTGTCTGAGCACCAGGATGTCTCATGCTTCTGATTAAATCTGGAAGTTTTGGGCCAGCAGAAAAGCCTAGCATCACTGGAAGAACAATATGGGGACTCCAAGCTCCTGCTTCCCTGTGCAAACCTGTGCAAATCTGACATCTTCCTTCTAGAGCCAGAGACATGACTGGTGTTTCAGATGGACTTAGTTCAACCAAAAGAGCGGATCCTGTGTATTTGAGATCTCTTAAATCTGGCAAATAATTTGTTTCTGGGATAAAAGTCCTTTTCACAGAATCCATGGGGATCTTAAGCAATTCCTCATTCACTGCACTTACAATGTCAAAAATCAGAAACTCACCAGATAAAGAGCAGATCTAGCTGAAAAAAAATCAACAGCAGTTGCAGACTTCCTAAGTCTAATGAGTACATGATTTGACACTTGCTTGCAAAATCCTACAAAATTATTGAGATTTTCCCTCTATTACAATAAAGAGCACATCAGAGATTAAGACATTGATCCACCAAAGAGTTCAAGCTACTCTGAAGGGTGGAAGCCAAAGGAGCTGCCAAATTCATGAGGTCATGTTCAGGGTGAGATAACTGTGTCCAAATCTCATTCTGAACATGAGTTTGCTTTCTGGTATGCATGTGAAATATTTCCATTGACTTTAATTTTCAGTTGGTGTAAGCTTCCAGGATTGGCAACTCGGACAGAGATGTTAAACAAATAAGTAAATAAACGAATAAAAGAGCTTGCTTGCCAAATAGATAATTTTCAGACACTCTGCTCAAACAAATCTACTGAAGGAAAAAAAAATAGCAATACTAAGCCAGCTAGTATTGCAATGTCTTTAACAAAAATGCAACCAAACTAACATTCTGAATCTAACATCGGTAGGTGCAGAAGGACCCACAAGATGCTGTCCATTATCACTAGCTTGCTGTCTTCTCTGAAGGATTTCATCCACACCCTCAGATAAAAGAAAATTCTGGGCACTTAGTTCTGAGTTCCTTAAACTGGCATGGAGTCTACAGAGTAACACCAAGCCAAAAGTTATGTAAGAAAGTGAGGATTTGAATGACTGAATGAATTTCAAGGATGAAAAATTGAGCAAACAGTAATTATAGTTAATGATGGAATAAAATTAATTCACAGATTTTCCTACTGGGTACCACTGCAAACAATCTAACTAGATTTTTTTTTCATCTGTAGATCTCACACTACATAGAAAAACAGTTACTTTTCATGGTCCTCATTTTACAGATGATGAGATGGAAACACCTAGGTCTCATGCTCAGGATGATGATCAGTTGAAAAAAAATACAAAAAAAAACCACCCAGGGTCCATGATGTATCCCTTGCCAGATTACCCCAGGGCATTGACTGCATCCAGCTCTTCCCACAGGTGGCTCTGGGACCCTGTGCTGGGACAAGGAATAGATGTCCCCTCTCAGCCCTGATTTGATGCTTAGTTAAGTGGGCTAATCAAAGAATCATAGAATAGCTTAGGTTGGAAGGGACCTCAAACACCACTGAATTCCCACCTCCTCCCACAAACTGGCTGCCACCCACCAGATCAAGGATCAGGACCCCATCCAACCTGGCCTTGAATGCCTCCAGGGATGGGGTAACCATTGCTTCTCTGGGCATCTTCTCTAATGCTGTTCTAAAGAGCAAGATTTTATACATGGTCTGTAATGTCCTGGCTGACAAGTGCCCCAGCACTGTCCTCAAGGACCATGCTGAGGGGTCTCAGGGAAGAAAAAGGGCTAAAGTGTGTTAACAGGAAGAGGAAATGGTGAAGGGGATCAATGTGACGCTTGAGATGACAGCTTGTTCTAACCCTCAGTTAACAGGAGATCAGGCTAACCAGAACACTAGGGCCAGAGGCTGCTCTCAGTAAATAATGCGAGGGATTTGCATTCTCCAGCAGACTGCAGCAGCACAGATATGGCAGCTGACTGTGGGTGACCCCTGTTAAGACAGAGTATGCAACAATCTCTTCCACCAGAACAGGGCAGGATGACAGTCACATCGTTAAAGCTCCAATGAGGCTGGGCTCATGCAAAGCATTTTCAACTCAAAGATTCACTGACTAACCCCCGAACACTTCCTTCTTCATTTGATCCTGAAAGATATTGGATAACCTAACACCCTGATGTATATTTTGGTGTATCTCTATGGCCCAGACCTAGGTATTCAGATACCAGACTTCTGCTGAAAAGTGGTACATTTGGCATTTACACGTTTTAGAAGATTTTAATGTGAATCCAGAAGTCTAAATTCAACAAAAAATCTTCCTCTGGACATAACAGAAGTTCTGTCACAGTAAGGAGTGTAGGGTTTACTCTTCCCTTAGAGGCAAGCAGTTTTAAAAACTCTGGTAACAGGATGAGGCTGCATGGTTGGAAAATTCAGAGCAGCTTTTGTAGCACAAAGAAATCTTAATGGTGCTTCTTTTCTTACAGACAAAAGTAACAGTGACAAAAACAGAAGTCTGAAACCCCCCTCTTTTTTTTTTTTAATAAGTTCTCTGTAACTTTAATATCTCGATGTAGATTTGTGGGCATGCTGAATTTGCCTGTCTGTAATCGGTATTAGATAAAGAAGACTTCAAAGTAAACACTCAGGGTAAAAATGATAACTTTACAATGATATCTATGTACTATCATTCTGAGTTCTTAAGCCTGAATTTTGCAGTGCCTCAGGCAAAAACATTACTGTTACTGTATCTCAGATAAGATGCAGCCTGGCTTATTTTATATATTTTATTGTATATTGGGCATTGCTAAAGGGGATCTTATTTTAACCAAAGCCAGATTTTCTGCAGTTAATAGAGTTAGGAATGGTGTATTATTTTCCAACTTGGACTGGCTATTAATACTTATAAGTTGTGAACATGGAAAGAATTCCCATAAATCTGTGCACAATGCTGCAGCTCATGGCAGAGGAGATAAAGACATATAAAAAGCTGCTGAGTGCTGTTTGTTGTGCTCGGCCCTGCTCAAGGGCCCAATCCTGCTCGATGTCAGTATGGGGTTGGCTCTCCTCCTCCTCAGCTTTGCTCTGTGCTTTGCACATGTCGAGGACCCACTGAGTGCAGTTCAGCCAAAACAAGGAGGATTTAATGGGACTATTGAGAAGGTCCATGCAGAAACATTAAAGGATCAACATAATATATTTCTTCTGCGTTGCTTAAGGGTATGATCATTGCTCTCGAGTTGAAAGGCCTCATAAATGTTTGCTGCAGTTAACTCGAGATATCAAATTCAGACATGACTGTCTTACATCTGGCCAACTTTGGAGCTGAAGAAGGTTATATACACCTGTACGTGTGAAGCTGGACGTTTTCCCCTGCTGTGCCATATATAATTAGGGGTCACTTTTATTCAGATGCCTGTTTTCAGCCATGCACATGCCTCTCTTGCACACACAAGCATGGCATTCATGCAAACCAGGTGCATGCAGAAAAAAATTTTGCTCTGAATATGTATTTAGGCAGCAGTCACTAAGCTCTCCAAATTTTTCCCCCAGCGTGCACAGGGCTTTGTGCAAAACCTGGAGCAGACTCTCACCCTTTAAATTCTCAGCCATCCTGTTTAGTAATCAGGAGAATATATTCCCATGGTACCACAACTCTGCCCTGTCACACAGTTTGGGCAGCACAGGCAGTGCACTGCCCCATGAGGTGCTGAGCGCTCTGGCCCATACGCAAGGGAACACGTACACATGGTATGGAAATCAAAGGAAGGGCTCACTGGCTTCAACACAACCAGTGCTTGTGCTTTTCTGGGAGAGGCTGGAACACTCAGTGCCTTGTCAGATCCAGGCCTTGATGTGTCTGTTCCAATTCTCGCTTTCCCTTGCTGTTTGTAAAAGTGCAGGGAATGGAGCTCAGCTGCAAGGATTTTGTGAGGCTGCACTTAGGTAAAAGAAGAGCTCAAGAAAGTGGGTTACAAACATCGAAGTATTAGGGGAAGAAGGGGAATTGCTAGTAGGAAAAATGTGATACAGTCAGTCTACTCGCACTACAGTAATAATAATTCAACATCTTCCATGCATTTATTCTCACCACACCACACAAAGCCACACTGATATCCCCAGCTTTACAGATATGCAGCTAAGATAATCTAAGCAAAAACATTGTTCACACAAAACTCCATGGCCATGCAAAGACTCAGGTGCCCTACTCATGCGATGACCTCTGAACTTCCTTAGCACCTTGCTGCTGAGCTATAGACAGCCTGGGTCCCATTCTTCTCTCATCCATGCTCCTGTAGCTCCATCCCATTTACTTGTCACTGCTCTGTGCCTCCTGAGGGAAAGCTGACTCTTCAGCTTCAAGTTCTCAACTGCCGTCTCTCACATTTGATAAGGAGATGATAGATTGGATGGTGAGGGCTGAATAAGGCATACACAAGCACCAAAGTAAACAACCCTGTCACATAGATTTACAGTTGTGTTCTACACAGACCTGGAAGTGGTCTCATATGTGCCTGAATATCTACTAAGTACTGATCATATCTGACAAAAAAGCAAAATCAAAACCTCCCCTAAGGCAAGATCCCCAGTGCATAATTAAGGCACACAATGTGCAGGCAGTCGTGCTATGCTCTCATGGCACTAAAGAACATACAGCTGCTGTTTTCTCCTTCTCAACACTGACAACTTCCAGTAGGGGGTGGTGGTGTAGGGCTGTACCTCGTGCTTTCACTGGGTATTCCACAACAAACTGAAACATCAGTTTTCAGTTAAAAACGGACTTTCTAATATTTTTACCTATGAAAAATGTAACTGCTGTTAAAGACAAACACTGGTCTGCCTGAACCTTTGGACCCTATATAGATACTCCTATAGTCTGATGGCTTTGCAAGTGTCACATTCAACACCTGACCACAATGAAGGACTGTATACAACCTACCTGACAATGGGATTTCGTCTCTTAAAACTTGTTTTAGCAAGGTACAACAGAAGTTTAAAAAGTAGTTAATATTTCTGCTTTGCACCACATCAAAGGTCTAACCCCTGCCATTCCGTTTTGTCTTCTGTTGAGTAAAAATATAGTAGCTCTCTAGGTATTGCTATTGAAATATTTACTCAGACTAAGGTAGATCATCCACACATTCATAGCACTCCAGTCATTGGGGGAACCTCTGTGTGATAACTCTGATGGCATCATCTGTACTAAGTCATCCCTTCAATGGAAGCATGCAAATAACAAGTTAGAAAAAGTCCTCTTCCAGGACTCTCTTTACAAAAAATGTTGGGCTAAGCTGTGACTAAAGGAGCTAGCTGAATGGTGTCTTCATCAGCTAAAACAACTACACCTGTGCTCTGATTTGGCAAAATGGATGTTAAAAAATGTGTCACAAGATATGTAGCAGCTGTGATGGGATATGGAGATATGTTGTGGTAGAAGTAAAGAGTAGTATCCTGCCTTGCTAAGAAGGCTTTAATGTTTCACCACTACTAACTACTGGAAACACTGAGAATATCTTCATATGGGTGAGTCATTCCTTCTAAGTGGTGAGATGGTAAGGTACTGTTTTCAAGGGCACCCAGATGACTACCGAGTTTATAAGGTTTCAAATGTAAGCAATTGCCATTGTTTTCTTCTGGAACAGGAGTTCATTTGTAACGGTTATGAGCTTCTGTCTATTCAAAAGTCTTAAGATTTTTCACTTGTTCAGAAAATGCTTAAAATCAGATGTGTACAAGAAGCTGCTATTAGCAGTGCTTCCTTCACAGCTCTTAGGAGGGTTGCTGCATCTACCTCAAGGGTAGCTGGAGAGCTTGTGGACTGACTTGTGTACTTTCTCCTTTGTTCTGATGTACTGTGGTATGTCAAGCACCTTTCATGAGGGAAAGCAGGACACCCATTAGGCACCCAAAGCACTATAATCTACCCAATACAATGGACTTCATAAAAAAAGCCTGACTGGAAGCTAGTATGTCTGAGCTGAGATGTTCCTTGTCTGCAAACACAGGATTTACAAGACTGTTTTGAGAAGTTGTGTGTGGGACAGAGAAGGTGGTAAGGCGAAGCAGGGAAAGCTAGTAGAAAGCAAGTGAAAGGGTTGTCACTGCATCTCCAAGGGGAGGTGGTGTTATGTTGGCTCCACGACAAATCTTTGACTTATTAGCAAGAGTAGTGCGTGCTGTTTGTCTTCCCATTGTTCAGAGAAAGAATAATTTATGTACAATCACATAAATGAGCTACGGTACAGCAAGAAACATCTCCGAGTTTATCTTCCATTTATTCTCTAACAGTAATAGCTGCTTCAGGACATAAAGCTTCAGCAGCTAAATCTATGGTTCCCTTTTGTTCCCAGTGGTTAGGCAGCTTTTAAAGAAGGCTACTAAATACTGAGATTGCTGTGTGTGCATGCAGCCTTGGAGATCTTGTGTTTGCTTGTGCATTTTCCAAGCCTGTTTCCAGAGAGAACAGCATTACTCTGCAAGCCCTACAGTGACTTAGTTATTGTAAAGGCAATTCCATTGTGATTTGAGTTGCGCCTGGCGTTATTAAAAAATAAATAAATAAATAAAATCAAACATGGTTTTAATTGCTATGAAGGTTTGAGTTGCTTATAGCCAGGAATTTATCTCGAAATGTCTGCACTCCTGAGTTTAATTTGTGCATACTTTAATATCTGCATGCAACAAACCACTGAGGTATTTCTGTTTTTAGAACAATATACTAAACCATTCTGACTTCTCCAGGCAGGATCAGTTTAAAGCTTTGATCACCTAAGCTTTAAATCCTTAATCTGCACTTGGAAGAAGCGGGGGAGGGTAGCTAGTGCAGAACGTCAAATATCTAATAACAAAAAGAATAGATTTTCTGCAGCACAGATGCGTGCAAAGTTGCCCACTGCAAAAACACATTGGTGCACAAATGTGGCGGACACACACGTGAAAGCTCAGGACAAGTGCCTACGCTCCTTAGTCCTTGCCCCCTTTACCCCTTGCAGCCATGTGTGAGTAAATCACAGCTGTCAGTGTAGTAGCAGCTTGATTAAAGTTCAGGGGTTTAATAGATCATTTTAAAAACCCCAAATTACTCCCACTCCCCAGTCGATCCACCTGGACCCTTGCCCTAGGTGCATGGCAGTTTTCAACCAGCGCTGGAGAAGCCAAGTCTGGGCCTGAGGTTCCTGCTTATTCCCCGAGGATGCTCGCTGCAGACCTAGACCAACATTCTCAGCTGTATTTAATCTGCTCTGAGACAAGCTGGCTATGAGAAAATGCAAAGGAAAAGGCACATAAGCAAAGACATGGAAAAACTTGGACAGTTGGCCTGCTTTGTTCGCTTGGTAAACTGGAGGCCGGCCAGTAACAGCGGAGTTCCCTTGGCAATACAAGTCTGTTCCAATTAATCGTGTTTAACCATTCTAATCACACTTTAGCACATTAATCCTATTTTCAATCCAAAACACATCTGAAAGAGCGGCATGTGGGCCTTTTTATAGCAACCGCAAATCAGATGTAACTGAGAGACATAGGGCCCTAGTTTACTCTGCACTTTCACTGAACTTAAACTTAATAAAATATGTGACTGAGTTGTGGTTGGATTTACTGCATGATGTTGATGCTTCCACATATAAATAGATCCCTTAAGTAACTTAAAAACCTGTCAGAAAGGGCAGTGAAAATTTGATTATAAGGTAACCAGTGCGTGTGTTTTCTAACAATGACAGTGCTCCTCTGGTCAGTGGTACTGAGAGAAATTTTAATGTTTAATTTGCTTATGGATATAAATGATGCTACGTTCAGAGTCATGGGGCTGCATTTTGCATCTCAGCCGCTCTCAGTTATGAAGAACTTTATGGTTTGCTTTAACTGTGAAAACAAGATAAAGCTGTTATCTTCTCCCCAGCGTGCTTTATTCTGGCATTTAAAATGAGTTTTGAAATAGCAAAGCTTTTTGAGTTCATTGTATTCAAAAACATACAAAGTGAAAGAACGTTTTTTTTTATTTGTATTGATGATAAAATTTTACTGCTTTGCACTGCTTTTGTGATAAAACCTTTCTTTCAATGAGAGCTGGTCTTGTTAAGGTATAGGTTCTTGATGCTGCATTTTACTCTGCCCTGTGGACTTGCTTTCAACTGAGCAACAGCAACAAGAAAAGACTCAAACCCAAATACATCCACCCTCAAACCTCTTGATGTCTTTATTACTTTAACCCATATCTACAGGCAGGCTTAAAAGAGGTGCATTAAACAGTAAATTATGCAGAAGATTGTGTATCTGAGCCTTGAATTTAGCATTAAAGTGGGAATGAAGTTATCAGTTCATGCTACGTGAATTCAGAATACAGCAAGGCAAGAAATATATGAAAGTTCGGTGTTAGAAAAATCTTGGACAATTACCAGGATTACACTTGATGTTTGGTTTTTTAAGTAAGCACTTGTAGTTTTTATGTTACGAGTAACAATCTGGAAAGATGCATTAAGGGAACTTAAATGCAAACTAGAAATGAGTTTATCCAGGTAAGTAACGTTTTATTAAACAATTTAATTCATTCCAGTTCTTTTGGAAGAAATTGCAGGTTATGGTTAATGTAGTGTATCAGACAGGAATAGCATTCACAGAGCCACCTGCATCTAATATACAACTGTCAGAAATCTCTACTCACTACCACTTACCCAGAAAGAAATATGTAACGATTTGATCAACTCAGAACTTTTTAATATAAAATAAATATATCTACATATACGTATTTCAAAAATACAGTGAAAATTCAAACACAATTTATGTGAGTTTACTCTTCAGTGGAATATATGTGGGTTTTTTGAGCTTATTGAATTAACTGTCATTTTGGCCCCTTTGTGCTTTGGTAGGCACTGGAAAATGCTATTCACTAGGACTGTAACCAAGTAGAGAATAAAGACAATACATTCAAGGCAAGTCTCATAAATAAGCTTTTCCAAATATCAAGAAATAAGGTCTGAAATAATAAGTTAGTGCTAGTGATGCCAAAGCCAGAAAATCCTTGGGTTAGGGATACCAACTGATGCATGGAATATTACAAAATTCCATGACCCTCTAATGGAAACAGCTTATCTAGCAAGTATTTCCAATATACTTCAAAAAGGACTCTGTTACTGGTGAAAATAGAAAAACTATTGGGTGATTTGGTGTTTACTGTGGTGGGACAGAAAACAGTAAGGTGACAGTTTTGGCTTCTCCCCCATTGTCATGCTGATAAACAGCACAACCAGAAAAAAAATCATAACCTGTTCTGTCCCATATTGCCTCTTTGGCCCTGGAAAATGGGAACAACCCACGTGAGTCTGCAAAGTTTTTTGTTTTGTGTTTTTTTGTTTTTTTTTTTTTTTGTGGTGGTGGTGGTGGTGGTGTTGTTGTTTTTTAAACCATGGTATGTTCTCTGAGGTCTCCGCTGGACCAGGAAGGCAGAGGGGAGAAACCTACTCTAATGGGATGTAAGGAACAGTGCAAATTATTTGTTTTTTATTAGTTGTGCTGTTTCCTGTAAAAACTTGGCACAGTGGAGTGAATGAATTCTCTTCGGATTTCAAAGGGGAGCTAGGAAATGAATGGGGAGAGTGGCAAGGAGTACTTCTGTATGCCTAAGAAAATCAGCTACAGACAGAAAAACTTGCTTTGGGCAAGTACTGGTACTTTCTTGTCTTCTGTGAAGCAGAACTGCAGGGTGAAGGGTTTCGTGTATTAATCTTTCATCTTTTGAAATTCAGAAAGGTTTTTAGCCATCTGCCTCAGGGCAACCAAGATTAACCCAAAACCTGCCTACAGTCCCTGTTCAGCCATGAACTTTAACAAGTGCCATGGGACTGTGCTGAACCAGGGCCTCTGCCATAGACAGAAGAGAGGCTGATTGATTTACCCCCTTTCTGACCATTTGCCCATATTAGGAAACCTTTCCATAATTTGCAATAATCCATCTCCTGAAGGGAGGCTCTTAGCAAATGAGGAGGGGCTCTCTGGTGTGTGCTTGGCCATGTGATGCCACTCAGGGAAACAGCTCCATGCTCTGCAGCCTGGTCTTCAGCACCATTGCTCACTGCTCTTGCGTATGGGCAATATCCACCCACAGCACCCTGGAACACCTCAAAGACCATGTCAGTATCAGCAGTGCATACCTACTTCAGAATCAGTGTCTTCCCTGTGCTGATTTCTTCTTTCCAGCAATCTCCCAAAGTAAATCCTAGGTAGCATCCAAAGTTTCTCAATTTACTTGTGTAAATAAGGTTAGAGCCTATCCTCCAAAATCGGTTTGGAAAACTTTTACAATGCTAATTCAAATTCTGGCTAGTCTCTGGTCTCCTCCAGGCTCCTGTATTAGCAGTAGGTGCAGATGCAGCCAGTGGTGTCAGAGGAACTGTGGAAGCTCTGTGATTCCCCTGCAGGAAGGCTGCAGTTCCTTTGTCTAGGTTTGTTGAAATTCCCTTATAAAGGGATTGTTTATCTTTTTCCTTGACTGCAAATTTTGTGCCCAAGCAATTTATTTTGTTTGGAACAGAAAAGTACTTGAATGCATTGGGTGGCTTGGAATTTCATGTTTCATATGCAGTCATATATTCCGCATATGAATGAAGAGGACGTCGCTTCTGTGAATATTTTGTGCTGAGTGCATTCACTTGGATCAGCTTGATGCTATTCCTGTTAATTGCACTGAAGAAGCTGCTACAGATCAGCTTTGTGGTATTGGGCACAATGGAGACACAAAATGGAAAGGTGGCCTCAGTCCTACCAGAGCATACAGTTCTAGCTTAAGGCACAGTTATTCTTTTCATTAGATTGGTTTTGGCCCACTTTATTTCCAAAACATTTGGATCAGCAGATCACTGTCAATCCTCAACATTTCTCACAGCCCATATTTCCACTAAAACTTTTAATCTGAAACATGATTAAATCCACTGCTTAATGCAGTCCAGCCGTGGATAACTTACCATGGCCTCACGATGTCCTCTAATGAAATAAGGAAAACAACCTTTATAACTAGCTCTCCAGCAGGCATGACAGAGAGGAAGGTCATATTAAAAATACTGATTTCCTACCATTTCCTTTAAAAAACTGTTAGATACACATGATGTATATCATTTGGTTTTTGTCCAAATACTATAAGCTATAGATAAGCACAGGCCAATCTATATGATAGATAATGCCTGTTGGCTCAGACTGGGATCAGTACAGAGTGTGTGTCGAATACTAGGAGGAGCACCCATGGCACTTAGAAAAGTTGCTGAAGTCTTAAACTTAAGAGAAAACACTATACAACACGTACATATGGAAGTATCACATCTCAAGACTGAATTTTCCAAGTGTGGAAGTGCACGAGAACTCAGCCCAAGACCATTCTCAGCTTGTGTAGAATATTATAAGCCATTCACTGGATCATAACACATAAGTTTAAGGCATGAGGACTTCAAATTTTCTCAGCAGTGGCTGCAGGGAGGAGATGGCACAGTCTCTCTGTGCTTATGTTGTTCAATAACAATATTTCTAATACTATGCAATAACAATACTGCAGTGCTTAGGCATCCCAAGTGCAGACACAAACTATGCAGTGCTGCAAAAATACAGACTGAAAACATGTCCTGTGTCCTAGAGGCATGGCCCTACAAGACAAGAGGTGATAGATGTGACAAACTTTAAGAAATCAGATAGGCCATATTTGTGTGGTGGATGGTTAATATATTAGTAAATCACCTTTAGCTAATTGTGGTTTGTGTAGAAACAGATAGTGTTTCTTACTGGGGAATTCATTGGGGATTGCGACTCATTTTATATAATTTCTGGAAGTTGTCCTAACAAAGTTTCTTTATGTCTTTGTACAGGTCAGTAAGAGGAATGCAGAGCTCCTTGTACTTTCTTGTGCACATGGATTAGAATAGTTTCTCCTCCAGACTTGCGTTTAGCACAATCCAAGGAGATGGGCTTTATAACCAGCCAGTTGCTGCAAGTCCAATTTTGCAGCCTTATGGGTTTTGTGGGGGTGGACTATCATAATCCTTTCCCCAGAAGGGATCTTCTCTCATGCTTGTTTGCTTAGCAATGCTGTCTGCTGGCCACAGAGATCTCAGCATATTCAAATTTTGTGCACCTTAAAGAATTGCTGTGCTCTGGGTATTCCTCTCTGATCAAACTTCGGTAGGATGACAGCCTTTAAAAAAAAGTTTTTAAAAAATGCATCAGGCTGTTAGATTGCCTTGTGCCAAAGTCATTGTGTCACTGAAACATCGCATTCACTTTGGGCGAGAGTTTCAGCCAGCTGTATTTGGCCTTTTCACCCATGTCTGCGAAGACATAAATACATTGGTGTATTTCTACATCAACTCCAACACAACCGAGGCTGGAGCTAGGAGCTCTGCTATTTTTAAAAAAGGAAAATAAACCCTAAACATTATTATGGATACAGTTAAAATTAGAAATGATTCCAAGTGGAAACAGGCAGAATGAATCCAAATGAAATCATGCAGGCTGGGCTCTCGTTTTCATCCCTCTTGCATCTGCAGCTCTGAAAAGAGAGCCTGGGGTGTGCTTGAAGTGCAGGCACCAGGTCTGGGGCAGCACATCCCTCACTGCAGCCAGCAACGGCCCCACAGGGCAAAATGACAACTCACAACAGATCCCCACTTTCAGCCTTGCGGGAGGAAAGTTGTTTGGTTTAGGCATTATCATTAGAGGGTGGGGTGTGCTTGGTGGAAGGGCTATCTGTTTGAGGCAAAATGTGGGGATGCCTTGCCCAGCTGCCGGAGTGGCCTCCTGCTCCATACCTTGATCCTAGCTCTCACCTGGCTGTGACCCAGCAGGGTGTTTGCAGCAGATTTAGAGCTCTGCAGACGTCTTCCAGCACTGCTGCACTTCCCACAAGCGTGGCATCCCGAGGGGGCCATAAGGGCAGCCACATGCCCTCTCCTAAACTGCT
Organism: Meleagris gallopavo; assembly: GCF_905368555.1. Lineage (NCBI taxonomy): Eukaryota > Metazoa > Chordata > Aves > Galliformes > Phasianidae > Meleagris > Meleagris gallopavo. The sequence continues at coordinate 45,540,260 of NC_139408.1, read as the reverse complement.
TCCAAAGTACATTTTTAACAAAGCTGCAGCAAGCTTTTTTCTTTGTTTTTTTTTTTTTCCTTTCCTTTCTTTTTTTTTTCCTTTCTTTTTTTTTTTCCTTTCTTTTTTTTTCCTTTCTTTTTTTTCCTTTCTTTTTTTTTCCTTTCCTTTCTTTTTTTTTCCTTTCCTTTCTTTTTTTTTCCTTTCCTTTCTTTTTTTTTCCTTTCCTTTCTTTTTTTTTTCCTTTCCTTTCTTTTTTTTTTCCTTTCCTTTCTTTTTTTTTTTCCTTTCCTTTCTTTTTTTTTTTCCTTTTCTTTCTTTTTTTTTTTCCTTTTCTTTCTTTTTTTTTTTTCCTTTCCTTTCCTTTCTTTTTTTTTTTTTTTTCCTTTCTTTTTTTTTTTTAACCTCAGCCAAGCCTGATGAACAAGACTCTGAGCAACCCGGGTCAAACTCAAAGGTGATTTATGGAGTTCAGGGTAATGAGGATATGTCCTGTCTGTACTACAGGCCCCAGACTTTGGGAAGTGGCTCAGCTTCTGAGCTTCACAGGGCTGCTTACTGCTGGTGCCTGGCCACGTGTAGGCTTATCCCACTGTGCTGCTCCTTCCACCTGCCCACAGCCTGGGTTCTGGAAAGTAGCACTATGCCATGATCACTTCTTTCACCCCACTCAGGTTCTGAGCAATAGTGGGACAATTCCACATTTTCAGAGGGATGTCAGCACAGAATGGGTTCTGAGCTTGTGGCTGAGGTGTTTTTGCCTGAGTTCAACTAGTTTAGGATTTCCTTTGTGTGTCTGGACCTTCCTTTTGAAAGTCTTTCAGTTCTAGCTGCCTGAATTTCAGGCAGGCAGATTTTGAGTCAAATCCTGTGGTTTTGGTGAAGAGTTATCCTCAACTGAAGCAGGCCTTAATTTATCCAGTTCCTCTTGGAAACAGGGCCAAAATATTGAGTTTTTTTCCATCTTGATCACAAGCTTCATAAGAAATGCTCCTGAAATTTCACTGCTGTCAAACTGAAGCCCTTCACACTTCTTCAGCATGACATCCCAAGTTAAAATCTGAGCAGAACAGATCACAACCTGAATCTTTGAACTTCTGCAGGTTTAGAGCAACTATGGATTATAGGAAACAGCATTCCCCCTGCACTTCACTTCCTCATCTCTATTTGAGATCTGAGTGCTGCAGTTCTCATTTTTTCCCTGCTGTTACGGCCTTAAATTTTGGTTAGGAGGAGAAATAGTAATGCCATCAGAAGTAGTAGAGGGAATAGGGAACTGCCAAAAACAAGTCTTGTTGGGGTGTATCCTAACCAAAGAGGTGTCCTGTTATGTTTGTATTTGTTGGTCTCACATCTCCCCAGCAGAAATGAGTGTGCCGTAGGCACATCAACATAGTGTTTGACTTTTGTTTATCACAGAAAATAACGAAACAGCCTTGAGCACTGTTAGGAAGTCCCACTTGGTGTTTCTGATAGCATCTGCCAGGACTCAAGGACTCCAGAGCCAAAATCTCTATGGTCTTGGAGCAACCTTGGGGCAGTGGTAGCAGTCTTAGGTCCTGCGTAGAGATCAGGACCTTGCCAGAGGGTGCTGTGGGGCAAAGAAAGGTGTTGAGTGACAGCTATTAACCTCATGGGACTGGCAAAGGACAGGAATGGAAGGTGCCAAGGCAATGCATGACAACATAATCTCTGTAGCTCTCTGCATCCAGAATTTAGGAGCTGTTCCTTCAGACTTTGTTGCTTGGAGGAAGTTTTTCAAAAAAGTCTGACAAGCTAAATCTGCTGGGGTTCATCACTGGATATATTATTATATAGCAGCAACCCTATCTCTTCAAATACATTTGCAAGGGCTCCTTTCCCTGATGAATAGCGACATCCTCTTGCACAGGAGAGCCTCAGTGAGAAGAGTGTTTTCCCCAAGGCTGTGCTGGCTATTGACTCTTTAAACATAGCAAAAAGTAGCTGCTGCAAGTCAGAAGCAACTGTGAGCCATTTTAGGTCCTGTCATCACTCAATCTGCCTCCTCTTACAGCTGGTAGCTCTTGTCACTTCTTTCTTTACTTGTTCCAGAGGAGTCTCTGGATGTTCATAGCCATTCCTTATTGCTTCTAATTATTTGTTCAGTCCTCACAACTTCTGTCCTTTCTCCTATGCGTGACTGGTATGGATTGCTGCTTTTTCTCTAATGATTGAAGCTGGGAGTGTTTCAATAGGGGAAATGGAGGAAATATCTCAGCGTAGTAGTGTTGGTTCAGACTGCAGAACCCCTGCTGGGAAAACCTGCACTGAGTTCACTTAGGTGCTAACCTGTGGTGCCTTTCTCTCTTGTGTTTTCTGGCTTTACCTGCAGGGGACAAACCTCCTCATGCCCTCTGCTTCAGCTGCAGGCTGAAAGGGACCATGGAAGGAATGGGGATCATGTCTCCTTTGGGCTACACATTTGTTATTGTTTCCTTTTCATTGTCTCTAGTAATTCTAGACTGAAATTTGCCCTGTACATCTGGGAAGTATGACTGTACAAAAGCTTCTTTTTTCCTACTTGAAATATTTTGCCTTTCATTTTTCATCTTTTTTCCCACCTAAATTTCCACATTAAAAAAAAAAAAAATCTTTAAAAAGAAGCATTACCTTCTATTTTTAATTTTTTTTCTCTTAAGCTATCGTTTACTTGTCATTGAAACAGGGAGCACAAGATATGGTTGTCATTAGTACTTTTCAGATTGCATACGGACACTTGCTCTGTTACAGCTGCCGGCCATATGACCAAGCTTTCTTTGGGGAAACCCTGTTTGCTTTCACTGTGTAAATCAGCACTCATCCAAAGCCTGCCCTTTTGCTGTTACAGGCTCTTGTAAAATGGACATTTTTGTTATGAATTAGGTGTTGATATTGTAGAGAAGTTTAAAAATAAAGAAGGTCCTGACATCAAGCTATAGAAAAAATACCATTTTACTGACTAGATTGTAGAGGTAATGGATTTAGTGGGTAGCATCTTTCAATACTTTAAGAGTCTGAACTAAGCAGAAAAACAGCATTAAACTTTGAACCTTTGGCCTGTAAGTGAAAATGGGATATGTTTTAGTTTAAGGAGAAATACAGACATTGGGTTGTGATGTTGGCTCTATACTCATAGAACTGTGAACCCATTCCTGAAAATATCCTAAGGAATTGTTGTACAGAGGTTACTGGAATATAGGTATTACAGAGATATGGATATATGGGGAATTTTGCATCCCTACGTATCTCTTCGGTACCTTCTCACGTCCTGGAGAGTTGGGAAGAGTTGCATGTTCCCATCATTTCCAGCTCTATTGCAGAAATTCTTCCTGTGTGAAGAGGATGTTTCAGAGAGCTGAGGAGCTGCAAGTGAGTTATTCCCTCAGTGAGGGAACATCTAATTTGTTAATCCTAAATGAGTTTGTCACTTCCAAGGAAACATAGGTGTTAAAACTCGCCTCAATAGGTGTACATCAGGGCTGATAGGATAGTTTTGGTTTCCTGAAAATTGTGGTGAAAATGGATGTTTATTCAGACCATCTGACACAACCTATATGGAGCACAAGGGGTGGCCCTCTGCGTATGAGAGTCCTTTCACATTGCAGCAGACAGTGGCCATGTATACAAGCAATGGGAGGTCGCACATCAGTCACAGAGCTGCAAGGCCACCAAGCAGTTGTGTAGGAGCAGGAACAGCAGCCAGAGGTGCAGGAGACAGAAGCTCCTTCAACTGCCAGAGAGAACAATTTGGTCTGCTTTAGCCCTCTGATGAATCAGCCTTAGTGCCTGTCAAACACTGCTGCCTGTTTCTCAGTGAGCATTTTTTCTCATTGGCTGATGGACAGACAAATGCCTGTGGGCAGGCAGACACGTGACATCCTGGATACCAGACCCATTTTTTTCCCTCTTCCAAGAAATGAGGGAATTGCTTCTCTTTGTACTGGGAGCGATAAACCACTTGCTGAATGTCTGAATTACAAGTGCCTCTGCTGCCACTATCAAACTTTTCTCTTTCTTTTTCTTTTCTTTTTTTTTTTTTAACTTTTTTTTCTTTTTAAGACGACACTTGAAGAATATTCAAATAAATATAAAAAGAGAATGAAAGCACATTGCTCAGTTTTGTCAGACTGCACACACCACTGCTGCTGACTTACACTATATCCCTAGTACTGAGGCAGCAATAGGGAGAAATGGATGAGTTTACCTAAAAAACAAAAAACAAACAGACAAAAAAACTTGCCACTAGGCTAATGAAACAATACCATACATCTGGATTGACTTTCTCCTTGGTGATAAAGAGTTGGTATAACAGCTAAGCCTTGGTCATGGCTGACTTGGACATATTTTAAACTCTTTGATAGAGTTTAAAATATCTCATATCTCTTCTTCTAAAATCATGACGAGGAAAGTATTACCAGGAAAGCTGCACCCCTAGGCTAGAACTAGTCATCTTTGATTTAACTTTTGACTGAAGTTGCTGCATTAAATGTAGTTTTATCTGTTTGCATGGAAGGCTTCCAGATAAAACAACTATTCTAGTGACCTGTACACTTGTATCATGTTAATTAGGTTTGAAAACTCATATATTGTTTTCATAAGGCTATTACATTTTCTGTAATTAAATTAAGCAAAAAATAAGGATGCATGGCAATAATATTTATTATTAATACCAGACTCAAAAGGCTTACAACATGCGAATTGAAGGTAAGGACCTTGAAGACAGCATGAACTTCAAAACAATGTCAAATTGCCTTGTTTTTCAGCAAGTCATTACAACATGTATTTAAAGAAAGCAGTGAATGAGGAATAGACCCGCTGAACAGACGGACTTCTCTCTTCTTTGAAACCGGATAATTTCTGGGATCATCAGTGCTTGATTGGGAATGGGGCTTTAACCCCTACTGCAGAAAATGGATGGGGCTGTGATTTTGTGCTGTGCTCTGTGATTGGCTGGTAAGGCATCCCATCTCCTGGGTGTCAGGAGAGCACACAGAGGGCACTGCATTTCAGTGCATTTCCAGAGCTGCAGGATTGGCAGGAGATCAAGATATGACAGTCCCTTTCCTCATTACTGCCAAGCACTGAAGGCAACTTTTTGCTTTTAAGATAAGTTTGAAATAAGAAGACTTTAAAATAGACGTTCTGTGGCTCTGACCACAGAGAGGAGAACCAGCCTGGCTAACATGCTCTTTGGGAGCAGATGTCCTGTATTGCTCTTGGTGTGCAGGGAAGCCTCTCCGCTCTGGCTGCAGTTTAGCACAGCTGGACTATCCCACATGGCCAGACACTGACTCCAGCAGCTGGGTGGCCAGCGGGCTGTGTTTCACAGGGTCTGTCATTTCAAGAGCAGATGTCCTGCGAAGACAGAGTACAAACCCATTGAGAAAAGGCTGTAGGACCAGGACTGTTTGGTGGACAGAAAAGACAGCTTTGGAGGGAGCACACAACAGCCCCTTAGTACCTGTGGGGAGATCATAGACCCAGGTTCTCATCAGTGTGTGGTGAGAAAACAAGCAACAACAGGTATACACTGATACTGGAATGGCTCATACTGGGTGTAGGGGAACATCCTCTCCTTGTGAGAAGCAACAGCAGACAGGTTTCCTGGAGAGGCTGTGCAGCCTCCATCCTTAGAAGTTCTCCAGGGTTGTGCCCAGAGATGTACCCTGATTAGCCTGGTCTGGCCTCATGGCTTACGAGGGGGATTGGATGAAAGAGCCCTCCTGAGGTCTCTGCTAACTTGAACTACCTTATGGTCCTGTGATGTCTCTCATACATAGGTTTTGTAATTTCTAATAAAGCAGCTTTTCTCTCAGTTGGGAAAATATTAGTTTCACTTCTCTGGAAGATTGTCTTTTATCTTTAAATGCAGGAAAATAGTAGTACCTTACAGACCTTCCCCATCTCTCAAATTCAGTGAATTTTGGTAAGGAGTTCAAAAGGTCCAGGGCAGGGACACATGGATGAGCACAGATAAACAGGAAAACAACTGGACTGCAAAAGCCTCATTTTCTTAGGTAAGTAGGCTAGTGTCCACATTTCTAAAAATGGACAACGATTCAAATGAAATGCAATATTTCCTAAATCATTTCACCTGGTATTCAATGTAAAGATTATTAAAAGAAGTATTTTTCCTGGAAATATATGCATGTCAGCTAATTGTTGCTAAGATATGCTATGGTACAAGAAGACTTTGCGTACCCTTTAGGTGGAATATTCTGAATTGTCTTGAGTGCATGTACATCAATCAACCAGAACTAATCTCATGGTAAACATATGCTATGCAACAGCAAAACCACCACTTAGATCCTCTAAAGTTTAATTAAAAACCTAGGAGAGATTTTTAAATGCAAAATGAGAGTGTCTGCCGAATGCAGTCATAGCTTCTAGCAGTGCTATTTGTAATCTTGGGCTGTGTCCTTCAACACTGTATGTCTGTCTTTTGACATAATTCCAGAGGACTGTACAGTTGTTATTTTTCAGGGTACTTTCAACTTTCTTTTAAAGGTGCCTTTACTGCTTGGGCACAGGCTGTTGGTGGAAAAGTATTGCCTGAAATACAATGCTTTGTGTGCTTACAGCTCAGTGAGGATAAATATACTGAGCAGCTGCGTTTTAAAGCTTCTCAGAACAATGGCTGTCCTGCAGCACTACTGTCCAAAGCAGGTTGGTGAACCAGAGCTTGAGGTTCCTCATGTGAGGAGGTCTGGCTTTTACTTTTAACTTTGAAAGTGCTTGTTATCTTTCAACCGAATTCCCTCTCCAGTTGTTCTGCCAAACCCCTTCCTTCTTCCTGAGCTCAATTTCTGGCTTTTCAGGCTCCTCTGCACTCCATTGCTGACCCTCTGTGCCATCTAGTCAGAGTCAGCATGCCCTCCGGCAGGACACCCATACTACTAATGGAACCTAAGTCTACAAAGCTCTTTGAGTAGTGACCCTCTTGCCCTTCCAGAAGTACGGCAACATTGCATTTCCTAAAACCAAACCCTCCCCTGTTGCCATTGTCTGTAGGCAAACCATTGGAGGGAGAAGAAGTGGAGACCACCCCCTAGTCACTCCTTTCTTACACAGAGAGTAAGTGGTAGCCACAAAATGATTGTCTTGTGGTTTTATCTTCATGCCAATAGGAAGAAAAATTATTTCGGTACAATTATTTAAATTCATTTCCTCACACAGCTGAAGCTGTACTTCCAAGGTTTCTGAAACAATCGATGGCTTCATTTGGGATGGATGATGACTCTTTGAAAATTGTTTTGGTGGAAGGATAGCACGTAAAGAAAACTTTTTCTTCTGGGCATCAACTGACTGAAGTTGATGAAAAGTGCTTCTCGCTCCATATACATTTTCCGTATGCTGGATTGCAAGATTATAGGGTTTTAGATTCTGACTTTGCATGTTGTACTTTACATAATAATGAGTTTGTATCTGAGGCTGAGTTGATACATGAGAAAGTAGAACCACCACCACCACCCAGAAAGTGGGGAAGCAACAAACCACATCTTGAAAGAAGGTCTCAGTGAGTAGTTCACTTTTTTTCTGGGACACATCTTCAAATTCTGTTTTCTGCTATGCAGAGGTTGCCTGCTTTTTGGGCAGCATGGAAGGTGCCTGACTTCCTGTTTTTTGGATCTGTTTTTAGTAAGTTTGTAGTAAAGATTTTCTGAAGTGACATCAGGGAGACTACTTGTTAATAATGAATTAATTACTCCACTACAAGTCATTCTTATTTCACTTTCAACCATAAAATTTTTGCACTTATTTATCATCACAGTGTCCTTTTACTGCCTGGTTTAACTGTAGAAATATCACCCTATCAAAACAGAGTCCTTGAGTATTGCTATATGTTTACCATTTTCTTCCCCATTACAAGATTTTTTGGTTAATAGGAGCTTTTTAGTAGAGTTGTTCCAGGAAGGCTGGGTTAGATGGTTTTCTGAGGTCTTTTCCAGCCTGAATTATCTTACTTCTGAAAATGAATTCAAGACTGGATATTTTTTCCTGGTTCTTTTCATTTGACATTTTTATTTAATGTGTACTTTCAGGTGAGATATCAGCCAAGGATTCACACTGCATAAAGCCATGCTGGGCACCCAGCTGTGGGAGTGGCCCTTTTGCATCTGTGCAGCACAGTCACTTTCTGTGAACTTTATCCCCTTTCGCTCCTCTCTACTCTCACTTACAGCAAAATTGAATTCAGAGACATCTTCAAATTGTTTCTGCAGGCAAAATGTAGCTGGCATCAAACATTTCCTTGAACATTTCTGTGGATGGATCCATCACACCCACATTAGTCCTGAACCTCTCCCATCCCAGCAATTCCCTCAGCAGAGCCCTTGCAAAGATCAGCATTACACTGGGCAGAGAACATGGATCACATATGAGGAGCAGTCAACATTTTACAGATCACTCTGTTTTGTTCAAGCTGAGTTCACACATTTTGCTGTTTAGATGTAGACTCTATCAACTGACCTAGCAGAAAAATTTATTTCAGTTCATGTTCTCAGAGAAAAGAGAATTATAAGTGTTTCAAAAGCTTTTTATACCAGGAAGTACTTAATATTTATCTTTATTCTAAGTCCATAATGAAGACAGAACGTCTCTTGATGACAATCTCTGGGATGTTAAGGGACACTTCGCTTTAGATAAGTATTGGATGTTGCGAATGGATGTTGCACAGATTCCTTGTAACTTACACTTAACAGACAAGTTCAAAGACCTTCAGTAACACTGGTTTTGCCAATTTCTGGCACAAAGGAATAAAGGAGATTATAATGGTACAGGATACTGCAGAGCATCTTATTATATGGCATTGACAGAGAATGAGTATAGGTCTGCTACTACAAAGAGCTACAGTAGAAGCTGGAGACATGGAATATGTCTGAATTCTTCAGCTTGAGGACAGCTGTAATTATAATGAGCTTACAGAAATAATGCTGCAATAGTAGCCTGTTCCCTTCCTCTATCTGGGATTACACATAAATGACTCACACTAAAGAGTAATATTACCTTTCCATTGAGAGGGATGTCAGTTCTCCAGCTATATGATAAATCGTTACATGTTTATTAGGAAATGGAAAATGAGAGAAATGGTATTCCATTACATGTTTACCCAATTTGTGTCCAGCTGCTTTAAGAACGCCCTATTTCTATTTAGTATCTTAGTGAGCTTTGCTAAATCCATCTGTTCTAAAGCAGTATTGTGTTAAGCACAAAATAAAGAACTCAAAGCAGGCACCAGCTGCAGTTACCAACAAGTGGCCTATTGAAATCCATTTGAAATCCATTTGGTCTAGCTTACTACATGCTTATGAGAAAGAGGGACCATTCTAATATATTTAAGGCTAAAACAAGGTTGTGTCTCCTTGGCTAAGGCAAGCAGCCCAATGATCATAGCTGGTGGTCTGGGTGGCAAGAAAAGACAGGACAGTTTTGTCAAAGCTCCTTTGACTTCAATGGCAATATGTATTCAAGAGTGCCGACTGAAGGATTTGACCCCCTGTAAACAATGGTAGTATGTAAAACTAATTATCCACCCATTGAAGTTTTCTCCTCTACCTTCCCCCCTTCTAATTTCTAATGAATGTAGATAATTGCTGTGTTCCCACTAACACATAGATTAGGCCTTTGGGATTAGGCTGATTGAATAGTTAATACTAAAGGTAAACGCCTCTAGTGTTCCTGCTAAATGCATTCTTGCTAGTAAGTTAAATAATCACTCTACTAAAGCATTACTAAAAGATTTAAATACTTGTTTTGGAGACTTCTAGTAGATTCCAATAGCTTCTGACACACTGTGACATGCTTCAGAATGTTCACTTATATACAGTTTGATTTCTTTTGATGATTGTCGACTTAAGTTACTAAAAAAGGAGAGTATTTTGTATGAAGAAAGGAAGGGGTGGAAGAAAAGCAATATATTAGAAACATGAGTATGTGTCCTGGCTTGTCCATCGGTCTTGGCATCATTTTATTTATACATTTTCTAAAGGATTAGAAGTAATCAGTTCCAGAGGATGTGCTCTGGAGTACTGGCAGCGTCTACTTTCTTGGCAATCATTCCAAATATTTTATACAGTTTCATATTGTTTTGTGCAGTACCGTGCACTGGAGGTTTGACGTAAATAGCGTTAATTTTCAACTCCTATGGCAACAGCCTTCTTCCTATGTGCCCTGAGCTCTGTGAAGTCTGGGAGCTGGAGGGACCTGGTAAGCACCTGGGAGTGCTCTCCTGTGAGGAGCAGCAGAACCCTCAGAGCCCCAGCAATACGTGGCTCTGCTGAGCCCTTACAGCAACCTCATTTCCACTCCAGCTGCATGAGGGCCTTGTCAGTGGGCAGCAAGACTGGAGCAGTTCTTATACAGGATGTTCCCATTACATTCTTGTTTGCAGCTCTGCCTTACTCACCAGGTGAGAAATAATGAAGCTCCCCAACCTTTTTGTTTTAATATTTGCTTATAAATAACTCCTAAGGTGCAGATGTCATCATGCAGATATGGGTGCTCCAGTTAGATCTATCCTCCATTGATTCATAAAGGTTATCTCTAAAAATAGGTGTAGACGTTAAGCTCGATCAGCTGATTCCCTACCAAGGATGCTTCAGAACTGGATACATTGAATGGAAGTACCTGGCCCCATCTACTGAGGCTGGGGGTTGGGTTTTTGACTGATATAACTGTTAATTTCAGGAGTAGAAGTGGAGTGGGGTGTTAATGCAATAACTTGAACTGAGAAGCAGTAGAAGAGCTGAGACAGGAACATGACTTAGATTCCCTCAGATGAGAAGTAAAACATTAATAAAAGACAACTCTGTATTCCTCAAGGGTTTACTCTGTGCTGCTGGCAAAAAGAGCAAGGACATGTTGGAATATCAGTAAATGGTCTTCAGAAATCACTAGCAAAGTTCTGGCATTTAATAAAACCTAAATAACATTGTAAAAAGAAACACAAGAAATAATTGTTTCTTAATATGGCATTTGCCTAAAGTAACATTGATGTTGATTGAAGTAATGTAATTTTCATATCTAAAACGTTGCAGAGCAGAGTATGTCTACTTCATTTATGTTTGTAGAAACTTAATCTACAGGAAAAGATTTTATAACAGAATTGGAGGTTAAATTTCATTTGTTGATTTAATAAAAGCTAACAGGATGGATTTGGGGATATTTCATTAATCTTTCTTTCCTTTCAGTGAAAAGGAAATTAAGTTCAATCTAGTTCAAACTTTGCTTCACTATTATACAATAGACTGCCAATGTCCATGTTCTCTCTGGCAAGTTAAAACCTAATTAGTCACAGAAAATTCTTCCCTGATCCTGTCACTGTGAGGCAGGAAAAGCCTGGGCTGCAGACAAAGAATTCAGATGCACTAGATGCTTTCCTATGCATGCAGTGATACAACTGAAAGTAACTTATTTTGTCTTTCATGCACTGAAATCAGATATAAGCCACCTTTGCAAAACATAAAGAAAAGCTTTTAACATGAAATGGTGCAAAAAGCATGCTGCTATTGACTCCTTCACTGTGCCTGCCTATTCTTTGGAGTGATAAGAAAGGAAGCTTGGGTGCTGGTTTTATAAGAAGTGTGGGACAGTCAGCTGCGCCTAGCTGGGGTGGGCAGGGACAGGGGCCTGTGTCTGGCTGGAGCCATGTGTGAGCCTCCTGTTGGAGCCCAGAGTGGCTGCTGTGGGGCACAGGGGCATGTGTGCTGTGCCTTCTTCCTGTGGCTCTGGGTTTGTAAACTGCAGCCTCATGCTTTAGCCTTGTGGAGCTTTGAAGAGAGGGATCAGCTGATAGAATTAATTTAGGAGTAGTACAGAATCAGGCACTTCCCCTACACTTACATAAAATAACATTTGTCCTTTCAACACTCGTAATTGCACCTAATAAAAAATAATTATCTATTAAAAATACCTGCCCTTTCTTATTCAAGGCTTAATTCTAACGACTGCTGTTGCATTATTCTGGGCTGAATTTATCCCCTCTAGCACCTATGCTGTCTCATAGGCACCGAATATCCGGTATCTGATTGAATTTTGCAGCACACACTGTTCATCAGCTGGGAGAGGAAAGCTAGTTTACCTCTGGAGGTGAGACTGCAGTGCATAATTGTCAGAAGCATGTAGTTTAAAAGGGAGCTTTGTTTGTTCCTGAACTTGTACTCATAGCTGGGTCACAGGCAGCGTCAGATTAGTTATAGAGATGCTCTGTGTGCTTTGCATTTCAACTGAGATTTCCAATGCACTCTGTCACACTGCCTTTGTGTAGCCCCTCTGAAAGTCTCAGCATTCAGCAACAAAGCATGATCCTCAGGGAAAATTGTTGCTATTCCTGTCCTATGACAGGGCATCTAGATACAGCCCTTTATTACTATTGCACAATATGTGGGGGAAAAACAGAGCTCAGCAAGCAGACATGAGCTGCTCATCCAGCAGCCTCTCTCCTCATAACAACAGGTAACTAAACCAAACCAGGTACCATGATGAAACCCTGTAGGAAATATTTTATGAAGGTATTTTTTGTTGTTGTTGTTGTTTTTGTTTTTTTGGTTTTTATTCCAGTGGCATGGCTTTATAGAATATGGAATAGTCCTTGAGTTTTCTGTAGTAGGGTGAGGGTGAGATGAATGTGAATATCTCCAAGAGCCTAAGGCCACCTGTGGGGATGTTGCTTAGTGTGCCCCAGCCTGAATTCAGACATCTTTGGGGAGATGTCTTTGTGAGGAAAGAAGGTGGGTGTCTTGGGGCCAAGGAAACATCAAGCCCTGCGGTGCTCCTGCTGCAGATGAACAAATGCCTGGTACCCAGCTGTGCTTACAGACTCAGCTCTTGTTCCTTGGCTTTTATGAAAACCACAAGTGAAGAAACCACTAGGTTTAGCCCAGGAGCTGCATATTGTGTTTGTATGAAGCCTAGCTGAGGGCTGACCGAGAAACTGCACCAGAGTGGAGTTTCTCCCTTTCGGGATGTACATCTACTTGCTGCCCCTGTGTTTGGGGTGATGCAAGCAGAGGTTCACCCTGTTTCTGGGCAGGAGTTGGAGAGGATGTGGATCTCAAAGCTAGAGAAATGCCTTCTCTGTTTCAGCATGCTCATCCTGGTGAGCACTGGGAAAGTTTCTCCAGAAGAATTGTGTTAGGCACTTGCATGCCTCAGGCTTGTGAATAATTCAGTATACAAAGTCATGGCTTTTTTACAACATTAAACTCTTGAAAGAAACAAATGGAAATAAAATGATAACTTGAGCTTAAACACACAGGCTGCAGCAACTCAAAAATTTATTGTTTTATCTGCTACTGTAGAGCACAATTTTAAATGGATATGTCACGTCAAAGCTTTTTATTTTTCACATGACTGTTTAAGAATGTACTACTGTGGAAAATATCAACATTCCAGGCTTTTCCTATATTTGATTATAGCTGATAGCAATCAAAGTAATTTTATTGCCAATAATAATGCTGGCAGCAGCTTAATTTAATAGCATGGAAGTTAGATCTTATTTATATCATTCCTCTAATGTTGATAACTTTGAATTTAACTACAAAATATTTCTGCAGTGAAAAGTCAAAATATGAAATTAAATTTAGTGCCTTGGCCTCAGTACTTAAAAATGTTCAGACTACACAAACACATTCTTACACGAGTTGTTCAGAAGATGACTTTTCCATGGAACATGGGCGCTGTTCCTGAAAGTCCAAGAACTGTCAACCACTTTATCACTGTAAGCATGTGAAGGTAAAAACGTGCCAATAGCTGAAAAATCAGTCTCTGAAAACCTTTGTACTTTGTCAAAAGTATATAAGTAATCATGGAAAAAATAAATCCCTTAAATGTTTGGTGTTTTTTTGTTTGTTTGTTTGTTTGTTTTTCCCTCATTCTGTTTTATTTCCTTATCTTGGTAGTCTTAGAATTGCATTATTGCCGCACCAATTTATTACTACCAGCTTTGAAAGCTGTGTCAGAGTTACACCACTGGAAAGGAGCAGATTTTCATCCCATTGCAGTTATGGGATTTATACCACTGATTCAGACAAAGTGGATAAGCTTATAGAAAACAGCAGGGCTTGACCCTCAGACTGTGCCATCTCTGAGATGAACGTTGAGCTGTCAGTGATGAACACTGGTTTTGTTTGACCTCTAATTTAAAAATATTTGCACACATTTAGTCTCAGAACCATTGCCTCTTGACCTTCTACAGGCATGCTCATTTCTCTGTGATCAGGACTTCCAAGGTTGGAGCAGGCAAGGTAAAATAAGGATGGGAGTTGTGGAAACATTCTATTTTCCTCTGTTTGCTAGAAGCTCCCAGGGGTTGACCAGAACAGCAGAGGAATGGTCTGTCTCTTGCAGTTTCTTAACGTCCAAAAGCTTATTTTTTGGAAAATTTCATTCACAAACTGGCATCAGATTTAAATGCTGAAGAGAAAATATGTGAGAATTTCATGCTTTCAAAGCACTTCAGTACAGCTGGTTAATTCTGTGGTAGGGAGGTATAGTTATCCCGTTACAGAAAAAAAAAGCAAAGTCAGAGGAGTCAGATATGAACTGCTTAGGTGAGAAATATGCAGACAGTCAATGGCAGAACTAGATGAAACAAGGGAGAACAGCAGCTCTGGGACTGAGATAGAATTCTCTAGGTGGGAAACAGCCTTCAAGATCACCAATTCCAACCATCAGCCTGCCCTACTAAGTACCATTACCAAACCATGTCCCTTAGGGCGATGTCTGCATACCTCATAAATATCCACTTCCATGGGCAGCATGTTCCAATTCTTTACCACCCTCTCCATGAAAAAAAAACAAACATGTCCAATATAAACCTCTACAGGAACAAATGGGACCATTTCCTCAAGTTCTATCGCTTGTCACTTGAGAAAAGACATCAATCTTCAAAAATAGGCAGGATGTGGTAGGAGAGTATAGGGAGAGAAGGACTGGAAACCTCCTTGTGCCCAGAGGAGATTTCTGCAGGGGACTGTCCCTCCCACCAGCTATGGAGAAATTGCATCCCTATCTGCACTCCTTGCTCACAGAGAAGTTCCTGCCCATGTCCATCTCCCCACCAGGATGGTACACTTAAGGTGGAGTGATCAGTGCATCCCAGTTCTCTTGCTCTCAGGGGGCCCTGCTAGACTCACCTAAATGCAATATTCAAAAGTTCCCACCAAAATAACAAAAAAAATCCATCTTCTCACTGTAGAGTGAATTGCTTCGCTGCTTTACTAGACTTCATGCTAAAAGACAGAAATAATTGTGTATCTACTTCCATGATTATTAAATTACATATAGAATATGCTTCCTGAGTATTAGCAGAGTTTATAACCGAATTCATCCTATCCATGCTCTGGTTACATCTAATGAGGATAATTATTACATGGCTTAACTATAATTTGGTATTGACTCTTTTGCGCATGAAAAGCTTTTGTTGGCAAGCATCAGTGGAGAGCTTCAACAAAGGACATCTTTAGCTTGTGTAAACATTGTTATTTCGAGGTCTCACCCTAACCTGCTTTAGGCTAAGTACTTTCTCCTCAATTGAGTTAATAAAGCCAAAATGATATAAGGATGGGATTAGATACTGGCTTACACTGTGGAGAAAAAATGAAAGTTGGGCAGGGAAAAATGCAGTTAATTCTGTTCTGTCAGCAGTGGATATTAAAGATTATTAGTTGGCACTCTCAATTATGTGTGAATCACAATAGTGGCACTGTTACTTTTTTATTTAATTTTACAGGGGCAGGTAAAAGTGTAGGTTTAGTATCATCTGCGGTGATTATTTTTTGCTTGCCGAGATATGAGGTTATATTAAAATGTTTGACGGATTTGGAGGAAACATCTCTGTGTAATAAAATGTCCCACAGTTTACACGGGTAAATGGGTAGAAATGAAAAAATCTGTCTGTTGGGAGCTTGGCTTCAGCTGCAGTTTATGAATATATTTCTTTAGGGAGCAACTAGTTATTCTATTTAGTAATTGTTATAATGATGAACCAACAAATATAGCTCTCTTTTTGCTGCTTCCCTCTGCTGGATCGAATCAGTAGTGCTTAGCTGTGTGTCATGGACTCATTAGCACAAACAACCACAGGAGATTTCTCTACCACCCTGGGAATGGAGAAGATGAATTTTCAGGGTACAGAAAAGTTTGAATCTTCTTCTGATACAGCGAATTTTTCAGTCTTCAGTTAAATTAGCAATCACAGAAACTATATAAAATCCTTAGGTCAAGTAAATGGTTCCAGTCTAAGGCTTTGATTGTGGGAGCTCTGCTGAGTGGAAATGTGTGCTGTGCTGGAGCAGAGCGTTGGGCACACCAGCCTCTGCCCCTGGCCCTAAGGTAGACTGACAGTAGGGCAAAGAGGTGGACTGCATAAGAAATCAAATTAATTTTGGCCATATATGTTGAGATTGGTGAATTTTGTTTTGTTTTGTAGCAAAATAAGCCTCCAAAGCATTGTTTATGTTTTGTCTTTTTCATAGGTTTTTGATAACCAAGAGACCGCTGTGACAATATGCTTTGAGTGCTTGACTGCAGTTCCAAGACCAATAACAACACTAGTTGAACTAGAGCATATATTTTAGGAAAAACAAACAAACCCAACCTTCTAATCTTGGTTTCCAGTTTCCAGAATCAGAAGGCCTCCCACAGCATGGTGACATTCCCATGCCAGAGCCCCCTAGTACAGTTTGCATCCCCTCACATGGCAAATGAGTCTCATTTGAAGATTTAAATATCCAGATTCATCTTTCATCCACTGGATCTTGCACATCTTTTTCTCTCCAAAACTGACAAAGCCAGTCATCATATGTGTGTGGCCTGCATGGATACTTGAAGCAGCTTGGACAGCTTTGTAGCTGTCTGAGTGCCCAGATGTAGGATTCTACAACCTCTCATTCAGTTGGTACTCACTCTAGAGAGGAACTTGCCCTTCAGAGTCAGTGGTGGAGTTGATATTCATATGAATTTCCACACAGACCCCCACATCCCTTCAGAGATAGAATTTCCCAGGATCATAAACAAGACCTATGTGTTTTGTGCTTAGATGTCTGACTTTTGAAGCTTACCATCCTGAAACATGTCATTTAAGCTAAATTTACCAATAAATTTAGTCTACTGCTCTTTTTTTTTTTTTTTTTTTGTAAAAAATGTGTCTTAGAATTTATAGCCTGAGCTAAAAATTCCAAAACAATCTTATTGTACATTTTTGTCACACACTGTCCTTCAACCAATAGTTTATTATGGCTGGGGTCATGCTGAACGCTTGTTTATTATTCTGCAGAATTATTCAAGCAGAAGAGTGGATCTTCTGGAAAAGGGAGTTCTCTTCTGTCAAGCTTATTAATCCAGTGTCTTTAGTCTTGAGACGTGCAGAGCACTCCTTGCATTGCTGACTTAAGTCTCCCTACTGCAGCCAGCTGTCTGATCTGAAGAGCTTCTGCTCCATGTGCTCTGCAAATCAGCAGGCTTCAACATCCTGTAATAAACTTGAGATCTATTTTATAGGAGGAATGGAAAGGACAGTGCAAGAAAACACCACACCCAATAGCTTTGGTTCTAATCATGACAGATAATATCATTATAAGAGAACTGAAGCTCTAGATGCTCCAGGAAAGTGAACTAAAGCTTCAGGTAATTGGGCTCATGCTGCAAGCTTCAAAGGAAGATTTAGCAGAATACATTTCCCACTGTTCCTACAGTATTTCTCACAGAAAAAAAAAAAAAAGAAAAAAAGATCTTTTGGACTAGTACTAGTATCAACTCTTAGAGTCTTTGCCTATATACTGCCTTCAGTGCAGGTTGGATGGGACACTGGGCAGCCTGAACTAGTGGGTGGCAGCCCATTGCCCATCAGGGGGATTTGAACTGGGTGATCTTTAAGGTCCATTCCAACTCCAAGCCATTCTATTATTTTATTATATGATTATATATCTTGTCACTACTGTCAGTAAATTCAGTGCTTCACAGTTAAGGAAAAAAACAACAGCAGATCAGGATCAACTTGTCCAACAGAACAGTGGGGAAAAAGTCTCTCCTGGTCTCCCAAGTAATCAAATATTGGTACAATATTGTAAAAATATACAAATGCATTCAGCACTTACTAGCACTCAATCATCTCTCATTACCCCCTTCATAATTGGACATTCAGAGAGCTCTGCTATAAGTTTAATTCTCAATTTCCAGGAACTGCCTCATTTTGTTCCTTGGTAGGGTTATGACATTTCTTCTTAAAACTTTTAATATAACTTTTCCTCAATATCAGGTTTGGAAAGCTTATACCAAGAGTGAAATCTCCTGCTGAATAAGAAGGAACTATTTCATTAGGTTTAACACTCTAAGTTTTTTTCTTGATTATTCTCCCCAGGCACCATAGGTTCTCATTCCGTACAATAGCCAAGTGTGCCACATTATCGCTCTGATCATCTGATCAAGACACCACAAAATCTCTGCTGACATACCCTATAGAGAGGATAAAGACCACACCAGGATCAACTTAGACCCTAGTTAAGTGAATGTGGAGAGTATTTCAGCAAAGGAACCACATGCTTAATGTCATGGTCATGTTGAGATTCAAGGTTCAGGTGGATCAGATTTACCCTGTTGTTGCATAGATCCGGTGTTGCTCTCCCAACAGCATGCAGAGTTCTGATTTTCAGAAGGGCTGTGGTGTTTGCTGATTGGGCAAGATAACTTAGATCTTCCATATCCCAGCAAGGACTTTTTCAAAAATCAAGCTCTGGGAAAGGAGATTTTCTCAGCAGGTGCAGGGTATTTCTTTCTGTTGGCACAGCAGTTTTGGCTTTGCTAAAATGTGTATTTACTTTATGTAGCTCTGAGTGTAATAAGAATGCTAGCAAAAACCACTTGGAAAAGGAAAAAAGGAAATGTTAAACCTTAACTCAGTATTCTCAATGAAATGATTACTCCTTCAGGATGAAATTGTACTTGATTCTTACTGTAAACCTTTCAATTTCTTACATAAATAGCATGATTATATTTACATAAATAGTTGCACCCTGGAGTACAACAATCCTATTGTACACAAAAATCCTATTAAAATTTTCAGAGAACTACTTTGAGCAATGGTCTGTTATGCATAAAACCAGACCTTCTCACTTCTTTCTTCCTTCAGAGCCAAACCATGAAAGGCATGCACCCAAATACAGAATTGAACCCTTACAATTCTCTCCTAGAGTCCAATATAGAAAAACACATTCATAACTGAACTGGGGATATTTCAAAGCAATATAATGTATTTCTGTTTATTTCTTTTCTTTTCCTTTTTTCCTTTTTTCTTTTTTCTTTTTTTTTCTGGAGTCTGATTATATGCATTTAGACATGACATAAAAAGCCTACCAAAAGGTATTTGACTCATCACTGAAAGACACAGCTGCTACCTTGTCTTCTAACCAAAACAAATGTGGTCCAGTATCTAAACAAGAGGGAGTCTCTGTCTCATTTCATGTCTCTTCAGTATTTTTCTGCTGTAAAAAAACTTACAACAAAGATGAATATTACTCCACTCCACAATGGCAGCATATAAAACTTGAATTCTCAAAATGAGATGTAAAGTAAATGTATGGGACTGCTGAATCACGGCCTGAACCTTTGATTGATCACCTGAGGCAAGCAATGAGTCAGGCACGGGAGCACAGGTGAAGGCAATTCACCTGTGCTGCAGGAAGGGGTGGAGCCTGGCTCCACCTCTCCTACACCCATTTAAGAGTTGACTGCCAGTGGAGAAGGATCTCTCTGGAGATCTGCTCCATCAGGAGTTCATCTTGTGAGCCCAGGACAAGGTGAGTGACTTTCTCTCATTTCTCCAATATAAATTATATTAGCCAAGCTCCTGGACGGACGGACGGACACACACACACACGCGCACACACACACACAAAAAAAAATCTGTATATCTATTGACTATATACCATCTGTATATCCATTGATCAAACAGTAAAGTAAGCTCCTGGATGGACGGACACACACACACACAAAAAAAAAAATCTGTATATCTATTGACTATATACCATCTGTATATCCATTGATTAAACAGTAAAGTATGGCCCGGAGTGCTCTCTCAGCCTCTTGGATGAAGAAACACATATCAATCTCTGATCCTAATTTCAAAGCATAACTTTAAATAGATGATAGTGTGAAGCAAATAAATATCAAATACCAGCAGCTATTTATGGAATCAGATTATTCACACTGTAGGGCAGTGTATGGCTGAAACTATGACTGTGCTGATTAGTTGACCATTGATCCTGTTGCTGTAGTTTGTATGCATTCTGATATGTGCAGCAAAAAACTGTTAAGTTTTTTCATGATCAAAGATTGTCTGGAGGACATAAATAAATACTGTGAGTTGAAGAACTTTGGGAGTAATTGACAGTAGGCCTGATTTCAGAAGTAAAAAAGCAAACAGAAAAGTTGAGTGTTTGACTCAGAAAGACCAACCCTGTGAATGAACATGTGCATGCCTGTACGCATCTCACCAACTTTGTTTCAAATTAACCTAGAAAGTCAATTAATTGAAAGCAAACGTGTCTTACTTTAACTCTCTATTTAGATAGTACTTAGATAGTACTCCCTGAAAATGTTATTTTTAAAAACAAAGTCAAAATACTTAGTACAGTAATGAGCTGTGTCTACCACTTCATTTCCACATTAGAAGGAAAAAAATAAGACCACCATGAAAACTCTGTCCCAATTTTATCTGAATTTCTTGTAAGTTTTCACTGAAATTACAAATTTGGTGATTAGTTTCCAGTAGAGAAATGTAATCCAAACTTCTAGTGAATTATATTCCTGGTATAGTCAAGTAACTCTGCAGGAAAGATACCTCTGGGCAGATTCTGTTGTGATGGGAAGTGCTCACAAGGGTCCTAGGGGATTCTGTAATATTTCAAAATTAAGCAGTTTTTATGCACAGGAAGAAAAAAAAAAAATGAAGCAAAAGTGGTAACAAACATTTGTAATCTGAAATGCAGGGACCAGGTTGCGTGGCAGGAAGAAATCGTAGCAGGTGAGTGAAGCTAATATCCCATGCTACTGCAGTCTGCACATGCAATTCAAATTATTTTGTTAAGAACTGATAAATCTTTGATTTTTGAGAACAATGTGACAGTATATTTTGTCTTTCGTGATGCAGTATGAATCTAAGAATGTTTCTTATTTCATATGGAAATGATTTTAGGATGCTAGCGACATAACATTCGGGGAATGAACAGTCTAAAATTTCTATAAACACCAGAATCAAGGCATTTATGAGTTTTAGTAAAAATTTTATTGAAGTTCTGGTCATGTTGGCATATTGTGCATTTTAAATGTAAATTAGATTACTGGCAGTAGATTCAATTTAGTGGTAAAAATGTAAAGAAAACAGTTGGGCTACAGATGAAACAATAATGTAGCTGTTCTTTAGTTAAGAGAAGAGTGAAATCCAGAAACAAATGGTGTTTGGGAATATTTATGGTAGAGGAAACATGCTGCATATGATTAACTTAGTCAATTTTATGCAGCACAGTAGTTTTTGTTCAGCTTTGAAGAGCAGTTTCTGGTAGTGAACATATGATAGGGTAAATGGATGGCTCTAAGGATCTACAATGGAAATAGAAATTCTTTCATCTTTAGCTCCCTTGTTAAAATGCAGCCTAGGCTGTGAGAGATCAATGCTGTTGACTGTCTGTGTACAACTTGTCTGACATGACACCAGGTCTGCTCTCCTCCTCCTTCCCCTATTACAATATTTCATATCCAAGGTCCACGTGACTAAAAAAGACCATACTTCTTGACACTGCATTGGCAGTTCTAGGGGAAATATACTACTGTTGGGATGTGGGCATTTGTCTTCTTTCCCCAGTTTGTCTCATAGTCCTAATGGCTGGACCTCATTCCATTAGTCTACCGAGACAAAATATCTGCTTGTTGGGCATGTCTTCAGTCATTTTGGAAAAGCTTTCAAATCTCCTGAAAAGCATCAAGCATAAATAAAACATAATAATAATAATAATAATAATGATATTATATCAGCTTAAGGTTTAGTTACTTGTAAAAATATTCAACAGAAGAATTCAGGGTGTGGGCAGAGAGAAAGCTACTCTACTGTGAACTATAAAGAAGATTTAAAACATGTTGGAAAACAAATCCTATTTGCCTCAAAGATGCAACCATACTGGAATTTGATGATTTTGCATCTACAGCAACCTCTGCAGATTGCAAGTGGTAGAGCAGTGCAGCTAAGTGGAAGATTTGATGCAGTTATTAAATTAAACTAAATCACTTCTTGGTCCAAAGCTATTAAAATGGATACTGTTCTTTACACAAACATACAACATGCCCCATTGCCCTAGTGTTATTTCTGCTGTAAATTATTAAATTGTAGGAAAAGAGTGTGAAATTAGAGAGAAGTCACCCTCCCATGTCAATCCACCAGGCTAAAGGCAAGAGTCAGAGTATTGTCTTGCAAGTAATGGACTTCAGGGTTAAAATCCTATTCTATGATGAGCTAAGCTAAACTCCTTTTGGAAATGAATGGTGGGAGAAATAGAAACCTTCCACTAACGACAGACCAAGTTTGATGAAACAACACTTGGGCAAAGCTCACGTGAAGGAGAGGGCACGGCCAGGATTCTGACAGTCACCTATGGGAACAAGGAGCAGGGAAAATAACTTAGAAGTGTTAGAGCCCGGGGTTTTACTAGTATGGGGCCAGGTATGTGAGAAACTGAGAAGGTGAGTGAGGTTTTCAGCTAAGAACTAATTGGGCAACAGGCTTGAAAACTGAATCCTGAATTCTGGCCTCCAAATCATTACTTCTGTACAGGTTCCTCATGTCCATCAAAGAAATACTTAATGAATTTTATGAAAAACAAAAGTTTGTTTTGAGCTTTGTTTAGCTGAATTAGAGTAGTTCAGGCACTGCAGTGACTAACATCATTAAGAAGCACAAAGTCATACAGAGACACAAGTAAAACTGAAATGTGAATAATGCAAAATTGGAACTGATTTTACTTTTGGATATGTTACTCCTGCTGTTGGGACCCACAGCTCTTCCATTAGCTGCACTCTTCCATTGGGAGGGTACAACCAGTATGTATCTGCTATAACATTAATCTTGTGAACTGGCTGGTTTGGGGGAAAGGCTTTGAGCTTGTATCTGCCTTTTGTTTCCTCCAGCTTCTAACTCTGTACTTATTAGTCAACACAACTTTTATTGTGTTCTGTTGTGTTAAAATTGGAACTGCTTTGGCAAAAGCCTTTGACACCTCCTCTCAAGTGGCAAGTTCACTTCAGTGGTTAAACAACTAGCTGGAGATTTGTGAGACTGAAATCAGTGTGTTGCTCTCCTATTGTTTTCTTTCTGCCTTTGGCTAAATCACTGGAGGAGGAATTCATCTCATCTGGCTTCAGTTACAAATTAGGCATCCAGATTAGCTTGTTGTCTATGCTCCCTCTGTAGTAAATGGAGTGGAACAGGAACCTCCAGAGGCTGACCTATCCCTCTCAGAGGTGTCTGCTCCATCCAGTGTCTACAGGAAGATCGAGCAGTTAGCTAGGATCCATCTGCCTTACTTTCAGGTGCCTAAAATAAGTAAAATTGAATCCCATATTTGGTCTCTGTTTTCTTTCTGTTGCACAAAAATTGAATCCATTAAGCTCATTAAAAACAATACAATAGTATGGCTATTCAAATTACACACAAAAAAAAACCAAAGTCAATTTGGAAAGCAATGACTAATTTTTAGAGCAGATACTTAGGAATGTAAAGGAATAAAAAGATGCCTCGAGCTTTTAAAATCTCCTTACCCCTAGTGAGATTTTCAATTGCTTAACTCTTGGCTCATTATGAGATGAGTAATTGAAAATCTCACTAAATGGCCACCTGTGTTTTGAGGTATTTAAACACCTACCTCTGTCCTAGTCTCATTAGGGAGGGCATTACACTGAAATAAATCTTAGTCTTCAAGTGCTGTTTTTCCTAGTTTCTGTGTCCCTGCTTCTGTGTACCACATTTCTCGCTCCTAGCAGAGGTAAGTTTAGAAGAGGAGCATGTATGACACACAACACTGCAACTCTCCCCTGCTGGTAAATAATTCATTAGGATGAGAGCTGTGGCAGGGCTAGGAAGAGAATCACTGAATCAGTCTTCCCTCCAATTCAGCTGAAGTGTGCGCAAACTTGGCATGGTAGAGAGTCTTGTACATATAAACTATATTTCATTGCTTGGAGCTGACAATTCAGCTGTGACTGTGGAACTAGCAAGTTACAGGCACAATGCAGAAGGGTGCAAACTTAATTTGCTCTTTCTTTTGAGCTGCTCTTCTTCTCTCACTCCTTGCTGAGTGTCTCCATCAAGACCAGCATGATAAGAGTTAATGGGTGGCCTGGGAATGAATGTATGTGTGTGTGGTGGAACCCTTCCTCCTTTCTGATTCTCCCTTTCCATTTCTTTATGTGAGTAGACTTGCTTGCTGTCCCAAGAGTGCAGGAGGCAAAGGTGAGAAGGAAGCTGACAAACAAGGAAAATAATCCCTTTGCCCACCCCTAGTGGAAACTGTTAGCTACAGCGTGCCAGCTGAGACAGAACAACTTAGCTCAACCAAATCTCTTTTATTATGTTCCTGTGTTTATTTTTCCGCTGTATTTATGACTTAGCATGTTGTTTTTGGTGTGGAAAGGACTCTAAAGCTGTGGATATGTGTTGTAATTATACAAATTCCTCTGCATGGAGTCTGTTAAAAAGATTGATCTATTTTTATGAGGACACACACAAATACTCATTTTGATGGACCTCATTGGCATTTATTGCAGGCCTGCCACTACTAAAATTTAAAGCCAACCTTGTAAATTTTATGGAAACTACATGCTGCAATTATTAGCCTGAAGACCTCCTGTCTCGCAGGAATGAGTCAGATTTTGCTTTCCACGTACACTATGGTTTACACCTGAAAGAGATTAGTGGGGACCACCAGTAGCTTGAAAACCTAATCTCCAGTATTTTGTTTCCAGTTTAGCTCTGAAAGATACTCCAGGTGTTCTCATTAATTAGTCATTGTAAGTCACTGTGTCACTATTGTGCATAGAACAGCTGTTTTCCTGGTGCCCTTTTTTTTTTTTCTGCAGGAGTGTTTTAAATTAAAAGTTGGTTTATACACTATTTAATGCTCAGAAACAATGTTTGTGACTGGTGAAAATGAAACAAAAACTGCCCCTAACAATTCAGTTTAGGAAGACAAATTCTACAATGGTGTAACTTTACTGTTTTACCTGAGTAGATGGTCCAGCCAAACACCACAAGCAGATCCTGGGTTTTTTGTTTTTATTTTTTTTTTTTCCTGTGGCAAAATTTCCACTAATATCAAGAACTGGCCATAGTCCCTATAGACTGTGCATGTTGTATTCCTACTCATATGATTTTATTTTATAATCACGGACAGTGAGGCAGACAAAGATTAAATGAATTAGAACTACCAATCCAACCAATTAAAATGGAAAATTGATAATAGATATAGCTGGAAAATGTCTTAATAGTATGCAAAGTATAAATATGAATTTGTGTATTTTGTTGTATACTGTCCCACAAAAAGCCTTGCTAAATTTTTTTGTTTGTGACCAGTGAGACAGCCTGTTGCAAAGGAAAGTTCAGCAAAAGCAGGCAAGTCATTGTTAAAGAAAGATCCCACACAAATTCTCTAACAACCATAAGTTATGTTTACTTTGTAGTTCATTATGGTGAGGCTCTAGAAGAAAAGATATTATTGTCAAACCTTCTCATCCTTCATTTCAAAATAAGTCCTTGTTCTTCTCAGATCAGTTGGATTCCAAAGGATAAGGGGGAAAAATATTTGTGTGTTCATCTTGGTGGTATCCTGCCTCTCTCCTCTGGAAAGCTAGTGCTGTTCTCCATGTCTCCCGATAGTGCGCCTCTCCAAGCATCTTAGTACTAATTTGCAATGGCTTTTAAGCAGCAAACCTCCCTATTTCAGAGTAAACTCAGAAATGATACATCAGATGTGTGGTTGTGAAAACTGTACCTCCAAGTTGCTAAAGAAGAGACAGTATCTGCACTTATATTGACTAAATATTTAAATGAAAGAGGGTTGATAAGTTTAATTTTTTAGGTCCCCAAAAAGCTTGGTAAAAAAAACAAATTGTTGTGATTATAGTATAGCTGTAATAAAAAGTTTGCTGCACTTTCTTTGTAGCATTGAGTTTGTTTGGTCTTGGGGAAAGGATCCGAAGAGATCAGCCTCTTTTTTTGGCTTGAAAAAGTTAAAGAGGTGCAAGTTGATGTTATCTTTTCACTACCTGTTGGATCCTAGCCAAAAGGAAGAATTCAAAAGAATTTATTTATGTTTACCAAAGAAATGAAGTTTCCCTGTTAGGGGAAGGTGGGTGACAAGGAGAAAGGGTGATTGTTGGGTATGGGTGAAATTACCAAAGAAATGATTGAAAGAGTTTCTTAACAATTTGGATCAGAAATAGAGTACGTCAGGACTTGAAAAGGCAAAGAATAAAAGGCATTAGTCTGTGTAAAATATTAAAAATATATTTGCGGAAGTGCTCACTTCATGGATCCGGGAATGTCAGGATGACAGGCTGCAGTAAAGATATTGCAGTTTCACAAGAGGACTATGGGCATCTTGACCTGGTCTTTAGATTAAGGGGAATGACAAAAAAAACTTGGAAAGACATCTTGAGAGTCCTTGACAAATGGTAGGTCTATGTATCTTTGTGAAAGAGCCTTAGATTAACTAAAATTATTGTGAAGGAAAAAGGGCTTATAGAAAAAAGACATTTGTAAGAGGGGGATGCTCTTCACTCATCTGTAGAAAGATATTTTTCTGATCTATGGTGACTATCAAGCAGTATTTACTTTGTTTTCCTGCAGTAATGAGAAATATGTAAAGCTCTCTTTGACAAGTGGGCAGGGCTTCTGTGAATGAATTGTTTCTTACTCACTTTTCTTGTTTCAACTTGAATAGTTTACCTCTGGAATTGGATACAACTTTCTTTAATAGAAGGATAGATTATCTATATCATTAGAAGAATAGCATTCTTCTAATGTAATAAATTTAACAAATATCCTGATTCTGAGTACATCATAGTTGTTTGTGGAGCAAAGCAAGTTAGTTGTGCTCTTTCTCTGCTTTCAGAAGTAGCAATGCATGCATGAAATGTTGTCACCTCAGCTCATGGTATGTCAAGATATAGTAATGTGCGAAATGCACATAGAATTTACACTATAATACGCTTTAATTTGATTTGACATTAGATTTCTACTCCTCATCTTTTCATGATAGCTACTGAAAAGATGTAATTTTATTTTGAAGTCTTAAATTTTACCTTTGGTATACTCTGATAAATGGAAATTGAGGAGGGAAAAGTTATAGAGCAGAGTTGTGGACACATGCAAATTAAGTTTTGACTTTGATTATATTTTTTTTTCACTTTCTGTTTGAGATGTGCACTCGTTCTATTTTCCTTTTTGGTGAATATTTATCCTGATGGCTATCGCTAAATAATTGCTTGGTGTCTAAAGCTTTTTCATCTGACGGGCAATTCAAAACCTTGATCAAGGTCAATTGTTAAGGTGTCGAAATCTGAAAATTTAATCATCACCAACAGTAAAATGATACTCAGAATTATGCCTTTAAGAAAAGCCACTATTTACCAAGGAAAGTGTTTTTTTTATATCCAGTGATCATAGTAATTTCTAAAATGTAGCATCTTAGAATTTGCTTTGGCTTATTCACTTGAGAAAATGGCTGTCTATTCATTCACTCAGGAAATTCTGGACAGCTAGTCAGAAAAACAGACAAAATCCAGTCTGATCAAGAGTAACACAGGTTTTGTCTACAACTTAAAGAAACTTGGTGCCCTAACCATGGTTTGATCTGCCTCATATACTTTCAATGCACTGCAAGTCCCATGTCCAAAAATGGCCCACAATTGAAAAATTAATTCTCAACCACTTTTAGTAAGACCAGTGTGAAATTATGCTAGTTAAAATGTTGTCTTCCATGGGACTAGGCTTTTCTTGCAGATCTAGCATCTGCTCACATGAGACCATAATAGCATTTTAGTGATGCTTTTCTGTACAACAAACACTTGCAGTTCATTTGTCTGACAATTCTCTGAACCCACTTCTGCAAAACATTTCTAATGGCTATTTGCATGCACAAAATTGGAACAGGGAAATTCAATTTGCCATTATACTTAGCAATTAATTGAGACATATAGGTGACTTTGTCAACAGAATGACACACAAGCTTCATCTGGTTGACAAGACCCTGTCTTTCTAGCTGGGGATTTGCACATCATTAGATAGTAACAGTGTTGCAATGGAGCAATACTGTCATCTTTTATGGTATGGTACCTCACACCAGAATGTTCACTGCAGAAGGCACAAGAAGGTCAGTATATCCTCATAGAAAACTGCTGTTTGTTTACTTACTCAGGACCTCAAGAGCTGCTCAGGCCTCACTTGCTGCAGCTGTTGTCCCAGTGCAAATCCAGTGCTCCATCCTGTGGAAACCCAAGGATTAGACTTTGTTATTATTGTTGAAATAATCTAGAGGCTGTACATTATTTCAACAATAATAACAAAGTTGGCTGGATTATGTAGTTCAGAGCAAGGAGCCCCTGCACCATTCTGAAATAATCTCATGTGCTTTGAGTATATCTCAAGTTCTCTGAATGCTTTTGTTTATTTTTAGTGGGTTTTTTTTTTTGAAAGACATGCTTCTTGATGGCTGTGTCAAAAGTTTAACTGGAGAATAGCATATATTTTGTTCCTGAGTGAATATTGAGTCTTCACCAACAGTTCCTGGACTTCCCAAGCTGCTATGAAGATACCTTTGATACCTTTTGATAACTCCAAAAAGGCAGGATAGTAGAGCAACAAGAAGGCAACAGTTGATTAAGTACCCATTTAACAAGCAAAGCTGAAGACTACGTGGAAAGGCACTGTGCTGCTTTACAAATAGTACTGATGTATTTTTTCCTGGTGCCTAAGGATCTGCTTCTTAATAACAGGGAACTCATTCGTTTAGAACTCTACGTGGAACATCTTTACTCGGGTTATTTCCATCCTCATTTTGCTAGCTCCTTTCAACCAGTGGCATGATTACAACCTTATGTAAATATATCCAAAACAAATAGCTTAGATATTATGTACTGTTCTGGTAGTATGCAGTGCAACACATTGTTATTTATGGTGTTAGATTTTGCCATCAAATAGCTCTATACTATTACAACTGTTCCTCCAGCTGTTCTTGAGGATGGTAGATTGAAGCTTGCTCATCTCCATCCAAGGAAGAACAGTCCCACCCTAGGCTGCATGTACGCAGTAAGGTCAGCGCGTTGAATTCAGTAGTAGCAGTTGGAGTGACTGTTACTGTGATGCTTCTACAGGAGATGAAAGAGTAGAAGATGGATTGCTATAATGGCACAATTAAAAAAGAAAACAAAAAACTCAGCAAATCACAGATCTCACAAACATCTATCTTCGGAGTGAAAAGGAGTCTTGTCATAATCACATATGATCACTTCCCACTTAAATGCAGGGCCTATTTTTTTTTTTTTCCTGAAGTTCTGAAGATCTCCAGGTGTGGAAGCCAATTTGGCTCTCTGGACAATGTGGTTCAGAGTTCTGTGAAGAATTTTTTTTCTTATAACTGAAGTTTCCCTTGCTGCAACTTCTCTTTGTTGACTCTTGTCGTGTTCTGTGCACCTCAGGAAGAGCATGTGGTTAACTTCCATTATCAAAGAGTGTTTTTTATCTCAAATATATCACATGAGATCTTTTCATTTCTGCAATATCCTACTAAATGTATATCAATGGGGGGAGGGGGGGGGAGAAAGAAAGACGGCAATGCAAGATTTTTTTCTTTAAAGTGCTTTTTCCTCTGAGGATTACATACTATGAAGGAAGCTAGGTGTGCCTCTGGAAGCGTTACATCTCTTCTCAAAAGTATATTTGTAAATGTGGGCATTGAAAACTTATAAATACTGAATTATTTGTCTTGTCCAAAATCATAAAAGAAGAAATTAACCAAATCACTTCAGTTTTCATTTTAGATGTCACCCTCTGTATCAAAGCAATTCAGGTCAGTGTGTCAAAAAAGTTTGTGCCTGTTTTTTCTTATTGTCTCATTACTGAAATGTTGATACAAATACTTCTCACTTGGAACAGCTATGAGAGCTTTTATTCTGGAAAAAAAAGTGTTTCATTTTCTTTTGGGTTATTTGTTTTTCCCTTTGGTGAGCATTCATCCATTTTTTTACTAGATCTCTTCTTGCCACCTTAAATTAAATTCATAAAAATGTCAGAACACAAGTGATCAAAATTCTTTTTTCATCAGTGCTGTGGTTCTAAAGGGAATTTTTTTCCCCAGATGATGCTATTTGAACTTGACTACTGACAATAAATTTACTGCTTGTAGAGCTCCAAATATGTGATGTCTTTTCCTTCACTTTTCTGACTTGATGCTTGTAACTTTTTCCCTTTCTGGGAAAATATTGCCACACACAAAGCACTTTTCTCCATTTAGAAGAAGTTCTGTGGTCCTTCCCATGAGAGGGTCATGTAAGGTAAGGCCATGAAATGAAAAGTTTAGTCGTGCCTATAGCAAGTAGGAACAGGGATCATGTTAGAAAAAAATAGTCCATTTCCTTTCTTTGGTCTTCGATTTATACTATATTTTAGAAACTAAAATCTGTTGTCATGGCCCTGTAAGTTGTTGTGCTATGAAAATAGCAGCCATATAATCCTCAGCCTACCAGTGTAAGTTAAAATGTAGAGGTATTGATTTGGAAAAGATTGGTTTAGCATGCACTATTTTGTGTTTTACAAGAATTATTGCATTCTGATAGCAAGACTATGACAGTGTTTTCAACACTCTTGATTGTATTACAAGTCTCACGACGTTTGGTGTTTTTCCTTAGAATGCCAGCTCCTAGACACATCTCATTACCTGTGATTCTCAATTTTCATAGAAAAGGGATGATTTTAGCTCTTCCAGTTCCTGGGGAAAAACTCGCAAAGCCCCAAAGCCTTAAAAAATAGAAGGCAAAAAGTAAAGACCAAAGAACTTGTAAAATTCCAGTTTGTAAATTAATCTTACAGTCTTTGGTTCTGGTTCAGAACATCTGGGTACTTGAGGCTGGGAGTAGATTTCCTATTAAATTAATGGATTACTTTTCTTTAAATTCATTTCAGATCTATTTACTGTTTTTTTTTTTTTCCTAATCTTTCTTTGCTACTCCAGATTAAAGTCTGAAAAGATTGAACTGAAAGGCTTTGAGACTCCTCAAAAATAGCGTTCATAGGTGAGTGAGGTGAACAAGGCATTTGCATGCCCAGTAGAGATTTATGATTGGAAATATTTCTGTATCCATAAACATAACATATGTAAACATTACCAGAACATTTCACAATGTAATTTTGAACTAAATCTGTGTTTGCAGCACTTAGAGGATTTCA
Organism: Meleagris gallopavo; assembly: GCF_905368555.1. Lineage (NCBI taxonomy): Eukaryota > Metazoa > Chordata > Aves > Galliformes > Phasianidae > Meleagris > Meleagris gallopavo. The sequence goes on along the minus strand of NC_139408.1, from coordinate 45,508,798 downwards.
CAATTTCCCTATTTTAAAATATATCATGAAAGAAAAGTCTTTTAATTTTGGCATGTGCGCAGAAATGCATGGAAATGTTAGAAGAATGTGCAGGGAGAGTAAATGAGTATAATAGATCTACCTGCAAGATATTTTAATTCATTTTCTGTAGAAAGTAATTGGGATCATTTGTGCTAATTAGAGGGTTTACGAAAACAAAATGAAACCATTATAAATATGATGATCTGTTCCTGAAGGACTCATTTTTCTGTCTTTCAAGAAGAGAACAAAAGTAGTTCCATGTGCCCAAGGTGGTTTGTCGTGAGGCATGGACTGCATCCAACAAGAAAAAGTGCATAGATTATAAATGATGGAGTGTACACAGGAGTATATTTGTATTCAAATACAAAAATACCTTGGAAATAACTTTGATTGGAAAATTCATAAATTACAACAGTTTGTTACTATTTTTACACTTACTCATCCATCTATGTTTATATTTTACCAATCAATTATTTAAATCAGCTGATGCTGCTTCCATGTTCTTTTTATACTGAGGTATCTGAACAAAGTTTTTACAGTACTGTGGTAAATTCCAGTGATGCAGTTCTGCAGGGATCTTTTGTCTATTTTGTGTGTGTGTGTGTGTGTGTGTAATTTGCTTGAAGAAATAAGGAAATTAAGCAGGTGAAGTGAAGAAAAAATCAAGGTATAAAAACTATTTCTTGCTAGAAAATGAGAAATTCAGATATCTGAGTACAACTTTCTCCAAATAAAATACCTTTCCTGAGGGGGTTTTTCTACCGGTATAATTGTAGCTTGTTGTTAAAATTGGAGTTGTATCATAGACACTGCCAAACCAAACAGAGCTGGCTACAGCATTTTGATGACTTTCTCTGGCCCACACAAAGCCTGTATACTATATTTATTACAATAACTCTTCAGGGCTGGTCAGAGGCATTGTGTTCACTGTGGAACTTACTACGTTTTGCAAACACCAATTAAGAAGCAGCCTTTCTCACTTTGCTACCTCTCTACCTCCTCCCCCCTGGGTTCTACATCTTAAACAAAGTGGTGAAGGGAAAAACCATACAATAAAAATTTCTCCTATATGCATATATGCATGACTATGCATTATATGTAGATGTATAAATTTCAGAGAAGCTATGCTGTATTTCTATGTCTCCAGTTTCTCCTGTTTAGAAAGTGTTTTGAGATGTGCGGGGAGCTCCCTGCACCATTGCCCTCTGGTGCTGCCACAGGAGCTCCCTGCACCATTGCCCTCTGGTGCTGCCACAGTTCTGCGTAAACTGGTCTGGCCAAACTTTCACAGACAAAAACTTTGTAATATTTTCTGTTTGTTGTGATCAGAAAAAAGCTCTTCCTGTGTGGGGGTCTGACCATGGAGCCTCATGCTCTCCCACCTCTCCATCACTTCCTCTATGCTCTGTGCAGAGCATAACTTGCAGTCACCACTCATGGGAAACTGTGTTGCACAAACAAATTCCTACACAGCCACTCATACCTAGGTGCAAGAGAATTCCATGGCTTCTCTACTTCTTTGCCTTCAGTTTCCCCTTACTAACTTTATTTTGCGCTCTTAATATATTAACATACTTTGTTTTGCTCTATTAAAACAGTTAATCCCACTATTTTTTTTTATTGGATTTGAAATGGATTTGTCAAGAAAACTGTATTGCTGCAATTTATGAATGCACTGAAGAACACTTAGGAGACAACTGTCTCTGCATTTGGAACAGGAAATGTTAAATGGAAATTGAGAGAGAATTTGTAAGATTTATTTTCCACTACTACAAGTCTTGATCTGAAAAATAGATTATTTCTTTTTCTCCTTGAATCCAGGAGACAGTGCTATAATTTTTTAATAAAGATCATATAGCCTTGGAAAGACGTTTAACAAGCTTCCTTGGGACATTGCAGTACAAGCAAGGTTTGTCTGTTAAAAAAAAAAGTCTGAAACATGGAAAATAATTTTCAATTTTGGACAAGCTGTGGATCCCTTATTTGTTGTTATTGTTGTTTTTTTTAATGAAGTTACAAAATAGATGTTGTCCCCAAATACCCTGATTACAATGATTAAATTCAGTCTTGCATGGAGACCGGGCACCAATCTTTTGCATCATAGCTTAATGATTTATTTTGCTTGGAAAGTAATCGTGGTCCTGAACTTGTCCTTAAGTCCAAATGACTTCCATGGTAGCTGGATCAGGCATATAGATTGTGTAATAAAAGCCAAAATCTGCTTTGAATAGACTGGGCTGAGTCCAGGGCATGATAGGACATGGTTGTGCAGGAGTGGACGTGAAACAGTTTTATTTTCAGAGCATCTGGAACATGCCCTGAGGTAGGCTCCAGCCTCATGCCTGCTGTGGGAGGGCTGCAAGATAAGGCAACAAGGAGCCAGGCTGCTCCCAAAAATTTTCGTATCCATTTGTTTGGGCAGGAATCCCTCACAGAATAGCTGCTGGGGAGGGCAAGTAGAAGAAGAGGATGTAGCTGGGTGGAAACCCAAGTGTTTCCAAAGATGGCTGTGGGGCAGATAGCGGGGGGGGGGGGGGGGGGGGGGGGGCAGCAGGGCCATGCATGCCCCGTGCGGGAGCCAGGCACCATTCTGAGAAGTTTCGGAGGGGTACAACCTCTGAGGTCTCCCAGTCCTACCGGGGCTCCACTTGGGCTGTGCATAATGCACTGGTTTACTGTCAGTCACACGCTTCCTTCCCTGTCCTGTAGACTGGATTATGTCACTGTGCCAGGGCATTAACCTTGAGGTTTTTGCATCTAAATTTATTTTGTTTTGAGTTTTCTTCTAATATTACAGCTTTGCTTCTGGTTTATAAATACTCCATTTAAGGAACTATTTAGCAGTAACGACATTCCTGAGTTCAATCCAAGGATTGAGCTAATTATGGCTTTCCTTCAAAAATCTGTCTTTAACTCCCTTCTACCTCCACCTCTCTCTGCTGTGGTCAGAGATACTGAAGATAATCAAGATCTAAAACTCCTGCCTAAATAAACAGATGAATTAGTTGGATGCACTGTCTCTCCCAGATTAGCAAATCCCAGTCTTGCAATCCTTATTTATGTGAGTCATCCTGCTAAGTGGAAATGCTTGTATAAGTAATACCTTGAGTCTTGAGAATTACTCTGAAAAGCCCAGAAAGTCCAGGAGGTTGGGGTTCTTTTTTAGTATCTTCTGTAAATGGGAAAAGGAAGACTGGCAAAAAATCTTTTAGCAATCCCTTAGCTAATTAAAGTGGCTGGTGATGAATATACAAAAGAAACTTCCTTCTCCTGCAGCCGCATAACTGCTGCACTAATTCTTCAATTTTATATCCAAGAAAAAGCATGTCTTAAAGTATCGTTGGAAAAAATAAGCCTCTTCTGTTTATAGGCAGTATAGTTTCACATTCTTGGTATATGGAACACCAAATGTCCTGGGATAGCCAGCATCCTGGCAGAAAGCCATGCATCTTATTATATGATAGGAGAGACAAATTTCCTCCTGCACAGTATGTCTATAAATAAAGTGCTTCTTCCACAAGCAATTAAATGGAAACATTTTTCCAACCAGCATGCAAATACAGTATTTGTTTCTTACTGTGAGTAATAGCCAATTTGTGATACTAGTTTAAGATCAGAATTATTTTAATGGTGACTTTAAAATGCTTTCTCCTTGGCTTGCACAGGGATGTTAAAAAAAATAATAAAGTAAATTAAAAAAAAATTTTTAAGGGGCATTTCTTCACTTTTAAAGGATATGGAATTAAGAAGGCCTCCTTGAACTTTGTAAGCTGTCCGTGATTAAAGTGTGTCTCAGAGGCAATTTAACCTTAATTATTAAGGGTTGCCATTCTATTGAGACTGTGTTTGCAGACAACCTGTAATATCTTTGGAGCATTTTAGTAGTTTATTTACATATTACCTAGCAAAATAATCTCATATTTTTTGTTGATGTCTGTAGGGAGACACTAGAAAAGAAAATAATACTTACGTGACTCTTAATCTAAAATCTGGATAGCAGATAGCATAACTGATATGCTCTTACCTTTTATTCAGAATATATGGTTACACATTTCTGGGAGTGGGTAATGAGGTTGTTGAAGTAAAGCAGGGGAAAGTCGAGGGCACCTTCATATGATGGTTTTGGTAGCTCAATTTTTGTAGCAACAAGTAAGTCTTAGAAGGTGTCTTTGTTTTTCAGCAAAATATTGTAGTACTCTGAGTTACTATGCCTGTCATCACTCCTTTCATGGATGAGGATCAAAAGGAAATTGGAATGGCAGTCTATCTTATTATATGAAAAAAAATATTATATTACAAATAGAACAGCTTCAGGATGATTGACAGGAAAACAAAGATTTTCTACTGTAATTGGTAAATCTGCAGCTATCATATAGAATAATTGTATGATATTTCTAAATTGTTAAGTTGTTACCTGGACCTTAGTTTTGCAAAATAACAGAAACACAGAACTGTTGAGGTTGGAAGGGACCTTTGATAGACGTCTTCTGCACCCTTCCCATGTTCAAGTAGACACATTAAGCAGGCTGCTCAAGGCTGGGTTGCTTGTATTCCTCACAAGGATTCCTTTTTTTTTTTTTTTTTTAAAGAAAGAATCAATTTCAAGTTTATTTTTCTCTTGTTGCTCCTAGAACAAAATCCGTGCAGCTTTTCTGCTCAACTTCCCTTCTCCTTTATGAAAGCTCTTCACACATAAATAGCATATCCCACAATGAACTACCTCCAGAAGGAAATGTTTGTAGCAGGGCCCTTCCATATGGCAAGAAGGGTGAAGCAGTTACAGTGTTTAATCAGTGCTGGAAATTAGATTAATCATGTTGCAGTTAGAGGCATTATTGTAAAGAATTTTGCAAAAATGCTGATTATATAATTAAACAGTAGAAGGATTTAGTATTTTTTATCTCTGACTGTTTCCTGATGAAAAACAGTGTTTTTTAATGTCTTTTGATCTTGAGTGTGGCAGATAGTTTCTAGTAGCTTTGCCTGTCTCACACATTGAGTGACAGCCAGAAAGGTGTCACACATAGACCTAAATGGGGCTATCTTTTTGTAAGACAAAGTATGTTCTTAAATAATAAATGATCCTGGCAAGTTGTTTATTACCAGCAGTTAATGATCTGTTTATTAGTTAAAGTCTGTGGCTGTTAACACTCTAACAAATCAGTTCACTCTGTTAAACATCAATTTTGAGTACATTATTGGTATTAACCATACAACGAACTAGAACTGTTGCAGACAGTTGATTTTATTGCTGTGGTAGAATTGTATAACAGGAGGCAAAGGTGTTTGATAGGATACCAGTGTTCCTGAAAAGAAAAATAGATTAGGTTACTGTTGTTTGTACTGGTTAACAACTGGCTTTTATTCATAGTGGATGTATATTCTGTTTTCCCAAATGTATCTCAAGTAGGTACATTTTGAAGTCCTAAATTCTCTAATTTCCATGTTTTTAATACTATAAGGATTACTTTTGCTTGTGTACATTTACTTTGGAAAGAAAAAATATATGGTGGCTTTAAAAATTAGTTTGTAGGAGAGGGGTGTGGGAGGAATAGCTTGCTTTAAAAAATTGCTCGGAAACTAAATTTTGCTAAAACCACTTGTTTGTCTGAGCAATTGGCGCCAGATCAACTGGTTTTCCAGACTAGTTGCAGCTACTGGGAGGAATAGGCAGAGAGAGTTTGAAGACTGTGTTGGACCTGCGTTAAGCTATGCTTCACTTACATCATGTTAAATTCCCACAAGCATCTTCAACAAAATGAAGTTCCAATGTAAGACCTCAGATATTAGGTGATCTTGATGAGAATACTTGATCTTGAGTGGAATGGTGCTCTACACAGTTTTGGCTCTGCCTACTCCCAAACCATAAAATACACATATTCCAATTTTGCATCTGATCAGGAAACTAAGCTGTAAAAGTAAGTTCACTCCTAGGGCTCAAGTGGTGGTAATAAGTCTGGCAAGGCTGGATAAATAGGTGTGAGAATTACATTCCAACCCACAAATTCAAGAGTTCAAATCTGTTCTTTCAATTTTGGCCCACCTCTTGTAAAAGGTAGCTCTGATACTTTCAGCATTTAGAAATAATCCTTTGATACATTAGCAGAAACTAATCCCCAAAAGCATTTCTCTAAATTGTATCAAGAATACTTTTTTTCAGTCTGTCTGACAAGTAAAATGTTCTTATGTTTTTCTCGACATTGAATTAATTACATTGATACAAATCATTACATGGAAGCCAAATTCTTTTTCTCAGTTCTAGAATGGCCTATTCTGGTTTAATTTGAATCATTCTTAAAACAACCAAACTCAGCTAAAATAAACGCAGTAAAAACATCCATCAGTAGTTCATAATGCTCAGCTAGTGCAAAGGCTATCTCAAAATAACATTTTAAATTAAATCACACTGACTTGATGTCGATATCCTGCAACTTGCCTGAGGTAGAGCAAATTACTTGAAAATGTGTTCTATCACCACAACTTTAACTGTAGTGTAAAAGGTCAGTACAGAACAAGAATTCAGTAACAAGAGTGACACTTTGGACCCTGCACAGCAGGATGTCTAGCAGAGTTTTCTGTAATGGCTTGGCTCTTTTTATGCTCAACAGGGCAGTAAATAGGTTGGCAAACAAGGAATAGGAGGACCTGTGGTTTACACCCAGTGTCAACAAGATAATTTGCCTACGGCTAAGTACAGCCTTCCTAAGAGTTTTAATTCCCCCAGAGGCCCTGTGGTTTCCATCTATTCCTGCAATTAGCCCTTTATCACATGGGAAGGTATTTGTAATGTAATCTGAATTAAAACCTAACCCAACACCCGTTAAAACCCAAGGTGCTGAAGATTTGCTGGAATACTCTTGCTGTCGGTGTTGTGCCAGTGTGGGTAGTTCAGGGGCTCAAGCTTCCCCCGTACACAGCTGAGTTCTCACATACCACAGCAGGTTTCTCTGCCCTGTCCAGAAAAGGCTCAGAGAATGAAGGGACAGCAAAGTGTGGGGGTGATCTCAGTTCTCACCCTTGCTAGACAGTGGCACAGACTTTCCCAGCTGCCTCTGGGAGCACTGAATCATATTTTAATCTTGCAAAGCATGTGGAGTTTATAGACCAGTGATATGAAAATGATCTTAGCTGGAGTCAAATCGCTTGCTGTAGCCCTTGAGGATTATTGCCTGCAGCTGAAAGTTTCTCTGGTTGGCATTCTGAATTACTTAATTCACAGGGTGTACTGCAAACACAGCATGATTACACAAAGTCCGCATCATCCGAGGAAAAAAATCTGTGGCTGCTTGAGCTGATTGTTAGTGCTATAAACTCAAATGCACTGAAATTTGCTTCTTGCCTGAAACGTAATGATCTCTTCTGTATGTGTATTTATGTGTTTATATATTATAGCCTTGTGTTGGAAGACATGAATGTTAAATGTGTTTTTCTTCCCTGACCTGAACAGCTTTTACTGACTCTTTTTCTACCCTGTTTATACAGTGCTACATAGCAATGAGTGCTTTTAATAGAAAAACCTCAGAGCTGTTTCTGGTGGTACTTATTTTTTCTTTTCAATGTGTGCACCATGATGCAATGCTTAGCCAAAGCAATTGACTTTCCTCCTAGTTTTATTTTCCTTCAAGCTTCAAGAAGAGCAATTCTCCACTTAAATCCCTCTAAGTGAACACTGCAAATGCCACACCAGAGAAAAGCATGTGTTTTACCAATCTGGCTTGAGAACATCTGAAATCAGACCTCAGTTTGAACCGAAAGGTGGAGAGCAGCAGGTGGGGTGACCAGAGATTTGGGGTGGGGGGAACTTACTGTGACTTGAGGAAATGCAAAAATTGTGACATTTTGCCATCATTTGTCATAGCATCTGACTAGCATCTTTAATATCACAGTCACTTTTAGAGTTGTGTGGTTTGGTCATTGAAAGAAACAGACTAATATTTTTCTAGCATTCCATGAACTGTCAACACATAATGGTTCAGTATTCAGTAAACAGGCAAAAAATCCAACCACAGATTCAGAATTTCTGATCTTAAATTTGCAAATGCTAGAGTTCCTCTAGAATGATTTTGGAATAAATTTATTGGTGGAATTGCTGTGCATAGGCTAACTCCACAGTTACCTCAGTAGAGTGGATGCTTCTGTTTTTGTCTCTCCATATGCCTCAAAATACACAATACAGCAAAGTGTATTTTGCAGTCCAGAGGATTTTAAGACACAATCCAAAGGCTGTCTGATCAAATGTCTTGCTGAACCAACATTTACACTAGCCATTATCAGTTTTGAAGTCAATGTGTGCCACGCATAAGAAAGTAAATTTATGGTAGCAAAGCTCTTTCAAGAGCCTGATGTTCATACTGAAATAGTCCTTGTATTAAGAATCCAGTTGTTGGGGCCAGAGTATAGGCTGGGGGATATTTGTAGAAAATATTTATAATTATGCTCTGGTTTCCCTAAATTCTGCTAGTGTTTCAACATGAGCCAGTTTTCTTTTGTTGAGTTAGGGCATGCTGAGGTTAGGAGAACCTAAAATTAGTGGGTTTTAAACTGATTGCTAGACTATGGCATTAGTCATCTGGCGATCAGTGACTTCAAAAGTCATTGTAAGGAAAATATTTTACAATCAAAGGAAATCAGAAGAGTGTGCTACCCATTTTGGATGAACTGAGCACATCCATAATGGGGGAACTTCTAGGGTTGCAAAGATTCTGAAAGTTCCTTCAAATGTTTTACAGTTTGTCTAATGTGCGTTACAAAATGTTGGTACTCTGGACCTTAACATCACATCCATCATTGGTTTTTCAGTGACTTATCACAGATAGCATTTCAGATAGATGCATGAAACAACAATGAATACAGACAAACCTCGCTGCCACCAACTGCTGTTTCAATCTGTCTTCGTGCCCTGTTCAAAACAGCAGATTTTGTTGCAAACATCAAGTTCAACAGTCTAGAGCAACAAAACTGAAGCTCAGGCAGTGCCGTCTGGCACTGTGCTAAAAGGGTTCTGAAAAGACCCGGAAAGATAGCCTCAATAAACTGAAGTGCTTTTCTTTATCTTTAGGTGATTTCTGAAGGTGAAGTACTCTGATGTAAAAGCCCTTACAGCCTTAAGGTAAGGTTACTCCTTGTCTGTTAAACTTGGATTTCTTAAAGAACATGCAATAGGATCCTGATATAAGTCTGCAGCTTACTGTTTTCTTAATGCCCATTGTGCAATGCTTCTGGCACACATGGCATGTGATAGCTGAAAGATGCAGAGTACTTGCGGTGTGAAAAAAGTTTCCCAACTGCAGCTTTAGTATAGATCAAGACAGACTATAAATTCGCATTTGATGTGCACAAACTTTCATTAATAAGTCTGCCCCAAAGTATTGTGAGCACTTTGGATTTTCACAGTGTGGTATACGTAGTGCCAGTATTTACTGCCCTGAGGTTAATGCACAACAAAGTGGCCTAGGAAATGTTGATGTCTATCTATCGAAGTTTTGAGCATATTTAATCTCCAAATCTGTTGCTGATGCATGCTGATGTATCTACTGCGACAGGCAGAGTGGGAAGGAGTCATTATTTTCTCTCAAAAAATAGCTTATCAAGGGCAAAAGTCCTCACTCTCAAAAATGTATGTTACACCACGTCAGCACATAAACAAGATGTAATTGGTAAAACATCTGAAACATGAGCTATCCCTGTCTTCTGGCTGCTGCATGTTCTCAGCTAACTTCCTGATCCAGAACTATATCTAGCTACACACCGCAACAGCTTTCTGAAACGGGCATTGGGCCCAATCCATGGTCTTGCATATCTTACAGTAACTTCAGAACAAATCCTCCAAGAAAACTCAGAATTATCATAAAAGAACTGAACTTCCTTCTAAACCAAAAGATTGAAGACCAGACTGCATGGAAACAATACGTAGGAAGAATGTATTCAAAGGTCAAAGTGTCTGATCCTAAGAACAGCCACAATTGTAGGGGGAAACATCCAAGGTCAGGCTGAATGGGGCTCTGAGCAACCTGACTGAGCTGTAGGTGTCCCTGTTCATTGTAGAGAGTTGGACTAGGTGACCTTTAAGGGTCCCTTCTAGCTCAAAAAATTATATGATTCTATGAATGTATAAATACTGACATAACATTCCTGGTTCACTGCAGTAGCTGACACTGTTGTTTCCCCTGAATACTTTATAATCCCAAATTATAAAAATGCCTTGTCTCATTTGATCAGGTCCAAAGTATAAAGTTTTAGCTATAAGTTCTCAAACTTGTAGTAATATTGACGTAATCTGAAACTTCAGTCCCGAACTGGGGAAAGTTGAGTAGCAAGGGAAAAGCCATCAATTAATCTAGACTTCAAAGATAATCCTATTTAATTTAAAAATTTTCTGTTAACTTTCAGAAAGGTATTAAAACTCTTGTGTGTATTAACAGTACAAATAAAAATAGCTTTATAAATAATAAGAAGAAACAAACTCAAGCTTTAGAATGTCATATAAACATAGCTTTATACTTCTGTCCTTCAGTGATTTGGGTCTTGTGTTCCATTCCACAAATGACCTTTGTTGTAAACAGACTGTGTTTTTCCCCCTAAATGCATGAATTAGAATTCATCTGGGGATACAGTTGACTGAGAATGCTGTGATTTAATCTAGAGAGCTATGTTAAGGTTGAGAGCATTAGTAGGTAAGTATAATCATTCTTCTACCTCAGCTGTTTAACTGGATGACCCTGTTTTATCTGTGTGGTGTAACCAGTGGTCACTGCAACCAATTAGGTGATATTGTTTATTTCATTATTTCAAAATAACATCTAACCAAGACAGCAATTTTGTAATTCCTTCTGGCATATTTGTCTTGCTTCCATTAAAACTATTACCTTTCATTTTATATTTCTCTACTGTAATTATCCTTCTTTTTAACTTCTGACCTTTGCAAGAATTCATTTTTAATATAATTTCTTTTTTTTTTTTAATTGTAAATCTTCTTGATATGTATCTGGCACACCTCACTCACTCGCTCTCTCCAGAAATAAAGCAGTCAAGGCTGTCTATTAAGTTTCAGTTACGTGGTGTTTGGCAATGATAATGTAACATTTAGCTGGAAGATCACTCTCTCTCTCTCTCTCTCAGTTCTCATTCAAAATCAGTGGCACTTAGCAAACAGAGTTCCCTCAGTGTAGGATTGGGTGGTAATTCCAGTCCCACTGGAGTAAAGCGACTAGATTATGCTGGAGTGATACTCATAAACTCTAAAAATCCCAAAAATAACCTATAAGTTTCATGTATATGTTAAAAAAAAAAAAAAACAAAAAAAACAAAAAACAATGCAATAGCTGCCTTTTCTATGGTTCCCTTATTTATTTTTAATGCTGATTTTGTTTCTCTAACTCCCTAGAAAATCCTTCTGAGGCTCTTTGCATTACAAATAAATGGCTATTTTGGGTGTAATCTCCCAGGGCCTTTCTGGAGAGCGGATAGGTTCTGGTGGCATTAACTACGTCTGGTGGCATTAAGAAGAGCTTTAGCCAAGGAAATAATACTTGTGTAGAATGATAATCACTGACCACACACAATTTCTGTTCACTTGATTTGTAGTTGTGTGTGCTCAGGATCTCTTGTGGTTTAAAATCCAGTGTGCTACATGATGATCCAAGAATTTAGTTCAATCACTGGAAAAAGGCAGTTCACCAACAAAGGTCTTAGTTTGGTTTACGTTCGTCAATCAAGAAAGCATTCTTTTGGCTTACTCTGTGTGTGTGTGTGTGGTTATCATTATTATTCTTTCTAAACTGCTGTATTTATACTAGTAAAAACCTAGCATAGGAAGAGATCTAACAAGATACTGTGCTTAACACAATTTAGGCACAATGTATGTAGGGATTAGATGCACATACCTATACACAGCTATATATAAGTGTATGTACAGGGAATTAGAATTATTCTTACAAAGACAAACCAAAGTACTGAAACGTTAGAGTGAAGTCGCCTTCTCTTGGAAGCTTGTGAGAACGTTGTTATGGTATGGTTCAATTTTCAGGGGAAAATTTGGCCGTTCTCTGTCCTATGATAGGAAGGAACTTCTAAATTGTGGGTCAGTCATGTCTCTACAGGAGACTGCTATGTCAGCCTCTGCAGCAAAACCTTTTGCATGATTGTTTTTCTTAATGTTGATGTCTGCGTCATATCACTTTACTGATACTAAGCAGAACTGATCGCAGTATCTTTGAGTTTATGACCCAGACTGCATCTAGTGGAAGGCAAATGACCATGGAACAGGGAACCCTCTTGTTGGCTCCTGTGAGTTCAATCAAGGACCAGAAATGTTTTCTTACTGTTCACTTTGAAATATACTTTATTTTGAAAGAGTCTTCCTTGCAATGACTTGCACAGTTTAGATGTCTTGTAATTCCTGTTTTTTATCAGCAGTGATACACACCTTAGTTTGCTAAGCTATGATGTGTATTGGAATACATGAGAAACCTGTGCAAAAAAGAAAGAGGGAAGGAAAGAAGGAAAAGAAGAAAGGGAAGAAAGGAAGAAATAGAGAAAGGAAGAAAGACCCTATCTTTCACTTTTGTTCACATTCATGAACTTATTTAAGAGATTATACTTTCTTCATTAGAAAACCTCACATCAGACTGAAACCATAACATATTAAGCTTCTATAACATCCAAACCACCTACAACAGAATGTGTCTATGTTAACTCATTACATTTCTGGGGGAAAAAAAAAAAAAAAAAATCATCTCTGTACACTAACAAAAGGGGCAGTGTATCTCGAGAAGTGAGTGTATGACAAACTGACATATACAATAAATACGGATCTTACTACAGTAACAGATTGAAATTATATAGTTCATTTGAACCTTTTTCCAACTTCAGCTTAGCCTCAGCTAAAGCACACAGGAAATAAACACATTGAGCTGTCTGGCACCAAGCAACTCTCCAGGTCCTGTTCTGTCTCGCGCTGGGCTAGGCTTATCCGTCCAATCAACATTAGGAGGTTTATTTATGTGAGACAGATATATTAGCAATAAATGGATTTATTCAGTAGCTTGTTGGATTTATATACATTCACAAAATCATTTCAGTTTAAGGAGACTTAAAACTGAGTGACCCACAGTTTGTGTGCTCTGTGTGATGAAGCCCTTATGCTTCTACACTGCTCTTCACCAGAAAGGGAAAATAAATAAATAAACAAATAAAAGGGAGGGGTGGGGGGATGGGGGGGTTGGAAAGGGGGAACAAAAAAAGGCAACCCAACCTGAATTGAAGTCAGTGAGATATTTACTGGAGGAATACCTGCAAAAGACTTGGGAACTGGTGAAATGTCAGTGGACAGCTGGATGAACGGCAAAACCATGGATTGTGGCATGCCGATACACTTTGTGTGCAACATTCCATACACAGAAGTCCGTTTTAATTTTTACAAACCAAGAAAAAGTGGAAGAACTCAGAGAAATACATTCAGGAGGGATGTCTGACTTTCCTTTCTCCTACCTAGCCGTGCTTGCAAGTCAGGTCTGAACTGTATTGAAGTGTTTTCATTGATTCGTGTCTGTTTCTTAGAAAACAAGACAGAAAGTTCGCGCTAATGCTATGGTTTGTCCATTTCAATCAGAGAGTGAGTGGCACATTCTCACCTCATTTGCAATTTTTAATTCCAATTGGACATTGCTTTTGAAACGTCCCTTCTCCTTTTCCCGTTCTGCTGCCACTTGAAAGTTGAAATGTAGCAAGAACGTAATGGTAGGTGCCAGCATGCTGAATTACAGGGTGACTGCTTTAGCTGATCCCAAAAAGCAAGTGTCTTTTTATACCGCATAAAAGCCTGAAATGTTTACATATCAAAAGGCTATAGGCCAATTTCTGTCAAAATTATACATGAAGCTAAGCAGTACAAGCAATTTATTTAAACACTAGTCATTGTAGAAAAATTCAAAACCATATGCTCTTTTAGCAGTTTTTCACAAATGTATTTGACCCATGACTTGGCAAGACATGCGTGCTTCATAATTTACTCTAAATTTCAAATTCCCCTGACATTTAAATAAAAGATCTTCATTAATACACTTTATGTGAATGAAAACTTTAGAAGCCGATATTGTTAGAGGGAAACTTTAAGAGGGGAAAAGGGAGACACGTTTTGAAAACGCTACCTCGTTTTCAAAATGACTGACTTTCCTAATCAGTTCAAGATAAGTTTATTCTGGGAACAAATTACCCTAATTTCGCATTGTACCGTTGTTTTTGTTGTTGTGGTGGTGGTGGTTTTTCCCCTTTTCCCCCTGAAATAATGATGCAATTTGAAACAAACCCGGCAAACGCTGGAGGATGATGGCATTCGCACGGGAGGGATGTGCTGCAAAGCTCCGAGGGGCTCTCTGCGCTGGAGCCGACCCTTTGATCCGCCTCAGCTTCCCCCGCAGCCGGGGTCCGGTGGGAGAATAGCGGCCGAAGCCTCTCCGTAGCCCCCGCCGGGAGGCCCCGAACGCGGCGTTGCGGCCCCGCGGGGCGACGGCGGAAGCTGCGCGGTGCTGCTCGGCCGCGGAACCCCCGCGCCCCGCAGGCGGCGCGTTTTGCATCCCCTGAATTATTCCTTAATACCTCAAAATAAAAAAAACGGCCGATTTCTCAACAAGCGCATTTCCATAGACTTGAGTACGGTGATTGCTTTGTATGAAATCGTGTTTGGGTAATAATATTGAAAATCAGTGCAGTGTTTACTGTATTTCCCACCTAACAGCTTGTTCCGCCCTGTGCCGTACTCCTCTTTAGGTCTTTCTTTCAGCCCATGCTGTGACTCTCCCTCAGTAACAAACAATTGCTTAGCAACACTATGCAGCACAATTTGCTTGCGTTTCATTTGTTATTACAATTTCATCCCGACATTGTGTGAGCGCTGACTGTTTGGTTAATACAATTTTACGTCTGCAAAGTTAGCGAGGAGTGGGTGCTAGATGAGAAACTGCCGGAGCAGCCTTTGCGAAGTAGATATCCACACCGGAGTTCGAGCTGCAAGGCGTCCGTCGGAGATGAAAACAAAAACCAAACGAGAACTTCTCCGACGGGAGTGACGAGGACTTGGAGAAAATAATACAATAAAAATAATAAAAAAAATCATCTCTAAATTGGTAATGAAGGTGAGCGTTGCAGACTCGGTGACACCTCCCCGCTGCCCTCCATTCCTCCCTCCCTCCGTCCCGCGGAGGCCCCCAGGGCACCTGCGGAGGCCCGAGGCTGTGCCCTCGTGGCCCGGCCCGGTGTATCCCGCGGCTCGGAGCCGCCCGGAGTCCCCGCACCGCCGAGAGTTGTGGAGGCAGCAGGGAGGTGCGGTCGCGCGTGGCTGCGGAGCCACTGGGACGTGAGTGAGCATCGCGTGTGGGGAATTAAGCAACACGCGGGGCAAGGCCGGAGCCAGGGAACGACTGACCCCCAAAAACCCAACATCAGAGCAAACGCACGCACACCAAAAAAATCCAACCAAAACAGCAAATCAAAAACCACCCCAGAACATATACGAAGAAGAAAAGGAAAAGAAGAAAAAAATAAAAGGAGAAAAAGAAAAAACTAACTCCCCATCAAATTCTTTCCTTTTACATCAGATTTGTAAAATTCGCACGAAGGTCAGCTCTAAATACCAAAGGCGCAAAGAAATTGATCGGTAAATAAATGAAGGGAAAAAAACGATGATAACTATTAGTCACATCGCGATGTATCAAAGTGAGAAGCGAGTCCTGGGGTTCTTTTTTCTTAACGTTCCTACGCGCCTTTTACTAGCCATAGGTCTTCGGTTTGGGTCAATATCAAACGCAGTAACAAAATCTGGAATTTCGAGGAAAGGAAGGACAAAGTGCGAGTGAGCGCTAACGAGGATGGTCTTTGTTGAGAAAAAATAATGTGTTCCTCGTAAACGGATATTAATAGCTTGTTTTCATTCCATGCCTACAATTTCCTACCTTCTGTGATGGAGGGTTGATGGGGTAAATAGTCTAATCTGATTGAGTTCACCTCCTGTGGATTCCCAGTGACAGTCGTGACAGACGAAGTATTCTGCAAATCACAAGAGCAGCTACCAGGAGAGCCGAGTGTCTGAGCTGAGAATTTTACGGACTTTTAAACTGCTCCATTTCAAATTCTCGGAACATGCAATAGGCGAAGTTTCTCCGTATCGACGCAACTCTATACGTTTCGTTTTCGGAGTTAGAAAGGAAATTATTCTTGTTTAGAAAGTGAAAAGAAAAAAGCACTAGAACGGAGAAGCAAATCAGAGCACCTACCAGCTCTGCGATGTGAGATGGCAGCGGTCGTTGACATTCCCACATCCTGGCTCGTTAAAAAACAGAAAGCGATACCTGTGTGGATGAGAATACACAACATAAAATAAAATTTAAATGTTTAGTGTCTAAATGTTTCCTCTCCAGGTGATGTAGGAACAGAGGGAAAAAAAAGTAATTCGTATACTCAGCAGAAGATGTTGCACAGCGCACAGAGTGCAAATGACAGCAGCGCACTCCTCAGTGCCCCTCCAGTTCCCCGAGTAAAGTTCGCCCCGTGGTACATAAACACTTCGAGGGGGAAAAGTTGCGTGGTTATACCGAAATTTAGTTTTTTTAACGTGTTTCTCGAGCAATTCGGAGTATAAATAATCAATCTGATCTTCAGACGGAGGAAATCGCACCCACTAATGCGAACTAACACGAGTAAAGTAGTGCATAATAGACAAGGCGAGGACCTGCTAACCACTTCTGCACAATGGCATTAATGAGATTAACCCGGGCAATTAGCCGGCGCAGCAGAGATCAAGCCTAAATCTGGGGCCTTTCAAAAAAGCCCACTAATGGAAAGGATTACGTTAATTTCATTAATTCTCAATCCACAGACTCAGGCTCCTTTCACTCCTTTGTGCAACCCCCCCATCCTTTCCCTACTGAAACGCGGGGGGGAGTGGGGGAGTGGGTGAAAAATCAAATCTGGTTTTGTTTGTCATCTGCATATTACCAGGAACTAAATCCAGGATGACGTCGCCTGGGTATAAAAAAGGGAAGAGGTTCGGATGGATTATACTCCGTGCAGCCCTCCGGGCTGAGATCAGTAAACAGGCGCGAGCCGAGGGGGGAAAGTTCCAGGGGTGGATCCTGCGCACACACACACGCATACGCATGCACACACACTCTGCCCGACTGCTGCCCTCGGAAAAGGCTTCGCTCTTTTCTCTCCGATCCCTTTCCAAAATTTCTCCCGAAAGTTTCGATTTCGCGTCTCTCCGGCTTCCCCCCTCCCCTCCACTACCACCACTGCCGCCGCAGCCTCCGGCAGCACCTCCCTCCCCCGGCCGGTCCCCGGCCCGCGTTGGGGCATGCCTGCGAGCATGTTCAGCATCGACAACATCCTGGCGGCCAGACCTCGCTGCAAGGACTCGGTGCTGCTGCCCCCGAGCGCCGCGCCCGTCGTCTTCCCCAGCCTGCACGGGGACTCCCTCTACGGCGCTGCCTCCGACTACGGAGGATTTTACTCCCGGGCTGTGGCTCCCGGCTCGGCGCTGCCGGCGGTCGGCGGCTCCCGCCTGGGCTACAACAACTACTACTACGGGCAGCTGCATGTGCCCGCATCTCCCGTGGGCCCGTCGTGTTGCGGGGCCGTGCCGCCGTTGGGGGCCCAGCAGTGCTCCTGCGTTCCCCCCGCAGGTAAGGGAGCGCTCGGGAGGGGGACGGGGGAGAGCGGGCTCGCTTCGTCGGGGAGCGGCGGTATCACGCACGAAGCCTCCCGTGGTCTCGTCTGTCTGTTCGTAGGTTACGAGGGCGCTGGGTCGGTGCTGATGTCCCCTGTTCCCCATCAGATGTTGCCCTACATGAACGTAGGCACTTTGTCCCGGACGGAGCTGCAGTTACTCAACCAGCTGCACTGCCGGCGGAAAAGACGGCACCGGACTATCTTCACTGACGAGCAGCTCGAAGCGCTGGAAAACCTCTTCCAGGAAACGAAATACCCGGACGTGGGCACCAGGGAACAGCTAGCGAGGAGGGTGCACTTAAGAGAGGAAAAAGTGGAGGTATTCCGATCCCCTCTTTCCCTTCTCTTCCTTTCCACTTTAAACGCGGAGATGCCTGAGTTCGGCTCCGTCGGCCGCGGCGAGAGCAACAGGTTCGGGGCTGGGGAACGTCTCCGTTCCTGCGAGCGGGCAGACAACGCGGAGGCGGCCGCACCGCGGAGGTTCTCGGCACAGTCCCGAACACGGGGGCGGCCGCGGGTCCGTGCGGCTCCAGGCGGGCAGGGCCCAGCTCTCCGGAGGGCCGGGGAAGGGCCCTTTCCTTTCTCTAACTTTATTGCCTCACTTAACAGGTTTGGTTCAAAAACCGCCGGGCGAAATGGAGGAGGCAAAAGCGGTCGTCTTCCGAGGAGTCAGAAAATGCACAGAAATGGAATAAAGCGTCTAAAACGTCTCCGGAGAAGAGGCAAGAAGACGGGAAAAGCGATTTGGACTCCGACAGCTGATGCCGCGCAGGGGGACGCTCCCCGTGGACTGTAGGATACGCTCCGGAGGATGCTACTATCTTGCACAAGCTCTGCCTTGTCGGAGGGGGAAACTATCTGTATATAATGTACAATACCCCGAGTCGATTTCGTGTAAATAAAATGTGTTGCAGAGGTGTTGCACAGGCAGCCGGTGCCGGGTCCGTGCCGCGGGCGAGGGCTGCCGGGCCGCAGGTGGCCGAGAGCGGGATGGGCACGGCAGGAACCGAGCGGAGGGGGACGGGGCCGAACCCGGGCGAGGGGCGGCGGAGCGGTGCCTGCGTGATCCCCGAGATGAGGCGCGGAGGCCGCAGTCATAGCGATCCGGTAATTTATTAGGGCCGCGGCAAAATGCCTTATTATTATTATTATTATTATTATTATTATTATTATTATTATTATTATTATTATTTTCCCCCACGTCCTTTATTGCTTTCTCACCTCCTTTGTACTCCCGGGTCGTAAACCTGGAATATTTGCAGGCAGCGCAAATCCAGCCTCCCAATCGTTCTTTTGCAATGTGTTTTCTTGCACTTTTCACTCTCTTTTCTGCTTTCTGGAGCTTTGTCCCGCTGACTTTCCAAAAGTTTGCTTTTGATAGAAAAACTATCTCACTGCATTCACATCTGAAAGCTCTCCTAATAAATTTCAGCCGCTATCAGCTGCGTTAAGCTTGAAGCGCAGAACGAGCCCTGGTATGTTGCTCTCGGAGATGCTCGCTGAGAAGCTGCAAATTGATGTTTGGCCTCTAACAGCACCTTTGCTGTTAGGAAAGCAGTTCTCCTTTCGCTCTTCCTTCGCGGAGGCCCTCTTAGCAGAAGCATCTATTCTCCCTGTAAAATCCACATTCTTTTTTTTCTTAAGTCTTTTTTTCGTGTCACTCCCAAAATCTCAAGACTTGTTCCTGTAAGGCAGAGCTACCCCTCTGAGGTAGCAACTTTCTCATATTGTTTGCTGAAAAGGGCCTTCCCTCTCCTCTGTGAGAGTTCTATAAACTGAACACTAATGACTTGAAGGTATGAAGTCAATGCAGGAAACCTCCATATTGTGTGTTTCAATCGGCAGTTAAGGTTAATTAACATGATTTTCCTTAATTACCTCAAATGCCTGAGCTCACCTGTATACATGCAGCTTGTCTAGGTTAGACAAGACATGTAGGAATGCTCCAAACATTGCTTCCAGTGATGCCAGTAGTTTACAACTGTGTTTCTTATCCTCATGCTTTTCCTCACTTTCAGGATACTTTCAGTTTTCATGAGCAGCGTAGCATGGTGCGTACTGTAGGTGTCAGCGGGACAGGGAGGGTCCTGATAGCTGTCTGCTCAGGTAACATTTCCTAGCACTATGTGTGTTTCCTCATAGATGTGGTATTTCTCTCCAAGCAAACTCTCCCTATACCAGGATGTAGGAATAGCTGCTGTGGAAGAAATTAACTGAGGTTTTGTACGAGTCAGTGCTTTAGGGGGCTTATCGTTTCATAGCTACTGCTCTCTCAAAGAGAAGAGATGTAGCCGCCCCCCAACTCCCCTTTTTTTTTTTTTTTTCTTTTTTTTTTTTTTTTCCTACAGGGAAAGGAAGGTGAATAGCAAACTTCTTAGTTTCTTCTTCTTTGACACATACCATGGTTTGGCACTATGGAACTACTGCATTTTGGAGATGTCCCCCTGCTGCTGTAGATACGTATCTGGACTCCACTCACTGCAACCCAGCAGAAAATTAGCATTCAAATTATTGAAAATTATTTTTCAAAAGAATATTTTCTCTCTCTCTCTCTCTTTTTTTTTTTTTTTTTTTTTTTTCCCCCAAGTTGTATTCAAGAAGTCTCACTGAGTGGATATTTAATCCATCGTCTTCTTTGTATCTAGTCATTGTTACCTTCTTAAAGCCTGTTTTCAATTTGGCAAATAAAAAGGTAGGTGTAAGGATAATATTGTCAAGGATGTTGCAAATATGGATATATTTTCCTTATTTCTCATTTATAAATAGCCTCATTGCTATACTGGGAACTTGGTAGAATTTTGTTTGTGTGTGAGTATAGTAGAATGGTAATTTTGGAAGTCAGAATTGAGGATTTCAGCCTGTTCACTTCAATGTGAGTGTTAAACTGGATTTGGTGCTATAAGAGATGGGATCGGAATACATTTCTGATAAACCAGCATCAGTTAACTTAATATTATAGTTCACATCTTCAGAGATTTTCAGACTTCTCCAGTGGGAGCAAAGTGCTCAAGTACTATGAAAGCTCCAGGTCACAGAACATGTCCTTATATACAACATTTGTTCTGTGAAATCATGTCATTTTTCATAAGAATCCAAAAACTGTGTTCCAAAGCAAGCTTTCTATGCATGGGATTGTGATGAAATCACCAGTGATTGTTTCTTAAGTCATGTTGTGCCTTATCCTGAGTTGGTATCTGCATTTTCTCTGAAGTCCTGATCACCAAAGCTTGGTCTTGCAGTCAGTGGTATGTGTTCTTAATGCTATATGGAAATGAAGGTCTTTTAGAGATAAAAATGTTATGTTCAGGGTTCTATTTTAGTACTTTGTCTAATTGAAGAGCAGTTTTAATCCTGATCTAAAAGCTTCATATTACTTACTAAAAATGGTGTCTGTACCATTAGCTGGTAGGAGTATCTGTCTTATTATTTTTCTCAGTAGTGTGTGGCAGAAACCCAATGGCTTAGCTTTCCCTTTTGTATACTATGAAATCAGGTCCAGTTCTGTCTGGAATAGACAAATAACTGAAAAGAAGTGAGAAGGCAGCACCAAAAGGATCAAGAATGTAGAAAAATAAATGGTGGAAGGTGTGAAGATGACATTAGTAAAATCTCTCTTTAAATTGTTCTGATTCATTGACACTATCAGATGGATTTTTTAATTATTATTTTATTTCTATATTAGGAGAATTCCTATGTGCCAAAATGCAAATCCTACAAAAAAGCAGTTTTAATATTTTCTGTGTTAGTGCAGTAAGGGAAAGGCAATGAGGGATTTGAATACCTGCTATGTTCTAACAGGTTCAGCTCCAACAAAAGTGCTTTGAAAGGTTTCATTGTGGTGCTGTATGTTAATTCTTGTAGAAGGAGACCAAAACAGATTTTTTTATTTTTATTTTTTGTCTCCATCTCCACCATCATTTACAGCCAGAAAAACTCATTTGGCTTTTCTTTCTTTCTTTCTTTCTTTCTTTCTTTCTTTCTTTCTTTCTTTCTTTCTTTCTTTCTTTCTTTCTTTCTTTCTTTCTTTCTTTCTTTCTTTCTTTCTTTCTTTCTTTCTTTCTTTCTTTCTTTCTTTCTTTCTTTTCTTTATTTCCTTCCTTTTTTAATACATGTTCTATGGTTTGTGATATTGACATACTACCAAGGTTTTAGAAATTTGGTTCAGTTTCTTGCTGTAATTGGTTTGTGTGGCATTCTATGAAATGTTGGACTTTCCTTCCTAAACTTGTCTGTAGAATGAATAATATTCCTTTCAGATCTCACAGGAGAGATAGGGTGGAGGGCGGACTGTAAGAAGAAACATAAGCTACTTACAGAGGCTCACTGTTGTAATGAAGAATTATTCCAGCTAATGCTATGCATTATAGGAGTAACAAGTGAATAATTATACAATAGGACCATACACCACGTACATCTTCCTGACAGTAAGTGTTTTAGGATTATGAAATTCTTTTGTATGGGACATTTGGAGCTAGGAAGAGCAAACTTGTAAAGGTACAGCACAGATGCATTCTGCCACGCAGACTGTTTTGAGCAGAGAGATGCATATCTCCACTTGTGCCATCTGTATCTAGATGACCCCAACTCACATTTTTATTTAATATCCTATTTACTGTATTTATTCCTGTCATCTTGTAGTAAGTAATACTGGAGAGCAGAGTCAGATTATTTTGGCTGGCAAAGTGATTTACTATCAGTTGAAAATCTGTACTTTTTTTCCCCCTCAGTTTTACTAATACTTCGGTGAGCTGGTTTTGAGCTTTACCATAATGGGACTCTGGGAATATAAACCATGCAAACTCCTTCTTACATGGCTCGTGGAGCAAACATTTGGATTAGTAGAAGTTATATATATATATAAAAGCAACGTTAAGGTGAGTTCATATTTTTTTTGTGCTCCATCTGCATTTATTGGTTCTCTGGGGTTATACACTGTGGAGCATAAAGGAACAAAAACCTAAAGAGTTCTTGTTTTGTGTTCTACTCCCTTAGGGTTTCATTCCACTTACACTTTATGTTTTCCTACTTCAGAGACCTGGTGAGTCTTGACTAAATCTAGACAGAGCAGTTCAGTTGAATTACTTTGTTTCTCTGGGGTTACAGTTACCCTGATTTGATACACAGAGTCTGTTATGCAAAGGTAATAACTGTAGCTGCAATATGTTACCTTGTAAGCAATTAATACAAAGGTAAAGGGCCGATCGCTTAAACTCCGATAGCTTCAAATGTAGAGCCTTGTGCGCTGCAGTACTCTGCTTTGTGCTGAAGCGCTCCACAGAAAGAGAATTGAAAGGTAAAATAAAATAATAATTAAAAAAAGAAGAAAATGTTAAACCACCACAGCCAACCAACCAACCATCTTTTTTTTTTTTTTTTTTTTTTTTTTTTTTTTTTTTTGGGTAGGAGGGAGGGTTAAGGAAGAGGGGGAGGGGGGATGGAGAGGTGTGTGTGGGGGGAGATAGAATTGATGTCTGCAGAGAAGCATAGACTATATCCCTCAAGGACATAAAGCAAATCTGAGCTACAACGGTATGGAATATGGCACAACTGAATGCAACGTGGACCTACAGCACAAGAAAGGCCAGGAGACTTTGTATAGCTTAAAAGTGCCTGTGTAATAGAATGCTGAAAGTCACCCTTGTCTTCTACATGATGTCTGAATACTGGTATTTGCATTTCATTTCCACTCCTTATTGAGCATGCTTTCTAATTTGGGAGATTTGCAGCTTTGCCTAATTAGTATACCTCAAAACATACTTAATATACGTGCCAACCTGGAAATTCTAATTGCCTCTTCCCATTACATCCATGGGAAGGAACGTTCCCTTTAACTCTGAACTGAGCACTGAATCTCCACCAGATTCTACATGTGTTTATTTATGTAGGTACAGTGGCTACAATAAATCTTCATGGTTTTCAGTCTTTGAGGGGATTTAGTCAGCGGTTGCTAACCAGTGACTGCAGAGTGCTCTGTTAACACCATGTGTTGTGTTTTGACCTCGGCTGCAGCTTGGCAAGAGGGGAAGACTTAGGTGTATGGATTCCCCTCTCCTCACTCCCCTCGCTAGACCATTTTCTTGAGCACAGCATCAACCAGCAGGGCTTTGGCTGCTCTTTCTCTGCAATGCAGGTGGACCTGTGGACATGGCAGACTTAATACATTCTTTTCTTCAGGAAATAAATAAATAAATAAATATTAAGAGAATTCAAAGCCAGATTATGATTCTGATGGCCATGTATCATCACAAACCATTGATCCTGCAACAGCAAATTATGGTGCTGGAATGAGTTGCTAAGAATCAGGATGGGAGTTTCAGAAACTGGAATAATGATCTTTGACTGTAAATATAACTATTTATTTCCTTCATCTAAGGTCTTTGGCAAACTGTCACATAACTGAGCTGTGACTTTTCAGAGTGATCCCAAGGTTGGGTGCTACTTTATTAGCATTACTCTGTTTTACTGTTGGAGAAGCTTATGTACCTCTTCCTCAAAAAGTCACATGGGAAGTTTTTTTGGCACAGTGTGGGGAAGAGAAAGTGATGTCATGTTTCTGGTGATGAATTTTAATGCTGTCACTATGATTTCCTTTTATTCTGGTGAAATTTTGCCTTTCTGGCAGAAATAAAGCATTCATGGTTATGCTTTATGTAATTATGTATATAATTTTTGTTGGTTCATGAATAAATTACACAATTTTTGCCATGTGAGTGAACTCAAAAAAAAAAAAAAAAAAAAAAAACAAACAAACAAAAAAAAACCCACCTGAATTAATAGAAGATAAGTGAAGGAAAGGGCAATGTGGTTTTGTGGCATGAAATACAGTGTTTTTAAGTTACAAAATGTGTTCCCTGGCCTGCTTCACTTGCACACCAAAAACTCACTGAGAATCTTGCCTGTGTGAGAAATGTGGTACCAGCAGCGTGTCATGTTCTGTTAAGAACAGAGAATGGAAATGAGTTCTCTTAATGCCAGATTTTACCACATAGTGGGTAATTATAGTCAAGTTATAACCCCCTTAAAAGCTGTAAGGCACCAGAATAATGAAACACATAACCAAAATTTCTGTTTGCGTGTAGATCGCAAGCTTGCTCTTGAATGTTTAGCCTTCAACTTCTTAAATTTGTAGTTTCCACAGAGGGGTTATAAGTGCTAGAATTTTGATTAACTGTCTCAAACTACCACTGTTGTTATCATAACTCTTCCCAACCTAAGAGCTTTAAGGAGGCTGATGTTTTCTGTGGAAATTGTAATGGTTTAGAAGGAAGTGAATTTTTTTTTTTTTTTTTTGAGCTTCCTGTCATTATACAAAGTCTCATATCTTATTAGTTTGACTTTTTTTTTTTTCTCTCATTATTTATTGTGCAAATTTTTAGACCATACCTTCATTTTCTTCTGGTTGACATTAATGCTAAGGAGACAGCTCTTCACAGGAACCTTATTCACTGTTCTCCTTCAGCCCAGTTGAAAGGACAACATGGATCCGGTCCAAAGATCTAGGATCAATACCAGGTTCTTAGACTTTATGTTAGGGTAACCTTAACCTGCACAAAGGCAAGGTAACGTGAATTGACACCCATTATGTTTGCCCTCAGAGGAACATCTGATTTACCATATGTTGAAAAAAAAAATCCAGAACAGTGTTCCTGAGTTGGAAAGCAGCTGTATTTTTCTCTGCTCACATATTCACTGGTACAGCTGCTTCAGATATCCAGGCATCTAAATTATTCTGACATTAGAGAGAGAAACAAACAAACAAACAAACAAACAAAAACAACAACCATTGAAACAGGATCTTATTATGGCCATATTGCTTATGATGTTTTAATGCTATGGCTGACTGATCACTGTGAATACCATTCGTTTGCCAGGCACACTGCATTTAAGGGGCAGGTAGATTTCATGTTGAGTGCTAAGAGCTAAGACATTAGATGCATTAGAATAATTCTTTCTCATATCTCCCTCCTTGAAGTCTCTTTCTTAGGAGCAGAATCAGTTTCCATTGCAGCTTCACAGCCTTTTCTGTTGTGTACTGAAAATTTTGGTCTTGTCTGGATGGACATCAAATGAATATAAAACTAAAACAGAATAAGGAAGAGTTTCTATATTAAATCCAATGGTTAAAAATAGAATTTTTAAAACGCCTATTAATTTGCTTCTTCACAACTTCCACATGTTTTTTTTTTTTTCTATTCTTTTTTGTTACAAGTCTAAGCTTGATTAAATACTGTTGGACACGTAAATAATGACTAGATGCAAGTTTAGAACCAGTCTACCAATCTCAATCAGCACAAAGTAGAAACAGCTGTCCTAGAAAAGTGTCTGAGGACATTTCTGGACAAAGAAGGTCTTGATGTGACCTGGAAGAAGTACTCTTGCTAGATGCATTGCCAAATCGCTCTTAGCTCTGGATCAAGAAAGAAGAACAGGTAAGAGTTGCTCCCCTGCATTTCCAAGTCATCACTAGATTCAAAGTCAATGTGGCTAGAACAGGCATGACTCTTGTTAAAAGGATTTGGATTGCAGATAAAACCGATACAGTCACTGTGGATTTTGGCTGAAGATTAAAACATTTAAAGTTTGTTTGAAAGTACATTTGCACAACTGATGTTTTGGGAATTTTTAAACAATATGAGATGCATTTCATGTTTATTTTTAGGAAAAAAAAAATGAAATGCAGTTTTGTTTGTATACCATCATGTGTTTTTGTTTTATTTTATTCATTTTTTATTTTCCTCTACTGAAAGTCCTTCCACTGCAGCATACATTGTGAAGACTGGAATTTATACTTGTAAATAACTGAAGTATTCTGACCCATTTTAGAAACTCTAAGGCTTTCTGATATCTCACGATTATGCACCTGTGATGTTCAAATGACAGTCATTTGTCAGGCAGCTCAGAAAAACTGAAGAGAATGGGATGTTGCTTACTATAAAATGGAAAACATCCAAAATCTGCCCTTGTTATTAAAGATCCAAAAAGCAAAGAAAGAAAAAATGGAAGATTGTACTGAAACTAATTATGCATGACTATTTTAGATTGTACTTGCAAGGGCTAAAGTTGTTCCTTACTTATTTCAGCAAGTTTGAACTCATACCTAGTACATATAAAATAGGACACAGAAACAACAATTAAATGTTCAGGGAGCTTTTTAGGACAAGAAGGGCAGTGTTTCAGGATAAAGCCTTCATGAGAAATTTTAGGCAGAGATTTTTCAAGGAAAGGGGAAAAAAAAGACAGTATTTATAGCACAAACTGAGAGTCTGTAGTACAGTTCAGTATATGGAATGTAAGTACGAAAATAGTAGAGGAGACATCATCCGTAATTCTGCTATTGTTTGAAATTTGTGGAGGCCTGTGATCTCAGCTAGGCTACATATGTTTTCATCGGGAATATGGAAGTCTTTCTATACAGTACATACAGATACCAAGTACTAAGTATTATACCTCCATTGGGTTATCTTCTGGGTATTTTCCTCCATTCACTACAGATAGAATCATAATTTAAGTCAAAAAATAAAAATGTTCAGATGGGCCTGTAATATCAAATCAAGTTGATTATTGAGAATAAAATATTGCAAAACCTGACTTGACCTCACCAGCACTGGG
Organism: Meleagris gallopavo; assembly: GCF_905368555.1. Lineage (NCBI taxonomy): Eukaryota > Metazoa > Chordata > Aves > Galliformes > Phasianidae > Meleagris > Meleagris gallopavo. Next base: position 45,481,447 of record NC_139408.1, on the reverse strand, counting down.
CTTGTAAATTGGAATTTACTTTCCCCTCTAAAATCTTATTTTAAAATCCATCCTGAAGGAGGAATAAAATGACTTTGGAACTCATCGTAGAGGCATCTGAACATATGAGAGATGCCTGGGAAGGAATACTGTAGGTTGTCCCTCTGCCACATTCTGCAGTTCTAGGGGAAAGGACACTGAGGATCTGTAGAACAAAAGACTGAAAAAATAAGGGGGAATTGAGGCATATATATCTGTGGTCTTTGTCACAATGAGAGCTTACAGTAGTTTGTTTTATTAACTGTTTCCAATGATCTGTTAAAGAGAGGGATGGGAACTAAAGGGTTAATCAGTTGAGTAGAGGCAGGAGGTTGGAGAGTAACCTCAATGATCTGTGCTACTTTGTCAGTGCAGGCAACGGTTAATGAATCTGACATCTTCTTAATTTGTATCTATGAGTTATATTTGGATTGGTTATGCATTGCATCTGTATATTTGTGTTTTCAAGTAGAATAGCTTTTATTTCAGTATTGTAAGTATCCCCTTGAGGAGTCTTACAGTACACAATTATCAGATGATCTTGTAGTCACTAACAACAAGTTAAATGTGATTGTTATGCATTGTAATTTCATTAACATGATGGAACCTTTTCTGGCTTGTCACTTACTCCCTATCAAAATAAATTGCAAGGCTGTAATGCTCCACTGTGGTGAGGTGGATAACAACTTCACGGCAGGTGTTGAACTGAGCTGAAAATTACTGCAGCCCTGGAGCAACCATTTGGAACACTGGGTTTTAATCTATTAGTATGTGAAATATTGAGGAGGCTTTGCCCCAAAATCAGCAAGGCACTTTGTCCAAGTAGGAGGATTCTTGGTAGAGGGACGGGTCAATACTGACCAATATCTGCCCCATCCTTTCCCTCCTCCCAAATCAGCGTCTAAGCGTAAAGCCCCTTTGGACTGATTGTATGGTAATTCTAAGAAAAGGAAGGTGGGCTCTTGCAAGGCTGGCTGCACATGACCTTTCAGCTGACAGCTCTCTGGAACAGGTGGGTTCTTGATACAAGGTCTGAGTTCCAATAATTGGGATTTGGCCAAATTTCACAGCTTGGTGACCCTGCTCATGCCATTACTGTGTCCTTTGCACTGCTAGCAGAAAATCATCTCCATTCACTTTGGGGACTTCCCCAAGCCAGAGAAGTCCCTACAAAAGTAACTAAACTGAACAAGCTTCACAATAACATACATGAGCTAATGTTATAACTAATGATTGAAATAAATAAAATACTGTTTTTTTCTCCATAAGAGTACGGACATTTTCTTGTTTAACATCATTTTTACTTCTGAGATTATAAGCTATAAAAATTGTAGATAAGATTTATAAACATTTGTTCATAAATATGCACCCATATGAAGTTAAGAGGCAAAAATTACTAGTACTTATAATTTTTATTTGAGTTTATGAAGTGACTTAAATTTCCAAACTGCAATACAGTGAGGAAACTTATTTTTGAAATACTGCTGCTCTTTAGGAGGTAAATAGTCTTCGGAACTCTTCATGTTCCCACTGTGTGGTGCTCTTATAGTATGCTTTTTCTTGTAAGGTCTTGTATGCATGTGTAGAATCAGTGGAAAGAATAACATATTCTGTGAATTTATGTTCTTTTGGTGGCCAAAAAGTTGGTTTCAATTTGAAAAATAATAATCTTACACATCTATAGAAGACATTTTATAGAAGAACTTGATCTGAATGCATCTTATACATATTGAATGTTTATCTTCTGTTACTAGTAGTTCTAAACTTGAGCAATTGAAAAGTGGTGGGGAAAGAGGTGAGGCAGAAGTGCACGTGAAAAAATATCTTAGAGATTTCAAGGCAGATATTATGTTCTGGTGGAAGATGGATGATCCATATAATCTTTTTGTCAAGAGAGGAAATCTGGAAAAAACAAAGAGCGCTAAAAGCTTTCATTACGAGTTCTGCTTAAGTGCAGTTGGATATTAGGGCTGAATCACATTTCAGATCGTTTCCAATTTGCAGGCTTTGAATTTTTGTACCTTTGCTGTAATGTCACTGATTTGCAGACTGTCTATACTTTTTGCTGCCTGCAGAGCTTTGCAGTGCTGGATATTCAGTTTTTGCAGCTGTACCTGTTTACACTGAGTCATCTTAGGAAGCTTTGTTTTGTGTGTGAATCTGAAAAGAGAAGAGAGGAACAAATAAAAAGTAATTAGTGGTTTAGTACGCATACATTTGGTAAGATTAGCTACTGCCTGAGCTCTTCTCATACCCAGATAGCTGAAAGTGAAAGAACAGAATTAATGATGACTGACTTTACCTCCTTTGGAAATAGAGATGTATATATATTCCAATGATTGTTCTTCTGCTAATTTATATTCATGTCTCCCTATAGTTTCACTTTACCGTTGCATGTACAAATATTGCAAATCCAGCACTGGTTGCAGATAAATAAAAGCTCTTTTCATGGGACATTCTGGTTACATCTCCAATAGCTCCTCCTATAAAGAAACTAGAAGGACATTGGTTGTGGTTACAGAACTTAACTCATGTTCTGAGAAATTCTTCCAAACTATGGAATGATTCAAATCCACATTTTTCTTTTCTCAGACAGTAGAGCTCCAGAAATGGGTATGATTTGGCCTAAGGAGCATGTTTTGTGCAGTGCTTTGCTCATTAAATTTCTTCTGTCCAAAACCACTTCAGTGAGTTTCAGTTTACTCATGCAAGATATTTTATTCCTGTGGTGGAGAAATTCACCCACTTCTGACGTGGAGCAGATTTAAGAAAGCCAACTGCTTACATGTGTTTGTATAGATACACATGCTGGTGTAGTGATCCCTTTGTAAACATCTGTACCTATGAAACTCATGGGGTTTGGAAGCTTTACTGAGGAAGTGGGGGAGAATCTTTAATAGAACTCTAAGCTGCAAGACAAATGGTGCCTTAGACTTTTTTGACATGTTAAGGAAAATTACAGCCTTTGCCTAATATTTTACATGAGAAAAGAAATACAGCAATATAAATATATATATTTTGGAGCAAGTATAGCCCACTTTTTCAAGTTCTGCCTAAATTTTTAAATCCATATAACTTGGAGTTATCTTCTTAGTTGATGATTAGTTACCAGTGTAAGAGCTGGTGTTTAGAAGTGCTGAACATCTGTGTAGATCAGTGCATTAAAACCCTCAAGTTACTTCAAATTATAACACCATTCTGAGCCTGTTGATGGCAATTTGAGTCAGGTTCTGCTCCAGTTTCAACGCAGTCAGCGGGTGTTGATGGGATACCCAAACATTCAGATACTTTTTGTGGTTAAGGTACTACTGTTATAACTAATATATTCAACTGATGCACAGTTTGTATACTCAGAACTTGTAATAATAAGATGTTTTGAGAGCCATCCAAGAGAATAAATGTTATTTGGAAAGGGTGTTAAAACTGAAGTAATGTCACAACTGCTGTGTACATCAACTCACAGAAGACCTAACAGGAATCCTCTGCAGGACTGTTGTTGCATTTGGCAATTCTTAGAGATCTATAAATTATATCCTGGACTGCCAGCTTTATGTAGCTTCTGAGATGTTATGAGAGCACAATGGAAGGGATACCTGGTGTGCATAGCATTTCTATATTTTCTGTGCGACTACAAACCTGGGAGAGAAGAGGACAATGTCACACAAGAGTCAGAATTGAAAACAATAAAATACAAACTTGCTTTTTTCTGTTCATGTTGTTACTCTTCAGAGTGATTTACATGTACAAATAAAAACGCTTTCCTCCTGTAGATTACAGATGTAGGATGTGAAGTACCTGATGTATTTCATACGCAGCTTTTTTGCCTTTGTATAATGTTCTTGGAGATACTGGAGGAGCCCGTATTAATACTCACTCATCTGTAATTTTGGGGTTCTTTGGTGTTTTTGTCTGTGATAAGAACCTGAAACAAGGGATTCTACTGTTAAAATAATGTACAACAAACTGCTAGAATTGGAGGGAAATTGAAACAATGGAAATTATTTTTCAATCTACATGCATTTGTAGAAGCTGTGCTAGAACATCAATCCTGCAGATGTTATTCTAAATAGCAAAAATTTGTCTTGTTTTCTGAGGGGTAACCACTAGGTTTTCTTTGTGTGGGATGGAGGTTAGTATAAGCGCAAAATGAGTGCCGTGACTTGGAATGCATTACAGTTTTGAGGGATAGGTCCGGTATGCTCATTTTTGGTTTTGGCATTTAATGCCTTCCTCCCATTCGAATATGTGGGAGGAATCAAATGTCAAGATCTTCACTATATATGATATATAATTTCTCTCTTCTATTTCAGTGGGAGGAACATCAGACTCCAAAGTGATTATGTGCGTACTGGTAAAGAATACATCACTGCATATTTTAATGTCAGCTGTAGAAACAGCCGATAGAGTGAAATATTATTGTCACCTTTCCTCTTTCTGAATTTCTGGCTGTGTTTTCCCAAGTACTCCTGCAGCAATGCAGAGCTTTAGTTCTGTGTTCCAGCATTTGGTCCTGGCCAAAACAAAACTCAAGATACAAATGTGCCTCGGGACTTCAGTATCCCAGTCCAGATCTAGGTTCAAAGAGTGAAGCTGAAGCTTAGCATTTGTGAGTAGAACCTTATGTACTCTAAATAGCTTTTCAGTCATCTTGAAAATTCTTTGATATATGCTTTGATAATGTGCCTATTTTACAGCTGGAAAAATGGAGACCTGGAGAAGCTAAAAGTGTACTTGCATTTCACAATGAGTCAGCGGCAAATTTATGAGAGCTTGGGATTTCCATAGGTCTGTGATTCTTAGGAACAACTGAGGTTGTAACCATTTTGTGTAAATTATATTCTCAAATAAGATGTCAGTTTGATTGTTGGTGTAATTTACAGATTGAATCCCTAAGTCACAGGGAATAAAGCAGAGAGTGTGTGTGGGAGAAACTGACTTGGATATGAGAAAAATATTCTACATCCCAGCAATGCAGACTGCAGACAGCTGGAAGGTCACTTGTTGAGGTTCTGGCTCACTCCTGCATAGAGCTTGAGGGAGAACTGCTAAAGCTTTGTTTAGCAAATGATGCTAGAGAGCCTGGGGGCTGTGCGGTGATTTGGAATGCATCTGTTAGCATTGCTCCTGATGTTGGAGAGTTCATAGAATAGCTGAACAAGAGGGGAAAATGGCAGTCCTCTTCTTGTGTGCTCTGGGCGTTGTGTTATGCACCTTACAGGCTTAGCTCTCTTCCACGCTAAGCTGCTCTGTGGTTGCTGTTTGTATGACTGGTTTAGGCACAAGCTTTGTTCCTGGCCCAATGAGTCAAGGCCTGTCCAATGCACCCACAGTGTGTGGTAGGTGACTCAAACCACACAGAACATGAGCAGAAATTTCTGTCTGTCAGTAACATGAAATCTGGACAGGACAGAAATCTGTTCTGTGCCTCCTTGTGTGTTGTTTGCAATGGTGATTCTAAAAATGTTTTGCGGATGGGGCCTGATCCAAAGCCTACTAGAAAGGAATGGAAGTCCTGCACCAGCTTTAGCGGCGCTTGGATTGATCCTTATGTGTCTCTTCTTACTCCTAGCACAGTCTCTGGGAGCTGTGCCAGAACTTAATTGGGAATCATTTGACTTCACTGGGTTCAGGACAGGATCCAAGATGAGCAGACACAAGGGAATGAACAGTCATCTTGACCATTTCTAATTCTATTTTAAGGCTTCACAGCAATTCAAAATGGTATAAAGAAACATAAATAATTGCATATCCTAGGAACAATGATGAGAATTCTAAGGACAGGAAGTTTTGTTAAATATTATCAACATTCTATAATAGTTAATTTGATTAAATAGGGCTCCCTGAATACTTTTTCTCTGAAAGTGATTTACAAAGTGTTTTAATATGAAGAGTTTCCAAAGGCTCTTGGATGCCAAAGAAGAGCTATTAATCTTTATACTAGCATTTTGAAAAACAGCTTGCATTCCTTGATTAGCTGATATTTGTTTTCATTCCTCCTTTCTATAGAGGATTATCGCTTTTGACCTTATTAATATACTGTATTTCATTTACCTATAGGAGATGAATGTTTATAAGCGAGTTAATCTGGGTTTTCACTGGTGTGAAATAGAGAGTGAAGCCCACAAAGAATATTGAAAAACCTCAGAAGTGAATTTTAATAACCTTTATCTTATGGAACACATTACTGATCTAGCTAACACACCATATATACGACCATCTTTGACAAGGCACAGCGGGGCAGAACATACCCAGTTGCAGCCTGTACTGGATGTCTCACTGACTTCAGCAGGATGGGCTGTGTGAGTTATGGGATTTCTGCCTGCTGCCCTTGCTAGCAAGGAATACTTACTAGTTCAAAGAGAGTAAGGCAAATGGGATTGGCCTGGTGGACAGCAGATAGGGTTTATGTGCTGTGCAGTTACACTTCTTTCATGATTTTAAGTAACTGTAGAGCATATTTTTAAATACTGTCTAAATAGAAAGACAATAAATACTTTATACTTCATTTATTTCTGACTATTGGAATTCCTGGTGCATCATAGCAGTGGTTTGTTGTTGTTTGTTTTATTTTCCTTTTTTTACTACAGTTTGACAGTGTATCCGTTATTGATACTTTCCGTTTCTGTCTGTCTATGCAATAAGAACTCAGAAAGCTAACATAACTGCAAACTAATGACTCTTTCAGATGCTTGGGACTGAGAATGGTGCTTGAAGTTGTAAGCAATAAAAGTACTGTGCACTGTTAAGCAGAGGAAAAAGAAATGACATATGGATTAATAAAGAAAGGCCATATTTGATAAGATCATAGCAGGAAATGTCAGAACATGTCACAGAAATTAATAGAAGAGTTCAGCCTTCCAGCACATGCACTTGCTCTGAAATAAATGAAGTACAAGTCCTGATTGCTACAGGTAGGACAGTTGGCTTGTTGTTTTGACATTTTCAGTATTATTAATTTGGCACTATATTGCCAGGTGAGAACACCTAAATTGCACATTGCTGTGGATTGCCTCATAGTATTTCTGCTAGAAGAAAATAAAGAAAGAAACTACTAAAAGCTAGACCTTAAGAATCTGCTGGCGACTATAATTCTGACATCATGTGAAAGAAGACATTACAGACCTTGTATTACAGACATTACTGCTTTTATTAAGCTTTATGTGTTACTAATAATTTGGATCCTAGAAATCCCAAGCATGATGGAGGCCCTGGTATAACAGTTATGTCTTTGCTTGCAGAAAAGCACCTGACCTGTAGCAGTACCTTCCTGAGATCATCAAAGCTGCAGCTGGAAGCAGCCAGCACCTCTGCTAGCAAGCCTGCAGCATGACCAGGTGAGTGGAAGAGACAGCACAGTGCCAGCCACACACTTGAGTATATAAGGGAATCCTACCAGGTATTCTGCACTTTTTAGAATGTTTTTAGATTATGCTTTCTGTTTTTCCTTGTGATTTCTGCTGTGTGCATCTACTTCCCAATTTTACCTTTGGTTGGTGTATTTCTTTTCCTCAGACAGTGATTTTTCCATTGCCATGCCTTCCTTCTGAAATACTGGTTGCTACTAATCTGTTCTGTCATAGCTTCTGGCTTCTTGTCATCTCAGTTCTTGTTCTCTTCTGACCTTATGTTTCATATACCTAAGCCACAATCTGTTTCTGTCTTTCTTAACCATCCTGCCTTCCCCTTTTCATCCTCAAATATTAGATTTATTAAATCTGCATATTAATATACACTTGCTCATAAAACAAGAAGATAAATGACTATGACAATATGGTACCTTGAAATAAAGAATACATGTGCTTTTCCCACCACTGTAGGGAAATTTAGGTGGTTTACATTAGCACATGATCTTATACTTAGTTAAAACAAGTGCTTTACCTAACTCATTGATCCTAGCCCCAATCTCTGTTCCCTGGAGAATTTGAGTTTGGCTTAAAAAATACATAATAAAGGGCTAACCTGTTCCTCTTGGCCAATAGAGCACTGCCTTAGTCTCAAACTCATCTACTTAACAGGCTTTTTAAAGTGCAAAAATGCAAGTTGGGTCGTGCCGGCTAACGGTGCATTTTACTGTGGTAAGCTCTGAGATGTTTTTAACAAAGCTTGAGATTGGTTATTTTTATAAAGCATTACCAAGCAGACATCTTGGTAATGTTGGGCAAATCCCCACATCTCCAGACTTAAACTGGAATGTTCTGTACCTAGCAACCTTGAATTGTCTGAAAGGCAGAAATGCTGCACATGACAACTGGTCTAGCAGACTCTTGAAAACTTTTGGGATGCTGCCACGTATCCCACAGCCTTTTGGCTGACCCAATGTTGGCCATGCATGGTGGAGATAACCACCTTTTGTGGCCATTATATTCCCAAAGAGGTATTTTGGGTAGACCAGATACGGCTACTTGACTTCAGAAACCTTCCAGACTCAATGTGAAGACTCAATCCCTTTCCTGTCTTTCTCCAAAGAGTAACAGCAATATTTAGCCATACTTACAACGTGGTTGGCCAGGCTGAGGCTGAATACAACTGTGTGACAAGCCATCTCTCACCGCTGTGTTACTAATTGGTGTTTGTGATCCATGGCAATTACTCCTACTGGGTGCCCGGAGCTGTTGTATGTAGATTTCTCTCACACTTAGATCTACTCAAGGATGACAAAAAGACTGATATTATATGGGTTTCCATTCACGGTAGGAATTTACTACTATGTTCCATCTATCACTTAATTAACATTCATTTGCTCTAATAAAACTCATAATGCAATGATTTTTTTGGGGGGGTGAGGAATTTCATCTGGCTTTAAATCCATAGAGAAGAGGAAAAATCTATGCCTTTACAGGAAATAATATTGTGATTTTTGTTTTCCTAAAATTATTAGTGTTTAACATTGAGTATGTCAGACCTGGTGTATTGTAGTGAAAGCTGCACTGGGACTTAAAAGTTATTTACTAGGTGATTTTTAGATTTACTTTCTTTTTAGTTGATTGTAACATTTTACAATTTTGAGGCTTGATCAGGAATACTGCATCACATTTTTTTTCTGGCTATGTTTCAATAATTTCTGTGTAAGAAAGAGCCAAAAAGACCTGCAAAACCAACTGTTACTTTCATCAAAGCCATTACATAGGTCTAGATGTGGTTTCCAACTAATAATTCTAATAATTTATTGTTGTAGTGGAAATGTTAAGTCATGGCTTGAACCAGTGGTTGAGCACCTGGTGGGAAGACAGGGCCAACCCAGGAGAGCTCAGTGAATGTAATGCACCTGAGTGACCAGAAGGGATGGAGCCAGGATCCACCCCTTCCCAGACTTCATTTAAGGGTTGGCAGTGGAAACAAGGGGATCCTGTTTACAGATCCTTGTGTATCTGAGGCCTTCTAAAGGTAAGCAGATTCTTCCCCCCCCCCACCCCCACTGTGTCTACAGCTGCTGTATTTGTGCATATTCTCACTTGCTGTAGCCTAGAACTACATTACTACACTATCATTGCAGAGCTTTCTATTGCATTACAGCATTACAATTGTTAATTTTAATTGCCAGATGAAAATCTTGATAGAAGAAGGTATATGTGGTCAGTCAACCAAAATAAGCTTAATATTAATAGGCCATTTTAGTAAGGTGTTAAAAAGTAGTAATATTTCATGGTGATGATTAATTTATCATTTTCCTAAACTGAATGAGAGTAGGATATGGCTAATGTGATGTCACTGTTTAAATAGCCTCTTTTAATGACTAGTTTATATACAGATGTTCCATGATACAAGATGGTGGGTCCTGTCTTTTAACCCTTAGCAAGCTGCACCCTCTAGTAAGAATCTGTTTTTCAAGTGGAAGATTCAGAGTACCTTCAGATCCTGTTTATTTTGCTGAGATCTCTAGGCCTTCAGCACTATAACAACAGTATAAATTTACTTTTTCCTTTCCTTATTGTGAGGTGCTACAACTATATGGTGAATGCCTTCCAAGTCTTAACAGGAGTAAAATATAAACAGAAGAGTTTATTAACTACTTGAAGGCACAGTGTAGATTAAAAAATAAAAATCAATACTAAGTGGAATAGAGGTTGTATCTTCAGTTTGCCACCTCTAAGTCCTGGTTTCATTGCAGTCATCTGCTGTGGGTTGCTGTAATATCTCTTCAGGAGATATTAGAAGAATATCACTGAAGAGAGAGAGGTTGCTGAGCATTTGAGTTAGAAATACAGGTCTTTAAGGGTTGCATGCTGGAATTTCCTAATAATTGGATAAAGTGTATTTTAGTTTCTCTTGGTGTATTTTCTTGTTTTATGTGGAGAATCCAGCCATTAACACCATCAAAAAGAGGAGGAAGAAATGCTTTATTTAAGTTAGTATTGAGTAGTATGTAGTCTGTAAGGATTGTTCTCCTATAGTACACCTCTACCTTGACCCTGTACTGGATGGAACTAAACTCAGTTGAGTACTGCATGTCAGCCTATGGGCAAGGGTTTTTCTTGTGTTGAGCTGGTGAGAGGCAAGAAGTTGAAGGCACTACTTATGCATTTATATGTTCATATATTTACGCAGCAGAAGAAAACAGAGTAATATGTAAGAACTACTTTGGCTTTTCAAATAACAACGTTCATGTAGAGAGAAGGCGGGGAGGGGGAGTGAGGCTTCTCTTTGGTTCCAATCTATAACTTTGAGAAACAAACCAAGAAGTAGAAATATAGTTAGGCAGATATTTCAGGTTGTTGAATGTCTGTGATGTACTGAATAATAGCAGAAGTGATTTTTTGTGAGCTGGTTTTAGTTTTCCTAAGTATTTTCTTGCATCAATTCAATCACCTGTTCTTTGTAGTCAATAGAGTTATTCTTTTCTACACACTCTCCCTTGACAGTTCTTATCAAACTGTTTCAAACTTTTTTTTTTTTGCCTTGACAGTTGTATTCTATACTTCTCTTATTCCTCCTTTCAAATGAGCAGTAATCATTAGAGCTGATCAAAAAGTCAGAATATATTTCTTATTACAAACTAAAAAGGTAAGTAACTGTAACACAAAAAAAAAACTTAATAACTTTCTCCGAGTCTGTTGTCTTTAGACTTTAGACATCTAGGTAAATAGATAGAAGGTGAGTCTGTAAGACATTAAGATATTACTGAGGAAGACAGTAATGAGGATGTTTTATGAAATCTGAATTCCACACCTTGAACAAGATGTTTAAGCTGATTCGACATACTGATTGAATTTCAGTTCCAAATTTTTAATTGCGAATCCCTCTTTGAATAAGATCATCTATCAGTTAAGAAAGTCACGAGATCCCTAGGATAATAAAAACTCAGTATTTTGTGTATCTTGAATGCTTTAAAAGGAAAGTTAAAACTTGTGAGTTCCATGTTCTGTGAGATAGAAAGAATTCAGTGGTGAATATGTTTATAAAGGTTTAAAAAGTCTTTCCATTCAACCATCTTGCCTCATTAGAATGCCTAATCTAGACAGAAGTGGTTGAATTTTAGACTATAATATTTTCTCATTTTCTCTCATGGCAGAAATTCAAACTGAACTTTTCACTGAGAAATGGCCATGTGTGGATTTCCTTTCTAAAGTTTTGGTTGTATAATTATAAATGCAGAACTCAAAAATTCTACTTGGCTACTACAATGTGAATAAAATGGTTGCACCAGCAGACCTCTCTCTCTCTCTTTTTTTTTTTTTTTTTAAAAAAAAAAAACTAAAATGCTAGCAGTTTCCAAATACTGCACACAGGAAAGCTTTGAGAAGGTTAGCCTGAAGATACTTCTGGGGTGCGGAAAGTGTGATTACGTGCTTTTAGGATAAAAGATGTGTCACTGCAGAACAGAACCAGCTACAGTGACCAGGAATGCTTTTAGCCTTATCTGAGATTTACTCCATTGTCAAAGCTGTTCATGAGTATTCTGTAAGAATGCTCATTCTTACAGACAGTAAACAGTGGAGGTTACTGCTGACAGATGCTTGGTCCTGCTACTGTTACACATAAATCTAAGGACATCTCTTGAGCCATACATACCTAATATGTGAAGCACTAACAAGATCTTCTCAGTTCAGGTTGTCTGCAACCACTATATGCTCTCATTTTTCAAGTAAGATCTTTTTTTCTCAAGCCACATTTAAAATGCAATGATTCAATACATTCAGATTTTTTTTTTTTAGCTTAGTGGGCAGAGATTTAGCTGAGCTTTCTTACAGATGCTAATGCAAGTCAGGTGGCTAATACCCTGTACAGCTCACTGAAGATTCGCCTCAAGATGCCTTGTAAATTGCTTTTCATTGAAAGTGTTCAAAATTCACTTTTCTGTATGTGGTTATTGCTACAGCAGCCTTAGTATAGATATTAAGGTTGTCACTGAAGAGAAACTGTCAAGCTAAACAGGGCTTTTAAAGAAAATCTCATGCAATAAAATTTTAAACATGAGTTGATCTCTTGAACTGCAGCTTTTCTTCACTGGATGTCACAACTGGTGTGCATTATGATTGGCTATGCACCTAGACTGTTTTGTCCTTCCAGTTTGGCACAACTCAATTTTATTTGTGTTTGCAGCAATATATACTAGTATACTAGGATCAGCTTCTTTTTCCCTTCTTTAAAAGAAATTTTCATGCAGAGGTGACCTCCCAGATTATAATGCTTAGTTAAAAAGAACTGTTTTTGATCTTTTTGGTATGTTAAGCCATATAACGCTTTCTTGTTTTCCTTTCTCCAACTGTAAGTTCCTGCTGATGTTCCCTACTGTACTGCCGTTACTGTTTCTGAATGCTGTACTGTGTTAAATTTATCCCTACACTTTTAGGGGGCTAAGCTGATGGTTACTAGATGTAAAAGAACTGTTAATGTAGTCTCAGTGGATTAGAGATCAGGTGCCACCACGTGAACAACCAAGTTGACAATGCACCTCACTACTGTCTGTACTGCACGTCTCTAACAGAAATTGCTGATGACAGTAACAGCTTTGATTATTCACCTGCATCTTGTGATAGTCAAAATCTGGTACTGGTGACAAAATTACCCTTTCAAGAACAAAACAGAGTCTGGCTTATGTGCTTCTTCTCAGTAAGCATTAGAACAGACATTTCTGTGGTTTCTTTGTAAATTGTGGAAATTTCTGGGTTTGGAAAGAAGATCCTTCTTTTTGAGCACTCTGAGCCCTTTTGTGGGTCTGGTGAAAACCACAAAGTTACTAATGATATGATGCAAATGGGTTTTCAACTCCTTAGTGAATCCCTTTAATATTTGTACTTCCATACAAGTATGGTTTTTGTGTGTTTTTTTTTTTTTTATGAGGTGAGGAGTGGCAACATTGTTGACTGTTCAAAACAGGGATGTTGTTTATGTTGATTGTGAAGACTATTGTGTTGGCTGTAGTCTACAGTTATATCTATACTTAAAATAAAGACAGCCATTATGCTGTTCTATATTATTCTATCCACTAACTCAGACTTAACAGATCCACTTCTGAGTTTTGAGGAGAGGACCATAATTTGTGTTGAATTTTAAGATGTAAAATTCTAAAAAAAAGAAAGGAGGGGGGAAATCGTGAAGATTGTTCTATCATTCACACTTTTAAAAACGTACCTGGAATCTGAACATTACTTTACTTTTGTCTTGGTGCTTTCCAGTTTCATTGGCTGTGTTCATCCTCATACACATTCAGCAAAGGAAGGCCTAGTAGCTTCAGCCATGGGGCTAGAAGTTGATTAGAGTTAATGAAATGATGCAAGCTCTCTACCTGGTTTATTCAGTTCAATCACACTCCAGCTTGGAGAGGTGTTAGAGCTGCTTGTTCAAATGCCTCAAGGTTTTGCTTGCAAGTAGAATCTCTCTAGATGTCTGTTAAACAAATCTCAGTGGTAAACTGTGACCAAATGAATGATAACTTAGTTTCTGAATACTCTCATGGACTTAAGAGTACAAATCTCTGAGTGCACGAATTCTATACCACCACAGCTTGATTCTTCTTTGTGTATTTCAAACCTCAGTATGGACAATCTTACTGTTGAACTTTGCTGTCTGCCATACAAATTTAAGGGTTCATTGAACTCAGGAGTAGTATGCTGAGAAATACTTATATGCTTCTTTTTACTTTCAGAGAATATTTCTACTTGCCTGTCCAACTAAAATCGTACTTTATTTTACTTAGCTTTATGAGAAGTTAGGATTTCAGGAGACTAATTCTGAAGAGAATTGAAGAGAGCAGTGAGATTTTATTTTTTATTAAAAAAATCTAATCATTTTTTTCTTTACTTGGATGAAGAAGTAATAAATTTTGCATATATTTCTTGCAAAATAGAGGTGATTGTTTTGAACCACAATAGGAAATTCAGAAGAATGGAGCAGATTACCAGCTGTATCATTGAACTCTTTCATATTTTTCTTGGACTAATTCTGGGTCTGTCTCATTTTTGTAGAGAAAGCATGAGTTTTGTTTTGGAAAACCAAACTTTATATAGTACAAGCTGACATTCACATTTTATCAAGGGCATTTCTCTCATGGTTGAAGCTTGTTAAAACCCACCATTGAAGTCTGGATTTATTAGATTGATGCTGGAATGGAAAGTGATAATAGATCTTGACCGTGATATAACCATAGATCACTGATCTAAAAAAAAAAAAAAACCAAAAACCAAAAACAAACAAACAAAAAAACCACCAAAAAACAAAAAACAAAAAACCAACCAACAAACAAACAAAAAAACCCACCTAGATTTGGACTACAGTAAGCCCAGTGTGAGCCTCTCTATATATACATACAATATTAATGAGATCTTTTTTGCTTACTGAGGGACTTAAATTGGTAACATATACTTGGCTACTATCAGAGTTAAGCGCTGTGGTTAGAAGTAAAATAAAGTTTCTAATTCTTTTCAGCTATACAGAAGGTAACTTGCATACATATGTTATTTTATTCAGTGTAGTTTTTTTCAGTAGTTATAGAACTAATTTTATTGCTGGAAGCTCTCTCTTGAATAGATGTTTCAATGAACAGATAAGAGCATCAGATGAGGTAGTCCTGTTTACAGTTTGGATGGCTGTTGAATGAAGGTAGGAATGATCTTCCAGAAAGGAATAGTTTGTTTTCATCCTTCTATGACTTGAATACTGCTGTCCTTTTTGTTAGATATGATGAGTACTAAGAGCCCTTATCTCTGGAAGAATTTTAATGTCAGAATCTGTGAAAATCAGGACTTCAAGCCTCCTAAATTATACCTTTATATATATGTTTGTGTACAGCCTCTTGCACAATATGGTTTCCATAACTATTAATATACAATAATACAAAAATATTCAGGAAAGCAGAAGGTGCCATGCACTTCCTCACTGCTCAGGAGATCATGTTTGAATAGCTTAAAATATAATCCTATGACTATAATTAGTGTTGTGAACTTTTCTTTCCCAAAATATCATCCAAAGTCTTGCTTGTTCACCAACACTTGAATGCTGTAGTGGTTTTCCATTAAGGATGTCTGGAGGAGAAAAACCAAAAGTTTGTGTCTGTAAAGTCCTGTCCCATGCATATGCTGCTGGTAAGTATTTAGCTCATTTGTAATAATACATAGGAAGATGCTGCTGAGCTGTAATTACTTGGAGAACTAGGGTTTAGAGTTTCCTGACTACTGTGGGATTTAGTTCGCAACCGTAATGTGGCATTAATATGTTTCTTTGCACTGAATGTTGAGCATGCTGGCAACTGCTCGCTCTCTATACTGGTAGAAATAGTCAACTATATATAATTAGTAACATTCAGTCTGCTCTCCAAAATACTAGAGCTTGCCTGGGTCTCAGGTTGTCAAGGTTTATTGCAAGCAGCTCAAGACCAGAGAGTTCAATTAGAAAATTAACTTATATGTTATTTCACCATATTAGAGAGTTGATTTCCTTCCAATTTGAAACAGATGATACATTGTTATAAAGGGTTGGGGTTGCACTTAATATTCTCCTATAAAAGAGGTAAAGACATACAAGACTTTTCCGCTACATTGGGTTAGGGCTTTAAAAATAATATGCTTTTTACAAGCCTAACTGCAGTTTTTATTCATCTAAGTCACGTGTGTTTGCTGGAAACCATGTACTTTCAGTGCTTCTCAAAGCATAAAATGTGCAATAAAAATTTTTAAAAGTATTTATGCTATGTTTAACTTTGCAGGGGGAAAAAATCTAGTAAGTTTAATCTAATGTCATTAAATGTAGTGGTTTTCAGTAATTTGTAATCCAGAAACTTTTGGTATTGGAGGCTAAATGGTAACAGAAAATTCAAGCAAGAAGGAACACACAAAAGTTACTAAGATTACATTTTGTGGAGCTAAATATTGACTATTAAAATGTTTGTGTTTTCAAAGTGGTGTGAGTGTTGGCTCACCAAGTACCAGTACAAACTATACCTATAACTTTCTAAATGTTTAAATAATAAATTAAATAGACCTCCTACCTAGGTGGCCTTGCTGTCATAGATGGCACCAAGAAGGAATGGCCTAAGGGAAAAGAACGTGGGCAAGAACAACATCAGGTGGGACTTCAATATGAGCTGCTTAGGATGTTATACCATCCAGAAATCTTTTATTCCAGAAAACAGCTAAGGCAGTTGAGCAGTCCTAATTAGTTCCTAGGTTGCAGCTTGTTTGCCTGTATGGCTCTCCGTTTTTCAGAAGTAAATCAGCATTTTTACTGCTGGTTCATGTGAGCAGGCACCTCTGTATGGCCTTTTTTTTTTTTTTTTTTTTTCCTCCAGCTTTTACTGCTCTTGTACAATGTGGCACTTTGGCCTGTATAGAAAATTCTAGGATTTTTTTCTTTATATAAATACACAAGTTGTTGAAGGTTTACTGTCAGGAACAATGACGCTCGTAAAGACTGAAGTGTATGCTTTGAGGATGTTATAAGGTAGATAAATCCGTTCTTCTAGACCTTCACGCATATAAAGCCAGTTCTCATAAAGTAGATAGGTCAATGACCTGTTTGAGTGTGTGTGCCAGTAGCATAACCTTTTGGGGATAGAATAAAGATATGTTTAAGATAGGAGGCAGATGAATAGGCTCCTGAGCCTTTGTGGAACCTCTCCAGAGAAGTTTCTTTGAGTCTTTCAGAGTTTTCTTCATTATTTCCCAGGATGCACCTGGCAATAGAGTACCCCATGATACAGAGTGTGCAATGCTTGGTGGCATATTATAAAAATAGTTTCATATCTAAATCTTTATCTCCCATAAGAGCAATAGCTGTCTGCAAACTTTATTTCATTTAGAGAGTTCAGATTACTAGCACTTACCAGCACTTCTTACCAGTTCTATCCAAAAACAATCCTGTTTTTTATAAGCTAATAAATGGATTGAGCAATTTTAATGAGAACCTGAAAAGTCAAAATAACTGGAAAAGGAGATTAGGAAAAACTATCAATCTCTTGAATGCATGATGTTGCCAAATCCAATGAAGAAAATATACCTTGATGCTCAGAATCCACCTTTTGAACAAGTAGCCACAATCCAATGGAATTCTCAGTAATCATTGGGAAAGAACTATTCAAAGTTATTTTGATGCTTTCTGCTTTTGATATGTGCTAGAAGCAGGCATTTCTTAATACCAGGCTCGAAGCATGCACTCTTATTACTATAAGTGCTTACACATGCACATCAAAATAAAGAAAAATATATTAGTTACTCCAGCTTTGCATCCAGGAGGGAGAAATTAATTTTTTTTAATATTGAAATCTCAGAATTTAAAGGAAATGTATTTTCTTCTAATTTTAATATTTAACAGTACAGTATGTACTTCTCTTGAAAGTACTCATACAGCCTCAATTTTTATTTCTTTGGTGAGGTTCATCTTTTCCAGTAAGAAAGCAGTAATGTCTAGTAATAAAATGATATAATGTAAAGCACTGGGAAAACTGCTATTTCTAGTCCATAGTTTCCTGTTTTCCACTTCTTAGAAGTTGCTGCAGATGAAACAGAGTAATGATAAAGACGACTCTCTTCAGGCAAGAGGGGAGTAGAGACAATTACAAGTGCAGTCTCTGCCTTCAGTATACGAAACATCAAAGAATCATAGCATTGCACAGGTTGTAAAAGACCTTCAAGATCATTAAGTCCAACAGCAACCAAATCATACTAACCTAATTCTAACCACCCACCACTAAATCATGTCTCTGAGCACAACATCCAAGTGGTTTTCAAACATGTTCAGGGCTGGTGACTCATCCACCTCCATGGAGAGTCTACTCCAGTGCTTAACAATCCTTTCTGTAAAGAAGTTTTCCCTGATATCCAACATAAACCTCCCCTGGAGCAACTTCAGGCCATTTCCCCTTGTCCTGTCACTAGCAAGGAGACCAGCTCTGCTCTCACTGCAATCACCTTTCAGGTATTTGAAGAGTAATAAGGTGTCATCAAGTTGTTCTTCCAGAAAACATAGGATTTCCTTGTTTTATGAGTAGGTACTCTAGCTTCCTCTGAAAACTTGCAATCTCAGCATGACTTTCCTGTTATGAGAAAACCTGTGGTTTTTGCTAGGGTCTAGCAGCTGAGTAACATCTACCAATAAGTGCAGATATTTGAAGAGTCCTTGTGAAACTTCAAGTAGGTATATGGTTCCATCCATCCTTCATTTCCTTATTTCTAAGGCCCAAGCATGTAGGTAATCAGCCTGAGGCCAGCAGATGCTAAACTTGGAGGAAAAAAGGGGTTGTCAGAAGATACTGGGTCATCTCACTGACTGGATAGAAATGTCTCCAGAGACTCCAGTGGCTCTTATGGATAGCAGGTAGTTTTCATTTGGAGGGAGGCATTGCGGTTGGTTCAATCTAAGAAGCCTTAAATTTTAGCCAAAATGAAGGTATACAAACTTTGCAGGAAAGACTTTTCTGTACTTTGTATTATCAGCCTGGATGAAGTGCAAATATTTGGTTTGCAGTTTTGTACCCTGGTCTATTCTACATCATCAATCTGCAGAAAAGTCAGTGCCTTGACCAGACACTGAACTTTGTTATTCTGTCATGTAACTGGAGAAGCAGCTCCTAAAAACTTATACTGATGTCACACGCACTTGAAATCAGAACTTATACCAGAACAGCTCAATTTTTTTTGTTCCCTTGGTATAATTTGGAGTAGATCACTGAGGAGATGACATGATTTGTGTTATGAAGTGTACAGTATGTTTATTGCCACGTTGCATTCTCATTCATTTGAAATAGTATGGCTCCCACTAACATCTAGGACATTTGCAATGTTATTCCCTGGATTTTAACAGAGCAAAGTGATAGTGGTAAGTTTAACTTTTTTTAAAACTTTCTTTGTCTCTATTTATGAGAGAGGAGTAAATTTTTTAATTTTATTTATTTTTGGAGATTTTTTTTAAATAGGTAGGAATGCCTTTTTCCCCAAGATGGAGTTTGATGCTGCAGAGAGTAAATATTACATCGTTTATGTGAGAGTTGCAGAGAGTGCTAGGAAAAGACAGCGATTTCTATTAAAATAAATAGATATAATTTTGTTTTATTCCTTTCTATCATTTTAAGAATCTAGAAATGGGAATCCATTTTCTAGTGAATGTTTCAGCCATAGAACTATCCTCGTGCCAAGTGAATTACAGATGTGTTTTTAGTAAGTGTGGGAGTTAGCTGGTTAAGTGTGAGCTACTGAAAAGAAAAGCTTTCATACAGATTTGCTGCATTTTCTTTGTAGGATGACAAGTAAAGTGAATATTTCTTCAGAGCATACTTCCTAGTATTTCATGAACCAAATGTTGAACAGATGTACTTAAAGTGTGGAAAAAATAAAATGAAAGGCACATTTAGGATTTATAGGGTTGAAAATAAAAAAAAAAACAATGGAAATTAGAACTTTGATGAACAGAAACTATGCTGTTAATGCAGGTTATTTTACTGTAACTTAAAAATAATAATAAAAAAATTGGCTTCCAGGTCCCTGAGTTGTAATCTGAAATTGTATAAATTATAGTTAGAAAATGATGCAACATTTGTTCTCAAAAAGGTAATTTAGCTGTAAAATGTTTTTATATTCATTTTAAATTAACAGTGACTATTGCCATTCCATAAAAATGTACTTCTTCCCAGATACACTGAAATCCAATGAAACCTGAGAGCTGAGAATGTAGAGTTTTTTCTATTTCAAAATTGTGCAATCAAAATGAAAGATGACATGAAAGAAACAAAGATTCTCAACTTATGAACAATCCCTCGTTACTGTGCTGCTGCAAGAAGCAAGCACAAGGACTAAACTGTGCTGCTGAAGTGTAGTCAGTTTGCACAAGTGTGGGAGCATTGGCTCTAACAGTGTGCCATTTATTTCAGTAAGACAGGCGCATATTTCTAAAATGAGCTGTGGCCTTTATTCAGAAAAAACACCTCTGTTCTGGAAAACAGTCTCTTTAGACAATTACAGTTACAACAACTCTCCTGCAGAAAGCATTTGAGCCTGGGACTTTGGGAATTAAACACATGCTTAAGTACTTTTCCTTAATAGGGATACATTTAGAGCTCTGAATTGAAGCTTGCATGGACTAGTGAACAAGGGAATTTTTAAATGGTTGTCAGCCGTGTGCATTAAGAAATCCACAGCCGACACAATGTCCTGTATATGGAAGGAGGTTCTGAAATGAAATTCTTTATTAAAACAAATGCACAATCTGACAGTGTACACTATGATGCAATGAAATGTGAACATCTTCTGTCATTTTTACCATTGTAACAGGAAGTCATTTATTTCCCCAAATAAAAGAATAGTTGATCCATCTAAAAGACACAGTGTTGCCAAAAGAGATTTTGATTGAAAATTGAGGGAGAGACATAGGTCATCTTTGGAAGAACAGAATTCTTGCTGTTTCTCCTCTCTTCATTTATATATTTATTTCTAAAATACCAATATGATTGTTGATGTTTTCCTATTCATTTTGAAAAATCTGTTTCACAGAAGACTTGGGTCAATTCTTAAAGCACAATATTTAACATACTATACCTACACACTAAACTGATCATTCAATATTCAGGGTAGCTGATGAAAGGAATATTAATACTATAGAAACTATATGCATTTGAAGATATTCAGATAGCAGTGGTACCCATAGTTAGCCTATATAGCTGGGTTGTTCCTTTCATTGACATAGTCCCTTTTCAGTTATGTATTGCTGTCCCATGCCGTTCCTGTTCTTGTGCAGTGAGTGAGATCATTCTATTTCTGATGCTTTTGCAGTAGTTATTTTAGTCAGTTCTTGCTAAGATTTAGAATTTTTCTTGAAGTAAGGTTTGAAATTCTCGTTATGTATACTATGGTGTGTGTGTGTATGTATATATCAAATATACAATATATTATGGTTATATGTACTATGTTTATTTATAAAACAACTGCACTGAGTAATTGATACTAATTTAAAACAGTTATAATTGCAAAGAACTAGACATGAGGCATGAGAAATATTTTACATTGAAATTTTTTATGTAAGAGAGATGTTGCCCAGCCAGTGTTGCACTCACTGGCAAAACATTTCTGTATCTACAATTCTTCCCCTATAAAATGGGATAAGAATGCTGTAGACTGTTTCAGGTTCAGTAATAAATACACAAGGTCTGCAGATAGGACGTGTTGTGTATTTTGATAACTGTAAGTAAAACTGAGTCCATGGACCAGAATCATGTCTCTTTTCTATGTTTTCTGTCAGTAGGGTTTTTATTGTTGCTTTTCTTGTTTACCATATCTAGGTAAATTATTTTGAACAAGAATCATTGCTTTGTGAAAGAAATATGTAGTGCTTGGAATAGAGATTATGACAGTCTGGTATGGGAAGTTCTGGTATGTATCACTCTTGCTGCTTTCCCACAGGAAGAACTGTAAGTCCTATTTAAAGTGCCACTATGACACCATCATGTATCACCTGATCCTAGTGGAAATGGGGAAGTGAAATGGATTGCAGGATTTAGAATTTTTTTCCCCAGTGAGAAGAACAATCATGACAGTAAATAGTAAATCATATGTTGATGAACAGAATTATCTACTCTCACTCTCATCACTATGTATGCTAATGAAATGTATGCTAAAATCTTTACTTCTGCCTGCAGGGTAAAACTCATTAAAAGTATCTAATTTTCCTTCTCTACTGTTCTGATGATTGGCATTAGTAATTTGTCTGCTGGGTGAATTTCACCACTACTCTTTTATTGTCTTTGTGTATATGAAGTCTATTTTAGTATTATGGGAATGGATGTGTTGGATCAGAAAAGAATAGGGATAAGGTCTGCTAGACAGTTCAGAGAGGTGAAATCAGATCTTAAATTTCAGTTTAATTCTTCCTTTTACGTGTGCTGATAAATTAATCTGAATACTTCTTCCATGTGTACTTCCTCACAGTTTGTATCAGAATACTCAACGAGTGTATTCCTAGTCTAGATAAATTAAATGAGATGCACACCTAGGATGTAAAGCTTGAAATTCAGAAAGTGGTAGACAATCAAGATTTGATCTGATGACAGGCATTCTTCTATAACAGAATGTGGTATTAAAATAGTAAAACCAGTAAATATTGAGACTCTAGATTTCTTGCAGTCTGGACAAACAAAACCTTGCAGGCTTATGCATTTATCCAGAATAAAAGTACAATTTTCTAAGCAGAGAATATGAGGTATCACCTACACCCCTTAAAGCTGGTTTGGCCAAGAATAATAAAGTACAACTGCTGGAACAAAAACCTCCCATTAGTGACTATTTTCAGTCTTTTATTCTCCATTGGCACTCTTGGAATGTCTTCCATTCTCACTTTAGCTGCCTCAAGAGCCTTACAACTCCAGCAGAAATGTTTCTTATGGAGCAGGGAGTAAGAGTTAAGTGTTTCTCCCACTTTTGAGAAAAGGTCCTGTAAATGAAGCTGCATCTCCAGGATTTGTGATGCCTCCTAGGATTATAGGAATTTGAATAATACTGTACTCAGTACTACTTTGAAGAGGCTAGATTTTTAAAACTCTCAAAATCTACTGCTGCACAAAGTTTTTGTTGAAAGAAGTAATAACTGCAGTAGTGTAATAGAAAGCTGGAAATAGAATTGAAAAGAAGATAGCATTTTGAGTGTCCAAGCCTGGCTTACTATCTCTCACTGGGACTTTTTTATATGGCAGCAGACTTCTGCATTTCCTGTGTCCTGGTGAACACACCTATGTCGGTCACATGATGACGGGAACACACAACTATCAAGAACGTGAGGAATGGCCATGGTGCTAAGATGTTGCAGATTCTCCTTCAGTAACGCTCATAGGACCACAGGATAATTGGGGTTGGAAGAGACCCCTGGGGGGTTATCTAGCTAAGATTCAGTATTAAAAAACATTCAGGCATTGACTTGAAACACAGAAGTGCAAATTCACGATCCATTTAAAGTGTGATTTGAAGATGAGAGGTGTGTTGTATAGGAAGTAAGTCTGCTATAAAGAGTAGTCTGAGCTGACTGAGCAAGACCCCTTCCAGCTTGAGGCTTGGTGACCTTTCTCCTGGCATGTGACTTTTGGCACTAAAAGCACTCCGCTGAATGTGGTATCAGATTGCCAAGCTGTTCTGCAGTGTGCTATGTTGTTCTAGGCCTGGAAAGTTAAGAGGTGGATTTGTTAGTGGTGGGATCAGTAGTTGTACAAGTTTAGAGGACAGAGAACAAGGTCTTAGATGATAGCACTGATAAAATAACAATTTAGGCCATTTAATATTATCTTAGTACAGTGGATGGAATTGCTTCCTGATACTAAACACAATATTTTGATGGGCTATCTGACTATTTAACGTGCACAGAAATGTGATTTTGCCATGATTAGCAAAAGAAAAAATAACATTTGAGAAAGCCATCTAATCCTGCTTCCTCCTTTTAACTCTGGAGAACCAGGGAAACGGTAGCATTTGAGATGGTGATTTCCTCTTTGGTCTAATTATTATGAGTTGGAATGATTAACAAAACAGAAAACAAGCACTTAATGGACATATAAAAGTTGTTAAGTAGACACAAAAAACACTTATGCTCTGTATTTGCTCTGCTGTTAGTGGTGCAATTTCAGAGACGCTACCTCAGCGTTACTATTTAACCTGAGTTTTAGAGATTCAAACAAGAGCAGACAGGTTTCATTAACATAGGAGGTCCCTGAAGAAATAAATATTTATTAAACTTTCAGTGATGTAAAAAAATGTGTTCCTTTTTTTTTTTTTTTTTAAACCACACTTCAAGTGTTGGTGTACTGCCTGCCAAATACATAGCTGGTGAGCTATTTAGAAGCTTCCTGTTCCACATGCTAATTAACAGTCTATGAATTTTAACTTAAATCAGGGTCACATAGCTGAAATGTATTTCAGAAAAGGCCTGCATTTGTCATTCAAAGGCATTGCCAAGGTTTTAAGGCCCTGCTATAAAGTGGATTTCACAGCTTGAAAAACTAGTTCTCCAATAACAACTGGGTCAAAAGTGGGAGGAACCCTTATGCACTGAGTCACATGAGGTGCATTAGAGTTACTTACATTTGAAATCAGAGTTAATCCAAAACCAGAACATTTAATATAAACTTATTTGAATCCTTGTGGGCACTGTGGCCTTGGATTCATATCCTTACATCGGATTGTGTTTCTCTGGCTTTAATTTGAAATGAGATTCATTAGTCAGGTAGCAGTAATCTTGGACAGAAATGCTTCTTTTTCACCACCAGATCTAGCCAGATTTTAGGGGAATCTGAGTTTAAGATGACCGTAACATCTCCTACCTCCATTTCGTACAGAATGGAGAAAGTCATTTGTCATACATGTGGTACTTCTTTCTACCACTGGCACAGCTGCATCTTGTAAAAAACCGAACAATTTTCTGATATGCAGATTCATTGATTTCAAATGCCTCTTTTCATACTCTATATTTTTCCTTTCATGTGCCCAGTTATATATATTATAGTTCACTTATACACGTTTCAGATTTTTTGCATCTTAACTATTAAAAAAAGTATATTGCTTCATAACATACCATTGATTTGGAAGATAAGTTTCAAACATTGTTAATACACATTGCTTTGTCTATTTATCACTTCCCTATTGTTTAGCTGCAGACTTGATTACCTTTAGTCCTTGCTATAGAAGGGAAACAAGTAAGTTTATTCTGGCAAGTTGCAGACTCACCTATTTAGGAAAAAAGAAGTGAGTCATATCTACATGATCTAGCAGCCCAGATACATATTTAGCTGTATGTGACTATCTGGCGAGCTAAATGACCCAAAATCAAAATGGAAGCAGAATGAATAATGACAAATCTCGATATTTGAAGTTAAGTTTGGGCTAGTTGTTGTCAGACCGAAGAAAGATGTGGAGAAAGTGAATCTGAGATACAGTTGAAAGTGTTGAGATTCAAGGATTTTCTTGCTACCTTAGGTGGGATGAGTGGGAATAAGAGGAAGAGTGAAGATGCCAAGGGAGGTGTGATAGTACTTGCTGCTGAGAGCTGTCAGACACTATTCCAGTTACTCTTGCCACATTGCAATTACATTTTGTTAATAATAATAGTATATTATAATAGGCCTTAAAATATATTTTTAATAAAGTGTTAAGACTATGGCTTTCTATCTCTCACAGCAGGCTGTTGCATATGGCAATTATTTACGTCTTCTATGGGTAGAGTAATTCTTAACAAGAATGACCCTTGGATGCATGGAGTGGAGATTATTAGTAATGTAACTTCAGTTCACTGTTTGGTACCTAGGATCACATGTGGATGAAGAAGTTAAGTTCTGGTATTTATAGTTTTTTTTTTTTTTTTTTTTTTTAAAAAAAGGGGTGGGGGGTAGGATTCAAAGAAAATCTACAAGCATGATCAGAAGTATTGGAAAATATGCTTTTTGTTTTGAAAACAAGTACAGTTCATATTTCCTGGACATGGACTGGTCTTCCTCCTCTATGCCAATGCTCAAATGGCAATAGAGCAAAAATCTACTAAATATTCAATAAAAAGAGTCTTTTTCCTTAGTAGCTTCTTCTCAGCCTTCAAGCATTATTCTGTGTATTGGAAAATTTCCTCTGGTGAAGGCTGAGCTGCTAGACTTGAGATGCCGATATTGATCGGATCAGCTTACAAGCAGCCTGGAGCAGATGTTGTCTGCAAGAGGTGCATAAACTCTCTGATGTGGAGAGATGTGATTGGGGGATGGTGCACCTCCTCTGTGAAGGCAGGCTGAGGGAACTGGGCTTGTTCAGCCTGGAGAAACAGAAGGTTGTGAGGAGACTTTGTTGCAGCCTTCCAGTGTTTAAAAGGGGGTTACAAACAGGAAGGGAATCAACTTTTTGCAAGGGTAGAAAGTGATAGGGCAAGGCGGAGTGGTCTTAAGCTCAAGGGGGAATGGTTTAGATTGGATGTCAGAGGGAAGTTCTTCACAGAGGGAGTGGTGAGATGCTGGATTAGGCTGCCCAGAGAGGCTATGGAAGCTTCATCTCTGGAGGAGTTCAAGACCAGGATGGTTGGGGCCCTGGGCAACCTGGTCTAGTACCAGATCTGGAGGTTTGTGACCCTGCCTGTGGCAGAGGGTTGGAACTCGATGATCTCTGGGGTCTCTCTCAAGCCATTCTGTGATGATTCTATGTGCCCAACATTGACCTCAGAGCTTTGTATCTGGACAAAATGCTGCCACATAATTTTGTGAGGAGATGGGCTGTTAAAGTATTAGCCAGGAAAGAAGGGGAAACTCCTCCCCCTTTTTAAATTGCTGCTTCATCTATTTCCAATTTTTTTTTTTTTTTTTTTTTTTTTTTTTTTTTTTTTGTAATTCCAGAACGTTATTTTTAAAAGCACTCTGAAGTTTTCAGCAACTTTCAATGCTGAAGGGAAGGTATAATACTTGCTATGCTGCCACCTTGTGTTCAAAAGAGCCGCTTTAATTTCAGCACTGTGGGATTATTTTTTTGTTTTTCGAAGTTTATTTGCTCACGAAAGACGTTGGGTATATGTATATGTATACGGATTTTTACTAGTTTGATAGACAGAAGTTCCTCTGAATTTTATTATACACTGCAGATACAATAGGAGAAGTACAGCTAGGAGACGATTTTCAAGCAGGAAGGAGATCAAAAGCAAATTCTTGTAGATAAGTGTGTAGCTAATAGGGGGAAAATATCTCCCATCCTGAGGGAGAACCGTTATTCTGAAGAGCTGGTTTTGGTCTCTGGTTAGCTTTGCACAATTTTTCAGTCTACTGTCTACTGACACACACTTGAACAATGAAGATGCATTCTGGGTATCTAAAGACAGATGCACAAATGTGTTTCATGACTTTTCTTTCTTTGTTTTTTTTTTTTTCAGTGTAGCAGGTATTGTACAGAGTGAGGCTAAAGAGAACTATACAAAAGAAATGATAAAAGAGATGTGTAGCATATTTTATATAGCGGAGTGCAGTGTTAAAACAGTTTGCATTGTGGTCTATTCAGTTTCCAGGCTTTAATGTTGTCAGGGATAGGCAGGCAAATGGAACCAGAGAAAAAGAGAGCCGGCCTGATCTGTTCCCCGTCTCTTCAGACAAACCTTTTGAGATGCCTGTAAAGGGTGTATGAGGGCACTTGTGAGACTCAGAAAACCCTGCAGAACTATCTTTTTGAAATTTAACAGTACATGAGGGTCTAATTGCAGTTTACACCCCTGCCAGTTCCCTTCGGAACTGTAAAACCTCTGATTATGCCGGACTTCTTCTGCCTCCTTCCTTGCAGGAAGGAAAGGTAGAATCCTTATGGGTTTCAGGATTTTATAGTCCTGGGGTTTTCACAGGTTTGGAGAATGCCCCTGAGTATTGCTAAACTTTCAGTGAAAAATCTGTGGAGCTGATGGGAAGATGGTGGTCAACTGCCTGTTTTATTGAAATAAGACACTGCTGCATTGTTGGAGGGAAACAGGGCTGGTCACGTTCTTATACAAGGATACCAAAAACAAAAGGGAGTGAAGCATTTTATTTCTAGTGAAAGCTTCAGCGATATTCTTGTTGTATCAGTAATGATTTGAGTTCATTGGCTACTCTGGCAGCATGCTCCTTCATTGTTTATCTGTATTTTGGTGTATGTACTCCTTAGTCATGTATTTCTGTCTGAAATTCTGATCCCAGTTTTTAATTTTTTTTTACAGTATTTGGAGATAAAGGGTAAGACCTAGGCATAGAAGGATAAGAAGCAATTCTTTACCTATATTGTACTTTATTTGTATTTCTCTGCTCACAAATGTATTCAGAGACAAACACGTCTTTGATACTGAAAAACCAAGTGTAGCTTTTTATTTTCCTATTTTTGTTTCTTTGTTTCTATTTGGTCAAAGAAAAGGCTGCACAAAAACAATATAGTCCTGCATTTAATACATTCTACAGTCAGAGGTATTTATCCTATTACACATTAAAATTTAAATACTGGTTATTTCAAAGTAGGAAGGGTGGAGAGACCAGTGAAAGACCAAACCATTATCAAGTCTTTCTCTATAGTATCTTTGAGCAGATTGTTTCATCTTCTAAGAGGATGGACAGGGAAAAATAAGACTTAAGCAGAGAATGAATTGTATGACTTTAACAGTTTATTAATTGTCAATATTTTCACATTTAACTTCAAATAATTAAACCCCACTCCTGCCCTCAGGACTCAACTTCTGCTTCATGTGAACTTTTCAAATCTAAAGGAAAGGAAACATCTGGTGTATCATCTGGCCAATGAGGCATTGCACTGCAATAAGTCATGACAATACATTTGATGTTTTTATTGCATGTATGAATAATGTCTATTGCTTTGTCTATATATTTGTCATTGTAATTTTCCTGCTTTAATTAACCCACAAATCATGCTGCAGAAGTATATATGGACAACTGAGTCCATATTGTCAAATGCCCTACTAATAGTCTGATATCTGAATAAGAGTTAAACAAGGCTGTTGTTGGAAACTATTGTACCGTAACAGTTTTTCATATGTCAAATAATACATTAAGGAATAAATTCATATTTTTTTGCCTATAAACAGTATTGTTTACTATGGAACTTTATTTCATCTCTCATGTTAAAACAACCTCATCCAGCTTTACACATTTGAAATATGTTTCTTGTAGGACAAAGGTGTATTTGCCCTTCTCACAGCCTTGTTGATGAGGAATGGTACTGAGGCTTGAGAAATTGCACTTGTTTTTCCTTCTAAATCACAGACATCCAGGTTCTTCCTTTATGAGCACTGGAATTTAGTGAACATTCTTTGAACAACATAGAATCATAGAATCACAAGGTTGGAAACGACCTATAAGATCACCTAGTCCAACTGTCTTCTCATTACCACTGCTACCACAAACACTAAACCATACCTTGCAGCTCCTCATCCAGACGCCTCTTGAACACTGCCAGGGATGGCGACTCCACCATCTCTCTGGGCAGGCCATTCCAATGCCTGACCACCCTCTGAGAGAAAAAGTTTTTCCTCATGTCTAATGAGACTTGACATATCAGAGCACGCAATTATGGAAAAGGACAGAGTAAGCAATTTTATTTTTTTGACTACATAATAATAAATATGACAGACTTACCGGAAATACTTATGGAAATACAAAAATGTCATGAGGTCTAGTTCTTCGGGCACCTGCCCTCCATCTGGATTGGCCAGACACTTGCATAAATACAAAAGCCTTTGCCAAAGCAGCCTGCACTAGGTGGCTAGTAAACATATTCTGTATGGACAGAAGGCCCACAAAGATAATTTTATAATTAAACAAAATATAGGTGCTAGAACACCAAAAGGACAGCAAAACCTCAAAATCATTATTACTGATGACAACAGATGCAGCCGCAAATTTCAAACTCAACAATCATAATTGATAATAAAAGCAATACTATTTAATTATATTCAATGTTCTTAATTTCTTAGGATTTTTCTAGAAAGAGAAATGAGATATTTTTTTGAATTTTTCCACTTTTTGAGAGCAGTGCTAGAAAGCAGCCATATTCAAGCTCTATTTATAAGTTCTGCAGTGGTTTGTCAGATTGAGACAGCTAAAATAAACATGACAAACGTTATTTTGTAGAACTTAATACTGTTAATCCTTAAAGCATGGAATCAGGAAACTCTTATTCGTACTGGTATTTGATACCTGTAAGAAATCTCAAGTTTCTAATGCTGATTTTCTTTTCATTCCACAAAGAAAACTGTATCAAGGCTTTTTTCCTGGAATAT
The DNA here is from genome assembly GCF_905368555.1 of Meleagris gallopavo. Classification (NCBI taxonomy): domain Eukaryota; kingdom Metazoa; phylum Chordata; class Aves; order Galliformes; family Phasianidae; genus Meleagris; species Meleagris gallopavo. Next base: position 45,451,261 of record NC_139408.1, on the reverse strand, counting down.
TACTTGAGGCTATTCAGGGGGGGAAAAAAAAAAAAACACAACAGGAAATTTGGCTCTTTAGCTCTAATAGTGGTCTCTTTATTGAACAGTGACTTGCTTTTTTTGTTTAACAGATTTTCTTATGAAAGGGCTAGAAGTGAATAAACGACAAGTTCAAGCTCATCTGATTTCTTTTGATTTATGTTGACCTTGAAAGAGAGAGAGGTCATGCTGTTGGCAGGCAATAAGAACTAATCTGTTTCTAAGTGAGTAATTAAAAGTGAGGCCTTATATATTTTTGTAATGAGTTGACAGCATTTCCATCCCCTTGTCATATGATTGCTCTAATCAACATGGTCATTGCATTTAGTACCAAATGAGAAGTTTACAAGAAGTCAGATGAAAAACTCTGAAATGTGCAGTTCTTTCAAATGTGCAGCTGACTGACTACATTGTAAATGAGGAAAATGTCCAATAAAAATTAATGGCAAACTGATGCGTGCAATCAGGAATATTAAGTTTTTCTAATGAATTGGAGTGGATGCTTATTAGCAAATTCAAGTGAAAGATGTAATGATGTGATCAATTAACAAAAAAAAATCTGAGTTTTGGTGGCTGAGATATTGCAGGCTTCTACTATTTAACTGGAATGACTTAAGACTGTTCTGACATCAGACATGACTCTAGTAACTTCTATGTCACCAAATAACCTATAGTACTATCCAAAACATATTAGGAAATCTGTTTCTTGAGTTCAGGATTATTTTCAAAGTTGGTTCAGGGCCTGGATATTCTTGCAAAGTACTGAATTCTTTGGTCCCAGTCCAGGAAAGCATAGTGGTTAAGTCTTTTCTGTCTTCTAAGACTGGCTTGGAGGCTGGGCTTAATTCCAAATTCACTCTTAATCCATACTGCTTACTGATTGGCTCTCACTGAAGTCAAGCTTGGAGACAACTGGGAAGAGAACTTCACATTTGTTCTCTGTGTTGCTTACCTGGTCTTCAAGTGACATTACACAAGCAATGTTGGGATGGCAGGATGTCCTAGAGGCTGGTTAGAATGAAGTCATGGATGAAATATCCTACAGAAAAATTCCACTATTGTCTGTTGTGAAGTCAGGTAGGATTTATAGATAACTGAAACTGCAGTAAGGAAAAAACAGACTAAAGGAGTTTGCCTATTGATCATTCTGGGTCTCCAGGCTCTGTCAGAATCAGCTGAGCATAGCTGCCACTTTAAACACCTACTTAAATCTTTCTATTTTCATTTTTAAGGTAGGAGGACTTTCATATATAATGTGCAAAAACATTTCAGACATGCCTGTATGTTTTACCAAATTTGGATGACCCCTGGCAAAAAAGAGCCTTCAGAACTATAGGTTTCTGTTTAAAAAAAAAAAAAAAAAAAAAAAAAAAGTTGTTTGTGTAATCACAATTGGTGGCTAGTAGCTTATGCTGCAGGCAGATCACAGAAGTACTCACCAATGAGGCTGTTTTACCTATTTTTTTTCCCAGCTCTACCTTTTGTTCTACTTTTTTTGAAGTGTTATCTTACTATACAATTTACATCAGTGAAAGTAGTGAATACTCACAGAGAAATGGTGAAAATTCTTTCACTTTTTATCCTGTGTCAGCTATCTGTCCAATCTTACTTGAGAAATCTCTTGCAGAGAAAATTTTGATAAGTACACAAATGTTAGTAGTGATTAGTTTTTTAGAATCACTGTGAAGTCTGGAGTTGTGTTCACCTGTCTTTCAAAGAAATGAAAGATATAGTCTTCACAAACTTGGTATTGAGTTTGCGTAAAATATTACTGTGGGTTTCAATTAGGTTGTTAGTTTTGATTTGCATTTCCTGTGCTTGCAAGAAGAAGATTCCATCCTTGATGTAACATATTTTGAGGCTGCATATCAATCATATTTAACTTAGAATCTGATGTTTCTCAAGGGGAGATTAGTTGAGTATCATTGCAGATTGACCACCAAATGTTGAGACCAGTTCTTTACCTATTTTCCCCAGATTACTAGTCAGATTCTACCATAAAACATCAGAGCTACAAGTGCCTGTAAAGTACTATTCCCATTATCCACTCATTGTTCATTTTGGCTGTAAGCTCTGCTATGTACGATAAAATCTACAGAAATATGTGAGATTGGCATTACAGTCAGGCAAAAGATATTTCTTGCAAGTGACAACAGCACAATTTCATATCTCAGCCAGCTTTTGCTTGGGTCCAAAGCCATTGTGAAACAGGCTGGAGCTGTTTGTGAATGGGAGATTCTGCCTAACAGATGGCTATATGCAAAGGCAGCCAAGAGACCATGCATTAGTATTGTGTATTTGCGGGGGCACGAGCTGTAGCCAGAAAGGTCTGTAAAGAATATGCCCTAAGCTTTCTGGTCCAAGATTAAGCAGATATGTCATTTCTAATATAGTTTTGGGTAAACTTCTGAAGTATTAAAAAAGAATGCTTCTGCAGCTGTTTCTGTATTAAAAAAAAAAAGAAGTCTAAAAGAACAACTCAGTAATGTTATGAAGTCAGCAAAATTCAGGGAGCTTGAAAGCGCTGTTTTTTTAGAACTGCATTTTTGTATTTCTTAGTTAGGCCCTTGGACCACAGCCAGTTTTCTGCTGAGAAGTTTGGCAGGGTGCAGGGGTTGGATACCCAACAGTCTGCTGCCTTCCATGGCCTCCTCTATATGTAGTGTTCCTGCTGCATAAAGCCATTATTGACCGGATTACACAGAACATGGGTTTTTGTTTCGTAGCTTTTATTTGTTGTTCCATTTCCTGTTTCATTCCTAGTTAACCTCTGCTCTTTCTAGTTCAGACATAATATCAAAGTGAATTTGGAAATGAAATTCATATGGAAGAGAATGAATAGTAAACCATTCGTGCTATATCCAATATCACTTTCTAAAATATAAAAAAATCTTATAATTATTTTTTAATAAACAGAATGTTTTTATTAATGTACGAAGTTTTAATAAATTCTCCCCTTATTCTCCATCTCCCCTCCTTTTTTTTTTTCCAATCAAAACCATCCTCAGAATTAATCAAGAGCTGCACATTTAGTTGCAAAGACTTTTGTTGACAAGATGTCTTTGAACTGCACATTTAGAATCTGTAATGGATTGGACAACTCCTGTTTCAACCCTCACTAAGGGCACTTTCTTCTACAGTAATTTTATGCGGAAGTTTGTATGTACATTTATATCTGTACTTACTTAAAAATATATCTCAGTGTTTGGATGACTATGTGTAGTATTGGAAAAATCATCCAGAGTTAATAGAAGGGAGCCTTTTGAGCATTGTAGCAGTGGAGAGAAATGGACAGGAGTATGTTCTTTGAACTTGAACAGAAATACAACTATTTCTCACAAATAAAAAAACTTCTTGATGTATTCTTTCTCAAGAAAGCTGAATTAAATGTGTTCACAAATTGGAATTATGAACATACAGATTCACAAAAGCATGATTTTAGGAGATGCCATACCAGCTCAGACATTAGCTCCTGGGGGTGGATTTGAGAGCAGTGAGTTGTGGATGTTTCAGAGAACAAAGGGAATAACCCACAGTAGGTTGAAATGTCGCTTTCTGCCCCATCACTGGATTTTATTTTATGTACTAGGATTTAAGGTATTTTTCAGGCCTGAAGCACAGTGTATGATATGCGTTTGTATTTTTTAGGTGTTATGCAAGAGAATTAAAGAATATTTTTCATTCAGATCACATTACATGTGCATATTAAAATTGAAATCACAGTTACTATATGTTGTTAGAAAGCCAGGTATTTTCAAGGTAAAAGATAAATACCTTAAATATCACTGCAGTAATGTAGCCAGTGAGACAGGGAAGGAAGCGTGTGAAGTTTTTATGATAGCCTGTGCTGTGACTAAGATGCTTGGTAACATATTATGTGATGGGAGATTCTAAATAAGCCTATCATTTCATACCAAATTTATTGTAGTTGCCAAAATATCAAGAAACTCCAATACCCTACATATCAGCTATTATTCAGGCTTCTTTTGTTTTGGTGCTTTCTGTACATACAAGTAATAAAAATACCAGGAAAATACATGAGGGCTGCTCCAAAAGTAATGCCTCCTATTTCATTATGTCAGCTCACAGCATCAGAGGTGGATGTTAGTCTCATGGCAATAGAGTTTGAATCTTCCCACCAATATTCTGTTTCATTTTGTTGCTGTGTGGCAGAAGGCAGCAGAGGGACGCTCTGGCAGAATGGCATCTGCAATGGAAGTGTGGATGAAGTGAAGGGGTTTGTCATTGAATTCCTCCATGCAGAAAAAAAAAAAAAAAGGCACTCATTCATATTCGTTTGATGCTTCCTAAACATTGATGGAGACCAAACAGTGGATATTGTGCATTTCAGCAGTGGCAACAGCAGTGTGACAGACAAGCCACATTCCAGACAGCCATGCACAGCTGTCACACCACAAAATGAAGAGTGTCTCAATAAGCTCATCCATGTGAATTGGCAGGTAACTGTATACAGAGCTGAATATCTGCCTCTCTGCATTGGTAACAACAATGGCAACATTGGAATGCCACAAAATTTGGACCAGATGCTTCCCACAGATGCTCACACAGGAACAAAAAGAACACTCTTTGTGAGTTTGTCAGGATCCATTAAACCAATAAGAGGCTGTAGATGGTAGTTTCCTGGATCACATCATTACCAGTGATGAGATACACTGTCACCATTATGAACAGGAATCAGAATGGCAGATCATAGAGTGGCAAGATGTAAACTTACCATAGAAGAAAATGCAGATGCAACTCTTAGTGGGCAAATTGGTGTGCGCTATCTCTTAGGATAGGAAAGGAATGATCCTTCTGCATTTTCTGGAACCTGAACAACCCATTAGCTGACCGCTACACTGTGATGCTGAGTAACTGAAGGCTCAAACTTCCAGAATCAGACCAGTCAAGAGATAATCTTTCTCTTGAAGTATGATAACACCAAGTCCCGTACCTGTTTAAAGACCATGGAGCACATTGCCAGTCTTAACTGGATTGTTCTACCACATCTACTGTAGAGTTTGGATATGGCATCTTCTGTCTTCCATCTGTTCAGGATGATGAAAGATGGACTGTGTGGGCAGTGTTATCCTAGCAACAATACCATCATAGCAGAAGTGAAACCACAAGGAAATAAGTTCCTATTGCCCCTGAAATGACATTTACAGTTTCTGACCTTGAACTCAGATTGTGTGGTTTGTGACTCTGCCCACTACGGAGCATTGTTCTTTGAGAATGACTAGAAAAAATTCTCTCTCTCTCTCTCTCTTTTTTTTTTTTTTTTTTTTTTGTCTTTCTTTCTGTGGGATATGTAAAACGTAAAATTTTAGTGGTTGAAGAATCCCTATCATCAGAAATGTTAAGAGGAGATGAGTGTCAGAGATAGTCTAAATTTGCTCACTCCTTTTTCAGAGCTGGAAATTAAAATGGATATTCTGTGGCTGCTTCTTACCCAAGATTTCTGTGGTTTGGTTATCTCTATTATCTTAATGTTTTCAAGTCCTGTGAAAGAATGTACTGAAGATGTAGCACTGGCAAAAGGCTCAGATGTGAAAGGCTTCAAGGCTTGGACTAGGAGTGGCTTACTAAAGTAAGAGGTAGAGAAGTGAACTTCAGAGTTTAGACATCTGGCATTGATAACATGTGTCTTGAACTTATTCAGAATGACAGATCTCTCTTGAATATCCCCATTAAAGTACCACTGACCTCACCTTTAAATCCTTTATTTTATGTTTGTCTATAATTTAACTTGACTTTGCATTAAATTTGTTTCTGTTGCTGAATAAATGAATCCAGTGGTATTTGTCTTACATAAGGGGCCAATCTTTTAAATGTAATGTTTGTTGAGAAGATAGATAGCATTCTGGGAGATGTCTTGTCCTGCCTGTGTGGGGTGGAGAATAGATTGGTTAGTAAAGGACTTGAAATGTCATCTAGCTGGATCTTTGTGATGCAAGCTTTAGTGGATGATTTGTTGCCAGTGAGTCAGATGTTATTTCCAAGTGGCACATCTTCCAATTATTGTCTTTTTTTTTTTTTTTTTTTCATATTTAGTTTTCTTCTGGACTTGTTTCTTTCTTTGTTCATAGATGTACATAAAGATAATCTTTGTTTTCTGACCTTTCTCTCTGTTTACCAAAACATTCCTTTTGGAATACTGCTCACCCCTTTTTATGTTATTTGTTTAATGCTGACATATGTAAAATTATGATCTCTTCTACTTAGCTACTCAGGTCTTACATTAGCTTTAAGTAATATGCATTAAATAACTTAGGAAAACCCCATCTTAAAACCAGCTGTTTAAAAATTGCAATAGCTTTATCTCAAAGGCTAGAGCATTTCTAGCTAGAAGATGGCTGGTTATTATTATGAATCACTCATTAGAAATTAATTCCTGCTTCACCATAAATAAGTAGTACTCTATTAACGATTTTGCAAGGTGATGTGAAGAAATGGAAATAAGGGTAGGTAGAGCGGGGAAGTGTCCTCTATAATGAAATTAATGAGACTTCAGGAAGACTCCTCCTGTGTAAAGCAACCATATCTTGGAATACATTGACTCTGTTCCAAAACTGCTATAATATAGTTATCCACAAACACTCATCAGTATCTCAGTGCCATAAAATATATTTAGTCAGAAGCTATTAAGGTCAATTTCACATCAATCTGTCCTCTCACTGTAACTGCATAGCTTTCATACTCAGTGTTTCGTAAATATCTTAGGCTGACTGACAGTTTCACTGCTTTCAGTGTGCATGCCCACTTTTGTTCTGGCCATGTTCTCCTGCCTCTTTCTTTACATCAGTTCTAGAACTTATGAAGCTGTGGATGAAGTCACTCATCAGGATGAAAATTAACTGGAAATAGAGAATTGTTTTAAATCTGGTCAGTGAGATGATCTGACCTGCAGTGAAACAATAATTGCTAGAGCTGAAACAAAGGACTGCAAAAGGACCTGCAGAAAAGGGTGGGACTTACACTTTTGCAGTAGCCTGCAGGTAGATCAATTTAAGGCAGTTGTGATTATATGTCTGTGGTGTACTTAGTAATTTTCATAATACATTTGGTAAGTGACAAAAATTCTGTTTGAATTTCTTCTTCTGTGGGTGTCATAGAGTTCTTTGGATAGTTTACAATATTTATATAATATTAAATTTGCAATTTGCAAATAATCTTGCTAAGTAATTTTTAGCAAATTGGTACATCTCTTACTGCAGTCTGTCTGCTATGTGGAATTATTTAAGTCTCTGATTTTGAATCTTACTTTACTTTTTACCCTCATTGTTAATAAAGCTTAGTGTATGGATTATCTTTATTTTTTTCTGGCAACAATGAAATCTTTGGTTTTTGTGAGAAATTGCCTCAAATTATCATTCAACCCACCTGTAGTTTTTTTGTTTGTTTTCTATTGTGCCAGGTAAGATTTGTTGCTAGATCAATGGAGAAAATTGATCACAGCTCATGTACACACATTACTCTGAAAGCAACGCCTCCTATTTATTTTTTTTTCGTGGAAACTACAATAGACACAAGGGACAGAATAACATTGTTTATTTGAGAAAAAAAAAAAATGCTAGTTTCCAGCTATTAGCTGATGACATAATGCTTTCATTTTGTGGTGTGACAGCTGTGCATTGCAGTCTATAACACTGTGGAAACATGCCACCTGTGGCCTCACTGTGCACACATCCACTGTTTGGTCTCCATCAATGTTTAGGAAGCACCGGTGAATGTCAACGAGTGCCATTTTTTTTCTGCATGGAGGAATTCAATGACAAACCCCTTCACTTCATCCACACTTCCATTGCAGATGCCATTCTGCCAGAGCATCCCTCTGCTGCCTTCTGCCACACAGCAACAAAATGAAACAGAATATTGGTGGGAAGGTTCAAACTCTATTGCCATGAGACTAACATCCACCTCTGATGCTGTGAGCTGACATAATGAAATAGGAGGCATTACTTTTGGAGCAGCCCTCATGTATTTTCCTGGTATTTTTATTACTTGTATGTACAGAAAGCACCAAAACAAAAGAAGCCTGAATAACAGCTGATATGTAGAGTATTGGAGGTTCTTGAATTCCAGTCATAGTTCTGGGTGGAGCAACTTAGCCACTAACTCAAATATCTTTCAGCTCTCTCTTAAACGTGTTAAATATCAGTAATATTTTTCTGTCTGTAATACCTTCTGTTTTGATGACTACAAATGCTGGTGCTATGAGTTACTTTAAAGAGTTACTTTAAAGTGTAAATTGTTACCTTACTTATCATTCACTTTTTAAGAATGTAACAATCTTTAATAATATATAGGTTCTATATAATATATAAAGGTTCTATTTATGTGTCTACTTAAATGGTCTTTCAAGCTTAGAATTAAAGGAAAGGTGTAAGCCAGCAGTTAAGTCCTGCCACTACCAGTAATACTAGAGCAGGTACATAAGTGCATTGCTGACAGCCTCTTTGTTTGGTTTTTGCCATTCAGCCTTCCAAGGGCTTAGTGGAAGAAAGTTGTTTGGGCATGTGTTTGGGAAAGATCACACTGTGGTCTTGTGCCAGGCTATTAAGTCAACCTAGAATGCCTTGGATGAAAACATGTTTAACAGTACAAAGTTCTTTTAATAGATCTGGTTATTTTAGTTCGGAATGAGGTCGTCGATGTGAATGCTTCTCTCAGAATGATGATGACTAGAAGCCAGTGCCTATTTTACTGCAACTAACCTTAGCTGTTTGTGGTTTTAACAAAATTCCAAGTTTTCTTTTATGCAAAATAATAAAGCAGAAGTATTTTAGTGGTAATATCTGCACACTTAGAATAAGAAAAGCCTTGGAAACCTTGAGAGATAAAATGAGCTCATTTTCATATCTGTTTTCCAAACTTCAGCAAGTTTAGTATAGCATGCTGATTGTTAGGCATATAGTTAAATTAAAGCATCTTCTGGTATCCATTTTGGCACTTCATTTCATTATAATTGCTTGAAATAACTAATAATGGAAATCATCTGAAATGAATCTAGTTTTTAAAAAGACATCCAAGCGTATTGCCAGGAACACCCAGAATCTTAATTGCCATATTTTTCTTTAAGTGAGAACAACTAGTGAAGATGAATGACAAAAATTTTGTTATTTGGAAGTATTATAGTGTTCTTGGACCTGTACTTGTGCAGTTCCTGGAATGTATGATCATGGCCCTTTTTGAGAGCATTCTTCAGCAATTTCAACGGAGGATTTGGCATTCTATGTGAGTACAGTCAAAAGAACTGAGAAAGAATATTAAGGACTCTTTTGAGAAAGTTTCCAGGACCAAGTAATCCATTCTGAAGCAATTGCCTTCCAGAAGGTGAAAGAGACTTCAGCTTCTTCCAACAGGAAGAGGGTAGCTGAGACCTGGAAGTCATGTCTGGAACATTCTGCAAGAAAAATAGGTACTGCTTAATGAATGTCATGAATGAATAATTTATTTTGGATAACATTTTTGGAGACTTATGTTTCTGAGATGGGAATCTGAAATGACTGTTTCCTCTTAGTAATAGTGGAAGGTGGTCTGTCTAGTCAGAGAAATTACCATATTCTAGCCTTTTAGTGTGGAAAGGATCATGACAAGTGTAAGAAATGAAATACCTTGTTGAATTTTCAATTTACTTTGCTGGTGAGACAGAGCCAAACATTCTCCTGTTAAGTTAATTTTAAAATGTTGTGTATGCACTTCATATAGCTGGTTTAGGGTCTTATTTATTTTTCTTCTTCCACTCTCAGTGATCTAATCTACAACCTCTGTTCTTCCATTTAAATGACCCGTGTTTCATGCATCTCAAGGATTTCAATATCTGTATCACATGATTCCCATTAATCCTCTTTATCCAGGGAACGGATTTCAAGTCTTTGTCATTTTACTTCAAGGTATTTCGTTGTACCTTTGGAAATTACTTTGGTTATGCTTTTTTTCCATCCATGTCAGGAAATATAAACAGAACAGCTGATTTAGGGATATAAAACCTATCAACTGTGTGGACAGCTCTTTCAAACAGTTCTAAAGAAATAAAATTGTGGGATATAAAATGTTCTTGGTATTCCAGACTTTTAAAGATAAATTATTTCAGATTATTTCATAGATTGGGAAATTATTTGTATAGCACTGAGAAAGCAAACTTTAAGTGCCTAAAATTCACTCTGTGTTCCAATCTCACATAATAAAAAAAAAGCATTTGTTGCAGAAGGCCTGCTGACATCGACACTCCAGAAGCCCCTGCACTTAAGAATGAGATGTGGATCTCTGGATGAAATGCAGGGCTGCTTATTGCTTGCATTCACATTCCTAGTTTAAGTGTATTCATACTAATTGTGGTCAGTAGAAAGTGTACAACTTAGCTAGTCTCTCTGACTCCCTTAATGGCAATCTCAGATACATATGCCAAGCTCAGTTGCAACAGATTTTTTCCAGTGACAGCATGTGGCTCTCTTTGGCAAATTCCCACCAACCATTTTGTTGGCTGCTACTAAGTAGCCTCTTGATCTTTAAGGCAGGGAAGCTGATGATGGGATTCTGACCTACATATTTATCTGGAAGCAGTCTTTTTCAACTTACCTTTCACTTCTCCAATTTCTCATTTGCTTTGTATTTATCTATTTGGTTCCAAACCTCACATAAGTTTCTAAATGCGTAGAAATCAATTTACTGTTGAAAGGAACATTTTACATGGTTAGAAATCTATGCAGTCTTTTGCTCTTCTATTTTTCACCTGTACAACCTCTTTTCATTGTGCATCCATAAGAGCTTGGTGTCCTCTAGATTTCATGTGCTGTGCTTCTTTCTTGCTTCATTAGAATTTTTTAAATGATGTGCTATATTCTGGCCGCTTTTCCATTTTGGCTTGAGATCTTGGTATGGTCCTCCAACTTGTGCTTTTATAATGGCAAGCCAGAAGTCCCTCATGATTTAGCACAGATAGTGATGGCTAAAGGAAGCAGAACCAGATGTCAAGAGATTTTCTTTGTCTGATCAATATTAACAGGATTGAACCTGATGGTACTGCAACAGTCTGGCAAGATGCGAGTTGTTGCATACAACACCCTTTCTCAGGAAACAATTTGCCCTTCCCTTCCTGGCACAGGGAATACAAACACAAAGCTAATGACCCACCTCTTCTAAGTGTTGACATTTGTACAAGTCTGTCAACTTAAATTTACTATTGGCAGCCACCACTCTGCTGTCATTTTATTTTTATTTTCTATATGTTGTTACCCAAAATATTGTCTCCATGACTGTCTGCTCCTGCAGATACATGAATTAAACCTTAAAAGAATTCTGTGACTTAATGGAAATAGCTATAAGTTATATATAAGGGAAGGTGGAAGTCCTATGGAGGCACAAAATCTGCATTAGGCAGTAGTTCCTGACTGCTGGAATAAGTTTCTGGGCAGAACAAAGTTCCCACTGTTTTTTGGAACTAGATTTCTAAGAATAAAAAATGAGGATCACAGGTAACAAATTTCACAAATTCTCTGTTGACAGTAGACAAACACAATCGTCAGAAAGCTGCTATATGTTTTCCATCGTGGCAGTTACCTTCTGGGTCATTTGTTTAACAGCTATATGATAAAAGTTTTTCCTCAAATCATAAAGAGATCTCAAATACTGAAGAAAAGTGTCACTTCAAACAGAGTTTCACTGCTAACTTGTGATTCAAAGTTTGCTCTGAATTAAACATTCATAACCAAAGATAGAAGTAAATAGTAAAGTTTCTATCCTCTTTCAATGTCGTACATGTACAGGAGAAAGGGACCATGTGGGGTCTCAGATTGCATGTAGGAGAAAATAAAAAATAGATGGAAAAAGTAACAGCTTTCCTTAAAATTGGATGGAAATGAGTGCATCTTTCCAACACAAATTTCAGGGTGAGTGAAGGCAAATAATGCCATCTCAGCATTAATACTGTTTAGATATTCCTACTGTTGACTTTTTATATGAATCTAGTACAAAGACATACAGCTATTCATTGAATTTTTATGAGTTTTAGACGTGTTGCAGGCAGAAAGCAGATATGTCACATTTTCCACCCAACAAAGCACTACTTCAGTTTAGTAGGGAATCATTGTGTAATATAATGTTGTCTAACATGTGGCTGTTCCATTTGGAGAATTTAGTTCTCAGGTGAACTTCTCATTTTATCTTCCCCTCTACTACTTTTTGCTGACCTGAATGAAAATGCACAATAACACTATTTGATAAAGCAAATTCTCAGCCACAAAACACTATTTTTTTAAATACAATCACTGTCATTAGCTATGCATTTTCACCAGTGATGATTAAAAGCCTGAATTTTCCTGTGGTGAGAATATCCATGGCTGTCTGGAACATGGCTTGCCTTTCTTGTCACTCTAGCCACTGTTGAAACACAACACCCTCACTGTGCTCATGTCCGTTCTTTGGTCCCCAACAGTGTTCAGCAGGTGTCAATGAATGTCAGAGAGAGTAATTTTTTCTGTTTGAAAAGGAAGGAGTTTGAAGGAATTCAGTTCCGCACCTTTGCTTCAACCATGCTTTCATGTCAGATGCCTTTCTGTCACTCTGCCCCTCTGCTGCCATCTGTTGCACAGAAACAAAATGGAATGTTGGGGGGAAGGTTCAGTCTCTACTGCCATACAGCCAGAATCATCTTCTGATGTTGTGGGCTGACATAATAAAATAGGAGGCATTACTTTTGGAGCAGCCTTGTAAAATGTGAAGAAAAATCAAATGAAATGGGGAATGGTATTGTGAAGTGCATGCAATCCAGAATGAAAAGTATGAAATGAGTGAAGCATTTTCCAGAATCTAGTCCCCAAATAATGCTATAGAGTGTTCAGTAGAAAAAGAAGCAATTCTTGGAGGAAGAAAAAGAAGAGAAAATCAGGGATTAGGCAAATGAGAAAAGGTGCATAATTCAGAGTCAGGAATTGGACATCTTATAATTGGAATTTCCCCATTGAAGGAAATAGTATAATTCCCAATGCCATTGAAAAGGCCAGAACCTTAGCCACACATTTTATTAGGCTCAGTCTTGCAGATGGTTTCAAATGGATGCATAGTGGTCTCTTTTCCACACCTGACTGTTTTCTGCTTTTTTTTTTTTTTTTTTTTTTTCTTTAAGAATAAGTAGGGGACTGGAGGGAGAAGGAAGCATTCTTAATTTCTTCAATTCTTAAATTAAGGGGCGTTATGAAGAATATGTAAACCTTTTAATAGAAGTTGATCTGATACCATTAAAAAAAAAAAAACACAACAGCAACAACAAAGCAAAACTGAAAACCTAGATGCTATTCAGATCAGTGTCAGTCAGTGATATGAATTGATGACAGTAAGCTATGATTTTTCTGGAGAGGGTGTCTGAAGTAACAGTACATAACTGGAAATTGTAACTTGACATTTAGTTGATGATTTACCTCAATACAAAAAGTTTAGAATTTGCCTGAAAATACAAGTAATCAACAGCTACAAGGTAATGGCATATTGTACAGCTGTATTAGTGGTGGAAAATAGGCAGAGCTGCAGAACCTTCTTGAAAACCCATTTGGGAGCACTCTTACAACCTGATTGCCTAAATTATATTTCCCAATGGCACCGCCTCTGTTGAGTCTCTGCTCTGAGGGATTGAAAATAGAAACCCAGCAGGAAGGAATGATAATATTTTTGAAGCTTTTTGCAGTTCATGTAGTGGAAGAACCACATAATCATAGAATTGTGAGCACTGGAACAGCTTGCTCAGGGGGGCTGTGGATTCTCCTTCTCTGGAGATATTCAAGGCCCGCCTGGATGCCTACCTGTGCAGCCTGCTGTAGGGGGCCTGCTTTGCTGGGGGTTTGGACTCAGTTATCTCTAGAGGTCCCTTCCAACACCTACAATTCTGTCATTCTGTGAAGGAGGAACTAATTCATGCAAAAGAGAGTGGTAGGTGTGTGTTGTTTCCCAGGAGTGGTCCAAACCCTGCAATTCTGATTCTGTGATTTCCAGAGGCTAACATCAATTGTCATTAATGTGATCAATCCTTTCCATGCCCTGGGGCAGCTTTTGGCAAATGTTCGTATTTGGGTGAATAGGTAAATGTTGTGATCCAAGTTTGACTTGTAGTTGTTTCCCACTGTGTTCAACAGGAATTTCTTGACTCCACTTGTTTTATTCAGGTAAGAAATAAGTTTACATAGGCATGTAATACAGATATTGTCAGGGGACATTCTCTGCAGCCAGTTTTGCACATTCTTGCTTCTTTACCAAATTATTCAATTCTGTGTCTGGAAGGTACAGCAAGGCACACCAGAGGAATGGCTTTTGGAATGGCTTTCAATATTTTCTGGATGTGGAATAGAATTCAACTATGCTAGATGTTTCCAAAGAGCAAAATCTTCCAAAATGAGGAAGATCAGCTAAATATAATTTGAAATGGTATGAGGTCCTAACTTTCTTATATTTCCACTTTGTCAGAATTAAATTTGATTTATTTGGACATCTGAATGAAGCAATTCAAGAACTTTGACTTTTTTGTACTTCAGGAAAACAAAACGAAATGATTCTCAGAGGATCCTCATAAAAACTATGTGCAGTGTGCTTAATCACAGGCAGCAGGAGAGGCAGAATTCCAGAAAAGTGCCTAAGGAGTTGCACGTGTTGTGTTTTCTCTGCCCTTTATACACTGACTCACAAGCATGCACACTTCCACATCACTTCCTGAGCTTGCGCTGCTACTTTATTATAGTCAGATTGTCTCAGCAGCTGGAGAGAGTGAAATGGCAAATAAAGAGGGAAAGCTAGAAGACTGTTTGTAACGGTATCAGCTCATAGCTTTAATTTCATGTTTACTTTAGAGTTCAATTTTAAAAAGGGATTTACAGTTTTGAGAGACGTAGGGCTTTTATATTATTATTTTGTTTTTTGAATTTCAAATGGGATTTTGGGGGCTCACCATTTTTAAACAGCATGTCACTGCTTCTTATAAGCAACTGACCAATGTCTGAAGATACTGGGTTGTGTATTAGCATTTTTAATACCTCATTATTTGTATTGAAGAATAAATTGAAAGCAACGTGTGATCATTTCAAGATTAAATTACATTGCATATCATATTTACAGTAACTTCTTTCCCCTTCCCCTCTGTTTTTGGTGTTGCGGTGATTTTGTTAAACATATATTTTGAACTGATAATTACATCTTAGTTGATTCCTTTGTTATTGTACTTAAAAAATATTGGTTTTGCTTCATTCACTTTTAATGCACAAGTTGTCTGCAACCTGCAATAAAAATAAATGCAAACAATGATTGAAAGCTTTAGAAGGCAGATCTGACAAATGAAACATAGGATTTAGACACAAAAGGCAATTGGTCACTCCTACAAAATCATATCCCAACTAATGAAAGACTTTGAGATCAATAGATCTATTCAGTAATTTGTAACCTGATGGTCAGCTAAATCTGCTCTCAGAAATCAGGCACCATATTGAAGTCAAAGCAAATGAACATTCTGGGAAATGTGGGAATAGAGGACTAGAAGGGGTTGCCTGGGTCATCAAGACCAGTTTTTTACTGTTGTAGACATCCATGATTCATAATCCCTCTCATTAAGTTACCAAGATCTATCTTAGAATTAGTTTGCCTCCACATCTCCTCTTGGCTGGCTGTCACAGAACGTCTTTCTTCTGATGGTTAGAAGCCTTCTAATTTCCAACCTAAATATACTCATAGCCAGCCAACACCCATTTGTTCTCTAGCTAGTGCGGTCCTGAAGCTGGAAAAAACTCCCTTTTGCTTCAGTCTCTTGATGCAGGAGATAGCATGTCCCTTCTATTCATTCTGCTGCACTATGCAAGCTCGGTCTTCTGGTGTTTTCTGTTGTAATGGCATTTCCATGCTGTAGGGATTCTCTTCTTGGAGCAAGCAGGTCACAATTTGAGTTCAGCCATTTTGACCATGGCATTTCAGTGTGAGAGAGGCAGTGCCTTGTGTGAGAGGAGCAGCACACCTTCGGCTCTAGCGTAAACAGAGTAAGGCTTCCATATTAAACAGGTAACTCAGATGTGAAAGATTGTGCTTGCAGATGTGATGATATTGACACTGTAGTTCATTAACAGAAAGGAAGTGCAAACTGAGGAATTAGTTTTGTCCAGCATCTAGGCTTACTTGTTTAATAATGTACATCAGAGGCTTTTCAGTAGAATCGTAATAAAGTATCACTCTAACCAAGGATGCTAGTGGATTAATATTTGCTGTGATACTGTTGATCATTCTCAGATGTGAGTGGGGCATTTTTTATCAGACAGATCATATATTAGATTGTGTGTAATTAACTAATGTTTTTGTACAATGAATATTAACAGATTTTAAATAAACATTTAAAATAAACTGTAGCTTTGTAGTAGATATAAAGTGTTTAGGATTTGGAAAGCCTTACTTTACCAGTAGATGGCACAAATCAGCTTGATTTGGCTTCAGAGCATGTATATAGAATACACTGAATAAATAATGAATAGAAATTTTTTTGAAGTTCTACTTGAGGTGATCAGATGACAAGCAAAATATATTAACAGAAGAGTAATGTTTTTACTTTCTATTGTGTTCTTGGTGGATTTTTCGTTAAAAACAATGTATACACCAATGCTTTATACTATTATTCAGGGAATTTTACCTGGTTTTGGCCTATTCAGACCTAAGTAGAAATGCCAGGGCAGTCAGTGGGTTTGGATCCGGTCCTCATGTCATGAGTACAAAACATCTTCTTTTCTACGAAGTCTTTTCCTGAACAAAGTTGCAGATTTGGGTTTGCTTATTTTGTCGGTAGTTCACTTTTTTTCTTCTGAGTATACACTATTATAACCAAATCTTCCATTCTTGCTGTTTAAATACCAGTTGGCAAAGTATTTCATCTATTAAGTCTCTAACTCTCTTAATTGGGCTCATTTTAGCTCAGGGCATTTTGTACTTGGAGGATGGCTTCATATCTTGGAAGGCACATCCCACATGAGATGTGGAGGAGTGATTTGGACAATAATCTTGCCTCATCCTCCTCTCCTCCCTTGCCAGCCATTGGGCCATGTTTTCCATGGGGAATCCCAGCCCTGGTGACTAGACAGATTGGCTCCTTGCTACGCAAAACAGGGACATATTATGGAGAAACTAGGCAGTCATAGATCTGCCAGCAGCCTCCTTGTTGTCCCAGGTGTGGTTTCCACCCTGCTGGCAACCAGAGGAATCATAGCCCATTTTCACAAAACACTTCTGAATTAGCTGAAGTCATTTCTCACAGCAGGATAGTATACAAGAAATTAAAAAAAAAAAAAAAAAAAAGTGTTAATTGCCCTTGTTTGAATGTTGATGTCAGCCCTATAGCATTAGTTCCATTTGGTTATTCAGCACAAATAAGAATTCCAGTTCAGCCTAGCTCTTTTCTGTTAAGGATCATCAATGATTTGATGACAAAAACTCTTTTGGTAGGATGACTTGCAACAATAACACAGTATCTTGAAACAATTTTATATTTTATCAGCTGAAGGACTGGTCAAGTGTTAGTCATTCTTGGGATTCAACAAAAAAAAATCACTTCTCTCATAAATAAAATTACAAGAAACTCTATTGAACTGTACTGACTCAGTATTACTTGGAAAGACATTTACCCACTTATGAGATATTGAATGAGGAAGAGGTTTCTCCACCAGGAAAAACAAGTTTTTTAATAGAAACCAACCAACCAACAGAAGAAGCATGCAACTTTCCTCCTATTTCTTTTAACATATTTATATGCAATGAATATATTATACTTTGGCCAAGGAAGTCAGGAGGGCTAGCTAACAGCACTGTGAAAGTAAGGTCTGGGTTTTATGCTAACATGAAAGTTCCTCTTACCCTGAAGTACTGAAGAGCAGTGTTATGAACTCTGCTAGTTGTGAAACTGTCTTGGAGGATGCTAAGGGCCAATGGAGAGATGCTAAGCAGCTGTTTTCATTCCTGAATGACTCAAAAATCCCCTACAGTGATAACACAGGTGTGAGAACATTACTGAGGGCGATAGTCTGCAGCAACATGGATCATTGAAGGCCATTCAGCTGTTGAGATCTGGACGCTAAATTAAAAAGAGGTTTGAAATGAAAGAAGAAGGCAAAACACATTTTAGGAGGTACAAAACCAGTGGGGTAAAATGTTTATCTTTGCTGATGTAGATATCTCAGGTGGCTGCTAGATGGCACTAGAAGATGCTTATGTGGCAGAAGTGGTAGGAAACTGCAGGCAGATTTCTTCTGGGACTCCTACCTGGCTTGCTCTGAAAGCACAATGAATAAGCAGTTACATATATACCAAGATAGTCCTCCTCCCTCTTTAGTACTATTGTGTGCAGATTTTAAGGATGGGAAAATGACTACTCCTTCTTGCAAATCATAGCTTGTATTTTAGTGCCTTGGAACTTCAAAGGGATTTTGTGATTCTTTGGGGGTAAAGGATTTTGTACAAGTTTAATTACTGTTGTGACGCTGCAAAAGTCTGTTTGCATGGGTGAAACTGGACTTAAACATGAGAACAGCCCTTCTATCCTCAGCTTTGGATATATCTACTGATGAGACTATTTTTGAAGTGTTCATAGCAAATAGAGAAAATAAAATACATTCTTATGAGACTTACTATGTAATCAGACAGAGAAAAGACACAAAAACTATCCTGGATGATCTTCAAAGCTTGATAATTATTTTTATTAGTTGTGTAGCACCACTTGCAATTGTGTTGGCAAGCTCAGTAAAAGGCAGGGTGTGTTTTAGAAGAGATTAAGATGAAAAGAGCTCAGAGCATTTCTGTCTCTGAGCTAAAAGGAGTTTCATGCACAAGGAGTAACTGGGAAGTGGAGTAAGGGGGAGCAGTGATACCAGAGGCACTGGAATAATGGAAATAAAGAATAGGAGGAATTAGGAGCAAGAATGTAGATGGGGTGGACTTGTGCAGAGTCTGGAAAATTCCATCTTGTCTCTTTTAGTTTCCAAGCAAACAGAAGCTCATCTAATCTTGGCTATGGAGTATGAACACCACTCCTAAAATTTCTGGTTACTTTTGAAAATATTGCCTTCATTTTCTTTCAGCATGACTGAAAATTCAGACTGTGCTATCCAGACTAGATACTGAGTTTTCTTTTACATCTGTTGCTGAGTGCTTGGATCATTTTACACAATCAGAGCGTCTTTTCTGCAATCTTCATGAGACTAGTTTAGATATTAGCACTGTATTTATTACAAGAGTATTTATTTAAAGGAGTGAATTGAGATACATTCCCAGATGTAGATATTGCAACCTTTTTGATACAAGATCCTTTGGAGAGGTTTCATCTGTGACAGTTCAGTAAAAAAATAAAAAGGAAAAGAAAGAAATCTTCTGAGAGACCATTTAGAAAACTCTTGGAAGTAGTAGTTTTCTCTCAAAGTGGTGCCATCTTGGCTGTATGATAGTGCTTCTGAATGCTTCATAGAAAAACACAAACCTTTGAGTTGGAAGGGACCTCTGAAAGTCATCTAGTCCAACATCCCTGCAATGAACAGGGACACCTACAGCTAGATCAGGTGCTCAGAGCCCCATCCAGCTTGACCTTGAAAGTCTCCAGGAACAGACACCCACCACCTCTCTTGGCAACTTGTGCCAGCGCCTCACCACCCTTACTATAAAAATCTTCTTTATATCCAATCTAAATTTCTATTCCTTTAGCTTGAAACTATTTATCCTTGTCCTATCACAACAGACCCTCCTAAACAGTTTGTCCCCTTCTTTTTTATAGCTCTCCTTTAGATATTGAAAAGATACTCTTAGGCCTCCCCACAGCTTCTCCAGGCTGATCAGCCCCAGCCAGCTCTTTCAATCTGTTCTCAGAGGAGATGTCCCTTGGATCATTTCTCTGGCCTTCCTCTGGCCATGCTCCAACAGGTCTATATCTCTCCTGTACTGAGGACTCCACATCTGGATACAGTCCTCCAGGCGAAGTCTCATCAGCAGAGAGTAGAGGGGCAAGATCACCTCCCTCAACCTGTGTGTGGGAAAAGAAGCTGTGACCATGCTTCTTTTGATGCAGCCCAGGATACAATACAGTTGCCATCCAAATTTCTGCCAAAGGGCAAATCTGGTGAAGCATAGTACTATTGTAGACCAAGACTATCTGAATGTTTTTGGATCAGGTTTATTGTAGTTGTAAATGAAGTCTGAAGTTCTCCATGATTGAATTTCCACCTAGCTAATACTGATTGGAGAAGCCATACCAGAGCCGTTCCTGCAAACAGAGAGAACTGGCACTTGATAAATGACTTCCCAGGACCTCCTGAGACCACCCAGACCAGTTTGTCCATGGTCATTTGATCTAAAGGAAGACTGCACCATGACTTGTTACACTCAGGTACTGTTTTCCACACATTTTCTCTCTCTGTCATCTCCTTTCAAAATGAGAGGCTCAAATGGAATCGCACTTTGTTAGTAAAACATTATTTCCATTCACATTATATGAAGGATAGGTAGACAGGACAGATGTTTGAGACACTGGCAGGAGTTGTTTATTATACAGCTTATCAAAACTTTAGAAAGGAAAAACAAATACAAATTTAGAAGATGGCTTTCTGTTACAATGGTTGATAAAGAAAGCTTTGTAAGTAAATTTGTTTTACTATTTTTCCAAATGGTTTGAGTTTTCTGTATTTTGATTCATGTCTCCTGTTGCTTAGTGTAATGCAAGTATTGTTAAAATCATGTGAGTTTATTTTATATCTTTCCCTTTTTTCCCTCTTCCTTGTTTTTTTTCCCTCCTATATTTTTCTTTTCATTTTTGTTTTCTTCTTCTAGAATTTTCTAAAACATTCAAGAATTTTTAAAAGCTTTTCTGGTTTAAGAGAAGATACAGAGAAGTGAGAAGTAATATAAGACACATTCTATACCATTTTGTAATTCTTCATGTATTCAAACTTCTGGAAGTGTAGATATAACTTCTCTTTTCCTTAAGGGCTTGGGTTTTTTTAATTTCTTATTTATTTATTTTTTAATGCTTCCAAATCAGTATTAAAAACTATCAGCATAAAAAAGAGAAAAAGGCAAGAAAAAATCCTGAGGTCATTTATTGTATTCATAATGAAAAAAAGAAGAAAAGAGAAGAAGAGGAAAGAAAAGAAAAGATTAGAAGTCAATAATTTTCTTAAAAAAATCTAAAGACTTTCATGAAAGCTATTTGGATTCATGCATGGAATATTTTCTTGATTTTATTTTTGAAAAATACCCCCAGCTGTTTATTCAGTTTCCTTTTTTGTCCGATATCTACTGTTTAAAAAAAAAAAAAAAACACCATATATATATATATATAAAAAATATATATTAAAAACCCAAATATATGTGTATATATATGTTTTTTTTAAATATATATATACATATACATATAAAGCCTAATACATAGCAAGCATAGCCCTACAAATGCCATCTGCATAATTTAAAATGATTTATCTTAAAATTTGAGCTGGTAGATTCCAATTTAGATTTTACTTACAGTATTACTGGAATATACTTCATCTGTAAAACCTCTTATGCAATTGTGCCTAGTCTAAGTACATTGAAAGTCTGTACTGGTATGCTTAAAACCACACAAGCTGATGTTGTGAAACAATTCCTGTATTAGCCGTGCTCTGAATGTTCCCATGGTATGAGAACACAAAATCCTTCTGCGTAACTTAGGTGTTAGGTACACGCCAGGTCTGCTATTGATATCCAATCTACATAAATTATTTTGTCTAATTATCGCCTAATATCTCTTATCTTTAATGTTATTTTATTTTTAACACACTTTTCTATTTATTTTTCTTGAACTATTTTATAAAGACACAGCTTGTCTCATCCTGCACTATATGTTTGCATCATTATTGTTACTTATTTGCTTGCTTGGTAAAGCCAGTGAAGAAGGACTTCAAACAGGAAGAGGGGAGGAAGTTGTTCATATGGAAATGTACATTGAAGTTGGATTTCATTTCTGATTGTTTTCACTAATAGTTGTGATGGGAGATCATAGCATCAACTTCTTATTGCCTAGCATCAAGACAAATTGGTTTCTTGAAGTAAGGACAGTCATTGCATATGAAAGTCTTTTCTCTGGTGGGTGAAATGGCTTGTGAAGAATTTACTGTCCTTCAAAAAGGATGGCAGTTGTTGAATAACAAACCAGCTCTACAAACTTCTTTAAGAACTGTTTACATAGAGATAAAGATAATAGAGACAGATGGATCATGTGTGGGTGTGGAGCAGGGAAGGAGAGAAAAAAAGCAGGTCATGGGAGGTGATCCTTCCCCTCTACTCAGCACTAGCAAGGCCTCACCTGCTCTACTGCATTCAAGTGTGGGCTATCCAGTACAAGAGAAATGCAGAGCTACTGGGTAATCAATCAAAGGCCGCTAGCATTGTTTAGGGATTTTTATCCTGCAGGCTGAGAGAACTGAGAATGTTTAGCCTAGAGAAGAGAAAGCTCAGATAGAAGAATCTTGTCAATGTACGTAAATATTCAAAGGTTGGCTGTAAAAAAAGACGGATATTTTGGAGGTTTTCAAAAAGGTTCTGGCTGTGATCCTGGACAGCCTGCTTAAGATGACCCTGTTTGAGCTCAGGACTTGGACTAGATGATCTCCAAAGATCCCATCCAATCTCAGCCATTCTGTGATTCTGAGTAGAGGAAAAGTGCATGAGGGTGGAAGGAGGGCTTGCTATGAAGAACATCAGGTAGGAAACAGTAAAATTAACAGGCAATCTTGAGAGAGGGAAAATGCAAAGTCAGGACTGCAGAAAGAATTCTTAAAATATTCTTCTCACTTCAGTCCCTCAGTAGCAAAAGTAATCAAGACTGTAATTGTGTCTATCAGACTGAGAGTTTCTGTATAGAAGGGAACTGGCCACTCCCTGGCATTACCCTTGCTGCAGGGAGTCTGGGAGAAATATATGTTTCTCAGTGCCCTTAAAATTGTGAAGAATGGTCAAACAATGCTTGACTTTCTGGTTAGAAGGCTTGTGCAGCAGGACACTGAGGAGCCAGTAATGACATGTATTTAAGTCTGCTGTAGATGAACAATGACATTGTCAGGAATAGCAGTGACAGAGCTTTGTAGACAACCAGAGATGGGACTACACCTAAAGAAGAGAAAAAAAAAAAAAAAAACAGGAGATACTGCTGCCACCCAAAGATTCCAGTGGAGCAGGATATCCACAAGTTCTTTCTACGCTGTGCACAATGAGAGGGATTTCAGAAGTAAAAAATGAGTAAATACACTCAGCAGAACTAATAGAAAGTGCTGTGTGAAGAACATACATATGTGTACACATGCATGCACTCACAAATACAGTATAAGATAAGCCAGATATCAGGAGATCTTGAGCAAAACTGAGCAATGATGGTGGTTGTGGGTGTGTCTCTGTAGCAGGGTTCATTGCAAGATGCAGGGGAGCATCCACAGCATAATTTTCACCATGGGAATCATAATGCAAAATATTATGGTAATAATAAGAGCTGTATAGGTATTCTGCAGTGCCTCATGTATCCCTACTCAAGACAATAAATGGGCAAGTATCTGGCAGTGGCACTGCATGGCTCCTTTTCAGTAGGCTTCTAAGAGCAGGCTGGAGACCTGTTGATAACACATGAGATTCCTTATGTCAGCCCAGCTCTGATGAGTTCATTCATACTGTGATGGTATGGTTATCTAAATGCCAATCAAACTACACGTGCATGATCAGCATCTTCATTATTGTCTCTCCTTTTGTATTGTGGTCTTAACTTCCATGCCAGATCAGATACAGATTTCGCAAATAACTACATATCACACATTGAATGAGTGGTGAGAGAGAAGCCTACTGCTTGTCCTTCAGTAACTCTTAAGAAGTCTACTCTTAGGTGAGATTTCTTATTGATCTTCAGTTTGCTCACTGTCTTATTCACTGGAGTTCTGCAGTGCATCTTCGTTACCTGTAGTCTGATTTCACGCAAAAAATGTATATAGGGAATCTCTTTATTATTAGTGAAGACTGATGGAGCTCTGTTCCTCTTATCATAGAAGAACCTAAATGATGGTACTGTAGCTGAGTATCATTCTTTTACCTGATAGTGGCTGTGTGTATCTGCATGTTCTTTCATCTTTTGGGAAAAAAAAGGATCTGCAGAAAGTGCTAAGAAGTATGGGAAGTAGTTAGAACTTTTCTTAAGAAAAGGGACCTCTTTCTGAGAATTACTGAGAGTAAGGGAAAAGGCAAACATATCCACTGAAAATGAGTTACAGACATCTGTCTGCCTCCTTTCTTCCAGTACTGCTCTTTCACACAGCATTCCTTGGAAAACAACTATCGCCAATATACAGTGACTTTCGTCTATTCCTACAGCTGAAGAGGAGTAGTGTGATAAAGAGTGAGCCAACACAAAGAGAAGAGAATACAGGAAAACCAGCAAATTAATTAATTGGTTTCATACACAGATCAATCTCTAGTGCATAGTATTTATGTTTGTTCAGTGCATTTTCTTTGGTAGACAGAGGACATTGCGTAGATACTTTTTCAGCAGATGCATGCAAAATTCGTGACTTAATTTTGTGCATGGTGGTTTGCTCAGAAGGCCTGGTTGCTTAAGAAGGTTTTCTGTGCCCAGGATAAACATCATTTGGTGATGGCAGTGATTTTGGTGTTTTGATGATTTGATGATGCTTGACTAGTGATGGACATGGTTCTTATCAGCAGAATTCACTTGTTTCATCACTTCTTATGATAATATCATCAGTGAGAATGCTGAGAATTGCAAGCTTTTCAAAGTGGGATTGCCTGATATGTTTGAAGATTTTAAATTACATAGAAATGCACTTTTTTTTTCTCCAACAGTTTATTTTGTCTTTTATTTCCCTCATATCATGGCATATTATGCAGCAAATCTGGAAAGCATTGAAGAGAATATCTTAAATTTTTAGAAGCAAATGACAGAAATGTTTTGATTTTTTTCCTTAAACCCTTCAATAGTTTTGTAGTTTGGAAGACCAGAAAGAAAGATCAGTTTATAGTACTATGGTTGATACATAGGGATTCTGAAAAATTGCATCCTCAGCAATATGTCTTCATAATAAGTAGTGATAGCACACAGCTTCCATCTCACCATCCTCTAGGGGAGGAGAAAAGCAAGGATCAGGAGAAAAGCAAAGGCAGGTAGCTTGTGAGACCTTTGGTTAAAAGTTTTTTTGAGGCCATGGTAAATTAGAACAGCCTCAGGACTCCCTCAACATCCTAGAGGATGATTCTCTTTGCAATATGTGCTCAGGTGTTATGACGACTTTAGGTAATTTTTCACTTAATTCCTACAGTCTAAGACACAACACAGAATTCAGCCCTTTGCTCATGACCAGAATGCTATCACCTAGGATTCAGCAGATCTGCATGTGTATGCCTGTGATAGATGAGCTGGGAAATAGGGCATGTCAACTACTTGTGCACACATGACTACCTCTAGCAGGGAGACATACAGATATTGTGCCTGTCACATCAAATATTTTGAACAAAGTTCGTGTAAGGAGGTCTGCACATAGCTGACAGTGCACAGTCAGCCCTGAGGTAGTTTTTCTGTGACACTGATAGTCATGAGTATAAACTTTTTTTGCGTAGCATAGTAGCATGACCTTTCTTGACACCTGTGTAATCATGCATATGCTGAGCATAAGGATAGTGTATAAAGTGATAAAGTGATAACTTGAAGACAATATTATTCCCTAATGCAAGCTGTTTCATTGGATGGGAAATCAGGGACTGAATCATTCCTTTTCTCTCTTGACTGCTGCAGTATGCATTATTTGCAGAAGTCATGCTCCACGTATGATTGGCTTAGATTCACTTTAGGGAGTAGCACAGAGCATCAGTAGACAATACATATTGTTGTAATGGAGTACATTGTTTCTGAAGTCTGTCTTGCTCTAAACAGATGAATAATTTAATTTCTTTTTTGATGTGCCTCAAGCAGATTCTTTGCTGCAATCAGCTTTTAACTAAAAAGTTTACTTTCTTAAAAGTGATGAGACACATCTGCTTGTTGGTTTTTTAACCTCTAACTGCCTAAGAGAAAGGTATACGAAAAAGGATGAACTTCTTTTTTGTCAGTAGACTTGCTAACAGATTGGGAACTACTCATAATTTTTAGGTAATTCCCAAGTAAATTTTAGGGTTGATGCTTGTCCTGAGAGATATATGGTTCCTTAATGACTTTCTTTCTGTTACTCATAATACGTTTATTACATACACTAGTTGGTCTGCGGACTCCTGTGTATTTTCCCTAAATCTTTGGAAAGCTAAAAGATGTGAATCTGACAGTGTTATTCAAGTCTCTGTCTCTAAAAATCCTGTATAATTGTGCTTTACATTGAGTGAAGCTGCAAGCTCCATCTGTTCATTTCCCAAATTTGTTACAATTCTGTATGAACGTCTTGCTGTCACAAGACTCTGATCATACTGTGCAGGCAGTGTTTTAATTCCATACAGTGAGATGACAGCAGGAGCTTTCTTGGAATACTGAATATCTTTACTGTGTTTGTAGCCCTATCACTGTAAAGAATAACTTGGGCTGGGCTAATTATGACTTTGTCATTCAGCCTTAATTAATTAACAAATGCATTTGCAGTCTGGGGGGTGGGGAAATGTGGGGGGAGAAGAACTACATAAATGCCGACTGTTACTATTCTGAGAGCATAGCTCCTGGAGCATCATTTAATCTGCAATTATTTGTATTACGGTGGTGATTGAGAGCTTCACAAAAGATGTGGAAATTCACTAACCCAGTGAACATGTAATCTAATTTCAGGCAGAGAACACAGTGAGGAAAAAAACCCAAGAACTTAAAGGAAAACAAAGGTGAAACACAATGAGATAAGACCATGTACTACACAAAATTTACCATATCTACTTTTTGCTCCTTCTCCAAATTACTTTCTTTACTAATTTGGAAAAATGGGATTATAGAGAAAATCTAACTGAGCAAATAGTACTGTTGAAAAACAACATTCCATCTAATATGCAAAAAGTGAAAAACAGTAAAAAGGTAATATAAGGAAACAACAAAGTAATCAGCAAATAATAGAGGACAAGGTTTGCCGACTGAGAGTACTGTTGGTCATCCACTACAGCAATGTATGAACTTGACAGGTTCATGTATTCTTTGGCTATTCTGTGTGCATTGTTAATCTTCAGTGAGGATGGAATTGTTACAGATATGTGATGGAGAAGGTGCTAGCCACATTAGCTACCTGTAAAATCCTTTATCATCAGACAGGTGGGAATGAATCACAAAGATGCTTACTCATCAAAAGTTTTTATAGCATTTAAGTGTTTAAGGATGTTTTCTTGTGGTGTTGGTATCAGCAATTTCCCTTTCAGTCTTCACTGAAATCACGACATGATTTCCATGTCATGAATGTTGAGTGTATTTCCACAGATTATTTGCTCCTAGTGATTTATATATTTACTACGTAGTAGTATTCCATAACTGTTGTGGTTTTTACTTTGCTAATGACAAATAACATACACAAAAAACTGTTCGTCTAAGAATGCTCAGGTTATTTTGAAAAGAGAGGAAAGAATGTAGACAGGCTAATGAGTAGCAGTCCCTGAAGACTGGAGGATAGCCAATGTCACTCCAGTCTTCAAAAAGGGCAAGAAGGAAGATCCGGGTAATTATAGGCCTGTCAGCCTCACCTCTGTCCCTGGAAAGGTGATGGAACAGCTTGTGCTGGATACCATCTCCAGACAACTGGGAGAAAAGGAGGTTATCAGGAGTAGTCAGCATGGGTTCACCAAGGGGAGATCGTGCTCGACCAACCTGGTGGCCTTCTATGATGCTGTCACATGCTGGGTGGATGGGGGAAGAGTGATAGATGTAATCTACCTTGATTTTAGAAAGGCATTTGATACTGTCTCCCATGACATCCTTATAACAAAGCTGAGGAAGTGTGGGATAGATGAGTGGACAGTGAGGTGGGTTGAGAACTGGCTGACTGGCAGAGCGCAGAGGGTCGTCGTTGGTGGTGCAGAGTCTGGCTGGAGACCTGTAACCAGTGGTGTCCCCCAGGGGTCTGTGCTGGGTCCGGTCTTGTTCAACATCTTCATCAATGACCTTGATGAGGGGATAGTGGCCACCCTCAGCAAGTTTGCTGATGATACGAAGTTGGGAGGATTGGCTGACACGCCTGAAGGCTGTGCTGCCATTCAGCGAGACCTGGACAGGCTGGAGAGCTGGGCAGTAAGAAACCGGATGAGGTTCAACAAAAGCAAGTGTAGGGTCTTACACCTAGGGAGGAATAATTGCATGCACCAATACAGGCTGGGGGATGAGCTGCTGGAGAGGAGCTCTGCAGAGAGGGACCTGGGCGTCCTGGTGGACGACAGGTTGGCCATGAGCCAGCAGTGTGCCCTCGTGGCCAAAAAGGCCAATGGCATTCTGGGGTGCATTAAGAAGAGCGTGTCCAGCAGGTCGAGGGAGGTGATCCTCCCCCTCTACTCTGGCCCTGGTAAGGCCTCATCTGGAGTACTGTGTCCAGTTCTGGGCTCCCTAGTACAAAAAAGACTACAAAAAAGGGATCTCTTGGAAAGAGTCCAGTGGAGGGCCACAAAGATGGTGAAGGGCCTGGAGCATCTCCCCTGTGAAGAAAGGCTAAGTGAACTGGGTCTGTTTAGCCTTGAGAAAAGACGATTGAGAGGGGACCTGATCCAGGTTTATAAATATCTGAGGTGTGGCGGCCATAGTGGTGAGGCCAGTCTCTTTTCAGTGGTACGTGGAGACAGGACGAGGGGAAACGGACATAAGCTGCAGCATAGGAAGTTTTGCACGAATGTGCGTAAGAACTTCTTCACGGTGAGGGTGACGGAGCACTGGAACAGGCTGCCCAGGGAGGTTGTGGAGTCTCCTTCTCTGGAGATATTCAAGTCTCGCCTGGATGCCTACCTGTGCGACCTGGTGTAGGGAACTTGCTTTGGCAGGGGGGTTGGTCTCGATGATCTCTAGAGGTCCCTTCCAACCCCTACAATTCTGTGATTCTGTGAGTGACAGTATCAAGACCCTATGAAGTATAATTTTCTTAGTTTTAATGAACATCATGACTCTATGAATGGTTTAATCACTCTTCTCTAGCTTTGAAATACCTTTGAATAAAAAGAAACGTAAATAAAAAAGAACACTGAAATGGCTGTGTTAATAATGATGGGGAACTTCCTCAAACAATAATGTCAAGACAGGAGATTACATGAAAATGTTTGAAAATGTAATACGTGAGTGAAATAGAGGGACACATGGACTTGTCAGGAGCAGAATTTGTCTTCTTGATGTTGACTGATGTGTTTGGGGAGAAAAAGAGTGTGAAAGGCTCTGAAGAGAAGATAAGCTATTCATATTTGGTATGATTAAAAGGAAGAGAGTGAAGAGATACATGGGGAAGGATAATGTTGCACTTTCTTGCATGAGTGTATTTGCCAGGAACAGAGAAAATGATTTGGTGTTATGACTGATAAAATTTTTAACTGTGTACATGAACAACAATGTCAATATAAACATTACATTAAAAAAGATTAGTTTATTATGAATCAAGAGGTATGGATAAGGTCTTCCATTGTTTAGGTTTTTCATGTAGAATCCTTAGAGGATGGAGGAGGTTTGAATAGAGTAAAGGGAGACGAGTGATTTGAGAGCCATCCCATTTTCCCCAGTCAACTCAAATTTTTCAAAATGTTTTTCCTTTGTACTTTTTTTCCCACAAGAACTAACTGGAACCCAGTTAAATTACTAGGTTCCAGGTTTACAACAGTCGAATGGATATAGTTCCTCAGACAGCATAGAATTGAACTGAAAAACTCCTTGTGACAGGAATCCAGAAGTATAAATGGATTCAGAAATTGTTAGATACAATTCATGTGCTTGTCTTCTGTCAAGAACTACTTAACTCTAGAGTCAACTCCTGACTCAGGAAATCCTTAAAATACTGATTCTCACAAGATGGGAAGGTAAACCGGGAAGTGTCAACACTGAGTTGACTTCATTCTTACATCATATCCCTCAAGAAAAAATTCTAATCATGGAATCATCATAGAATCATAGAATGGTTGGGTTGAAGTAGGCCTTAAAGCCCACCCAGTTTCAATGCCCTGCCATCAGCTGGTTGCCACCCACTAGATCAGGCTGCCCAGGGCCCTATCCAACCTGGCCTCAAACACCTCCAGGGGTGGGGCATCCACAGCTTCTCTGGGCAACTTGTTCCAACACTCTCTGAGTGAAAAAATTTCCCCTAAAATCTAATCCATTCCATCACCATCTAGCTATGTAAAAAATCACATTATGGGAAAAGGAAATGAGTTGCTTCTGCTCTTACAAAATGAAAGTCACATATATTTAAGAGGAAAGAAGTTCAAGGAGAGAAAGAAAAAAAATTGTGAGAATAAATGGAACTGTTTGCTTTCTTTGCTTGTTTCCCTCCTGCTAAGTTCTGAGTAGTGGGCTGTGAGGATGGGGGACTGCTTGGGTGCTCACTGCAAAAAGATGGAACAGCTTTGTTGAGCACAGATGGACTTCCTGGCATTTCCTAAAGAAAGGCAGAACTAGCAGAAGAGTCATTGTGTTTTGGAAGCTGTTTTTAGGAATAGCAGACAGCTGATACAAAGAGTCCAGGAGATTCCTAAAACATCCTGAGGATTATTTCTTGATACAGGTACTGAGGGAGCTGAATGGGAAACATGCCCTCCAAAATTTATGCTTATAAACAGAGAGGGTTTTGTGGGTGAGTTGGTGATTGGTGCCCATCTTGGCCATAAAGTAGTTGAGTTTAAAATCTTTGATGACAGGAAGACAACTGCCATTAAGACTTCAGCTCTGGTTGTAGGGCGGGGTGTTGAGTTCAGGCTGCCCAGGAAAACATTTAATAAAGATTCCTTTGGAAAACTTTTGAAGGTATTGTGGTTCATGAGAGCTGGTCATCTCCTGAGAGCACAGAAACAGACAATTCCAAAATACTGGAAGTCAAGCAAGTAGGACATAAGGCTGACTTGGTTAAGTAGGGATCTTCATCTAAGGCTTAGGCAGAAAAAGAAAATGTATGGCCACTGGAAGTGAGATCAGGTGACAATGAAGGACTACAGAAATGCTGTTATCCCCCCTAGAGGGAAAACCTACACAGTAAAAGTTCGATTAGAGTTGAAGACAACCAGTTCTGTGGGGAAAAATAAAAAGGACTTTTAAAAATATGTTAACAGTGAAAGGAGGATCAGAGATAACATTCATTAATTACTTGATGAGTATGATCACCTCGCAACTAGGGAAGTAGACAAAGCAAATATTTAATGATTTCTTCACTTCAATTTTTAGCACCAGTGAGGGACTCTGAGACCTCCAGAGCCTTGAGCTAGAGTATCATGATTGCAGTGGTGATAGAATCACAGCCAGCCCTGGATTTTTGAGGGATTTGCTGCTCCAACTAGATACATATAAGTATGTATGGGGCCTTGTGGGTCCCAGGGTACTCAAAGATCTGGCTGATGTTATTTTGAGACACCTCTCTAGTATTTTGTGAGTGATTTAGGGAGGCAGGAAATTAGAGAAGTCCAAAGAGAAGATTATCTTTTGCTCTCAAGATTTTGGATGTTCTGTTCTTCATTTGTTCTGACATAGCTAGGTTTCTGCAGCTAAGCAGAACACAACACTCCTGCCAAAGTTTCCTGTGCATTACTAACATCAGTGTGCCCAGCCTGAGTCTGATTTCTTTCCTTGAAGGCCTGATTTCCTTTGTTCTGCTCCTGGGGATTTTCCACTCTGTGTTTCATACAGGGTGGTTATTCAGCTGATTTCTTTAGACTTCATCCAGCTAATTGTCCTAGGGCTCTTTGAATAGGTTATCATTAAGGTTTTAACAACCCATTATTGTGCTTTGTCTGGGAGGGATGTGATACAGCCTTTGTAAACAAATGGTGGATTCTCCTTATAATAAAGCCTTCCATGATTAAAGAGTTTCATAACAACATTATAGCATCAAGTATAAGGTATAAATTGTACACAGTTCCCCCACACACCCCCTTTCCACAAATGACAGGTTACTGATGTACCTCTTGGCTACAGAAGTATTATTAAATATCTGGTAAAAACAATTTCAGTTGCAGAAGGAAGGAATGACACCAGGAGAGAAACCCTAGGTAGATCGCATAAAGATTGTGTTCAAAGATCTTCAAAACAAACAAACAAAAAAGGTGGATTGATAATGACGAGACAAGTTGGCTGTAAGTGGGATGTTTTTATAATGGGAGTCACCAAAGCAAGCTCACATAAAGAAGTAATTGGCAGGAAAGTGAGAAGTTACTCATGGCAAAAGGGAAGTGATGAGGAAGTATGTGGCAGGATCACAAAAGACCATGTTATAAAAGCAGGTGGAGATAGGAGTGTACAGGAAGAGGGAGCAGTGCTTCCCCAACTGTTTGCCTGTTTCAAGCTGACCTTAACAGTCTTGCTTGCTCCAGTTTTGGAGTAGCACACCTGTAGCTACTATAGTAGTAGCTACTACACATCAATCTCCACAAGAGTCTTACTGGTGTAGTTATTGTTTATGAGAACCATGTGTTCCCACGTGTTAAGGATCATGTAGACTACTGATGCTGTTACCATACCACCAACAGGCAAGTTATGGGCATTTCCTGCATCAGATGATGTCTTTGGGCTTGGTTTTTGCCTTACATTGCTTTATCTCATTCAAAGTTGATAATGGCTTAAGTTTTACCATTTGCTTCTATTGCAGTCTTTATTCTGTGGCTTGACCTCTTTTCATTCTCCTTGGGCTGTGCCTTCACCCATGACAAATGTGTGGGCAGGCCTGTTAACTTGTGCCATAAACACATTCCTTTCTTCAGGGTGGTACTGAATGTGAGGCAAGAGTTTAATAGGAACTTCTTCAAATAGCTATGGCGTTTTGTCTGTTGAGATGCATACTGTGCTGTTGCACTTATCCTGCTGTACTGGCTCTGCATGCCTCTCTTGAGTAAATCTCTCTCCAGTCATTGATGTGGGTGTGTCTCTCTCACTCCTGCATCAGGAAGGAGTGATAGTTGAACCTTTTGCCTATATGTAGGAATTGCCTGTCTCACTGTAGAGCCCAAACTTGGCTCTGATCTTGTTTCTTTATGCCCTTCTATTTACACAAAGCAAATGATAGCAGCTTCAGGTCATGGGAGATTCTGCTTTTTGGTCTTCTGTACTGTGGATCTCCATGTAGTTCAAAATTATTGTTGTGCTCAGTGTTGTGTCATAAGTTTTCCTGAATGACCAGATACTCGGTTTTTTTTTGTTTTTTTTTTTCAAGCCACAAAATTCCAGCTTAAAAAGAGAGAGTTCTAGGAACATACAAAACTAATCCTCATTGAAAAATGTCAAGTTAGCAAGTGAATGTCATGAAGTACTTAGTCAATCTAAGACCATGTGGGCAGGAAGATTCAGGTGTTCAAATAAAGTCTTTTCTGCTAATTGCTCCCAGCTCCATTTTGCTCATATTTTTCCTGAGTTCTTTCTCCTGTTAACTGTTAATTGGTATCCTCTATAGGATATGTCTTTGATCTGAGAAGTACATTGAGGAAGAAGAGTAGATAAAACGTATTAAGACATAATTCCAAAACTATTTCAAGTGTTTTCTTTCTGTGATTCTACTGTCCTTTTTTAGTTAAAAATTTTCATTATGATGTAAAATAATTCCTGTGCCTCTTAGTTGAAGATGTTGCTGTCTCAAGGGTAAAAACTATTTGAAGACTGGTCAATGGATTTTTATCTCTAAAGGGAAAATACTTTTAGAACCAATTTTTAACTGAAAACCTGATCTACGTATCTAAACAGTACTGATACACAGCTTCAATTCAGAATGTGCTTTTAATACACAGAACCCCAAACATATATAGGGATAAATATACTCATTTAGTGTAGAAAAAAAAACAACCATAAACCCAAAGTAAATAAAAAAATGCCTCCTCAGTTCTTTCTTTTTGGCTCATTTACATGATAAAATATATATACCAGTCAGAATAAAACATTAAAAATAATGCATCTTACATAGCTAACGGAGTTCCAGAATTGCAAATCAAATTTACATTTTACCACAAAGGGTTGCTAGGTCTTTCAGGGAATGACTTTATTTCATTTTCTGAGAGACCAGTACTGTGTTCTGTTTCATGCAATGAACAACTAAGTTCAAAAAGTTTTGAAAATCTGACCTTTTCTTTTGAAAATAAGACCATGAATTTATGTTAAAAGAATCTAAAATCAGCATTCAATTTTGATAAAACAGAAAATGATAACATTTCAAATAACTCTCTGTCTAGAGCTAAATTTTCGGATACTGTTTCTATCTTTTCAGTTATTTACAACAGTTTAATATCTTGCCTTTTCCATAAATATTTAATTTTGTCTCTCATCAGGTAAGTTTCCTTGTTTTCTTTACGGGAGAGACATCTATCTCCAGATAACCAAAGGATACCTATAAGAGTAAATTACCATGAAACAAGTTGGGGTGTGGATTTACAGTGTGTTTTCTACTCCACCCAATGGCTTCTTTCTATGATGTATATATAAGGTCTTTACCTCCCATCCATTGAGGTGCAAACTACATTACACTCAATGGGGATAAAATTACATGGATATTCAAGCAGTTGCTAACGTACCATAATTTCACAATCTGTCTTATCTCTTAGCGACTTGTTTGCGTATTATACATTTATCATAGCAAAAGCTTGTATAAGCAGAAAGGGAGCTTAAAAGGGCATTACTTACAACCAGTACTCAGTATATAATCTTAGTAAAAAGCAAAGTGCAGTGTATTTGTAATTCTGAAACTCCCTTGTAGGGTGAAATGTCCACCAGGATTATTTTGTAAAGAATGTTTTAGGCAAATGATATTTTACGTTGATCTGGTGTGATGTTTTTTCTACACATAAATTGGAGATATCATGGATTTATTCAAAGACGAAATAGGTAGTTAATCATAGAATCCTTAGAATTGGAAGGGACCTCTGAAAGCCATCAAGTCCAACTTCCCTGCAATGAACAGGGACACCACAGCTAGATCAGGTTGCTCAGGGCCTGATCCAGCCTTGCCTTGAAAGACTTCAGGAACAGAGCATCCACCACATCTTTGGGCAGCCTGTTCCAGTACATCACCACTCTCACTATAAAAGACTTTTTCCTTATATCCAACCTAAATCAACCTCTTTGAGCTTGAAATCATTTCCCCTTGTTCTATCACCACATACCCTGCTAAAGATATTATGATTCATGAATTACTGTACAATTCAGAGGGAATTCTGCCTCTAAAATGAAGGATGATATTTTATTTTATCTCTATCCCATTTTACAGAGTTTAGCACTGAAATTTTTTAGAAGAAATTATCATGGCTTTTTCTTCAAAATATCATAATATTTTAAAGAAAATATCACCTGGGTCATTAATCGGAAGAACAGAAATTATATAATAAAATAAACCTGAATAAATCCATGTGTATAGTTAGTGTTGAAATATCCATATATATGTCTCTTTAGTTATTAAATACTACATATTGTATCTACTTGCTAGAAGAATATTTGTAATTTCAGATTTCCTTTATCTTTTTATTACTTTGATCTCCTTTAATTTTGATAAATGTAATAAAATCTCAATAAAATAGTATTTTAGAGTTCAAATCTTAAAAGCATTGGAACAGTAATTTTCAAATAAAAGATTTCTGAAAATATTGGAATGAAAATAAAGTTGCTCAGAAGTGGACATGATCATAAAAATAACAGCTACCCTGTTCTAAAGTATTCAAATTTACTATTAATCTAGGTATACACTGACAAAATAGTCAAATGTCTTTGTTTAATTTACCTAAATACCTTTGAAAATGGATCTCCTTAGAACTTCATTCCCAATTTGAAAATGGGACATAGGCTCTGACAAAATTTTAGCATTTCTAAAGATATGACCTTATGCCTTCCTATTAAATCTTATCATTGATGAGACTTCTGACAGTGATTGCTCTATTTAGAGAGCGTGTGCTTGGGCAAACAAAGGTTCTCTTTCAGAAAAGAGCAAAAATGGGAACTGTAACTTTAGAAGAGCTGTTAAAGGAAGGGAGCTTCCAAACCCACCAGATAAGTACTTTAAAACTTGCAGAAGTAAAGAATAAAATATGCCTTTCACCACTCAGAGTTATTCAGAAATATACATTAACCGTGACTTGATGAGAGAAATAGCACTACTGTACATTTTTATGTGTGACTGTACAACGCATTTTCTCAAGAGCCAGTAAAAACTAACCTAGTAACCCCAAACTAATCTGACCACAAAAGCAGGAGCTGACTCCTGTTCCTTCTCTGTGTTGTATTGTTTGTTTTTAATGTGAGAGCTGCCTCACTTGACACAGCCCAAAATACGATGCTTGAGTGCTCACTGTTATCCTGCTGTGAGAGGTAACCTACTCCTCCATAGAAGGTCATTTTAACTGGAGGTTTTCAGAATATACACAGAGCTTTACAACGGACTTCATAGCACCTACAAACTTGCATCCTTGTCTGTCATGCAGTGACTTGTTCTAATTCCCATAAGTTCAGGAAACAACTGCAATGGGCAAATTGTAAACTGAATTTATGATACCTGAAGGAAACTCCAAGAGACTGGAACTTGATTTCTTAAGCAGCTTAGAGAAAATGGCAACATTTGGAGTTTTCTTCTCTGACCTCATTTGGGTTTCCCTTTTGTCCTTCAGGAGCATAAGTAGGCTGCCAAAGTCTCACAGATTTTCAGAGACAATGTCATGAGATTACTCCAGGTGATGGCTGAGGCAAATACAAATTCTCAGCATCCTTTTGCCATGGAACAGTTTGTGAGCAGCAGCTTGCCCTGTAGATGGTCAGGAAGCATGGTCAGTGGGTCTCACAGCACCACTCAGCGCCTGCTGAAACTGGGGAGGAAGGCTCCTGCTGTCATCAGCTTGCTTGAATGAGGCCCTTTTCAGGAAGTGGTAGCCATTACTGGACCAATCCAAAATATGAGTTTCTGTGCATTTTTTTCTGTCCTGCAGTTGCCAAAGATCTTCCTGCTTTATTAGCTGTTATAAAGCGTCTCTTGACTTAACAGCTCTTAAGCAACCGTTGTTTTTTTCTTTTCTTTAACACCACAGCCCATTGTTAAGCAATTTTTAAATATGTGCATTCACACACATATATATTTCTTCAATGCCTGGCTCAAGAGGTAGAAGAGGTATCTTTTGGAGGTGTCGGACCTGAGGAAAATCAAGCTACTTGCTGTTTTCTCCTTTCTTCCTCTGGAAGGTGTGTCTCTCCCCTCGTGATGCTCTGAACCTCTTCCTACCAAACAGCATTCTGAAGTGTTAGACTTCTAAATGGAAAGAAGATTTGTCCAAACGTTACTCCATCAAAGAGATATACTGCTCAGGCATATGCTTGGCAGATAGATAAGGTGGCAAGAAAGGTGCTTAAGTACTCAGCATGGTGAGGCGGGGTCTGTATATTGCAGGATCTGAAAAGGGGCATGCTGTTTGCAGAGCAATGGATCAAAGCAAGGATACTGAACGCTCATATTAGCAAAGTGAGAAGCATAGCATCTACACTACAACACTGATGTGCTGTTGTGTCTCCACAGAATCTCTTCAGCCAGCCAAATTTCTCGTGTCCAGTGCTGACACAGTTACAGTCTCTCTTTTTCCAAATAGGTTTAAGGGTATATTTAGCTTTTGAAGATTTCCACAGATTGCTGGGGAAAAAAAAAAGCATTTGTGTAATAATTGAGCTGAATCATTTGAAGCATATATCATCTAATATGTGGTAATTAAGGTGAAGGCAATTCCCTTTTCTTTTATTGCCTCAGTTCTAGCTCACACTGCTCATTCCATGCTACACCCCACTTTTTCTGGTTCTACTGAGCTCAGTCATCATGGGAACAATTTTCAGTACTCAATCTTTCTCTCCACCTCAAATATATTAGCTATGCAATGATGTTGAAAATAGTTTCAGGAACCCAGAAGTAGTTTATCAGATGAGTTGACCAAGTTTGGTAAATCTCTGATGTGCTTTACCCTCCGGACCTGTAGCTCTCGCTTCCAGTATTCATGATATTGCTTCTGATTTTTTATTGTATTAGAGTTAATTTTCTTTAGTTTACACTGACTAACAGAAACCTTTTCAGGAAAGGTTTCCTATGTATCTTGTTCATCTTCCTTTTGGTATTTGGAGACATTTGATACTCACCAAGAATGTTTATGCTTGGATAATATTTTCCTTAGCTCACTGAACATATGTTCATTGTGATCATTTTATAACTGTTTTTTATCAAGAGCATAAAGTGGTGGGTACAGCCTGAAAGAAAAATTCCATTTATTTACAACTATGTGGGCTTATGGTTCCCTTGACTGTAGCTTAAGGACATTAGAAGCATTCTAATTGTCTGATTTCTGCTAAGTTAAATTTCACGTATCACATACTCTAGCTTGTCCATTTATTTGCTTCTTACTAAATAGTGCAAAGTTCAGATCAGAGCTCAATTTTCAGTCTGTCAGAATGGCGATAATGGAGTTTAGCTTTCTGAATACAACTGCAAATATTTGCAATATTGTAGCTGGAAATAGCGTGTCTGCTGAACAATGGGCTGATGCAATGGACCAATAGAACTACTACCTGCATGGCTGTGATATTTTGCTCAAAGACTGTTTTACAGAAGCGAAAAAATAATCATTTCAAAAAACGCATGTCATTTTTCCAGCAAGAGTAAATAAATCTTCCCCTGCAACTTCATAGATGTGCTTGCTGAAGTATGAAATATTCCCATTAAGAATTACATTTATGTAAGTCCAAGTGTGTTCTGTTGAGGGATCTGCTCACTGATCTAATCTCTATTCCAGTGAGAGCTCTGTTCTAGGAGATGCATTGAAGTTTTCTCTCAGTTGTTCTGTGCCAGTTCCCTTTTTGCTTCACTGCCTATATGAGTCCAAGGGTATGATGTATTTTTGCAGATTTGACATCCAGAAAAGAGTACATTATTTTTCCTTCATGTATTTACCCATACCTCTAATTCACACAATCTCTGTGCACATGAGATTGTTGCTGCAGAGCTTCAATTTTTCCTGTTCAATTTTTACTACCCAAAGCTTTTCTTTAGTTGCAGTTTCAATCTGTACGTAGACCTATGTACCTGGATATAATTTATAGTGAGCTCTGTTTTCCAGTTATCACTAATTCATCTCCTGGTGTGATGTTGACTAGTGTTTCTATGAAAAAGTTTTCTGAATTACTCTGAAAGAATAAAGACCTTACAATAATACACAACTGCTATAGCTTGTAAATTCTTCCATAGTTTTGTGATCAATTATATGTTTAGTTCCTTCTTCACATAGTAACATCTGTATTGCCTTGGGCTCATTGTCACAGGATGTATCATCATGAGCTAGTCTCGCCAGATTTGCTTACTTCCTAGACTATTTCTACTGTGCAAAGCAGCTGCTTATGGAAATATCTTAGAGAGCCCTGGACAAGCTAGTTCAGGTATCAGGAGCAGTGGAGTCATGCTCCTTGGCACTCTGACGTATGCTGCTTTCCAGAATGCGTCTTTGAAATTGGAGTTTTGTTTTTGGTAGCACTTTGGATTCTCAGGCATGTCTGAAAGAGAGTGTGTAAAGTACTGTTTTTGTTTTCCAACTTAATTCTGGTCCTATAATTTTCCTTAGAGAAGTGCTGGAACTGCTATCTAGGGCCAATTCTCAGTTCTAATAGAATTTTCTTTCTGAGGTTTCTGTTAGTTTTTAAGTCTATCTAAAAGGATTCTTTTGATGAGAGAGAGTGTTTTTGTTCAATTCAGGCAACTTTATTTCATGCTTGTCACCTAAGTTTGTTCTTAATAAATTAACACGAGTGTATTGTATATCACTTTGCTGGGTAGATCTGAATTGTCACTTCTGAGCGGTAACACAACAGCAGCATAATTAGCCTGAGTTCTACAGATCTGCACGATTTCAGCATCACATCACTGCCTCAATTATCTTGCTTTCAGTTCTGGTACTAACAAACAATCCGTTGCAAGGAATAACAATCTCTAGAACTGGGCCCCAAAATGGAAGTTTTCTTTTCAGCTCTACTTTCTCTTTTTAGGATAATCTTTGAAGTTCTCCTCCCCGCTCTCTTAAGAAGTAACATATTTTTTACATTTGTTTTAACCAAGTGTATCTGAACTTGATCATGTCTCTTCTTACAACTGTCATTCTCTTCTCTGGTTTCTGTTCTTTGTACTGACATAGAACGCGGCTGTCTATATATTCTCTACAAAACAGCTGTTGATGTAGCTGTGATAATATGAAGCACTTTGAGATATATTGATTAAAAATATATTTGAGTTTGGAGCCAGATTACATACTCTTTTTCCTTCAGATGCATGTTATTAGTGTTATGTAATGGTACTATGACTTGGAATTTCCATTAATCTGACAATCTGTAGGACATTAAATTCTTTAGTTTTATGATTTTTGAGGCATAGTGCCTTGCACAAGAGAGGCCAAAACTGGAAGGAGGAAGTGGGGGAAAAATGGAAGAGGATACTGGGGAGGATGGGAGGTTGTCTATGTATGATTTATTAACTTGAAAATTTCTTCTTTGTGCTGAGCTGTGAATCTCTTTTTGAATATAGAGGGATTTTCTTCCCCATGATGGTTTTGTTTCCCCATTTAATTAAAATTTCAACAGCTGATAGTAAGTACTGACTGTTGAAAATCACTAACTTCTATGTCTGCTATCAAAGTATTAGTGTTTTGGGACCATGAGAGAGCTGAAATTAAGAGGAAAAAGTACTATGCAGATTTTCTCTGACAAAAATCTAAACATCATAAAATTTCACAAAAGATGGAGCATAAAAATTTGTAAGTGCAAAGCATTAGAATCACAAAAAAAAACCATGAAGTATGAGATAAATTAATAAGATGAAAAGGGGTTTTCTTTGGTAGCCATAAAGTCAAATACAGCTGAAAGAGCTGCTGAGGTAGATGGGAACTAATTTAGTGGAAGAAACAGTTCTCTGTTTTTGAGGAGAAAGCATAGGCAGTAAGCAAACACTAGAGATCTTCAAAGTGATGATTCCTCAGCTTTCTTGAGACAAACTTTTGCTAACTACTTCTCTGTATATAGAATCATCATATAAATGTAGACTGTCTTTGGTTGAAAGGGACCTTAAAGATGATCTAGTTCCAACTTCCCTGCTGTGGGCAAGGTTGCCATCCACTAGGTCACAGAATCACAAATGTTGGAGGAGACCTCAGGAGATCATGTAGTCCAATCCTTCTGCTACAGCAGGCTGCACAGAAAGCATCCAGGCAGGTTTTGAATATCTCCAGAGAAGGAGACACCACAGTCACTCTAGGCAGTTTGTTTCAGAGCTCTGTAACCCTCAAAGAAGTTCAGTTTTCTCCAGGGTGAACAGTCCCATCTCTTTCAGCCATTCCTAAATGCTCCAGGCCCCTGATCATCTTTGTGGCCCTTTACTGGACTTCCGCTATAATATCCTTGTCTTTCTCAAACTGGGAAGCTCAGAACTGGACACAGTATTCTAAATGTGGCCTTACCAGGGCAGAATAGAAGGGAAGGACATTCTCCCTCAACCTGCTGGCTATAATCTTTCTAATGCATCCCAGGATACCATTGGTCTTTGTGGACAGAAGGACACAGTGTTGACTCAAATCAGCCTGCTCAGGGCCCCATCCAACCTGGCTGTGAAAACTCCCACAACTTCTCTAAGCAGCTTGTGCCAGTGCTTCACTGTGCTCTGAGTAAAAATTTGCTCCTAATATCTGACCTGAATCTCCTCTCTTTTAGTAGAAAACCATTCCATCTTGTCCTTTCACTATCAGGCTGTGTAAAAAGTCAGTTTTCCTCCTGTTTACAAGTTCCCCTAAGGTACTGGAAGGCCACAATGAGGTCTCCCAAGATGAACCCCTACTTCTCTACAGCCTCACCTCTTCATGTTCTCATTTTAGCTTTTATGATACTAAAAAAGTTGATGCTGGACGTGATGACAAGAGAATTTAGAGAAGATGAAGAATATTTGGCAGTGAGTTATTGGAAGAGGTGGTGATTGGAATCACCAGTGTTGATGCTTGGAGGGCTGGATGAGTGATTTGAAGGGGCACAAGAAGAGGGAGTTGTCAGGACACCGAATTTGAGGCGAGGATTATGTGGAAAGAAGTGAGATTTGTCCTCTGGAGAGGTATTGTACTGAGGATATTCCTTACTCTTTCTGTTTACTTTCCTGGAGCTCTTACCTGTGGCTAGGAAAGCAAGAATAGCCAAAAGGGCAGAGAGGACTCAGGAATATGGTATGGCTCTGTTGAGTTAGAACATCTGAATCCTCAGCAGCACAAGGCACGTCAAGAGAGGATGGGTAGGATACTTCCCTGCCTCCTTTCCAGAGAAAGAGATGGAAAGCTGGACTGGAGAGAGAACAGCTACCAAACCATAGTCACTTCTCTCATTTCCTGAAGAAAAACTGACAGAATTTCAGGATATTGACATAAGCAAACAAAAACCTGTGTTGTAAAATAGTTACATACCTTTACCTACATCCATGCATTTCCAGTGATAATTAAAGTAACAGTAACAAGTTGACAAGAAGAGAACAAGGTAACGAGAAGAGAAGGTTTTGGTCTTTGGTGGTTGATTTTGTTTTCTTTTCTTTCTTCCTCTTGTTTGCTGTGTAGTAGATTTATTGGGAGGGAATACTGGGTTTAAAAGGATTGCTAAAAACCTCATGACTAAACAGAGGTGTCTTGAAGTGATTTCTGTTTCTGTAAATCTTCTGTAGCAGTGCTATACCTACTGAGCAATCATTTTTTAGAAA
The DNA here is from genome assembly GCF_905368555.1 of Meleagris gallopavo. Lineage (NCBI taxonomy): Eukaryota > Metazoa > Chordata > Aves > Galliformes > Phasianidae > Meleagris > Meleagris gallopavo. The sequence continues at coordinate 45,408,353 of NC_139408.1, read as the reverse complement.
TCCTGCAAGCTCTGAAACACATTTAAAAGGCAATATTTTGTTATTACAAGGAACCAGATATTCTAAATTAGGTATAACCGTCCTCATTTTATAGGCTGTGCACTTTTCCTTGTTAAATTTTGAGAAGAAAGTACTGACAGCTCCAGAAAACTACAACACAATATAAATTTGTTTTCCAGTCCCTGTTGCCTCCCTTTTTAATTATCATTATGAAAAAATGCTTTAGTTTCAATGGACAACAAATTAAGACATTCTTCCATACTCTTGAAAGTATGTACACACCTGGTATCTGTGGTTTAGCAAAGTTAAGATGAAGCTTTGTGGCCTTGTTTATGGAGTAGAATTCCCTACTTTTCCTACCAGTGGATACTGGGTATTGTAGAGAGGAACTCCACATAAATAAACTCCTTGATTTTACTATCTTTTTTCAAAACAGATATACTAAGTACTGCCATCTGGAACTTAATCACGTATGAGCAATTTGGTGCCAGTTATGTGAGAACTTTTTGTAAAGCTCCTGGTATAGTTGAGGGAATTTCTTCTCGCTATTAACATTGTATCGTCAAAATATTCAGTGTTACTCTGGAATATCCCAGTTTTCAAAATTACACAAAATGGCCGAATTCTTTACAAATCAGTATTCTGCTTATAATTATGATATAACTAATTGTTTATAGTTGAAGTTTTTCATCATGTACATTGTACAGTTGAGTCAGAAACTGCTACCCCTCTTTTCACACAAAGGACTCTGATGGCTTCACTCTAGAAAAACATGAAAAATGTTTGGATTTTCTTTTATGCCATTAGCAAGAGATTCACATTTTTCATGTACATTGATCCTGCATCAATTTTCTCTGTCTTCTTTCCAATTGTAGGGCAGACTTTTCCCTGTTAACTGCCAGGCTTTCCCCTTACAAGTGTCCTGAGGTGTGGTCTAGGTGTGTGCGAATCTAGCTTAGTCATTTATCCATCACCTTGTCATTAGCATGGCGTCTGTATTTAATTAGGCTTCCTTCCTTTCTTCATCAGAAATCACCTTTCATACACTATGAAAGTTGTAGCCCATTATTAAAAGTTAGTTCTAAGTGAGATTCCTGACTCTTACACAAGAAACAGTAAAAACGATATCCCAAATACTCTTTCAAGTGAATGTTATGCCTAAAGAACACATTATTTGAGAGTCTAGTATACAGCCACAAAGCATTTTATTTCTCAAGATTTACTTCATAAGCAATAAGCTTTTTCTTTTTCTTTTTTTATTTTTTTATTTTTATTTTTATTTTTTTTGCAATCTGCTGAGTAGCTTGATAGGTTGTAGTCATCAACAACTTTCACTGTTTGCATTTTTGCCTGCCAGAAAATATTACAGAGCTATTGTTGTGGTTAGTATTTCAATGGTGCTTGGAGATGGAGCACCGAGATCGGAACTCCACCTATTTTGTGTAAAGTTGTTCCCTCTACTAAAATGCTTGCATTTTAAAGGGAAATAGAGAACAAATGTTATCTCAGTTCTTGAAATGGAGACATAAGATACTGTATTTGATGGTTTGGGGTTTCTGGCAGGCATCAAGCCGAGCATGAGCCACAATGAGCACTTTTCACAAAGGTCAAGAGTATCTTGGGCTTCACGAGGGAGATTATCACCAGCGGGTCAAAGTGGATAATGCTTTCCTTCTACTCATTCATCGCACGCACATCTGGAGTGCTGTGTCTAGTGCTGGGCTCCAGTACAAGAACGGGAGTATACTGGCATTGTTCTAGTAGTGGATAAGAAAGGTGATCTGACATACATGGCGAAACTGAGAGTGCTGGAATTGTTAAGCTCAGAGAAGAAAAGGTCACCCAATAAATACTTGATTTGTGATGGGAGGAGCAAAGAAAGAGCTACCCTCTTCTCAGTGACAGGACAAGGGGCATTGAGCACAAATTAAGATAAAATAAATTCCACTTAAATTTGTGTGAAAATCTGTTTTATTGACAGCGTGGTCAAACTCTGAAATAGGTTGTTCAGAGAGATTGTGCTGTCTTTACCACAGTTAAGACAGTCCCGAGCAAACTGCTATAGCTGATCCTGCTTTGAGCAAGAGGTTACACTACATGATCTACAGATGTTCCTTGTTCAACACTGCTGACACTTTGCTCCTACCAACTTGCCGCAGCAATGATAGTGTTTCACTGCAATGAATAGGGCTGAGTTCTGAGCTCAGGGTACTGGGCTGTCTGATCTAACACAGATGAATTTGGCACATGATCAGAGGGGCCTGCTACCCGCAAACCAGATACCAAGATAGTAAGCTGGTCTAAGGACTTGTTCTATTTAACACCCACGTTCTTAGGCTTCCGCCCCCTGTCCCCGGGCCATACTTGTACCTGGGATCACCTATGTACAATAGCATCCCGGCCACATTCTTTTGCGTTTGGGTACACAGCTGTGTGAGTGGCCCTGGAGTTGCCATAGCAGATCATGCTGCCAGTGCTTTCTCCATGTGGGAGTGGATAGTTGGATACACCTATGTCTGCATTTGCAGAAGTAGCAAAACAGTGTTCTAAACTCTGCATCTTTTAGAACCATCAATGAGTTTGTCTGGGGAGAATCATGCCCCGACACGGATATGCAGGATACAAACAATCAGGCTAATTCACAAAAAGATGGATTATCCCAGGGCATTAAGTCTAGTCCTTGTGGCAGCAATGCTGTAGTCATTGGAGATGATGCTCAAGACCTTTAACTGTAATTATTTCTGTTGATTCTCTTGATTGTAGAAAAAAAATAGATTTTTGGCAGTTGAAATGTGTTGTGATAAGAAAAATCAGTAAGTTCAGTTTGATGAAAAAAGTTTTGAATCTAACCAGGGCAAACAGATATTCATGAATAATAAAATGTCACATGTGAGACATATATTCAGCAAAGTTAGGTGTCCAGTAAAACTAGTTTCAACATTGTTTGCTCTGCCTAATCTCTAAAATTATAATGTGTGAGTCACAGCCCTTAGATGATCTTAACCTTTGCTAGAGGATACCCTGCACTGTCTTCAGCAGCATAAACAACTGAGCAAGGACCTGTGAAGACCTGGTGAACACAACAGGAGACCCTTTTGACTGTACTGTAAGTCGTGCATCTTTTTTCTGTGGAAGAACTGTCAAATGTTACAACAATTTCTGATTAATCAATTGAGAAATTATATTGTTCTCAATCAGACTGCAATTTAAACTTTTTGTACTCTTTTATTACTTTATTTTTAAATATGTAAGATTAGTCCTCTATGAGAGCTCATTTGTATAGCATTTCCCTCTTTAGGAAGACTGCACATTGAAAAGATTTAGAGTTCAATGAAGCAAAAGGGTCATAAATAACAAATGATGTGCATGAAATAACATAAAAGTAGAGATTTATGATTTGCTCTCTAAAGTTTCCAGAGAATTCAGAAAAAAAGTACTGCAGATAGAGTTAAAAGAGTATGAATGACAGTAGAGCAAGTCACTAACAAATCAAAAAGTAATGTTTTAAATGTGTTCTAGGCATAAAAGTGAATGATGACCGAAAGTGTTTTGGCACAGGGTTCTTGTCCTTTCCTAGCAATAGTAACATTGCTGTAACCACAATATTCAAAGAATGTGATTAAAGAATATATATATAACATACATTGTAGTGGAGATCAGTATTCTGAGTTCACCGAAATTTGGAGAAACAAGGTTATAAGAATGTGGAGAACACAAATGAAAGATCATGGTTGGATAAAAATTCAACAAGACATCATGATTTTATAAGATATGAAAGCCTAAATACTATTTCTCTTTCCAAATCAGACACTTAACTTATGTTTCACCTTTGGAATTCTTTGTATTTTTCTCTGGGGAGTATTTTATTTTATTAATGACGGTAATACCTTAATACCTTAACCTTAATAAAGGTAAAGTAGTAATATGCCACAGGAGGATGATTTTGATTTCCAGTTTTGTTCCATGTCTTTACTTTCTTCTATCAAAAAAAGTTGTTGAACCATGTGCAGTACCATTAAGATTTGTTTCTGAACTTAATAGTATGCAGAAGTGAATGGATGGTTTATGCACTACTTTGAAAAAGGCTTTCCTATTCTATGGGCTTTCCTATACTATTTTTTAGTTTCATTCCTCTAGAGTTCACTCATTCATCTTCACTTTTTGCCATTGCAGCCTTCTGTGATAAAGTCACCTTTCATTGTATTTTTGATTGTAAAGTCAAGATTGTTTTCAAACTGTTCTCCTGTTTCTCTAATTTTTCTTTGTTTGTTTCCGATTTTTAGGTGATTTGGTTTGGTCACTTATCTAAACCTTTGCATGCAGTAGGCACACTTCCTTTTTTAATGAACAACACTGTATTTCCATGGTCTTGATAAATCTGTAATTGCTCAAAGCTATGTGGCAATTTTTTTCTTAAATAGTGCTTAATTGGTCAAGTTTTAAGGAATCACAGAAAATGCTCATCACTTCCTCATTAACTAATTCATTTACTTTCTCTCTGGTGTCTGCTTATATACCCACAGCCCATTTAAAATTACGTGTAACATTAATTGTCACAATGGAGGAATACTGCGTGTTTCCTTTACTTTGAATTTTTTGTCATACTAACTGTAATTGACCGGCATTGACGGCTCCCTTATCCTCTGTTCTAGAGACCTGTGCTTTTAACACTTAAAGTCATATTAAAAATAGAATACCAGAAATAAAACAGTTCCAAAGGAGAAGTAGCCTAACCTTAATGAGGGTGCCTTTCATACTGCTTTGCTTTGAATTTAATTTTCATTCTTTCATAACTTCTTCAGTGGATTGAGTAATTTTCCAAAACCTACTTCCTTGAAATAGAAAGCTGATATCATTTGAATGAAAATGGCTTGGAATAACTGGTACCAAGCCAGATCTGTACAGTGAAAGGACAGATTTATTGAAAAGCATGAGGTAAAAAAATTTGTAAGACAGATTTCATTTTTATTTTCTTCTTTTACAGATTTATAGAAACATGAAGCTGTTGTTGTTCCTCTGCCTTTTAGTTGTTGGGATTCATTCCAACATTTATCCCTATGAGCCTTATCACCAAGTTGTAAGAAACCAAAATCAAAGAGGAAAAGAGAACCGAAACATGCCACAGCAGGCTGTAGGGAGCCGTGTTTGTCAGTTTGCTTGTTGCTTCTACAAAGAGATTTCTTCTCATGAAAACAGTGGGAATATTTTCTTCTCTCCTTTGAGCATCTCTACTGCCTTTGCAATGCTGACTCTTGGTGCCAGGTCTGATACTTTGGCACAGATTCTTAGGGTCCTTCACTTTAATCCACGTGAGATTTCTGAAAATGAAATCCATGAAGGTTATCGTCAACTCATACAAATGGTAAACAGAAAGAATGAGGGTTTACAGCTAAATATGGGAAATGTCCTGTTTGTACTTGATCGACTGAAACCACAACAAAGATTTTTGAATAACCTCAGAGAATTCTATGAAGGTGAAATTTATCCTATGAACTTCAAGAGGTCTGATCAAGCCCAGATGAAGATCAATGATTATGTAGCAGAAAGAACCAATGGGAAAATCAAGGACCTCATAAATAACCTTGATCCACTTACTGAACTTCTTCTCATTAGTTATATTTATTTTAACGGTAAGATATGCATATCTAATTCTCTGATATCATACATTATTTCTTCAGATCAGTCTTGGACTTTTTTTTTTCTTACAATATAGTTTCTCATAAGGAATCGTACCGTGTGCTCCTTTTGGTATTCACTCAATTATGAACAAAGCTACCAGCTTGATGCTGCTGCTAAGTCCTAGAAAAATTTAAGACAAGTTTTCCTTTTATGTTTGAATATATACATTTCTTTCCTGGTAAAGAGTAATCAAAACATACTTTCAGGAAGGTGCCTCTGTGCACTAAAATATGTACTCCCATAAAATTTTGTTATTTATATGCACATTCTTTTATGCTTTGATAACTAGGAATTAATTTTATCTCCAATTCAGTTGGTTGGTTTTTGTTGTTATTATTTGGTTTAACAATTTCAGAATTAAATTCAAAGAATGCTGTTAAAGCAAATCTTAGCTTCTAATCTAAAAGAAAATTCATGCATTTACTCAGCAGTTCTGCTGTTAGTGTGCATAGATTCATACCTGAAGCTAGATGTGTAAAAACAGTTTTAGTTTCACACTGATGTTATTTTTTACTAACTTCAATAATAGTGTCATTGGCATCCTAATGTGTCCAAAGGCATAGGTCTTCAAACTTTTGTTGTTGTTTTTTTTTTTTGATTCACAGATATTAAAATTTTGCAGTAAAGAAATGGACTTTCCTCACCCCATCCCCATATAACATTTAAGCCTACTGACAACAAGCTTGCTTAATTAACTTATACTGTCTGCTTAGCTACAGCCTAGAGATCTTCCCAAGCTTTTTTTTTTTGACTATTGATCTAACAAGAAGAAGAGAAGCAAGTTTGTAAGGATCAATAAGTGGTTTAATAACAGTTGTTGTTAGAGCATATCTGAAATGTTTTTATATTAGCACACACAGTATGAGGAACAAATAGGAAGAACTGGAAGCTTTGATCTTTTTCCAGAGCTATGATAGCAATGGTATTAGTGAAACTTGGTGAATTGAGTCCCATGACTGGAGTACTGGAATGGAAGGTTATCAACTGTTCAGGAGGGACAGGCAGGGAAGGTAACATGGAAGTGTTTCACTGTACGTAAGGGAGAGATTAGACTATATAGCCATTGCTTTTAAGGGTGATGTAGTAGAGAGCCTCTGGGTGAGGGTTTAGGGGAAGCAATAGCAAAGCAGATGTCATTGTGGATATCTACTACCAACACTGACCCAGGAAGATTTCATGGATGAATTATTCTGTAGGCAGTTAGGGGAAATCTTGGGTGTGGTTGCTCTCAACCTTATGGGAGATTTCAACTTCCCAGATATAAACCAGTGATACCATACAGCTGCAACAGGTAAGGCTGGAAAATTCCTAAAACATATTGAAGACAACTTCCTTCTTCCTGCCAAAAGTACATACTAAGCAAACTAGAAAAGATGTCCTCCTAGACCTGTTGTTTGAGAATAGAAATTGTCTTGTGGGAGATATGATGATAGGAGGCTGTTATTACAAAATAGTTGAGTTCAAAATTTTTGGTGTAAGGATGAAAAGGTCAGCAGAGGTGCCAACCTGGATTTTAGAAGAGCAAACTTTCAACTACTCAGACAGCTTTAGAAGCTTTGAGTTGGTTATGAGAGCTGATCCTTTTTAAGAAACACCTTTTAAAACCACAAGAGCAGGCAGGCAATCTCATTGCATTGCAAATCAAGAAAGCAGGGCAGAAATTCAGATTGGAGGATTCAGTGAGATCCATGGGGCCTAACATTCATTCCAGAGTACTGAAACAATACTGAAGGAAACAATACTAGCAAATGTTATAGATGGATGTTCTCAATAATTTATCAAAGATCTTGGTTATCTAAGGAGAATCTTGCTGATTGAAAGCTTGCCAATGTTATATATGTCTACAAAGAGTATGAGATAAGATTCAGGAAATGTCAGATCTTTGTCTAACCTCAGTCTCTGGAAAATTAAGGATATTATCCTGGCAGTTATTGAAAGGCATTTAAAGAATAGAACTATTATCAAACCTAGTAGTCACCAGGAGTTCACATAGGGGAAGTCCTGCCTCAGTAGTTTGATATCCTTCCACAATGAATACACTCTCTTAGAGGGAAGGGAAGACAGTAGATGTAATCTTCCTGGATTTCAGTAAGGCCTTTTATACTGTCCCTCATATTCTGGAGAAACTGTCCAACTCTGAGGTAAAAAGATTCATGCTATGTTATGTGATGATCTGGCTCAACAGTCGAACTCAAAGTGTTGAAGTGAATAGGACTACATCTGGCTGGCTGTCATTAGTAATGTTTCCCAGAATTCAATCCTAGAGTTCTACTCAACATTTTTATTGATGATCTGGATGCAGGAGTGGCGTGCAACCTCAGCAGTTTTGCTGATGATACTTAAACTGGGAGGTGCTGTTGAGTTTCTGGAAGGATGAGAGGCCTTGCTGAGGGATCTAGAGAATTTGGAATATTGGGCAATCATTAATGACATGAAGGTCAAAAAAGGGAAATGCCAAGTACTGCACATGGGATGGAGTAGTGCTGAACACAGTTACAGAACACTGATACAGACCGGGAAATGAGCAGAAGGAGACCAGCCAGGCAGTGAGGGAGTGATGGTAAGAGCAGTTCAGCACGAGCAGCCAAGGGAACAAACTATATTTTGAGGTGCTTTAAGCACAGCTCAGTCAGCTGGCCAAAAAAAGGCGATAGTCCCACTATATTTAGCATTGGTGCAGCCTCACCCCTGGTGCAGCTCTGGACTACACACTATAAAAAGGAACTTACGGCTCTTGAAAGTGTCCAGCAAAGGGTAACAAGGATAATAAAAGGACTGGAAGACATGTCTTTCATGAACAGGATGAAAACACTTGAACTATCCAGTCTGGAGAAAAGGAAGCTGAGAGGTGACCTCACCACTCCCTGCAGTGCCCTAAGCATAGGAAATGGAGGTACCGGGCTCTGCTTCCTGTTAGATCGTGATAGAAAGTGAGTGGATGGTACAAAACTTCACCAGTGAAGGTTCAGACTAGATATGAGGAAAAAATTATTTCTCATAGGAATGGTCAAACACCCTAGGAAGCACAAGCTTCCAAGCCAGGTGGTTGATGTTCTGTGCCTGCCAGAGTTCAAGAGGCATTTGTACAATGCCTGTATTAATATATATTAATTTTTGATTAGCCCTGAAGAGGTCAGGTAATTAGACTTTATGATCTTTGTAGGACCCTTCCAGCTTCCAACAAGAAATATTCTAATTGTTTCAAACCCTCTCTCTCTTACTCTTTTCATCATATTCTGAAAACCAAGTGAGGAAAATATTGTTAGATAATTTATCTGGTAGAAATATCATGAAAGGATGTGCAAAGAAGTAGAGCCTCATATGACTAGGAGGGAAATCTCAATACACAATAAGGAAAAATCCCTGAGAAACTTCATATTATGAACATACTTCTAAAGTCTTTTCCATTCTCTATACACTGCAACTTTCTGTGCACAGCAGCACTGACTTATCTCCCCCCTTTTTTGGTGTATCTTAGTTTCTAGAAGTCCTTCCCTAGGACAAAATTCTGGCTATGTTTTCCTGGCTCTCCAACAGTGGGCATGAATTTCCAATACAGTACACAGTCCCTTATTATTGCCTCATTAGGATGATCACCCGAAAATGATTCTTTTTTTTGATAGAGGTGCCATCCCTAAGCCTCCTAAGAAAGAGGAGACCATTACAACAGGTGTTCCGCTATGTAGGACTTTTTTTTCCCTCTGTTTTAAAATCCTGAGTTTTTAATCAAGTAAAGCCCTCTTTGAAATCAGTGGATGTTCTCCCTACTTGGAGCACTACATGAAATTTGTTTGAGCTTTTCAGGCCTTTGTCACATTTCTATGATTCATTTTGGTTTTGCTTTTTTTCCTTAAACCACGTCAAAACAGAAGTCTTAACTATTGTATGTCTGATGATAGATGTCCCCAGTTTTTTTAATGAAGGTTTTACAGAAAATCAGTTGTGACATCAAAACTGTGTTACTGTGGTCACTATTAATTAAGAAATATGAAAGTGTAGTCGAAACTGTTGTTGATTTATATTTTCATAGCTCAACACATGCAACCTTATATCACTGCCTCAGAATAGTACATATGTTGTTTATAGTTTATTATGTTTAGTGTTTATTATTATTGTTGTGGAACATGCTGTTCCACAAATAGTGGAAACAGTAAATGATCAGTTAATTTGTACCAAGCTGCCTAGTAATCATTGCTTAAAAAGAAACCAGAATTCAAATGTGATCTTGTTTCATGTTTTTTGTTTGTTTGTTTGTTTTCTTATGGAGCTTATTTTATTTTATTTTATTTTATTTTGTTTTGTTTTATTTTTCTTTATTTTATATTTTGTTTTGTTTTATTTTATTTTATTTTATTTTATTTTATTTTATTTTATTTTCTCTTTACTCACTGAACCAAAAATGATCTTTGCTCTTCAAGGTAAAATTTACTGTAGAGCAACACTTCTTTCTTTAAAAACAAACTAGCAAACAAAACAAACAAATCCAAAACTATTTTCCAGACTTTTTTAGCTCAATCTCCAAAATGTATGAGACAAATAGTTGGAATTTGATTTATGAATTTGTATCTAGAGAGGATTCAGTGTGAGCAGTGTGTTTCACCACAACTAAGTGAAGAGCTCTTGAAAATTTGAAGTTTTGAGTATGACAGTATGAAGGGTATCTGTTATTTTGTTTTGTTTTTTAACCTAGCAGTATGACAGAATTAAACTCTTCATGACTTTATTGACCATCAGAAAAAGTGGCATATAAAACTCTTCTCTCTTCAACTAACCTGAATCTGTTCATTTCTTTATAGAATTTACCCCTTCATAAGTTCCGTAGGTGTGGAAATAAGGAAAGGAAATAATCTGTCTCTTCTGAGCTCCCATTTAAAAGTTGCATTATATGGGGCACTGTAAAACCATCTTCATAGAGAAAATCACACACTTGATAATACAGTTAAATTTATTCTGTCTGGCTGTGAAAAGAGAGGATTTTGTACATCACAGTCTTCTTACTGTGTTGTTATTGAATTATTCTGAGTATTCAGTGAATACAAGTGCTTATTGCAAATTGACTTATCTTTGAATCTTATCCAAATATAGCAGTTTATGCCTCTGCAATTGTGTCCTGTCATTCCTATATCCTGTATCTCACAGTATCCCACAACTCTATCTCTTGTATTTTAAGCTGAATGGGAGAAACCTTTCAATCCACAATACACTAAAAAGGAAAAATTCTTTGTGGATGGGAACAAGGCTGTTGAAGTCCCAATGATGTTTGGAATTGGTGCGTTCAAGCATGGCTATGATGAACAACTGTCTTCCACTGTGGTGCAAATGGATTACAAAGGAGGTGCTTCAGCATTTTTTGTTCTGCCTGATCAAGGAAGAATGAGGAAGCTGGAAAAAAAATTGTCTTGTGAACGTATGGCAAGATGGAGAACATTAGTCTCAAAAAGGTAAAATTCTGCAGTTCTTGGTTCAGATGGTAAGAAAGGAGATAAATACATTTTAATCTGCTGAGCTCTGATAAACAATTGGGGTACTATTTTAAATTCTATTTTAATCTATTCAAAAATTCCCTCTGAGCAAATCTGAAATTTTACTCTCTGATACTCCTGTGTTTTCACATTCATACTGCATGAACTGAAAGCTTTCACTGCTACAAGACTTTTGCTACTCTCACATTCTGTTTCCTGATGTCAACTGTCTGCAGGTCCCAGGTTAGGTGCCTTAATACCTTTAATTGCTTTTTTTTGGGGGGGGGGGAGGGTGGGAACGGGGGTTCTTTTTTTTTCTGCCTTCTGCTTCTCTCTTCTATTTACAACTAAATTCATATTATTTTCCTTAAGACTTTTTTATTTTTCTTGGGTCTTCCTTTTTCTCCTTACTTTTATCAGTAATTACACTTTTAATGTTGAAATAGCAATGTTCATGCAACAATTGTGAGGACAAAGTTCAGTGATAAGTGTATAGAGAATCTAATATGTTAAAGAGCCATTGAATTCAGGCTCTCTGAAGACTTAGAAAGGCAATATTATATTAAGGCACACTTGCTTCAAGGTTACGTTGAGTCTAGAAGACAAAGTTCATTTGCTTTAAAACAGCACATCTTAGACTTCTGTATCCATTAGTGTTATATGTAGTAGTAGTCTCTGATGGGGCAAAATATGTGTACAAGCATGGGCAAAACATGTTTGCAGGATGAAGTGCTTGTATTCTTCAAATTTATGAATACATCACATAAGAGACCTTCACACATCCACATTTGAACACTGTGTTGAATTACCAATTTTCAAGATAAAAGAGTATATCTTAATATCTAAAACAGTTTCATGCTTTTTTACTCTGATTCACTGTCAAAGCTTTTCAGGAAAAAAAAAAAATTAAATGTATTTTCCATTTAAAAAATTATCAGAAATAAAATGCGTATTTTTCAGTGCAGCTTTACAATCTTTAAATTTCTGGGAGCAGCTATGTGATTGGTCACTTTCACTATAAGACAAATCAGAAACTGAATCAAGTTACTTATGAAGCATTTTTGCCAAAGAAGCACAAATTACCTTTAAAATCACTATGAGAGATTCTAAATAAAATACACATTTTTTGTTTCATCTCCTTTCTTTCCCCAAATGAAATAACTTTCTTTAAAGCCGTGAATTGGGAGATATAGCACTTTTAATATTAGAAATGCATCACTATCGTGAGATTGTTCTATGTAGCTCTCCATCTTTCCTCATGCCAACTCTCTCCTGCAAACTAATAACTTCAACTCCTCCCCTTTTTGCCTGTAGTTTTCAATGTAACTGCTGTCATTTAGAGCTTCTGGGATGCATCAATAAATGTCTTTGTTGTGGGATATGGAATGAGGTAAGAGTTTGGGACAAGCTATTTTTTTCTCTGTTTTTATATCTGCAAGCTGATATTGACCCAATTTGTAGTATTGTTTGTTAGTGCTGGCTGCTGAATGGGAGATAGTGCCAAAGTATCAGTGCAGCTGACTACAGACAGCTGAAATCAGTTTAGTGGTTGAACTGTGGAGAAAACATTCCTGTCTCTTCTGGAAAGTGTATACCAGTGCTTCTTGCCCAGTCACATTGTTGCTATATGCTTTCCCTTTCCTGCATGTTGAAAACAAGTAGGGGCTTGTGAATGAATGTCTGTACGTAATAGAAAGAAAGATGATGCAATTATAGTTGCATCTCCTTTGAGTCAGTAATCAGCACCATCAGAAATTAAGTAGGAGATCAGAAAGCCATTTTCAATCCACTAGAACTCTCATTTTTGATTACCAGCCAGACTTTGCATTCAATCTGTGGAACGTGCTATGGTGAAAGCAAAAGCCCTTCCCTTTCCACTTGTTCACTGCATGGCTTGCTTTTTGGCTAGTTTCACTAAGTGCTCCACACTTTCTTGCCCTATAAACCTGAACCTGGTTTATGACCAGAAAACTATACTGACAAATCAGCGTTGTCAGAATGACCTCTGATTAAGCATGCTACTTGAAAGAACAAGGAAGAAATGGGATGGGATGGAATGGAATGGAGCTGTAATTAATTTACTGAAAGACTAAAGTAGTCACAAATAAATAAATAAATAAATAAATAAAGTAGAATAAAAATGAATAAATTGGGCATCAGATGACATACAATTATCTTGTTGAGTAAGTAGTTGATGTCTGCGTACTTTTTTTGTTACTTTGTCAGCTACACATTGCCTTGCAACTTCAGTGTATCTTATCTTCTTTGTTCTTAATTTGTATGATAAACTTAATGGCACAGCATTTATTTTTTTTTTAAATAGTGATATTTGAGACACCTGAATGAATCTTTTTCATAAGGCATATCTTCTGTATCCTCCAGTAATGGAGTGTGTGTGAGATCTTTCCTGAAGTAGCAACGTATGGCTAACTTTTGACAATATCATATGAGGAGCTTAGGAGGTGCATCTTTACTGTAGCATTGGCTCACTGCAGACTAGAGACTCTACCTTCTGAACCATCATTGCTGCTTGTTATAAACATTCTTTTCTTCTCTCTGAATTAATACCACTATATCTCTCATTAACTTCAATAAGTTCGTCAAGGCCAAGTGCAAGGTCCTGCACGTGGACTGGGGCCATCGCAAGCATGAGCAAAGGCTGAGAGATGTGTGGATTGAGAGCAGCCCCAAGGAGAATATGGGAGTATTAGGTTCTGAGAAGCTCAACATGAGCCAGCAGTGTATGCTTGCAACCCGGAAAAGGCCAACTGCATCCTGGGTTGCATCAAAAGAGGGATGGCAGCAGGGAGAGTGAGGCAATTGTATGCCTGTACTTCAGTCTTGTCAGCCTCCACCTGCAGTGGACTACTGTATTCAGCTCTGGGTTCTGAAGCATAAGAAGGACAAGGACCTGTTGGAGAGGGTCACACATTTGTTCAGAGATCTGGAGCACCTCCCTTGTGATGACAGAATGAGATGCTGGGCTTGTTCAGCTTGCAGAAGAGAAGGTTCTGGGGAGTCCTCATTACAGCCTTCCAGTACCTGTGGGTGGACTAAAAGAGAGCTGGAGATGGACTCTTAATCAGGGAGAGCAGTGGTAGGAGAGTGGTTAATGGTTTTAAATTAAAAGCGGTAGATTTAGATATTAGGGGGAAATTCTTCACTGAGAGAGATGAGACACTGGCACAGGCTGCCCAGAAAAGCTGTGGGTGCCCCATAGCTGGAAGCATTTAAGGCCAGATTGGACTGGACTTTGGGCAACTTGATTAATGGGAGATGTCCCTGCAAATGGCAGGAGAGTTGGAACTTAAATCATTCCATGATTCGATGATCCCCTGGGTAGAGTAGAGTGACCCTACCAACAAAATATCTTCAGGGAGAAGCAAAATGACTCTGCCTTGTACTGTGATATCATGCCTGAAAGTTTAATTTTATTCTTGCACTTCTTTTCCAGCAACTCAGTAAATTTGTATCTTCCAAAATTCACTCTTCATGGGAGATACAACCTAAAAAACATTTTATATAAAATGGGCATAATGGATCTATTCACTGATAAGGCTGACCTATCTGGTATCACTGGACAACCCCAGCACAGAATTTCCCAGGTAAGTGATAGTGCTTTTTCTTTTCCGTTCCTATGGTTATTGATGTTCACATTACATTGTTTTTGAATATTCATGGTGTAATACTAACATGAGGAAGATTCACTTTACATGAAAAGGCAGCAGTTGATACACAGAATATTTCACCCGTGTTACTTGGGCCGTTAGTGGAATTGTATTGGAGTAGGTTCCAAGTTTCAAATCTGGGAGGCATTTTTTATCTGTATGGGGACACATTATAAAACAAACATGACAAAATCATTGCCTCTCCACACTTAAATGTCTTTCTGCACTGTACTGTTACAGCCACTACTTTGCCGCTTCTACGTATGTCTACCTTCTTTAGCTTGTCTGTGGATAAATAGGGAGACGCAGGATGAATCATTACTTGTGTATTATAGTGGGGAGGGCAGAAGAAAAACAATGACTACTTTTAAACTCTGGGAGAAAGAAAAATGCAGTTGCAAAAAGAAAACATTTGGCCTCAAGCCTATGAACAATGAATTCCATTAGTGCTAGGCCCAGGCAAAATCTATGGATAAGTCATGCGTCAAGATGCATAAAGTCAATGATCAGGGCTACCCTGCAGTGAAAATTTCATTGCCAAATATAAGCAAAACAACTAGGTGGAATTGCAGATGAAAGTTAGTGAATTAGAATCTCTGAACCTCTCAATTTTCAAACTAGAACTTACACGTTTCTCTGCTCTGTCCTTCTATTTATAGAACTCCTTATTTGTCCCTAATTGTTACAAGATTTTAAGGAAGATGAAAAAAAAATAATTTCAGGATGCTACTCATTGTGCTTATTTGTATGTTACTTCTTCAACTGTATAAACTTGTCAAAAAATTCAATGTGATTTGAATGTAGTCTGTTGATTTTTCTTCCCCTGAGATTGCTGTTTTTGTGCATTAGATTCATACTTGTCCACTTGACAATAATTTCTTATTAATAACTTCTCCAGACACTTCTGGATCAGTTCCTCTTAAGGTAACTGGTTTTGTACCATTTTGACTTGTAACATATCTGTTTGTTCACAGGCTATTCATCAGGCTGTGGTAAAGGTGGATGAGACTGGCACTGAAGCAGCAGCTGCCACAGGCATGGAAATAGTGCCTATGTCCGTTCCCGTTGTCATTAGAATGAACAGACCCTTCTTATTGGTCATAACTTTAAGGGACAACATACTGTTCATGGGAAAAATTGTGAACCCTCTGGAAAAAGATTAAGCTAATATACACATTAGGTATGAAGTTATCACCACCGTTAAATCCAGTGTTTCACCTGATGCTCATGGCATGGCTATAGAGGGCTCTCCACCCAACTATGTTATTCACTCCTTTTCCTTTTTTTTTTTTTTTTTTTTTTTTTTTTTTTTTCTTTTTTTTTTTTTTTTTGTAGATGAGACACTTCATCAATTTAAGTTGTCATAGTTGCATATTTGTTTGGACCTTTTTCTTTTTTTTTTTTTTTTTTTTTTTTTTTAAGATGAAGGTTGCATCCGGGCAAAATTATCGTTAGATCTGGAACAGAATAGGCCCGTGTAATAGTGACGGCACAGATAAATTTTCAAACAGGGAAGATGAGGAGCATGTGAGTGGAGAGAATTGTGCAACCCTGCTCCTTCCCTCACAATTGTGGCTGCCTTCTCTCTTTTTTTTTTTTTTTTTTTTTTTTTTTGGCATTGATTGACAAATGGGTGTAAGTTATGGCACTTAGCTACTTGTGCCCATTTTCCTACCAAGTCTATTATAGCTTTTAATGTACATAGTGCTTACTACCTTGCACAGTGCTATTTTTCAGTGACTGTTACTTCATTGCATCTTGGCTGTTGTGGTAGCTTGGCTGCTACAAAGAGATCACGAGAAAAATGTATTTTTCCCTTGCATGTATACACTATTCTGTCCACTGTTTCTGTAAGACTTTCCAGTCCATACTTGTTCCAGGTTAAAAATGTCAGAATTGAGTCTAAGAAAGGAAGATGTAGATTAGATCTCTGCAGTTCAACTCCCTGGAGCAAACTTTTGTGAACCAGATACACAGCTTACAGCAGCCACAGAATTTCTTCCAGTTGCTGCCTGAACCTAAACCAGCTTCTAGAGGAAACACTAGCCATCTCCACAAGGTGCCAGTGCCCATAGAGCAATACCATCTGGCCCTGTGAGATCACCCACGGTAGTAAGCACCACTGCAGTATTGTTTGTAGGATAGAGCACCCTACTGGTAGCACCTTATACCCCATTGGTGACTTATACCATGTCTTTTGACATGAACCCTTCTGTTCCCAGACTATCCAGTAATATGATATTGGTACTCCATTTCTCATCTGCTTCATGGTTAGTATAACAGCAATATTATAGGATATGTTTTCACTATTAGGATACACGGTACCGAAAGTCACATTCATAATGTACATGCTTATTTATTTTTCCTTTTCTGTCTACTTTTACTTCTTCTTTCAGAACATCTATCAGTGTTTTATTTCTGCACCCATGTTCATGATATATATCTGATCTCTGGTTGCAGGAAGGGTAAATTATTGACTAAAATGGGTTTGTGTGTTAATGGGTGTTAAGCATTAACAACAGTCTTTGTACTGTCTTGAACTACACAGAAAAATGTACTACAATAGAAGAAAAACAATGAATAAATATGACATTAGAAGTCTCCAGTTTTGCTATTTTTTTTCCTGTAATTCTGAGCTATAAATTACGAAGTATGGTTCAAGCAGGATTTTGACCAGTATTTCTTATTGGCAGTTGTCCATATAGTGCTCGTATACACTAATCACCATGGTAATACCAGTAATGATCTTAAGAAAGCTCACTCTCTTTGGTCTGAGCAGAAAATCCCTGTTCAGTGCATAGCACTGTTCAGTGCATAACCTCCCTAGGTTATTTCTCCTAGGAGGAGAAATTGCTGAGAGGGTTGGACATTCCATTGATGAAGCAGTGTTTATTTGAAAGGCAATGTACAACGTGTGCTTATTCTATTTTACCAAATTTTTAGCTTCATATGTGCCTTTCATCATATCTATTCTGAAAAAGTCTCTCTCAGCTCTCTCTGAGAGCTATGTTATGACATTTGGTATGTGTATTGAGCTCTGGACCTTGTATCTTCAGGTACCTTATTCCATAAACAAAATATGGTTGCTCTTAACTTCTGTATTGAATTGATATCATCAACAACATAGATCACAATATTTAAAAAAATATACTTTTAAGGATTTCTAAAGAAAATTGAGATAATTTCTTTAGGATCTATCAGCTTGTTGTAGGGAAACTATTTCTTAATAAAATCATAGTGATACAGCAGGGAAGAAAAACTCATCTGTGTGGTATTCAAATTGGACAATAAGGAAAAATAGACTCATGGGCTCCCAAAATAAAGTTAGATATACTCAGCTTTGTCTCTGATCACATCACTGGATCTATAGATAATCTTTACAGAGGGCATTTTTCTACAATTCTTAGAGAGCTTTTAATTCTGCCTTTATCTACGCACACTGCAGATCATTCCAGGTCACAGTATTAAGATATAATCAAATATTGCAGCTTGCTTTCCTTAAAAATATGTAGCAGTAATAGATGTACACACCCCCCCCCAAAAAAAAAAAAACCAAAAACAAAAGTCACCACCACCACAACAAGAAATCAAACCAAACCAAACAGAAAAAAAAAAAAAAACAAACCAAGAAACTTCAAAAAGAATGGTAAAAAGTAAAGAAAAAAAAAAGATATATTAACATGTTAATGAGAATTATGAAGAAAAATTTCAGAAAATGGAAGTTGTGATCAAACTGGGGAAGTTGAACTGGTGAATGGGACACCAAAACACAAAATAAAAAACTGGAATAAGACAGGAAAAAAACAGATTTGAGAGAGGAAAAAAAAAATTACAGAAGTTCTAGCTGCTAAATAATATATTAGTTTCCATAGACATCAGAAACCTGCCACAGAGCCTGAGGGGCCAACTCGTGTTCAAAGTGTACAAAGGAGTGTTCAATGGGATAGTGCCAGAGTAGAAAAGTTCAATCCTTTCCAGATGTATTTCCATTGCAGTGGTTGAGCCTTAGGAAAAATTTCAAGTTGAATTAATAGTAGAAGAGATTTTAGGGCGGCGGGAAGGGGAGGAAAGGAAAGTAACAACAAAGTGCTAAGTATTTATGTAAGAGCTCTTATCTGTCTTAAGAAAAATGTTAGAACTTTCACTGTTCTGCACTACTTGGATTGGTTTCTATATCAGAGTGAAAAAAGTTACGAACGTAATATTAAAAAAAAAAACTTTGCATGTAAACATGTAGTGAAATGAAGATCACATAGCCCAATTTTTGAATTTTGGAAACTAGAATTTGTCGTCATGTGAATACATATGACAAAACATTCAAGAATTAATATGGCTTTGCTGAAGAATTCTTTGAAACTGTTGATATGTGTGTGGACTGCAGATTGGTCGATATATTGCAGGAATTCTTCATAAGGATCTTTAAAAATATATAAGCTAGGAGCAGAGGGAAGATCCTTCTGTGAGTCTATAAGCAATAAGTTCAGGAAATCTCTCAGGGAATTCGGAGATCATTTCAGAATGGAATGAATTTCGTGGTGATTTTGCTGATGGTTCCACCTTCTTCATGGTCTTCAAAAAACTGTATATAGGGATTTCATTGTACTGAATGACTGGCTGATAAAAAGGCATTTTATTGATAAATAATAGAAAAGTTTTTAATTTGGTAGCATCTGATAAAAAACAGTGTAGAACATCTTTATCATCTCAATTTGAAATTGCCATCAAAGCAAAAACATTCCTGAAAATGTTCTAACTTCTTTGTGTATGTTTCCTTAAATGGAAATAACATCCTCAGACAAATTCCAAGTTTTTCCGAGAAAAATATGTTAAGGGAACTGTAATGGGCAATAAGCGATGCAGGCACACTGAAGAATCTGTCTACTTGCATGAAAGTCCTGAAAGTCTCTCAGTACAGAAAGAAATGAAGTTTGTGATGTACTTTGTACTAAATGAGTAATTTTCAGACCATGGATTTGTAGCTCAGTTATGAG
Organism: Meleagris gallopavo; assembly: GCF_905368555.1. NCBI lineage: Eukaryota > Metazoa > Chordata > Aves > Galliformes > Phasianidae > Meleagris > Meleagris gallopavo. Next base: position 45,388,553 of record NC_139408.1, on the reverse strand, counting down.
CTTACTGTCATCAAAAAAGCAGATATCAGGATTCCCATCTCAAAGATTTGATAGACTTGGTTTTTATAGTAAACTATGAAGAGAAGGGTAAAAGATTTTCCTCCTTTGGAAATGATGCATCTTCTTAGGCTTATCCTGGCTTGTTGGATTCAGTTTCTGGTGAAGAGATCCTAGTTGCTGTGCTTCAAATCTTACCTCAGAAGGCATCTTAATAGTTCAGAGGTCTCCAAAGAGCAAGGGATGCTAATTGTCATCTATGCTGTAATATTTGGGTGTTGGGTTTGAAGTTACAGCAATTAAGAGTGTGGAGGCGAATTAGAAAAACAAATGTGTTTGTTAAGAGATTTATTCAATTATAATTAGTAGGAAAGCTGGAGCATTCACAAAGGCTGGAGACCAGTTCAAACAAGTTTCCATAATCCCCACCCGCCTAAACTCAACCAAAGGCACTAATTTAATAACATTGCATCATCCAGGAAAAAAACAAAACAAAACAAAAAAAAACAACACAACAACACAAAACAAAACAATGCACACACACACTCTCACTGCCTAATCAATGAACTTGAGAGCAGGGCACTGTCACCTAGTTCTAATGACCTAATTACCCTTTTCTGGTCTTTACATCTGGGTCCTATCTCACTGACCCCAACCCTAGGACTGCTGTAATGCTCCGCTGCTCTGTGGAGGAACACACGTGGGTACTAAATGAATATCAATCCAGGCTTTCCTTCATCATTAAAAGTTTCGATGAAGGATCTCGTTGAGATTTTTTAGGAAATGCTTTCTCCGTGATTCTTCTAAGGGCTCTGTTGGCCAACTCCCTCCAAGAGTATGGAAGGAATGGAGAAGAGAGACTAGGTGCTACAAGGAGATGAGAGTTATCTGTTGATGAGAGTGACTTGTTGAAAAAGAATGTTAGAACTGATAAGAATATGTAGGATGCAACACCAGATAGGTCAAGAGGTTTTTTTTAGAGAAATTCAGGTTCAGTATCAAATAGTCACAATTCAAACAGTTTTCTGTTAAAATTAACTGATTTGAGGTAATTATAATGCATAATTCTGTGGAACAATGGCTCTTTATGGTTTCAAGTAGTGCTTTTATAAGTCACATGATGTTGGCCTAAATCTTCCTACATAGCTAGAAGTTATAGTCAGAAGAAAGCTGAATTTACTCTATAACTATTCAAAACAAAACTGAAAGCTGACACCTTTCTGTGTTTTCTACTAGATGGATTCTTTTTTTTTTACCTACATTTCCAATTAAAATCTTCTGTATGAGTAGAGAGACTGACTGGGAGAAATAAAAAAGGCAAATTACCTTTGTGTCTAGCAACCGCATTCTGTGTCCTTTCTTTGGCTGTTAGCCAAAGTCTATATCACGTGCCTGGGCAGCTCTGCTTCTGAGTCACACAATAACGCCATTGGTATTTACTTCAAGCCACTTTGATCAGCCATACTTGATCAAAAGCATGGCTAAAGGTAGGCACTCAATTTGGTATTGCTTAGAAGTACAAAGGAGGTATAGGAAGCAGGTCAGCTGAGATGATCCCAGATAGTGGGGTCAGTGGACCAACCTGGAAGATGAAGAAGAACATTTTAATGAAGGCTTTCAAAATAATGAAAGTTGCTTAAGTCTTGAATTAGTCATTGGAAAGATTCCTGTTAACTATATTTTCATGTTGTATAGAAACATATTTATTACAATTTTAAGTACTATATTACTGCTTGAAATCCATAATTAATTGATTATTTTCTTTCTTTCTTTAATTCAAGAACATTATTAGGAAAGAAGGATGGGCCACTGATTACAGCATTTGGCTGGGACCTGGAAGTTTCTGCTTTCCTTCCCAGCTCAGCCACTGATTCAGCCCATATAAACTTAGCTTCCTGCCTGCATATAGCTACTGACAAAGGATGACAGTCCTTCCATTCTTTGTTTATACTGTCAGTGCAGGATTCTGATGCCAAACTGTAGATAAATAACTTGAGCTTAAAAGCACAACATCTACAAAAGATTGGCAGTAAGAGAAAAGGTTCAGATGAAATGCTCCCAACTGACAGGGTCTTTACATCAAAATAGAAGGTGAAAAAGCCTTCCATTTTAAACACAACAGTTATATACATCTTTATTTTCTTGTACAGTACACTTGTGCTGAACAGATAACAAATATTTGCATTTCTTGGTCATGAAATAAAAAGTTTTGGTAAAAACATAGGCTCAGAGTGTCCTGTGATGCATACAAATTATTACTATTCGCAGTTTATTTGTGTTTTGTCATCTCCTTCTGTGTTGCTATGCAGGTAACACCTCTTGGATGCCTGTTGTAAGCACATCAGCACATTAATTTTAAGGAAGTTTACAACTGAAGAATATTTCCAACTTCACTTTGAAGCTATATAATTGAAGCTGTGGTCCTGTAGATCACTGGTTTTCAAACTGTGTATTACTGTTACTAAGGAAAGTGACATGGTCTGAAATTGATAAAAGATAACCTTGTTTTCATTAAACACCATAGAAGTAAAATGATGCTCAAGGCCACTGACAGCAATTTTGTATTTTCATACTGTTTTTCATCTTATTTAAATGAAGAAACTTAATGTGTTATACTCACCTAACTTAGTGAGGAAACTGAAGTCCAACAGTTAGTGATGTTTCCAAAGTTAAAGCTCAGCTGCTCAACAGAGCTGGCAATTCTTCTGGAATTTTCAAAACAGTACTTTGCTCCTCAGGCAGTCCATCCCAGCCTGAAGTCACTCCAATATTTTCAACTTTATTTGGACAATGAAAAGTATTCCTGAAGATCTTTATAATAAGTAAGATTTCAACCTTTAGTTTTTATTTTATTTTGTCAACTGTTTTGAATACTTTTTCCTTTCTTGGAAATCGTTCAAACATGAGAATTTCAGAATACTTTTTTTTTTTTTTTTTTAACAAATACTACTATTACACAAATACACAAATCTGAAAAGAATCTCCACAGAGAAGCTGCTAAACATAAAAATAGTGAAAAACTGACCATCTTTTAAAAGAATTTGAGGTCTGAATAAAGGTTTCTAATGCTAGAACATGCTCTCTACACTTCTGCTCCCTTTCCAGGAGGGCTCCCATCACGTGCAAAATTCTGTCTTGTACACCAACCTGCACACTTTTGAAGCAGCATTAGGAGGTTTACTTGTTACTGCTGTGTAATACATATAAGACACCTGCTACATTGTAGTAGGCAATCTGTAACTGGAGTTGATCTTGTAACCTAAAAGCTGGAAATTAACGTATAGCTATCACTGCAGTGTTTAGGTCCCTCCAAAGGTAATGCCTCTTATTTATTTCATAGAAAGTAGAGCAGTTCCAAAGAATAAAATAGTACTATTTGATAGAGAAAATTCTCAGCTACAAAAGCCTATTTTTTTAACATAGTCGCCACCATTAGCTATGTGTTTTTTGCCAAAGGTTTACAAGAGCCTGTATGTCATGATCATAAAAATCTGCAGCAGTGAAGATGACCTGCCATCATTATTGCCACTGCTGAAACGCCCTACCCACTGCCTGCCTCACTGTGTTCACATCCACTTTTGGTCTCCAGAAACACTCAGCAAGTTTGAAACAAAAGAAACTGTCAGGAATCTGTTTGCAAAATGTCATTAAATGCATGAAATGTATAGTTAGATTTCTCCTAAAGATGTTGAAGTGTGAGACGGGGTGTGGAATACATACAGATATACATGAAGTGCAGAACAATAACATAGATTACATAGTTATGTAGAATTTGTAGCAAGTTGATTGTGGTCTTAATTATCAGCAGTAGTAAACAACACATCTTTGATTATTTAAGTATTCTGGAATTTTATTCCCATTACAAATAATTAAGAAGCAGGATCTACTACAGTAGAGGAATGACCGCTATGAATCCAGTTAATGTGGTTTCATGACATAGTTTGAGAGCTGAAATTGTGATTAGCAGGAAGGTGTTACTGTTACTGGCTCATGGCATTGAAGGTCACACCTGGCACACAAAATTTTAGTTTAAAATTGATGTTGCATCTTATTTTGCTGTTATAAATAAATAGAAGGGAAGTACCTTGTTAAAATTTAGCCCATCATCATTGTAAACTAGACAGTAATTACAGACCTTCCCAAATGAAAAGAAAACAAGAGGTGTATATCCATTTTGTAGCATAGTTTGTCCTTGACAACCATGACCATTTGTTCACCTAGGCTTTGACAAGTAAAACAATCCCTGTGATTGTGAGCTTTTGCAGCTAAAATTAGAGGAAATAAGTACAAAGAAAAAGGAGGAAAAGAAGGAAAGAGAAAAACAAAGAAGGGTGAATGTCCAGACAAGATTTATCCATGAATGTTCTCTTTGTTTATCTATGTATTGACTAAATTATTTATGTGTAAGGGGAAAGTGGTCACAAATAGGGAAATATATTTCACGTGACCATTGATGTATCATTACTACAGTCAGACAGAGAGTGTACAGACAATTTGGTGTCCATACTCAGTTTCAAGATCAGGAGGAATATTTGGCTGTGATCAGACTTTGGGGGAGCACTGAACTGCAGCAAAGTATTTTGCTGACTGTTGACACTAAGCATTAGTTCCAGGCAAAAATAGCTGGTTTTCGGTAGGGTCTCAATTACACAATGTTAACGCTAAGCTCCTCCACTTCATCAGGAGGAACAGACAGAAAATCACAGTCACTGTTCAAAAAGCTTCAAAAATTTTTTGGCTTGACCAAATTGCAGGAACTATGTTGGGAAATACCATGTAATCAATATTTGCTCTCCTCTCATCTCACCTCCATCTCCATCCCGTCTTTTTGTTGTTGTTGTTCTATTCCATGCTATATCGGGTCTGTTTAATATTTAACAGTGGAAATTAAGCATTAAGATGATTTAACAGTACAAATAACAGTGTGGAAAAAAGCGTGGTCTGCTGACTGCAGAAGGGCTTCTGCTTTTCTAAGTACTGCAAAGACACTTTTCTTAAAGACTTGAAAGTGATGCTTTCTGTGCTTGGTGACTTTTCATGTTAGGTTTATTATACCTGTGTTCTTGTAAATTTGTTATGTGTGGATGTTGCTATGAAATATTAATTTGTAAGTAAGGGACCAGTGGGACCTACTGGTCTAAGGGAATACAATCTGAAGTCAGAATCAAACAACAAAGTCATGGGGACTTTTAAGGAGGTTTGCAAAGCAGAATGCTGATGAAATCACAGCTATGCTGTGACTCAAAATTAGCATCATCCCACTAGTGACTGAACAACTAGGTCCACATACAAATTCTTCTGTTGAGTTAATATATAAACCAGACAAATTGCTAAGGCCATGCTCTCTAGTAAGGACTGTTTTGAGTGCAGGGGTGGATGAATTTAAATTTAATTGCATCTATTATTCTCATAGACGAACTAAACTGCAGTTTAGCACAGAATTGATTTCTGAATTTCCAATTAAAAATACATCCCAGAATTAATAATGTCTTTATGATTTCTTGGCTAACCAAAAAATCTTAGTGGCTTGAATTTTCTAATTTCAGAATGTTAAAGTTAATATGATTAACATCTCTAAAGAGAAAGTTATGTGGGGAAAACTAGGTGACAATATTTCAGTTCTGGCATTCCAAGTTTTAGTAGAAGTAATGCTAAGAGAGGTTTTGGAACCAGCCTGTTATCAGTAGAAGTTAAGAACAAAGTTATGCCTAACAAATGCAGTTAATCCATATTCTTTACTTCAGAAATTCTTTCCAATTTAGGTTAATTCATATATGGAGGCAATAAGTGGTCATGACAGACAAAAAAACCATCCTGTTTTTCACTTAATTTCATGATTTTTCAAATAGCTAGGGAAGGATAGTCTATGACAAATAACAAATACTATTGAAAGAAACTGTGCACGATGTTGTTTCTTCATTTATCTGGAATATCGGAGGATTTTATTTCATTTTTTTCTGGAAGAAAGGGAGAAAATTCTGATTAAAATAGCTGCTAATGTTTGATTCACATTTCCGTCTACATCCATACTACACATTTTTTGTTAGAGATATTAAAATTTAACATGATCTCATCTCACTGCAGGTCACAGCAGTTGTCAAATACAGTGAGCATATTCCAGGAAATGTAAGATCATAGATTTAGTATATACATTATCTATAAACAAACCAAGACAAAACAAACAGTAAAAACCACCATACAAATAAAGAAATAAATAAACTGGTTAATTGCCAAGAATCCTGCAACTACAGCAGCTAACAGAAACTTTACCTAGATCTTGTTTAGAAGATAGGTAGAGTGGATCTGGGAATGAACAAGAGACCAACAGGACCTCACCTTATTAAGAATTTGGAAAATAAATTCCTAGAAGAGAAGAATTCTAATAGACTTTTGGTTGGAAACAAGAAGAGTAATCGTAACAATAGAAAAGCTGGAGAAAAGATTTTATGTCAAATCTGTGAGGTAAAAAGAAGCTTATTTTCATAGATTCCTCAATTCTAAAAAGATCTGATGGGGGATACCTCCACAAAATAGAGAACTAAATTCAGTAGACTAGAGACTTGTTCCAGCTGCTCTGAAGGACTGCAAGCTTGTGTGAATCATTCCATACCAGCATTAGAAGAAAAAACTCACCCATTTCTAAGGGGATTATTCTAGAATATCCTTTGATTTCTGAATGGAATGTGTTCTCCTTTTGCCTTCATGGACTCAGGTACTTCCTGCTGCTCTAGAGGGAGCCACATATCCTACGAAGCTGTGGCTATCAGGTTATCAGGTGAGAGACGCAGTCCCTTTAACAAATTAGAAGCATTTGTTGCATACCCTGAAAGAGAGGATCTCTCTGTTCCAAAAAGTCCCTCACTCTCTGGTATTTCCCATATCTTTATACCCAGTTTTGAGTGCCCTGCTGCCATAGTATCAGTTTCTTCCAGGTTTTTGCCTTGCATTTTGCCTTGAACTTTATGTAGATGTACGTGAAGCTTTCATCCTTCACTTATCAGCTGTGGCCAATGACTGGCCATGAGTTAGCAATGATGAAGTAAACAGGAGTATGAACTTAGTGTGCACTGAATAGTTATGATAACTGATTGTGAACTGTCTTGAGATTCTTTGTGTTTTCCAAACTGCATTTAGGTGGTACTTTGGAGTATGAAAAGTCTTTGAAACCCACACATCTTTTTACTTCATAACAGTGTGGTTTGTTGTTCCTATATGATCCAGGAAATAAAATATTATTATTAACAGAGATTATTACGGACTTTGACTCTACACTTTCATTACCAGTAGGGAAGAAAATTATCTTTTCAGAGCAGTTACAGTAGAAATTATGATTTTACTGAACCTGATGTTTTCCTCAAGATCTTAATTGAATTTAATAACGACACAATATTATTTACTTGTCTACTTTAAATATTTTATGTAGTTGGATATTTACAGTTGTGCTATATAATATTTATCATGACAAACTATTCATTATTTCTTACTACCAAGCTCATCATTACCTTGTGCTCATCTAATGGTTGTTTATTTTATGACAGAATGATTTGAAAAGAAAACGAAGTATCACCTGTACCTGTGTTTATTCCTTGCCGGTCTGTGTTGTCACACAGTGTCACTGTGAAAATGTTTGCCATAAAGTCAATAATACAGATCTACTTGATGGAACAAAAAATATATTAAAGCATAATGGTCAAAAGCAAGGCTCCAAATACACAGATTTTGCATTTAGATTTTACAAGCAGACTATATCAGAAGAGGATGATAAAAACATTTTCTTTTCTCCCATAAGCCTCTCCACTACCTTTGTTAGCTGTTGGTTCTAAGTCAACCACCCTGACCCAGTTTTTGGAGGACTGGGCTTTGGCAGTCTGACTGAGACTTGCATACACGATATGCACGAAAATTTTCATAAACTTTTAGCAGTACTGAACTGTACTGATGTTAACATCACATTAAACATAGGAAATGTTTTCCCAGCTATTTGTTATGAACTACAGGAGACATTTTTACAAAATATTCAACGATTTTATGATGCAGATTTTTTTCTACTGATTATCATAAATCGGAAGAAACTAAGTTGCAAATCAAAAACTATGTAAAGGAAAAAACCCAGGGGGAAGTTCCTGAATTAATTGCTCATCTTGATGCAAATACTATATTGGTTCTTGTTTATTTTAAAGGTACGAAACCAAATATTATATTCCAATGTATGATTTTGAAGCAAAACAAAGGAACTGTAGGGAAAGATCTAAGCTGTGGAGGACTTTCAAAGTAAGGATTATATTTTGTCAAAAGCAAAGTGTCTGATTTTTGAGAAATTACTTGATTTTGGCCTAGTTTGTCCAAAATTTGTATGTAGAGAAATCTCACTCTAGTTGGCTGCCTCATAGACACGGACACCTCATAGCTTGCAGTACCACTGGTCTGTGACATAGAAACTAAGGATGTTTCTGAAATGTCGATATTGTGCCAGTCAATCTATTAGGGGACTGACATCCTTGCACTGTCAGAATCTCTAGTACAACGATAGATCTATTAGATATGTTGTGTAAAATGTTGGGACCTAGGTTGAGGATCTGTTCTTCTGAAGCCCTGCTTTGATGCTAGAATCCTTCATTCTTCTGAAGAACTCCTCATCAGGACAAGGGCAGTCAGTGTGCATCTGGTCTGGCGCATCTCCTAACATGGGAAAATGGAAGGGCAAGAAAAGCATAACGTAATCCTGTGGCCAAGTCTTAAAGTAGGCGCATTTAAGTAACAAAAGAAACAAGAGATAGGGAAGTATGGCTACAACAGAAGCAAGATTCTCTTTCTCAGCTGGTCCTGATCAAGCTTTGATTGTTTTTCAGCAAGACAGGACTTTATGCTAAACTTACTGCCCAGCGAAAATGGGCAGTAAAAAATCGTATGTTCAGCAGTATGTTGAAGTGATTTAGTAATATTCCTCTCTCATCAACAGTTTCTCAGCTTTCTCACATGTGGTCTGATTCATATTAGTCATTTTTATGATATTCATATGATCAAGTGCAACATTGTCTCCTTCTCCTCACTAGCTGCCTGGGGAAATTGTTTTGATTCTGCAAATACCCATGAGGATGATTTTTTTTTTTTTTTTTTTTTTGTGAATGCAAATGAATGTGCTAGAATTAACATGATGCAGCATGAGAGTGATTACAACAGCTAGTATGACCAGGATCTCTCTTATGAGGTGGTAGAGCTGCCTTACAAGGGCACTGCACAAGCATTGCTCAGTCTGCCTGATGCTGGAAAGATGAAACAAGTGGAAAATGCTTTCTCTAAGGAAACAGTGGTAAATTGAAACCAGGTAACTCTAGGTAGTTTAATTATTATATTTTAGGAAACAGTATTAATAGAATGCATCAATTTCAGATCTCCTTCTCCTAGATTTAGTGTAGTAATTTCATAAATGGGATTTTAAATTATTCCAAAGATAACCCAGAGAGGAGCGTGACTGATTAGCAACTGCAATCTCTCTGACTGAAAGAAGTGGACATGGCCTTGCAATGATTAACTCAAGACTTATTTGGCTACATTTTGGTTACTATACTTCTTTATTTTTTTTTTTTTATTGTATGTTGTTAATAACTAATTCATTTGCTTCACCCTATCCTAGATTTTGTTCTCCTTTTCCCTCCTTTTGGGCTTTCTACAACTGGTCTGCTTTTTCTCTGTAGTCTTCTAGCCACAAAATTCTGCTGGGGACATATGTCTTGACACTGGGATGAAAGAGTGACAATGAAGATATTAGTTTGTTTTTATTCAAATGTAACTAAAATCAAAGAAAAACTGTATGTACAAGAAAATGGATTGGGCATCTCTCTGGGTGTCCACACATAAATGCTACCAGCAAACACATTAGGAATTAGAAGAATACTATCAACTGTCATTGAACTCCATTCTATCCAGCCTTCTGACTGAAACAAGATTACAGTGCTTTACCACTGTTTTGTTTTCTTTGCTCAACAGAAGATTACATAGGCACTTGCCAAGGATTTCCATTATTGGGTCTTACGATGTCAAAGATTTCTTCATGGAAATGGGCATTACCGATATATTCTCTAGTAATGCTGATCGGTCTGGAATTAGCAGCAGTTGTACACTGCAGGTTTCACATGCGAATGGATGGACAGATCCAGTGATGGGGTGGCTGTTAGTGTTTCTGATCAATTTTATAAGCGAGCCCTGGAACAATTGATAAAGTATTGCCAGTGAAAGTCCAAATCATCTAAGAAAGTAAACAACAGTTGTCATCCCACTATACTCAGGACTGGTAAGCCTGAGTCTTCTCACCAAGCTCTCCTTATTCAGTCCTGCCAAGGAAAACACTCCTTGCAATTTATTGGGGATTCACTATTACAAGAGAGTTTGGTCCAGAAAAGAGGTGATCTTCACCTCCTGTTTGTTGTTGTTTGTGGTTCTGTATAGTATCTCCACAACATTTGTTCCTTTTCCCTCCAGGCAATTCATAAGGCTCTGCTGGAATTTGATGAGACTTGAACTGAGGCTGCAGGATAATCCTTACTGAAGATTCACTTCCTTATATTACCACCAAATTCAACAGACCCTTCATTGTGTTGATTTTTGACAAAGCAACCAGCACCAACTTTTCATGGGGAAAATTGTTGGTCCTACTGTGAAGTAATTGCTGGGTTACTGGAAGTGCACTTGGCATGAGTTATAATGGCAGCCGTGCTTGCACACTGGACTGATTAATTTTGCCACTGGTTGAGAAATATTTAGAATTAAATGAAGAATTTCAGTAGAAAATTGATAAACAAACAAACCAATGAATGGTTTAAAAATATAACATTTTCCACTGCTGAGTAATTCAAGTTATCAAGAAATTCTACATATTTTCCTTGGAAGAGAGATTTTTGTAAAGAGTTTTGTTGTTTCAATAAACATTTTCTCTCTTTAAGCAGTTCTGTTAGACCACTTTCAGTTTTGAGTTATTCAACACAAGCTTTGCTCCAGTGGGTAACAAACCACTTATAATGCAGCTATCTCTATCCTGGGATTGCAGATATCAGTAGTCACCCGAGGTAGTCCCTACAGAGTTCTTTCTTCTTTACCTATCTCTTTGCTGCCTAGTTTGTTGTTGTTATCCTTCAATCAAACACTTTGTCAATGTCATTCTAAAAAGACTTTAACAACAAAAAAGAAAATTCTCAGGAGAACAGACTCATTCTACTGTAGCACTGTGTCTTTTTCTAGTCCACAGTGTCATCAAAAAATGATGAAAGATGGCGACATTAAGTATAAACTGTCAAAGAATCGTCCTGCAACAATGTTGTCCATGAACTATTGCTATGGTTGATGAATAAAATAAGCATTGATTTAAACCCATCACTAACTCTCACTGTCTTCAGTCTCTTGCTATAAATCTTTTAAAATCAACACAGACTTTCAGTCACACTTATTAACATAGTAGGCTGGATGTAAATATGTTCTAAAGACTGTAAAGGAGTCCATATTTTCTTATATGGAGACAGAAGTTCTTTACATTCTCTCCTTATGTACTTTCTTGAATAAAACCTATTTTCAGAAATCACATACACTCTTTCTTCTTTGCTGGTCAGCAGATCTCCCACTCTTACTGCAGAGGAGCAGTGGAGCTCAGTCTTGCTGATCTGTACACCAAACTCTTCATTGTGCAGTTACAGACCCAAGGAGAGTCTGACGCCTGCTTTGAAAGCTATTCTCCCACTTCACTACACCCTTTGATTCATGCCATTGCATACTGGCCCTGGATAAATGTTTTGCAAGTGGAGGCTAGTCCCTGGCCCTGGGAAAATGATGCTCTAGAATGTACATTGCTCAGTACTACGGTTGTTCTGGCAATGTTCTGCAAGCACTGAGAAGGCTATGTAAGCCCCACATCAACAACTCCCCATTGCTAATGAGGCTTTGACCTTCTGAACTGTACTCAAGAACTTGGTCCAGCCTCAGAGGTGCTTTACTGGGACTTATCGGTGTCTGTAGTGTGGGCTTAGTGTATGGGGGACAGCTATGCTTTTGACTCAACAGACTTGGAGGCTCCTATCTTGTTTGTAAAGAGGAGTCCTTTTGCTCCAAGCAGCAAGAACTCCATGGAAGCCCTGAGCTATTGCTTATGCTGGAGTGATACCATCTCTCAATGGATTGGGAGATAGTAAAAGCAGCAGATTTTACAGTATTGAGATCAAAGATAATTTGCTATGGTGTGAGGCAGCCTGCTCTGCAATATCTGTATGAACTCAAAAAGATCTGGGAGCAGTTCCAATGAGATCCCACCCTGATAAATTGGTGCACCAGCACTGATTACAAGGCAGGATGGTGAGATTTTTATCAGAGCAGGGTGGCAGAAAAACAGGTTCCAGACCTATTGCTAAAGAGAAAGAGGTTAGAAAAATTCCCATGGTTGCTGGGATAGAGCAGAGGCTTCAGGAAATAACACATGGAGCAATTTCCAGCCCCTTTTGCCTCCCAGGCCTTTGCTTTTGAGAAAAGAAACAAGGAGCTGAAGGAGGAGAGCTACAATGGGAGCTTTCACACTGGAGTGAGAGGAACAGGGCACTTTGCTGCTTCTGCCAAGAATCTGGCTTCCTATAGGGAGACTTTGAATGCTGGGTTTGGGAAGTATCTATCAGCACATGGGGCATCATCGCAACTTTCTTCCAGTTGAGAAACTTCACAACCTAGAGAAGCAGGTTGGCCTGAGCAGTTACAGGACTGGGAGTGGGAAGAGAGATTGTCACAAAATTTTCTGCCAGGATAAGATGTGGAAAGAGCACAAAACAAACAAGTCATTTGCCATATGAATGAAGAAGGAACACAAATACCTATAATTTACAATGTGAGCATTCATACAGTCTGGATACCTAAACGCACCTGGCTGATGTTATTCACAGCAAAGACCTGAGGATGTTCTGCAAGAATAGGAATAATTCTGTCAACGTTTTATGACATTTTGTCCTAATTCACAGAAAACCTGATCATATCTATCTGGCCTGTATCATCTGTCATTGTTGCTTTTGTCTCTCTTAATGGGTGATATGGAACGTTCTTCTTCATGCTAATTATATCAGTGGTAGAGAAAGAAACGGTGTTCTGACAGACAGGTCAAAATTTCCGTTTAAGGACTGTGTACCCATTTTATCTGTGATAAGCACATGTATTTTATGGACTCTTTCATTTATCTGTAGGTATGTCTATTAAATTCATTTTATCTTCCACTACAACAAAGCCTGACTTGATTAGTATGGCTCAATCTCACATTCATTCCTCCAGTCTGCACAACAGCTGGAACTAGACCAAGCCCAGAATGATGCACAGAGCTTCTATACACCCTACAAAGTATCATTCACTTGATTTGCTGAACTGACAGTCAGTAGAAGGGAAAGTACAACTTACAGTGTCTCTACAATACCCACCCTAGACAAATGAACTCCTGCAAGTCTGTTACTCCGACCTGAAATACTTACAGGAAGACCAAAGAAAAAAAACTTAAATAAAGAGAGCTTAGTGTCCTTGCAAGGGAAGATTCACCCACTGGTCTAAACCCCTGAAAAACAGCCTAGATGTGTGTAGACAGATCTTAGTGCCAAGTTTCTCCTGGCAGTCTCTAAGCCTTGTGGGAAGAGAGTAAATTTGTTCTGTCTGACCTTGTTTATGGTCCACTGTGGCTGTTTGCTGATGGGACAGTTTCTGTCAGTTTCTGTTCTGTCTACACTGCCCTTTGGCAGGGTCTATTAAATATGTAGTCATAAGCCACGAAGCAGCATGATTTTAGGGGTAATGCTGTCCATTGCTTTTCTACCTTTCACCAGCACCTTTCTCCTAGCAGCCCCTGCTGTGTAGTACATCTCTACCTTTACCCACATGGAACTGCTTTGATTAAACTCCTTGCACATATACAGTGGTGACAACATCCATTCCTTGTAAACTGTTAACCAACAATGACTGATACAGAAATATCCCTGGTATTTTCTCAGTCTCAGGTTTTACAGAGAATCTATTTTTAAATAAGGAAGTAATTGTGTTTTCCTCAGACTAAAAGTTTTAAAGAAAATGATATAATTCATCCATTTCATGTAGATGCCCTTGACTATGATTAATATCCTGGTTCCAAAAACTCAGCTCAGCACACATGTTTATGCAAATGACTTTGTTGTCTTTTCGTGAAAGAGAATTTCCATAATGAAACTATGTTTTCTGTTCAAAACTACTCCTACAGATGAATTTATCAGCAGTGAATTAGCCTGATTTATACAAATGACTCTTATTTATTTCTCTTATGTCTGATTGCATTCAGTTTCCATTCCATAAGTCATCTGGCAACAAACAACTTACGATTTATTACTTTGTGGTTGGAAAACTTATGTTAACATCAATATGATGCTCACATGGAAGGTCTGAAGAGCACTGTGCTTTGCCTGACTTTTGCAGCTGTTTTGTTAAGGAAAAGCTGCTATATTGTTTTCTCTGTCTCATGTGGGAAACGTGGACCAGGCGGAAGATGCTCTGCTGAAGGTAAATGTTTGAAGGAGAAAAACAACACTGGAAAATGATGTTTCATTAAGTTGTGATAAGAACTTCGGTTGCAGCTAGAAAGATTCTCAGAGCAAGAGAAAGTGTTTGTGCATGGCTATGTTTAAAGATTTAATGAAAAGTAGGTTTTAAAATGCATTATGAATGCAAAAATCAGCATATTACCTGGACCTCCTTTATACGTATATGTTGATATACTGTTCACACATATGCAAAGAGATCCTTTAGGCATCAAAAAAAAACACGCTTCATTTCATACATTCAAGAAACAGGTAAAGAAATGTACAATTTGAATTTATTTTCTGTTCCTTATATTTTTCAGGTCTGAGTCCTATCCCTCAGGCAAATCTTACGGAAGAGATTTCAATACATCTTGAATCCACCTGCCCTGATTGGAGATTATCACCTTACGCCAGTGCTGGACATAGTGCTGCGTGTCATAGCTTTGATATACTCAGAGTTGTAGCAGAGATGATTCAGAAGAGGCATCAAACAGAGGCAAATATTTTCCCATCCTTTTAGCTGCTTCTAGGTTGGTAGAATAGAGAAGACAATCCTGCAATCACAACAGAAAGGCCATGTAGGCATAGTTTCAATATCAAAGTGGTTTGTGGTAGTATGTTAACATGAGCTGCTGATAGAAATGGGATTTTGCTAACCTGCCAGAACATTAACTGAGAAGATAAGGTCAAACACACAGTTTGTTCTTTTTCCTCTGTTGAAATAAAGGAGAGGGCAGATGCAATAAAATATCACGGAATCTGTCAGAATCCTCAACATCCCAAAAGTTTACAGTGTTGAAGACTTTTTTTGAGGAAATGGATATGAGCAATGGAATCATATCATAAACTTCATTTTATAGAATATTTTCATTCAGAGCTAGCTGCTCTGACATCTTCTCTGTTATGCAAGCAGCATTAATTTATTTAATGACCACAAATGACAATATTTTGCAAAGGTTATTCCAAATGCTTTTTACCTATCCTTGGGAACAAAAAGCTTCATGGGTAACTTCAAAATGCCCACATAAGAAATTTAGTTACTGCTTGTATAAGATAATGTCTGCAGCAGAAAAATAGACATATATGACAGAAAATTAAATTTAATAGAAATGCTGAGTTTTTCTTCTGGCTGAAGATAACTTCATTCTAAAATGAGAACTTTATTCCTGCCTGAACTTGTCACTCTGAAAGTTGTCTGCATAAAAAACTGCTGTTAAGTTGCTTTCATTTCAGTATACCAGTTATGAGTAGTAACACCTCTGCAAGAAGACAAATTTGCAGTCTGATTCTGCTGGCCATTTTTCTGCAGGTGGATCGTCCAGCATAGAGCTTCACGTTCTGGAGAAAATCAAGGAATGGAAAATCAAGAAAATACCGTCTTCTGGTAAAATCAAGGAATGGACAAGACAGATTTTGTCACTTTTTGAAGCTAGAAAGATCAGTATCTGGATTGTTGTTGTGTCAGTAGGGATTTTGATTTTCTTTTGAAGTTTTACATGCAGAGTTTTTTACCGTCCTTCTAATGCAGGAGCTAGGGACTCTCAACTACAGCATGGAGAAGCCAGGTTCAAAGCCAACAAAAGGTATTTCTGAACACAGCAGAAAGTGTATGTAGAGTGGTACATTGCAATATGATCCTGCAACCCAAAAGTCTACCAGCTCAAAATGTGTTTCTCATGCTCATCTCTTAGTGCTCTGCTGCAGGACAGATCTGGGTACCACTGAGTGAGAACACTCAGACTCCAAGGAGTCCAAATGAGCATTGTTTAGCTATCTCTTGCACTGCAAAACTTTTCTTGCTGAGAAAGGACATGAACTAACAGAATAGGAAATGTTGAAAAAGGCTTGTTTACCCAGGTGCAGCAGACGTACTGACTGCTACAGGATGTAGAAAGCAATACTTTGTGTCCCTCTCCCACTACAGTGATGCTGGCTCTAGACAAATATGACCTGTCAACAGGTGCCTTTTCCCTTAGAAATGTATTTCTATACAAACGTTCACTGCTATATATCCTTACTGTTTCTATACTGAAGGTAGTGCAGTGGAAACTTAGGTCAACTCCTCTTCTTTGGCAAGCAAATGAATTTCAGTCCAAAACTTACAATGAACAACCATTCAAAGATGCATCATTTCATCACTTTCCAGTTCTGTAATCAACTGTTCACACTTGTAAAACCTTTCCAAAGTGGTTCTAAAGGACTCCGTTTAAACTCTCTTACAAACAATTACATATAAAGCACTTCTGGGCTGATCTGTTCTAGATTAATTATATATGGAAGTATCGCCAGTCTGTTTTTCCAAGGTGGATTCAAGATAATAAGAATTTCCAATCATTATATATCTAATTAAATGTGTATCATTTACCATGTTTTTACTTATCCTTGCTCAATTTGCCGACTGAATATTTTCTCAAACCTACTTTATTGCAGTTCTTCAATAGCTTTTTTTTATCAGGTAGATAGAGTAAATATGAGATTCGGGAGTGTTAGGCTTTTAGGAATTGATTTCTAAAATTCTCTTCTTCCATGGTATATCTCAGCTAATTCAATAGAAACTGAAATAAAACATATACTTTCTGGAAAGCACATATAAATAAAGCAAATGGTGATAAAAACAGAGAAATATCATTATTGAAAGATAATATAAAATATCTTGATTTTTCATAAGTAAATGTTGATGCTGAAAATATTAATGATAATGAGAAACAGAATCACATGAGCTGTGAAAGCTGAGACAATTTTACTGTCATTATCTCAAACACAAAGAAAACAAAACAACAGGCTTGGTTTCCAAAGGTAACAGCCTCAAATTTTCACGTTTGTAGTTACCCGCCTTCTCTTAGCAACCCGTCATAACAATGCAGTTTATTGCCAAATTTCAGTACAGCTTTCTTGAGAGGTAGGAAATTGAAAAACCATTATGCTACTATTTGAAAATTGGTGAAATCCGATTTTGCTCCTGCTGTGGGGGTGGCAGGCAAGACTTTTGCTGCTGTAAGTTTTGCTGGCAGCAGCTAGCAGTATGCACGTGGCTGAGAGACCCAAGTGCTATTTGGGGGCAAAGTATATATACATTTGTATTATGACTTACTGTGGGATGTGAAGTACTGTGTGTTGACACCATGCTTTTAACCTGCATTAGAATGGAATAGAGGGATAAACTCAGGTTTTTAATGTCATTAATTTATTTGGGGCAGTTTAGGGGCTAATGATAATAACAGGACAATTTGCCTCAAATGAGGAACTGGATTCTAATCTATCATAATACTAAAAGATGAGGCAAAGACAGGTGTTTCTACTTTTTCACCGCTTGATGGGAGGAGTCTGCAGCTACCTAAAATTTAAAATTTTCACTTCTAACGATACGTTCCATTCTGATGATGAGAATTCTTTTTGCTAAACTTGAGCAAAACTTTCTAAGTTTTAGTAAAAAAATGGTTTAGAAAGTGGAAATTTCCTCATATAAAATCCAGAAAATATGCAGTTTTTCAAGCACTCAAAGAAAATGCTTTTCTAGTGATTCTTACATTAATATAAGCTCATAACTAGACACAGTTTCTTCAGATTTTGTTCAATTCAAATCACGACGCATTAATTGTTGTCATTGGTTCAGATTTAACACAATAATGATTATCCATAGTGGAACTGCTCTCATACTACTCATATGACTAAAATTAGTAGCTCACATCTTACACAATCAAGTAGTACATTCAAAAACAATTCCTTGGACTTTTGTTTCCTCAGCAGCATGCTTGGAGACTTCCTGGAGGGAAATCTGTTTCCCAACTTCCAGGTTTATGCCTATATCATCTTAATGTTCATCCTTTAGGAGAACTAACTGTCAACAGGACAGTTAGATTAGTGCTATTCTAAGAAACTATTTAGGAATGATAAGTACAGAAAACCTTGAGATTAACATTACTGAGGATGTGTGCTCTGTTTTTCTACACACTGAAATATTATTTAGCCGGGGATTATTTTTCCTCTCTCCCTCTAATGTTTTGACAAGGTAGAAAAATAGATAACGAAGGGAAATAAAGTGTAGAGCTATAAAAATAAAAACAAACAAACAAACAAACAAACAAAAAACACATACCAGAAAACAGAGAAGAATAAATCTTGTCTATCTTGGGAAATTAAGAAGGAATTATATGCATTATTTTTTATACATCTAGTTTTTTGGCATAGTGAAACCTGGAAAATGAAGTCCTCTCTCTGGACAGCTTAGCTACTTGCTAGGCAGCTTGGCATCACTGAAATGCTCTCTCTTAATCCCACAGTGACTATAAACCATAATAAATGTGTTTTTGCTATTGCAAGCAACATATTCTTTCCTACTTTATATGTTCCTAGTTAGTATCAGAAAAAAGCTTGAATCAGACACAGCTTCCAGAGTCTCTGGGGCTGAAAAAATATCTTTTGATTATTGAGTGAAGAAAACAATAAAGAGTAACACAAAATGTAGCAATTCTCAGTAGAGACTATGGATACCTGTATTTTTCTGTTAAAGTTAAGATGTACTACAGCAATTCGTTGCGTGATGTTCTAGTAACACACTGAGAGACTGAGGGTATAGTTTTGTCTGTTATATACTAAAAAATGTTAGCAAAGTATTACAAGGGTTACAAGGCCAAACATTTGGGTTTTAGGAAATACCAGAATTAATACTGCCTAGCCTTGATGTAATAACAATGGCAAATGGAATAGGCATCACACATTTTACCATCTATATAATGACAGGGCTATAGAGATACTCAGAAGTCCTGAACTCTTGTCTCATTTCTGGGACTGGATATACTCTAATGGTTACTATGCTTCTATTCTGTACCCATGTCTGCCCACTCTTTTCTCTGCCTTCTCCAACATTTATCAGGATGTACCAGGTGTGCTTTCCCACCTTGTTTCCTGCCACACATTGAAACATAGGGAACTCAAATGTATTTTGGGAGGCATCACCATTATCGAGCACATGATCTATGTATAGTTGTGTCCAGTACCTATTCAAGTGCTCCTTTAAACAAGACTATGTTCCCAGGGTGGAACTACCAGTTGCCTACTGTTGCTCTGAATAAATTAGCATTGATTTCCTGGCAGCTGGCCAAGCACCAGCAGGTTTTTTGGAGTTACAGCTCATGCCTTTCACACAGCAGTGCTGATAAAGAAAGCTTTCCACCAAGCCCCTTTTTTCTTCCACACTATTCTTTTTATGCTTTTTCTGTCTGTTGGTTTTTGCTTTGTTTTGGTTTTTTTTTGTGGGTTATTTGTGGTTTTGTTTTCTCTAAAAACCAGGAGGAAAACTCTTCCACACCACCACTTCACTGTTACCCAGTCACAGGCTATGGTCATCAGCACCATCAGCATCACCTGCTAGAAATGTCTCATTAGAGTGGTAATGCCACATTGTCTGTTGCTGTTATTCACTAAAGAATCTAGAAACCATTACTAATTGCACACAATCTGGTCCCTTTAAGAAATCCCCTCTAGTAAATGTTACGTTAAAAAGAAGCACGGTAAGGTAGAAGGGCTTTACAAATCTAAAGGCAGCTTACCCTGTCACCGATAGAGAGATTATACCTCTGTCAGTAGCCTTGCCCCATTTTTTTTTTTTTTTTTTTATCTCCCCAACACTGAACTGAGGAAGATGATGGATGGGGAGGTTGTGCTCTTATGGAGCTGTAATGAGGTCTTCTTGCCATCTGCACCATGCCTAGGCTGCAGGCAATCTTCATGGGGATTCACCACCCTTGGCTGGAGCCATGATAGGCCCAGCTCTGTCAATATACCCACACAGCAAGCATCTCACAAGAACCCACAAACATGGTAACACCACAAGATATGGTCCCTCTCATCAGAGCCCTACCATCTGACAATATTATCTTGTGCTTGGATTGGACAAAATGTCTAAAACATCATTACTGCTTGCTGTGTATCCTCATTGATATTTTTTTTATTTGAAGTAATTAATGATTAACGGAGGTGCTCTGGTGAATCTTGTTCAATGAAGAGAACACTGGAGCAGATAAGGTGAATGTAGCAGGGTCCTCTTGTAGCACTGTAAGTACTCTTTCAATATTTTCTTGGATCATTTGGATATATCAGCTCAGGGGTTTGTGTTTTTGCCTGGGAAGGAAGTGTTTTCACATACAAGTAATGTATGCATAACAATTCATTATGAAAAGATTCAAAATATATCAAGGACAAACAAGAACTGCCTACTAGCACAGAAGATACTTCATCCAATTAAAAAATGTTTTGGAATTAGCAAAGATCCATATAGAGACTTTGCTGCTACATTGATCCAATATTTTATCTTTGAGAAAATGGCTTATTTTGTACTTTGTGCCTTAAACTGTACAATGTGTGTTTACATCACATTTTAGTTTAACACATATTTCATTATCTATTTCTCTGAGTAAGGGAGAAAAACTAATAGAGCTGCAGTAACAGCAGTATGAGGTATAAAAGTGACTCCCATCTCTTTTCTCTGGAGAAAAGGTCATAAACTTTCTTTGTGTCTTTTGTGTTATTTGTGATTTAAAAACAATGATAAACAAAAAAAACCCCACTTCTATATATATTTTACTGGTTATTATGATCAAAATTGTTTCTTTTGTGAGAGTATGTGGTAATGCACAGGTCATCTGGAGACATATTCATTCAGGGGGTTGCTGCATGAGGTATGTGAAACAAAAGGGAGGGATTTTTGAGAACAGATAGTTGTACTTTGAGAGCTTCATTTTAGTTGGCTGAAACATGCAAGCATGAAGAAATTTATTTCCCTGCCATGTTTGGTGTGTTTGTTTCTTTTCCAGGAAGGGGTAAAAGGAAAATGAAACCCACCTTCTCCTTGTGTTTTCTGCTGGCTGTTTTGTATTCTGTTGCCCAATGTCATCAGCGTCCTCGCTACCACAATAAACAGGACGATTCTAAAGGAGCACATTACCCAGGTAGCATTTCTCATGGGGAAGGAGTTTTTCCAAATAAAAACAAAACTTTTGTCAAAGTAGTTCACAGCAATGCTGATTTTGCATTTTCATTTTACAAGCTGGTTGCATCCGAAGCAACCGATCAAAATATCTTCTTTTCACCCATAAGCATTTCTGCTTCCCTTGCAATGCTGGCACTGGGTGCCAAGTCAGCAACGCTAACACAGATTCTGGAAGGTCTTGCCTTTAACCTGAAAAAGACTCAGGATCAGGAAATACATGAAGGTTTTTGTCAGCTCCTCCACATGCTGAACCGTTCAGATAGCAATCTTCATCTAAGCCTGGGCAATGCGCTTTTTATAGAAGAGACACTGAAACCACTACAGAAGTTCTTGGAAGATGCCAAAAGCTTTTATCAGTCTGAAGTCCTTTCTGCTGACTTTAACAACTCCTCTGGTGCTGAGATCCAGATCAACAGTTATATTGAAGAAAAGACAAATAAGAAAATTGTTAAACTAGTAGAAAATCTTGATCCTCTCACCACAATGGTTCTTGTTAACTATGTCTTCCTTAAAGGTAAGAATTACTGAAGGGTACAAAGATTGTAACTTAGACACACTTATTGCAGAGAATGAAGGAAAGAAACTGTAATTTGAGTATTTATTTTGAGGAAAATATGTTCAGTATCTAAAAATTATTCCAATGAAATCATGTACATGTGTTAAGAGTAAGGATGTCCTTACTTGTTTGAGTAAAAGACAGGATTGTTTTTAGAAAATACTTCAGTTGTACTTGGTAAATTATTTAATGTGATGACTGACTCATGAATTAGTAAAAGATGTAGTTTGCAGTATCGTTTCTCTGTAACTGTCTTCAGGCATCTCGGAAATAATTAAACACCAAAGGGTGCAGTTAATATGGTAAAAACAATGTTTGCTCTAATCAAAGGGAAAGAGTGGGACTAGATTCTATTTTATTCGTAATGAAGATTTGTCTTTGTATTCCATTGAATTATTTTTCTTCTTTTTTTGTCATAAGCTCATTGGCAGAAACCCTTCAGTGATTCATACACAAAAAAAGAAGATTTTTTTGTGGATAAGAAAACATCTGTAAAAGTTGACATGATGTATCGGAAAGGTTACTACAGAAATTACTTTGATGAAGAGCTGTCCTGTTGGCTGGTTCAGATTCCTTACAATGGAAATGCTGCAGCATTATTTGTTTTACCTGATGAAGGGAAGATGAAACAGGTGGAAGATGCTCTTTTGAAAAGAACTGTGTCCAAATGGGAAAAGCTCCTCCAAGATAGGTAAGAGATTTTCCTAGTGTGAGAGGTCACTACATCATATTTTAGCAGTCAGTAAGATTGAGCTTGAAAAGTCAAATTATTTTACAGAACTCTGTTCACTTATAAGTCCCTCTCTGTGCAGGACTTCCCCTTTCTTAGCTTAAAAATGAAAAATACATCTGGATAGTGAACAGGGCATTGGTCTTTTTATCCTCAGCATCGTGGTGATGAAGTTAAACAGAGGCTTGTTTTATACGGGCACTGTGAAATTTAAATGGAGTAGCTATTTCTGAGGTATTGGGTATTAGAGTGGTGAGGGCCTGGTGGGATCTGCAGTGTTGTGCATGAAAGATGAATTTTACTTATTTACTGTTACTGAAGCTGTTTCTGTGCTGGCCCATGTCATTTTTATGTTCAAACAGCCTTAGGACAACATGTCATGTTCTTATAAGATGCCTACTGCCTAGTGAGGCTTTGTTTGTAGCAGAGTTTACATACAGTTATGTCTTCTGTGAATCCTTGAAACCCACTGTGGATGTAGAAGTTAACATGGACTCATACTGCTCCAATTCCCTGCATTACATAACTATACTGGTAGAAAGGGCTATTTGAAACCTAACAGCAGACTTTTGTTGCTTAGGAAAAAAATATAAATGAGAATTGTCACTGAAGCGAAGCCATTGAAAAACATTACCTACATGACAATTTGTCCCTTTCGATGTTATATGTTTCAGAAAAATACACCTACATATTCCAAAACTTTCTATTTCTGGTACCTACGATGTGAAAAAGATAGTCAGAGAAGTGGGTATAATTGATCTATTCACTGAACAAGCTGATCTGTCAGGAATTACTGAGGATCCTGGACTGATGGTTTCAAAAGTAAGTCAGCACATGAAATACAGTGATCACAGAATTTTTTTATTTCTGGGAATCCATCACAGACATAAAACAAAAAGCTTATCCCAGTCTTTCTGAAGCAAGATTTAATCATAAGCATCTGCTACAAAGTCAAACATACCTTTTCTAAAACTGAAGTCAAACACGCAGATAAGGGGTTATAAACACATGGATCAAGAACAAGGAAGATATACGTATCATTGGATGTTCTTTTGGATACTAAACAAAATTATCTATAGGTAGCACATTAATTTTGGTAAAATACCCTCTAATAGAGGGCAAAAATGCTATTACTCTTGCCCTTCTAGTGCTCTAAAAAAAGTGGGGTTTTTTTTCAGCTGGATGATAGGGTAGATTTCTGATAACACATGAAGCTGCCAAATGTAAAACTGAGTCCAGGCTAAATTGTCAGCTTTCTTTACTTCCAGAACTTCTCATCATCAGTCATCTTGAATGCTCTTTGGCCATCTGCTGCACAAAGATTTCTCTCTGCGCACCCAGTTGATGGAGGCTTTCAGGGCTGATGTTATTGTTGATTGAGTGGGCAGGGAAGAGCTGGAGATGAACTTCCCCAGGTTGCTGTTGCTAGATCCCATCCCAGGCAGGTCTCCCTCTGCAGGTTGTTGTGCTTTATATCCTCACAGGTGATCCACAGAGCTGTGCTAAATGTTCATGAGAATGGCACTGAAGCAGCAGGAGTCACAGTGAAGGAGATTACATGGAGATCTGGTGATATTTCTCGTCCTCCTCGAGTCAGATTCAACAGGCCCTTTCTCCTGATGATTTTGGATAAATATGCTCATACCATCCTCTTCATTGGGAAAATTGTAAATCCTCTGAAAAAATAACTGATTGTCCAGAGGACAGGTACTTCTGCACATAGCTACCTAAGATCCTGTGATCCGGTAATAACTTTGCGTACACCAATGTGTACTGGTGTCTTTCAATTGTTGTTATTATATACATTTCTAACCCCTGAAAAGCAAGAACTACTTTTTCTTGTCCAAATGACACGGGTATTTCCTCTCTGGTCTACAGCTGTATGTAACTTGTATTGTCAACAAAGTATGAGTCACTTTTCAGCTGTTAAGATTTGGTTCAGCTGTTCTGCAATAATCCCTTCCAGACACTCTCCAGTATATGAGATCTGTACCCTCTTTCATGGATGATGTAGCTTTTACTCTACACCCAAAATGTGTGCAGGGGAGGCTGGGAGAAGAGAAATGGGGAAAAGAGATGGAAGGTGTACGTCCTGTCAGTTTAATCCACTGACTTTTGATGTAAAATGCAGAATATCTTAATATTGGAGTGACTTTTCATTTTTTTCTTTGTTGTTTTTGTTTGTTTGCTTCGTTGGTTAGTTGGCTGGCTTGGTTTGGTTTTTATTAGAATGAAGTTACATCACCACTGACTGCAACATTGGAATACACAATAATGTAAAGGGTTGACCATTACGATTAATTTAGCTGTTGTCTTCTTCTGTGGAAGTCCTATTCATGCAGGCAATTAAGTTGCTCTTCATTGTTGGGGTATTGACAATGTACTGAGATAAAATAAATGGTGGAATATTCCACACTATAGCACCAGTTTCTTTTTATGGATTTGCTGTCACTTTCATTTCTTTTTTTTCTTACTGATTCCAACTTCATTATCACACCTTCCAGATAGACAAGTCAGACTGTGGTACAGAAATTATCTTCTCACAGGAAACAGCAAAGCTTTTCTTGGGACTGTTAATATGTTTTGAACTCAGAAAGCTATCATAGACATGTACATCAAATACAGGCAGTATTTGATAAGTCACACTAGATTTTAGCAGTGGATTGATACTATAGAATAAAAACATATAGTTACTTGAAATTTGTACCTTTTCTTTTAAAGATTCATGAGTCTAGTGTACTGCTAGTGTGTTATTTTATTAAAATATGCAAAGATGTTGAAAGCAGTTAAATATTTATTCGATCTTTCACTACAGAATATCTCAAATTGGTAAAAAAAAAAAATAAAATACAAATAGCAACTTTGCAGTCTTTAGTCTCTTACAATGTGAAATAATATACCATGAAAATAATGATGACTATTTCTGAAACAATATTGTCCTGATTGTTTGGGGGATTTTGACTTGTCTCTGGTGTTAAATTACCACTATCAGTATTACTGGGCTGTAGCTGTATGTCAGCCAAGTATTGCTTGATGTTCACACTCAAAGCCCTCATCAAAACCACATAAAATAGTGACAAAACTTCCCTACTGACATCTGTTTTTGATCTATTCAGTATTTAGTAAAAGCTGCTGGCTAGAACATGGCATATATACAGACTTAATCTCGGTATAATACAGATAAACTGATTCTACAAAATATCATTTAAAAGTACTTGGCAAATTATGGGGCTAATTCAGGACAGCATGCTAAAGTCCAGCTTTGCAGTGACAACTATGTAAGCAAATATCATGAGACTTTATGTTTGTTCTTCATTGTGGACCCCAGATCAATACTATTTGCTATCATTAAAAAAATTTAAATGATATTTTGCCAATCAGATCTCTCTTTGAGAGACAAGTTTGATGTCTGACCTATTTGGAAGCAGATGAGGAATAATCAAACATCATACGGGAATATTAATCAAAGTTTGTGCTTCCATTTATGTATGAAAAGATGCCATGAGGTATTTTGTTAAATTCTAATACAGTGGGACCTTTTCCTACATTATTTTCTCAAAGAAGGCATACTGTATAAGAGGAATGCTTAGAAATCACATATAGCCATGGTTATAAATAAATAAATAAATAAATTTATTATTGAAGTATTAGATTCTCCTCTCTCTCTCAAAAAAAAGGTAATCATGAAATATGTATAACCTATTTTTCCTTTTCTCATAATTCTTAAAGCAATCTGTCCACATGCACTTTATTGTCTTAAGATTCTGAGTTTAGCATCAGGCTTTCTAGAAGCATTAGTTCAGCTTTCAGAGAAAATGTACCAGGATACAAGTACAGAAGAAAAGTTGACTTTGATCATGCTTTATTCTTGGGATACCTAGTCTCAAAAGTAAAATGAGACCAGGTGAAGATTAGTCCCTCTATCATTAGCACTCTCTGTATTATTAAACTATCCCTGAATTAACCAAGTAACAAATAAATATAATGAAATTGTTGTTCATGTAGAGTCATCTTCAAATGGAAGTGGGGACCATATACAGTGTATTGTGTTGGTTCTCTGTGATTAAAAATAAAGATAAAATTTGATAAAGTTCAGAAAATATTTCTCACCAGAACTTCTTACTCTTCTCAACAAACTTGAGTGCTAAGTAATGAATATAGAACAATTGCAAAGCTGTAATTCTTATGAGTGTCGCAAGTTCAGTGTGCTCATGTTTTGCTCAGGGGAGGGTTTTTTCTTTCAATCTGCTGTTGTTTTTCTTCTTTTCTGGATTTCTGTTGATTGGTTTGTTTGCTAACTGTGAACTGCATGTCTGCATGGCACAAAGCAGTCTTCTCTCTCTAGAGAAATCCTCCGTAGAGTGAATGACTGTATGGCTCTATTTTGAGTCATTCAATCATGCACTCTAGAGAGAGAAGGCTACTTTGTTAGATATTAAAAGCCATAGAAGAATCGCCAATCTAAAAAGCAAAATTTAATGTATTTCTTGTGTAATAACTGGCAAAGATTTATCTACAAAAGTGAAACAAAACAAAAAAAAAACAAAAAAAGATAAATAAAGAGCTCAAGAAAAAAAAGCCCAAAACACCCCAAGATCAATCCATGGTGGAGATGCACTTAATCCTTAGGACATTGAAAAGAATTCGAAAAAATATATATCCAACAGCAATTGTGAGTAGTGCTAAAGAACACAGAAGAAGAAAATGCAGTCAGGATTGTGTGTGGGGGCAGAGAAAGTAATAATATGCTTGAAGAAAAACAAGGAAAATGACATATTTCAAACAGCCAGCAGCCAGTGCCAATGCACAGGTCTTTGTTCCCATAGCTGTGCGGTATCAGCTAAGAACAGCATGTAATATAGCCAACAGCCTTAAAGGTCACTAACTGAAAAGCAAATTGCATATTGTACTGGAAAACCTACTGATGCTGTGTATACAATGCAGTAACAAATAGGAACACATAACAATAAAAAGCAGAGGCTGCTTAAGGAGAAAAACAAAGCTGAAATACACAGTTCTGATGCCAGTGTATTCTCATCAGAAATGGAGATATCACAGAATCACACCACAGCCAAATTGCCTTTTTATTTGTTTTCTAATACATGAGAACTAATTCACCAGATCTTGTTACTGTTATCTTGATATTGAATAACTCACTACGGTCCTGTGCTATATGATACTGCTCTTTCTCCACGTTGTCCTCAGGACACAATGACAAAGAAAAATGTTAGCAAAGTTTATGAAGTTCTGGTGTGGACAGTCCCCATGATGCCCCAATGATAATGAGAGGGGAGTCTCAGCTTAATGCCAGCCTACTGGTCCTAGTGTTGATCAGTGGTCAACACACTCACAATGTCTTCTTTGCCATTTATCCCCACAAATTGGTTTGTGCCAGTCATATCCCAGCCCCATCACTCAGGGTTTTGTACTTCTCAAAATCAGGTATGACGTATTTCGTTATGCATTCAGCATAATAGTAAATCCAACCGGTAACTAACAGACATCTCTGAGCAATACTACATAAATTTCTCAGCTCTCTGGTGATTTTTCACTGCTGAAAAATAAGTGGCTGTTAAGAGAACAAAACAAATGATGTAATTCACACTGACATGAAGTTAACCCAGCATTTCTGCTATTTATTAGATTCCTGGCATATGCTCTGTCATTTGGCCAGGAAAAAATATCTGTGGGACAAGATGAAAGGTCTGTGGCTGTTTGACTCCTGAAAATCTTTGGCAAAGAGTTGTATCTCTCTTCTTCAAATACAGCATAGTTTAGGCTAGGCTTATTTTTTGTTTGTTTGCTTGTGGTTTTTTGTTTTTTTTTTTAAATCTATTATATGTCATAATATTTCTTGATTAGGAAAATACACGTGAAGACATTGCAATATTGTGATAATTGTATTGTGACAATAAAAACATTAGTGAACACAGACAATCACTTGAAGTACTATTGTGTTTCACTCTTTTACTCTCTTGTTTGAAATATCCCTTCTGTGCATACTGAACTTTACCTTTTCCCAGGCCATGTCTGCAGCATTCTTCCAGACAAAAACTGACAGGATGTCTGGCTTTGAAGTTCAGTTTGATTTCCATGAACTGCTTCCAGATTATGGACTCAGACTGAACATCTCGCTACCTCTTCCTACTTCACTTTCCCAGGAATAGCAATATGCTTCTACTTCTAGAAATCTATCAATGTTATGAACCACAAAATTTTTTTATGTAAGAAACAATTTCAGTCATAAACCAGTTCAATGTGGGAAAAAAGGTAGGTTTACTGTCCATCAGAAATGAATGGCTCCAGAAGCAATGCATCCTTTAGCAGGGCTGCTGGCTTTCCATCACATACTTCATGTCACTCATTCCATCTGCGTAGCTGGCTTTGACATTTCTTAAGAGATTTCTCCAATTAAAATGGATCTGAATGTGTCTGAATGCGTTTGGTATGAGTAATGTGAGAAATATTTCTCAAACTTGTTTTACATATCTTCAACAGCATGTAAACCAACTAGATGCCTGGATTAAAAAGGAGGAAAATGGGAGAGCTTTCTCAGCTGCTGATTTACAGATTGTTGTTGCTTTATACAGTATGGAGTGCAAGCAACACAACAAAGTGGAGAAGAAGACACCTTGGTAAGGAGGTACCTTGTGAGAAGATAACATTTGTGCTACTACGCATATTACATATGCTGTCTATGGAATAGATTCCTATTTTCCCTTTAAAAAAGAGTGAGGTTGACAGCAGTGAAAAAGGGAGCCATCTCTCTGCAGAACATGGACTGGGAAAATATCTGCTTCAGAATAAAGATTCAGTCTTGTCTGATCACTTTCTAAGATTTCTATTTCTGTGCCATTTTTATGTGACATTTTTTTTGCACTTCCTGTACTGCATACATAAGATTTTGGGTTTAAGTTCTTTTAAGTCCGATGAATTACAAAAGAATCTCAGAGCTATTTCAATCTCAGATGACTCACTTTTTGGCCAGTTTTTGAATGGTGTAAGATGTTGAGGCTGCTTAGTGCAATAATTCACTTCCTGGTTTAAAAAGAAATGAAGAAAAAATGAGGACCAAATCTTAATTGGGTAAACATATATAATTATAATACTTGATTCTCTTCTAAAAACAGTCCTTTCTGTAGCTGTGTTGCTATACAAACTAAGACATCATAGATAAAAACTTTCATTTAATTCAGCATAAAGTAACATACTAATTCAGAAGTAGTGTAAAGGGTCTGATTTACTTCATGTTTCCATTGCTTTTAATAGCAAAGTCCACGCTCGTATAATTTCTCTTTTACTGACATTGATCGCCCAGATAGTTCATCCCAAGTTCCCCCAGAAATTCCAGATCTGTTTTCTTTCCAAAACACTCAAGTTGGATGTGACAGGTATGCTTTGGATGGAGGTAGAATTTGGGTGGGGAAAGATGTTGAAAGGTCAAGAGAAGTTTAAGGGGAAAACAGCCTTTCTAAACACATCAGTATTCATGGAGTTTGGCAACACTGAACTAACCGCTGAGGCCTAAAGTTTATATCTCATTTCTGTGGCTAAAACTGAGTAAGTATTTTTGGCATAGTGGATTTAATGGTGTTCCAGTCTTTCTTTAGAAACTACTTCAAAAACATTAATTAAAATTATTTTTTCTCATTGTATACATGCTGTCCTATAAGCATGTCCTATAAGCTCAGTCATAAATCTGAAACAGAATCAATTAACCTCTGTTAATAATGATGGCATTACATGGATAGATGGGTAATTTTCATTATGCTTTCTTACCAATTTGTAGGTTCTATTCCTCATTACATTTTAAATGGCAGCCAGCAAACAAGTCCATTCCCACATACTCACTAGTCACCTCAGTGACTAGCATAGCTCAAGAGCTGCAAGATAATTCAACATTTCCCTGGAAAGCAGCAATGTATTTGAAACCTGTCCTATCTCAGGTGACTATCATCAGCAGTTCTGAATTTGCATTAGGTTTTACAAGTGGGTCACAGCAAAGGTAGCTGGCAAAGCATTTTATTCTCTCCTTTGAGATATTAGATTGCCTTCCCAATGCTCTCCTGGGGTCCAGATTATCCATATGGATTTGGGAATACAAAGGCCTCACCTTTAATCTGATAGAGACAGAGGAGCAGCCAGAGCCATGGAGATTTTCCTTCAGTTCCTACTAAACAAGTTCAAGCTGAGCAAATACAACATCCTCAGTAAAAATGATAACCCAGAAATATCAGTTCAATGTCAAAGAGGTGAATGATGCTGAAGTTGGCAGAAACTGAATAGAAGATGAACAGTTTGGATATGGAAAATTCTAAATAAGTACTTTTTTTCTGTTGCCATGAGGTAGTGCAGTACTAGGAGAGGCTGCCCAGAAAGGCTGTGGAATCTCCATATTTGGAGGTTCCCATCCCATCTCTGCCTCTTGATCCATGTTTCTATTTCACTTTTCATGTTTCTGCCATAAGCATCAACATGCGAACAATAACAAAGTCTAATTTCTGAGGTATAAGAGAAGTTACTGTGGTCTTAAATCTGTGACTCTTTCTGCATGGATCTAATTTTGCTTTGAGAAGCCTAGCTCTGTGCTGGGCTCAGGGTTTTGGTACTGTGACACAAATCCAGACCTGTTTTTAAATTTGAGAGTTGGAGTAGGCAAAGTTTATGTGGGAAGACAACTTGAACATGCAAGATTTAGTCACGTAATAATTGAAAAACAAACTTTCAAGGAGTGATCATTACTTCATACCAACATATGTATCACTAACCGCTGCACTAGCAGATAGTGTGCCAGCAGCAAACTGTCAAATTAGGGCTAATTAAACTTTATTACTTTGTTAGGCACAACTTACTGAACCCAGCCACTGTCTCACTGTTTGCAGACACTTGACAGTTCTTACAACTGAAGCTAAATGAAAACAAGAGACTTGAGTTCTCTTTAATATCAGTTACAGAAATCAATATGGATTTCTTTTGAAGATGTATAAACATGATACATCTGATAAGAACAACGTGTGATCTGTGTTCATATTAGAGCTAACAGAAAAAATGTGTTTCTTCAGTAAATGTGCTAAAGAGAAAAATGAAGCACATGACTGAGAGACATTTTAGTGCATTCAGAACTTGAACCTATGCTTATATGCCTAATGTATGATTTTAGGCTGCTGTTGTAAAAAACTTTCTTTTAAGCCAATCATTGATATTCAAACAGAATGTTAAATTACAGATACCTGGGATTAATAAGACTTTTATTTAGACAAACTTCCCACTCGTGTAACTGTAGTTTTCAAAGCTGAATTTTTAAAATTACACTCCTTAACCCACAGCAGGTCTCTTAGTTAAAAACGTGACTTGGCCTTCAGATATCAAGCACCATAGCATTTCTTTCAAGTCTGTCAAGTCAAAGTATGAAGTAAAGATGAACATATTTTTGTTTTGGATCCTAAGAAGATTTAGAGACTTTATTTCCTGTCATTACACTGTAATGGACTTGTCTTTCACATGACAGACATGAGAAAAAATGTAGGTCAGACCGAAAGTAAAGCCTCCTATTTATTTCCAGGAAAACTGCAACAGATACAGAGAAGGCAACAACTCTCTTTGATAGAGCAATTTCTCAGCTACAAAATGCTATTCTTCAATATAGTCATTCACTTAAGTCATTCAACAGATTCACGTAAGTGGGCTGATCGATACCGTCTTCAATTTGTGATGTGACAGCCATTTTGAAGATGGCTTCTCGCTCATGTCAGTGTTGCTGCTGCTGAAATGCAGCACCTCACTGTGCTCATGTCTGCTCTTTGGTCTCATAAATGTTGATAGTTATCAATGGGTGCCATTTTTTCTGCATGGAGGAATTCAGTGACACACCTTTCCTTCATCCACCCATGAACTTCAGGTGCCATTGTGTCAGACTGCCCCTCTGTTGCCATCTGATGTGCAGCAACAAAATGTAATGGAATAGTGGTGGGAAGGTTCAGCCTCTACAATACCCATCTCCAACACCGTGGACAACATAACAAAAGAGGATACACTACATTCAGAGGAGATCTGCTACATAAATTCTGCTGTTTTTCTCTCAATCCCCACATGCTGTACATGATCATGAAACTTCTGGGGGTTTAATGAACAAAATGAGATTGTATCCTTTTTTTTACTGAGATTTTAGAGCTGAAGTATTATCTTTGAAGTTTTGCAATGTCAAAATTCTATGAAAGATGGCTTATCTCTTTATAATAGAGTTTATTTTCTCACTGTCCTCTGTTTGGGAGTAGTTTTCAGATAGGTAACTATTATGAGAAGACTAAAGTAAATCTTGAGTACATCCAAAAACTGTGAAATGAAATTCAGGGCAATCAGGAACTGAACTCCCCCTGTACTATGGTTGACTGATGCATGAATCCCAGTTCTGTCAGGACACAATAAGAATCATAGATCTTTCTTCTGGATAATTTGATAAATCCATTGATAATCTGTAATTTCCATTGCAAGTTTTGGAAATGAATATGTTTATCTTCAAATTATGTAAATTATTATATTAAAGACTCCTGATTTATAGGTCTCAATATCTATCTGCAATTTAAATGAGAATGAAGGCTCTGCCAAACAGGATAACAAAGATAAGACAAACATTTTGCGGAAAAGAAATGCAGAGAAGATTTTTATGTGAATCATCACCAGGCTGAGCATGGTATATCTTCTGTGCATCCTCTTTCCCTGCTGAGAGACAGCTGAATTAAGGGATGGAGCTTGCAGACCTTTTAGTCCTGTTCACAGAATCATAGAATGGCCTGGGTTGGAAGGGACCTCAAGGATCATGAATGTCTAACCACCTACCACTCTTTTCAAAAAATCTGGCTGCAACCATGCATGCCTTCAGTATATACTCTAGGTATGTTCTTCAACCCAAAATCTCCTCCATAGTTTCACTCTAGGTACCTGATATGTATATCAGTGATATATAACAAAGATACTACAGATTATTTGAAGTAAGGTGGCTGTACCTGTTCTGCAGTCACTAGAATTATGAGTTTTCTCTTGGTAAAGGATAAGATTCTACTGCCTTGAAACATTGTCATTTTTTTTTTTTGTTTTACATTTGTTTCAGCATTTCAGTGTCCCAAAATAACAAGAAAGTTGTGTCACATCCTAGGAGAATATTTATATAGACTGGTTCTGGGGGTGGACATGACATTCAGCAGGGAAAAGCCTGAGGTTGCAAGGCTTGCAGAGCATTTGCTGACAAAGGAAACTAGGTGTCCTATTCCAGAGGTGCTTGGAGTAAAATAGTGTGAGTGCAGTCAGATGTCCAGGAATTAACTTAGATACAAGACAAAGTATATGTGTAGTCACATTTTGAAGGTTACTCTCATTGGAAATAGAACCATGTAGTGGACCAGCTGTAGTAGTATCTTACAGGCTCTTGCAGTTTCCAAATAGTGTCATTAGCTGCTTTTCCTCCAGGGTTGCTCTAAGCTTTGTATACTGGCTGGCTCTTGATTAGGGAGAATCAGTAATTCCTTCAGCTGTTGCTAGGAAAGGGCTCAAATGAGATGCTGCTGGTTCAAGAGTGTGAGCTCCCAGATATTTTGCTGGAGGGCAGGTGAAGTTTGAGAAATGGGGATTTCTGAAGTGAAGGGAACTTCTGACTCCTGGTACCAAGAGGATGTGGGACTGGGAAATGTATCCTCTGAGGCTCCCAAAATGTCTGAATTTAAGACGGTGTGTATTTTACTTTCATGTGTACCAGAAGGATGTATTTCTCTCCTTTACAGCTTGTCTCCAGATCCAACAAGTTCTCTGTGCCATTTGTTCTCCATAGTGCCTCTACTACGTGTAAGTCAGCATCCCATTCCACTATCTCTTAGGTGGTGAAACTATTCTGCGCACTTGTTGGTATCTTATGTTTCCCAATCCCTGTCTAATTTCTCAGTGCTGTCTTTGTCTGTACTTGATCTGTTCTGACTCAGAGGGTGGTCAGATGTTCATGAAAGGCGGATTCTGCTTCACCAATCGGATCTCCATCTATGGCCAAGTTACTCACCTGGTGTAGGCAAAGGCTGTGGATGTAGTCTACCTAGATTTTATTAAAGCTTTTGATGCTATCTCTGACAGTGTTCTCCTGGAGAAGCTGTCAGCCTTGGATTGGACAGGTACACTCTGTTGGTTAAGGAACTGGCTAAAGAGCCAGTCTCAGAAAGTGGCGGTGAATGAAGTTAAATCCATCTGGCAACCAATCACAAGTGGTGTTCCCCAAGGGTCAGTATTGATGCTTATCCACTTTAATATCTTTATTGATGATCTGGATGAGAGGATTGAGTGCACCCTCAGAAAGTTTGCAGATGACACCAAGCTGGGAGGAAGTGTCGATTTTCCTGAGGGTAGAAAGGCCTTTCAGAGGTATTTGAACTGTCTAGATTGATGGGCTGAAGCCAGTTGTGTGAGCTTTAATAAGACCAAGTGCCAAGTATTTGGCACTGATGATGCCTTGAGTACTATGTTCAGTTTTGGGGCCCTCAGTAGAAGAATGACACTGAAGCACTTGAGTGTGTGCAGAGAAGGGCAATGAAGCTGTGAAGGGTCTGGAACAAAAGCCTTCTGGGGAGCGTCTGAGGAAACTGGGATTGTTTGGTCTGGAGAAGAGAAGGCTCAGGGGAGATCTTATAGCTCTACAACTCCCTGGAAGGAGGTTCTAGAGATATACCAAAATCCTTCAAGCAGATGCTAGCTCCTTGACTATTCTATACATTTCTGTGCTCCTATCCTGACTGCAGATCTTCACTGTTTCAGGTATGACTTAGTTCATGTTACATTTTGTGGCTGTTCTTAATGAGTTTGCAATTCTTGCAGGTTTAACTCTATTGGCAGAATTGATATATTTATCTCTGAAGTGCAAATATGATACTTTTCTAGTGTAATGAAGTGACTGTGCAATCATTCATAACCCCCAACAATGGTGTTTTTCATCTTCTGTTGAAATGCAGCTTTAGAGAAAAGCATATTAATTCCAGTACTATCAGGGCTAGGAACAAATCTTTTTGTGCTTCAGCAAAAATATGCTAACTTTGGGAAACAAGGAAAGTATCTATGTAAAGGAACTGGCTGCATATATTGCTCTCACAAATGTCAAGTATATGGTAGGCCAACCAGCATCACTGAGAAGGAGAGGTGTTCCCCATAGCTCTCTTACCCTGAACCTGGCTGTCTGAGCTTAGTGCTGGGCAGAACTGTACATCTCCAGAGGAAGGGCAGTTTCTATCTCAGATAACATATAGAGCAAAGTAGCTGTATTTGGCACAAAATCTCATTTCCAATTAATACTTGCTTAGGCATTGCTTTATGACCCTTATGGAGCATAACACACCTCTCAACTGACAGGCTTTGTCCCATGGTCTTATCTCTGATTGGAGTAGAGATGTGTTCACATGAATATGGCAGCCAAGAAAATTAGCTTCATCAGCATTTAGCTTTATCCTTTTAGATTATCTGTATTTGAGGCCATGTAATGTTTAACAGAGGAAAACAGCAGTGTGAGTAAAGCAACAAGAAAGAGCACAATCCATGCAAGTGCAGGACCTTCTGAATGCAATGTAAGTACCCAGATATCTTTACTTTAAAGACTTTGATGCAGCTATATGACATTTAGCTAGTGAGTCACAAAGCACATCTGCTTTCAAAGGTGAAACTTGGTTTCTAAGCACTCAAATGACAGCAGAATTTAATTTCCAAGAAATACTGAATAGCAAGTTGTGGAGATACATTACAGCAGTTCTACAAGTATAACTCTGCTATGAATATTTATCCAAAACACCTCTTTCAAATCTAGAAGAAATCATCTTAAGGAGAGGGAAAATATTCTGACTTTCCAACAGTCATTACCGAGGTTCTCTAAAGTTTGTGATGTGATAGCCAAAGCTCTGAGGTAAATGAGGTGTCTTATTTACACCACTATGGTATAAATAATAAGCAGGGTACATAAAGTTAAGTTTGCTGAGAGGAGGGTTCCCTAGTCATACAAATTTTAGACAGACAGGATAGGCCATGCCTACTCTGGTGGCCTCACCATCTTACCACTGTTGTGGGGTTGGACGAATAGAGGATGAGCCCATCTGGAAGACATGCATTAGTTGAGTGATGCTTTAGAATAAAGGAATGTATTCTGATCTAATCAGATGTTAAAGCAGGAAAATGTCACTAGCGCGCTTGTGATTACTCACTTTATGTGTTAAAATGAATCAGGAATGAGAAAGATGATGTTTTGACTGTTGTAAATCTTTATTGTTTTCCACTGACATAGCTCTGTCATTTGACGTAAACCTCTTACAATCACAAATATCATATCTCATGTGAGAGACACAAGACGTCAGAGTTGTTTCTAATGTGTCACCACATCATAAAATGGATCTACATTGAGATGAAAAAAACAATGAACCTTTTAATTTACTCTCTCCCTCTGAATCATGTTTTCCTTTAATAATCACATGCTACTCTCTCGACAAGCATCCAGTAACAAGAGACTTGTGTAGCTGGAGGAAAGCAGAACTGAAGTGGGCAGTAATTGATATGAATTACATCTGAGATCAAAGCAGGAGTGTTTCAAAACCATGTCATAATAAAGGAGCAGGCCAGGAGATTAACAGTGTTAATAACTTCTGTAGGCAGCAGCAGATAGAAATAAAAGATGAGATGTTCACATGCCATTTCCAGAGTCCAACAAAATTTATTTTTGTCCACACAGTAGTTGAAAAGTATGATGAAGGCCATCCTCCTGCTATACTTGCTGTTGGCCGTCCTTTACCCTGCAGTCCCCAGCATGAGACAGACTGACCATCACAATGAAAAGCCCAAGGTAACTCACCTCCATGAGCAGCATCCTCATGAGGCAGATTCTCTTGCTTTCTCCCAGCATATAATACCCAGCAACACAGACTTTGCCTTCAGGTTTTACAGGCAAGCAACTGTCCAAGCACCTGGCAAGAATGTTTTCTTCTCTCCAGTCAGTGTCTCTGCTGCCTTTGCCCTGCTGGCCCTGGGCTCCAGAGCCACAACCCAGGCTCAGCTGCTGGAGGGGCTGGCCTTCAATCTCACCAACAACAGGGAGGAGGAGATACACCGTGGCTTTCATCATCTCCTTCTCTTGCTGAACCGTCCTGGCAGACAGGTGGAGCTAAGCATGGGAAATACCTTGTTTGTGGACAAACACCTGGAGCCACTGACAACATTTCTGAAGGACATAAAAAAACTGTACAAAGCAGAAATTATTTCTAGTAACATTCAGAATTCTACTGAGGCTAAAAAAGAGATCAATGATCATCTAAAAAACAAAACCCATGGGAAGATAAATCAAATACTTAAAGACCTTGATCCAAACTCTTTAATGGTACTTGTTAACTATATTTATTTCAAAGGTAAGTTGAGTCATACAGATGCTATTGCAACATCCAAGTTTGCCTTGGATTGAAAAAAAATCTCAGATTATTTCTGAATTGTTTTTAAAAGAAGAACAGTGTTAAAACTATAAGAAACATTGCAAGTTCTCATGCTTTGAAACCTCTTAATACATCTACATTTTTCTGGCGTATTTTTAGGTTTGTAAGCACAAAAATTCACTTATTTGCAATCTTCAGGTTTTATGGACTTACCAGAGCACAGCAAATTCATGCATTTGTGGATTTTTCTATCAGACTTTTGTTTTATAGCAAAAATTATTCTGCCGTATGTATATATCCTATATGAAGAAACAAAATAAATTCCAAAGATTATAAAAAATGACAAAACTTTAATTTACCTACAATCCAGGCTTATTAAATGGGTACATATTTATGGAGTTGGGCTCTAAGTGTTCTACAGCCAGTCATCACATTGTATATATACACCAGCAGGTACTTGAGAATGTGCTGCTTTAGCAATGGTTAACGCCTTAAAGATAATGTCCATTTGTAGCAGTGTGCAGGAGGTGCAAATAGAGCAGCATTGAGTAAAATAGCTTTCACTTCAAGTACTCTATTAAATCTAGGTACCCTAGTCTGAAAGTACCTTCCTTATGATGGGACAGGAAAGAGTTCAAACTCATAAAGTAGTTAAAGTACTTCAGAGTTTATATTCTACTACTTATATTTCAATTTTATTTTGTTTCTGTTCAATATTTAAAAAACAAGTGCACTTAGTTCTGAAATGACAAACTGTGATCTGTGTGCATTCAAATAACTTGATTTAATACAAGTAGAATACCATTAAAAAGCCATTTGAAGAAGGAAGGAAGGTTAAAGCTTTAGAAGCCCCGTTCCACTTACTGTAATGAAGTTATTATCAGACCCGAAAGTTCAGGTTGTTCTTTCATTGAATTTTTTCCTTGGTGCTACCAGATGAGGAATAGATGAGAAAGCATAGAAGGAGCTTAACATGCCATGTTTAAAAAGGCAGTCATCTGCTGTGGAACTTGCTTAACAAGAAAAGTGCTTGTAAATTAACTCATTGGATCCTGGCAAGGCAATTCTTTTTCTTCAAATTTTTCCTCTTCTTCAAATAAATTTAAGATAACATCATGAAGTTACCTCATTGATTTATCTAATTTGCAACACCTTTCTGAAGTTTAATCTTGGATATTTGTTACTTGAACATATTATAGCGGAGATGATATGGAACAAGACCTTGAATAAATTTTTAATTCCTCTAATCTTCAATTATGAGCATAAATCTTTAGATATGGATGTATTTGGTATAAATTAGACTAGACTATACTAATATATCCTCCTTGAAATAAGCATGCAACTGTGTTCTTTTACTTTTAAGCCTACTGGGAAAATCCTTTCAATATGAAGGGGACTCACACGGATTATTTCTATGTGAATGCAAAGACCTTGGTTGAAGTGAAGATGATGATTCGAGATAGCTTTTATGACATATATTCTGACAAGAAGCTGTCATGCAAGGTGGTGAGGATTCCTTACAAGGGAAATGTTTCAGCATTGTTCATTCTGCCCAATGAAGGAAAAATGAAATGGCTGGAGGATGGTCTGATGAAAGACACAGTGTCTAAATGGGAAAAATCACTTGAAAGACGGTAAATTATAATTTGATGCTTCACAGTAGT
The DNA here is from genome assembly GCF_905368555.1 of Meleagris gallopavo. Taxonomy (NCBI): domain Eukaryota; kingdom Metazoa; phylum Chordata; class Aves; order Galliformes; family Phasianidae; genus Meleagris; species Meleagris gallopavo. Next base: position 45,348,638 of record NC_139408.1, on the reverse strand, counting down.
CGGAACCTGAGCTCTAAACACTGCAATCAAGTTTTACAGTTATAAGGTTGTTTTTCATTAGAGGTTTAAGTAATGGGACCGGCATAAATGAACAGACTTAATAATTTGATGATTTGACACTCAGCAGCAATTTGAAGCAGCACTGCTTTGTCATGAGGGAAGAGATTTGTGAGCTAGGAAACAGCCTCTTTTTCTATACATTTTTTAGTTGATCTTCAGTATCTCCATTTCTTTTCTCAAATATAATATGTTAACAGTGGTACAACTGGACATAGAAACTAGATCCCTTAGAGAGTATGGGGTATGATTTAAAAGAACATAAATCTTGAGGACTAGCTAATGGATGCAAATGTACCTACAAAGGTGCTGGCACTACCACTGCTTGTTGACTATTCAAGGGGTGATTTTAAGACTGGAAACAAGCTCTAAGTAATGTCTTTCTCATATTACATTTTCCCATCATCCTGACCATTGTCTTCCCACATTTTTGCTGTCATTTTTTTCTTTATTTGAAGACTAACATTTTAGCACAGAATTACCAGCAAGTTGGGAGACTTCAAGTTATACCTTGATCGTAATAACCACCATAACTCTCTTTTAAATTAATAGGAGGATGGAAGTGCATATTCCAAAAGTATCCATTTCTGGCACCTATGACTTAAAGAAGATAGTCATGAATCTGGGTGTAACAGATGTGTTTTCTGACCAGGCTGATCTGTCTGGAATCACAGGAAAGTCCGATCTGAAGGTTTCAAGAGTAAGTTGGTCAACAGAAATGTCTGTGGATTCGTCAATTGCCTTGATTTAAGTTATGCTCCAGAATAATTCTTAGTCCTGAGAATGATTGATAACTCTGTGAATTCAAACATTTTATCTTGTAGAGCAACTTTAAATTCTTTCAGACTTATTCAAGATCTGAAAATAAAAATGATGCCTTCCTTCTGGCAGCCTAAAGTTGTGGCAAAGGCTGGGAGGCTTCTATAAATTTTTCCAGGAACAAAATATTTTTAGCATGCAAAAGGAGACTCCATCTTTTGGAGTTGCTTTGCATGAGCATGTCTAGTATAAAAAGTGGTACCTTTTCTTTAATGCATGCATGTGATTCTATAATTTTAAAGGACTTTCAAACTATTTCCATAGAAGGCTCTGGCAAGAGCTAATCACATAAGAGGGACCAGGCTACAGGAAAGCCTCCTGTTTCCTGGGAAGAACAGATAATACAAAGATAAATTAACAATCTTATGGGCATTGCAAAAGCAGTAACTATAACATTATAATATCCTGTTTTAATGAAACAAATGTTGAAAATGCAAAAAATAAAAATAAAAATTTGTATGGATATTTGTTTTCTACTGACAAAAGTTTAATCCATGAGGTATTAAGTATACAGACAAAACAGCTCTGGAATTTGACTTTTTTTCCTTCTGAAATAGTAATTCCTGCTCTGAATTCAAGCGTTCTGCGCTGACACACATGGTGAGAAATACTGAGTGGAACAAACTCATAGAGACAACATTGCTAGAACACTTACCATGGACTAAGTTTCCTTCTTTGCAGTTCGTGACCTACCAGTCATTTCTTTGAAAGACAGGAGGTGAATTAACTTTATGCCAATTTTAGTCATTCCACTCCCATACTGTGTGTACAGTAATGCTTGCTGTGTTTCCTTGTAGGCTATTCACAAGGCTCTGCTGAATATTCACGAGAATGGCACAGAGGCTGCAGCAGTCACTGGCACAGAGTTTGCTCCTCATTCTGTTCCTCCTGTTATAAAGTTCAACCGTCCATTTTTGCTGTTGATTGTTGATCAATACACTCAAAGTATCCTCTTCATAGGAAAAATTGTAAACCCACTGAAAAATGATTGATTAGTGACAGGTCTTATTGATTTGAATTGCACTTTATGCATTAATAGTCTGATGTAATTAACATTATATCAAATCTTTTACTAATAATTTTATTTTTTCTAAAAATAATCAAGACAGGAATGTAGTCATTCTTAAAATCACCGTTCTTGCTCCCTCCAGTGGAAAGCAACTACCATGATATGCTCACCAGTGACTTACGAAGTAGTGTATACATCAGTCTTCTAATGACTAATACATGCTATCATTGAAAAATAAGGTAAGTATCCAGCTGAGAGAAGCAGTTTAAAACCTGTTCAGTATGTAATGAATGAAAAAGCAGGCTGCTACTGAGTAGTGAGTAGGAAACTAGGAAAATACTGTTGTTTTCTCCAGCTGTCTGCAGTACTTACCAGGTCCTGGCCCTGGAGAGATGACGTGGAAATTTAGAATATAAATGCAGTCCACCTAGGGATATCTTAGGTTTTCTCTTTCATGTGGATCTTATTGATAGGAAAAAGTCATCATGTATTTGCATGAGAAAATGATTGCTTGGCACTCTGAGGATGTCTGTACAAATCTGACATCTCCTTATGTAGGCTGATGAATCCAAGGTAGTGTCAAAATTCAGAGTCAAATCTTGGCACTTATGAGGGGCTGGAGCACCAAGAAAAGAAACACCTGCTAACAAACACAGCCAGACTTTTGTGATATCAGCCTGACTCCATCTCTGTTCCACCTTTTGCATTCAGCAGCAGCAACTATTTGAGAAGCGTTAAATACAGTTATCTTTCTCAGTGTATTGTTCCTCATTTTCTTAAAGTTTGACTCTACAGATCATGAAGGCAATTTGAAATTAGAAAAGTTCCTTTGTGGAACTTGACCTTTCTAAGGCAACTGCTACCCATCACACCAATCTTTGTAATCAGAGCATTTGACTTAGTTACAGGATATTCAAGAATATTCATGTTTGCAATCCTCCCTTGCCTGAAGACAGACAATCCTGTGTCTCCAACATTCTAATTAAGCTGAAACTGCAAGAGTTAGCATTAGATCTGGAGTGCTGTTAAGGATATTTTCCTGGAGGATAGAAATCCATGTCTGCTCCTCCCTGAGTGGAGGATGGCTTAATGTTGAGTTTGGCAAATAAATCCTGATGAACACTACAAAGAGTGCTGTTGAATGGATGGTGGATGAAGCAATGATAATCTGAAACATTGGTATGGGCTTCTAGGAAAAAGGAGATGTAACTTCAAATTATAGGGTGGGAGGATAGTGATCATTCCCTTGCAGACACTGGAAGGACAAGTTTTTTGCCATGCTCTCAGTTAGAGCATTTGTAGCTTGTGGTATGAATGCCCAGAGCTGCCAGCCTTGTGTTGTGTTCTTCAAGTTTACCTTTAAGGCAGTGAACCCTTGACAAGCATCCTAATGGAAGCAGTGACTAAAACAGACACTCAAAAAATGTTACTTGCCTTGCTATATAGCTTTAAACCTCTGGTTCATCAAGAAATAATAGTTCAGAAAGGATAGGTTATGAATACCTGGAAGAGTGTTCATACTCGTATCCCAGAGTTTTTACCTATGTTTGTAAATAAAATGCTCTGAGGTCTGTACTCCAGTCCTGGGTTTGACTGCCTCAACACAGCTCACTTCCATGTTGTCTAACTCCGACCCTACAAGACACAAGGGATGTTTACTGGAAATAACATTTTGTTTACATTAAGTCTCCCAGAAACACCCATGATAAGTCTGGAAAGATTGCAGCTGTCATGAACAATACCTGCATCAGGAACTGTGTTAAATACGTAAGAAAATGAGTGGTTGTAGGTTGATGGTCAGGCCTGTGCTCTAGAATTACCTGATATAATGAAGCCTGAATAACAAAGAGGAATGTGAACCCTCCTCTGTTATTAAGCCCTAGAAGCTCCTGCCCAGCATGTGACATTTCTCTGAATGCTACTTAGTCTCTAGTCAAGTTGAAAGGCCTTCACCAGCTACTTGCAAAAAATAAGGTGGCCAGGGACTGTCTTTCCATCTTTGGAACAAACAATCAGTTCAGGAAAAGAACTGATCTTTGAAACAAATGCAAGCCAAAAACTGTAGAACTACATGCATTTGCTATACATGTATCTTGGTGCTTTCTTCTGACCAGTGCTTTGATTCTACTGCCACATTAAATGCATGGATATTTTCAAAATGCTTCCAAACGGTTGGAAAGGACCTCAAAAATCATCCAGTTTCAACCCCCCTGCCATGGGCAGGGTCACTATCCACTAGACGAGGCTGCCCACGGCCACATCCAGTCTGGGCTTGTCCAGGGATGGAGGTATGATCACCTGAAGTGAAATTTCTGTTATGTGAAATAGAATCACACTCTGGTAATAAAACAACCCTATTTCCTTCTGGGATTCTGCACAGAAGAAAACAATGGTGTTATTTGATCTTTGTGTGACTTATATCTAGCAAACTATGAGTTCATGTGAAATTTTAGTTCTGAGATTCCTACTGACTTAGTAAAAGAGGGAGTGCACAAAGCAGAAGAAGCCTGATTTCTATTCTCAGTTCTGTCACTAACTTTCTCCTTGGCCTTCAACTTTCTTTTTCCTTCTGTCAGTCACGTTGTTTTGCAATTGAAGCCAGCAACATTTTCCTTATCCAATAAGTCTGAATATTTGTAAGACAAACAGAGTTTATAGTTATAATGCCCTTTATAGAAATAAATAAAAATACATAGATGAATTGATTTTTATTCTAGCTGCAGCAATTTTGCAATGATGCCAATCTCTTGATTTTAATTGAGTTATATATGACAAGGGGTTTATGTATATGCAGGCAGATCTTAAGAGATATATTTTTATAAGACAACAAGAAATGCCTGCATGAAGCATTACCACGTGAAGTTCATATTTCTCTTGCTCTTCCTTATCCTCTTGCTGGTGTTTTTCTTCCATATACAAAAATCTTCTACCTTGAAAAAGTTAGAAATATGACTTATAACACTGGTACACCATAATTTGAACACCAACCAAGGACTGGAGTAGCTTAATGATTGGTCATAAAACTGCTCTTGTAAGGAGGAACTAAACACATCAGAGGAACCAAACTCAGCAGTTACTGGCAAACAGCATGAAAAGAAATAAATTATTCCTTACTTCCTTGCACATAGACCATTATCAGGCCAACTGGAAAGCACTTTTTTCAGTCCCTTGTAAGACTTCCATGGCTCCCGGAGCAGGAGGAGTTCCTCCATCCCAGCCACTGCTTACCTAGAAGCATCTAGATGCCCATCTCTTTCTTGTAAAACTCCACACAGGACTCCCAGCTTAATTTCTTGTTTCTTTGTGACATCCATTCTAGGTAGAGGGATTTCAGTGCAGCCATTTGCAACAGTGCTCAGAAAAAAAGAAAAAAAAAGAAAAAAAACCCTTTATTTTCCCTGGGATAGCATAAGTGCTGCAATCTAATAGGTATCCATAGGGTGACTCCCTCTTATTTTCTATTACATTTGACAGGAGAGAATTATGTTTTCCAAGGTATCTAATTGTGATACATACTCAGCAAAGGACTGAGCACAGGTATCTAACTGGCATCATGGAGAAACTGATTTATTCCAAGTTTGCAGATGAAACTTGTCATCTGTAAGCCTGATGTGACTGCTGGTCTAAATCTTGTCTATGATGAGACTTGGATCTTGGAGGGTAAGAGGAAGCAGTGTTTGGGATTGTTGAGCAGTTTCAGAACATGTTCCCACTGTGTTTCTGTCATTTGAGTGTCAGTGCATGGTCTGGAAGAAAACAGAAGAATTGCTGCTCTTCCCAGTGGTTCCTCCCTAATAATGGTAGGATCCTTCAGATGGTTAGCCAGGCATTAGGGTTGGATTGATAGATAAATATTATCTACATTGGTAAGCCAAGACTTGAGAACAATAACTTGTATTTGCTGGAGTTAAGCAACAGCATGCTTGCTTCTGCTGAACCTTGATTATTACGTAATACTACAGTAAAATTTCTGGCTGCTTGCATACATCATGAGAAAGAGTTCTCTGAATATAATTTGTCTTTTAAGAGACAGAAATGACATAACATTAATATTTTCGGTATATTCTTATGCATAAGAGGACGTGTAGATTCACCTAGAGTTAAATCATGTACATTCAATGGAAACAACTAGTCATTGTTTGTTAGGATTAGTGTCATGTATTTCGATCTTAAATAACCTTCTAAACAGCTGAACAGTGCCTCTGTATCTCTGCTCACTGAGAGGGATTCCACAGTAAGTCGTATGTAATAGGCATATAAAACATGTCTTTCCTCTGTATAAATATAAAATCTTTCCTTACTCCAGCTAACGTTTTGCCATGATAAAGTCAGTTCTCCATTTTCTTATTTTGACAACTTTTCAAGCCATGTTGTTATTTTGCTTCTCCTTCACTATTTCAATAATTTCCAAAATACTCATCAACAACCTCTCAAAAAACTAACCACTACTTCTCTTGACAAGCAGTTAAGTAACAATTTAGTGAAGACTGAAGAATGCTACGAGGGCTGCTCTGAAAGTAATGCCTCCTATTTTATTATGTTAACCCATGATGCCAGAGGTAATACATGTTCTCAATATATGTTCTCAATATCATTCCATTACATGTTGTTGCCATTGACAGATTGCAGTAGAGAGGCAGTCTGGCACAATGACATTTCACATGGAAGTGCATATAAAGCAAAGGTATGTCACTGAATTCCTCCAGGTAGAAAAGGTACATCTATTGACATTCATCAACATTTGCTGAATGTTTCAGGAGAGGTGAGCACAGCGAGGCAGAGAGTGGTGCATTTCAACAATGGTGATAGCTGTGTGAAAGATAAGCCACGTTTCAGGCATACTGTCTGTCATAGCTGTCACACCATGGAATGGATAGCATCTCAATCAGCTCACTCACACAAATCAGTTCATGGTGGTGACTATTGCAAAAAATAGCATTTTGTAGCTGAGAATTTGCTCTACCAAATAGTGTTATTGAGCTCTTTGTACCCATTTTTTTTTTCCCATGGAAAGAAATAAAAGGCATTACTTTTGGAGCAACTTAGGTAGTTAGAGTATATTTACAATCTGCCCTGCGACATGGAGGGCAGTGTGGAGGCACTGAGCTGTTCCTGACCAAGCTTGTTGCTGCTTCATGTAGATGATTAGATGATATCCTTCTATCAGGATATCCCATGTAGAGAGTCCCTAGGGCAAACTAACCTACTCACAACCAGACATCACTCAGGACCTATCTTAGATTTCCAATTCACCTACTGTGTGGATTTCAAAAGCCCAAGGTAGTGTGCTCAGCTACACTGTCTTGTAAAGTTCTTTTGCCCACAGATTTGTTTAAATGCAAGAGTAGTATGAACCTTGCTCTTTACACTCTGAGCCACAGACGTTGGCATCATTTCATTTATATGCTGAAAAACAGGGTTACAATGTTTGATGTCTAGAAAAAAAGTAGCTAACTCATTCTTTGCTTAACAAATAAATATTATTTGCTTTGATTAATATTTACCAGTGAACATTAAGTTAATATTACCGAGCAAGACGGAGAATAGGGAAGTAGCAATGTGAATGAGAGGTCCAGCAGACCCTTTTTAAACTACACTGTAAGTATTATATTATATACCTTAGAAGAATTTGAATTCATATTTTCTATGATCTCTGTAATTTAATACATAGTATTTAATTATGAGATGATTTTATTTAGTATAAGTAGTTGGAAATTTATCTTCTGGGAGCATGATCTATACACTAAGAGCAGGATTCAGTCAGTGATGCAGCTCTTAGATACTACGTCAGGATGACAGGGAGATGAGGTCCAAAGTGAATATTCAGCTGCCATTGACACCAAGGAGAAACACTGAACCCTGCCTCTATTACCAGAGGAGTAAATTCACTTGCAACTCAATATCCTAGATACTCTAGACTGATGCAGGACTAGTTCAGGAGCTGAGGGTAACATAACTTATACCACAAACATCCTCAAACACTACAGAGAGTTAAGTGGCACTGGAGTTGATGCTAGTCTCAGACACAGATTTCTAGAGTTATATAAAGAGTATTTACAGGATCAAAGTGGATTGCTTTCATTTAGATTTTACTTTTTTTTAATCCATAGTTTAATCTGGCATTTTAGACAAACTGAGCACAATTCCCACACTCAGCATTTACACATCTGAAGTGTTTCATAAAGGGCAGCCATGTAAGAGGAAACCCAGATTTAATAACTGCCCATGAAATGTTTGATATAAGACCCAAACCTGGCTTCAGACACAACCTGCAGCAAACCATGAGGCAGATTCACACACTGTAGAATAATTATGCAGTTGCTCTGAACAGTAACATCACCTCTCTGTTGCTGCAGTACGCTATCTCCTTCGTGTTTTCAAGATTTGTGATTGAGATAATTTATATGAGATGTTCTATGGAGAACATACTTCCCCAATATCTCCTGAAAAGAGAAGAGAAACTGCAGGGTTATGTAGAATTTGTTTGTATCGGTTTAAGGAAGAGGAAAGGTCATCCAATTACCCAAATACATACACAGCAAGGCTGCATTTGAGCTATTCAGGAAGCTTCTGCTCTAGCTTTTCCTAAACTCTTGGGTGTTTGATTTTGCAGCCTTATGGATATTTTGTGTGCAATGAAGAGACATAATAAACTTTCTTGCTTTATTCTCGTTTTACTGAAACATGTAAGATAATGTTTGAAATGACACAGTTCTTGAGTTCAGAGCTGCTGCACCAGAGGCAGAAAGATACAGTTTAAATGGTGAACCATCAGATGGATTCTCTTCTACTATAAGTGATGTTTTCTCTGTATTACTGCAGTGCATGAAAATCCAAGTCATCAAAAGATCATGGCTACTATACACTGCCGAAGTGCTTACTGAATATATAGGAACAATATGTGAACTTAGTTGTGCACACAGACATCCTTAGAAATGCAATAATGCCATACTGGTCAGACACAAGGACAATTTCAGATAAGATACCTCACAAAAACCTACACAGAATCAATTCTTCCCTAGTGGTGTCATGTTAGTATCTTGGTTGGAAACAAATAGAACAGACCAGAAAAGGACTAGCCATGAGACCCAATGGAAAGCAGAGTAGAAATCCTGAACACTGGCATATGAAAATCAGTATTTCAAATACAAAATAAATTGTTTTTATGCAAGAAAGATAACATTCTCTACAAGATAATTTCTCCTTTCTCAACAGAATTCCTCAGAAGGAAAATGAAGACCACACTGTATTTGTGTTTGCTTCTTGTTGGACTTCAAGTCCAGGCTCTTCCTAAACCCAACCTCGGCAACGAACATAAACATAAGAATGAGCAACCTCATTCCCTAGGAGATCATTCCCATGTGGAAAGTGAAAACTCGGCTCACATGAAGATAACCCCTAGAAATGCTGAATTTGCATTTAGGTTTTACAAGCAGGTTACAGAAGAGGGAGGTAACAAGAACATTTTCTTCTCTCCCTTGAGCCTTTCTACTGCCTTTGCAATGCTCTCCCTGGGGGCCAGATCAAACACACTCAGCCAGCTGTACAAATGCCTCTCCTTCAACCTGACAGAGATGGAAGAGCAGGAAATCCATGAGGGCTTCCAGGATCTCCTCCAGCTGCTGAATGACCCTCACAGAGAGATTCAATTGAACATGGGCAATACTCTGTTCATAGATGAGAGACTGAAACTGCAACAAAAATTTTTGGATGATGTCACAAATTTTTATTATTCGGAAGCTGTTTCTATGGATTTCCAAAATTCTGAACATGCTAGAGAGGAAATCAATAACTATATAAAAGCAAAGACCCATGGTAAATTTGTAGACTTACTGGACAGTCTTGATGAAGATGTTATGATGATTCTGACTAACTACGTTTACTTTAAAGGTGAGTCAAAAACATCAGTTAAGGTTATAAAAATAGGCTCTAAAAGATTGATCCAAACTCAAGAATAAAAGTTTTTTCCCATGGTGAATCTACCCTCCCATCCGATTTAAAATACATCTTTCTTCTTTTAAATGATATAAGGAAATACTTGAAAATCAGGTATAAAGAATCATCTTTTATGAGTAAAAAATAAAAAGGAAAAATATAATAGGTAGAAGTACCAATCAATAGTATATCATCTCAAATTAGGCTCAGAGCTGAAAGTATTCAAAAAGGGCAAGCTTGGGAGCTTATGATCATTTTTTGAAAGGCACAGCTGTTTGGCTGTGCAGGATACAGTCAAAATAAAACATGGATGAGACATATAAAAGGAGTAAGTCCAGAGAATGCATAAGGTCAGTCTATAGAAGTTTCACCACTGACCTAGCAGATGAAGGCTCAGGGCTTTTCCTCAACCTGTATTTTCCTTGTGTGATTTTTATTCAAATGACTGAAATGATTCAAAGCTCCTCTCTATTGCCAGGGTACAAGAATCCTTAAACTGAGATAGGCTTGTAATTGAATTTACCATTCAAATATACTACTCTGAGCATCAACTATTGTGTTATGCACTTACTTGCAATTTTTTCAGCTTATTCAACTCTATTCTCATTCTTTTGTCAAAAGGTTACTGGGAAGAACCTTTTGAAAGTTACGACACCAGAGATGATGACTTCTTTGTGGATGCCGAGCATCCTGTTAAGGTTAAAATGATGTATAAAAGTACATACTATAATATCCATAGGGATGAGAAGCTGTCTTGCTGGATAGTAGAAATACCATACACAGGAAATGCTGCTGCCCTTTTTGTTCTGCCTGATGAAGGGAGTATGAACCACGTAGAAGATGCTCTGCTACAAGATACAGTGTCTAATTGGAGCCAGTCATTTGAAGGAAGGTAATCCTTCAACTTCTTTTGACTGTCATTTTTTTTTAAGCACTTAAAAGGCCATAAATACTCATGCAGGCAAGGTAAATCGTAGGATGCCACAAGGAGATGCTAAACACAACTCTGAGGAATAAGCATTGCACAGTTCCTTCACTTCAAAGGAAGTATCAGGAGATTTTGTTCACTGGGGAACCTTCTCCTCAGCTTCTCCAGCCACAGCAATGGGAATGCTGCAAACTGCAGGGATTCTGCGCTTGCAAACTCAGCCCGTGGGAGCCCATCTAGACTAGCTCATCTAGATCCAGCTGAAAGAAAATGAAATTTCTTCTCCAGTCTGGATGACCACTGATCAGTCTGTGGGTGGTAGGACTGGTACCTCAATTTCTCCTTCACTAATGTGGTATACATTTAGGCTTTAGAAAGCCAGGCCTATGGTTCTCAGATAGCTGGGATAGATTCACACCACTTGTATCAGCTCTTGTATTGAAGGATCTTGCAATTATAAACTCTCTTTCTTTTCTTTTTCTTTTCCTTTCCTCTTTCCTTTCCTTTCCTTTCCTTTCCTTTCCTTTCCTTTCCTTTCCTTTCCTTTCCTTTCCTTTCCTTTCCTTTCCTTTCCTTTCCTTTCCTTTCCTTTCCTTTCCTTTCCTTTCCTTTCCTTTCCTTTCCTTTCCTTTCCTTTCCTTTCCTTTTTCCTTTCCTTTCCTTCCTTCCTTTCCCTTTCTCCTTCCCTTCCTTCCCTTCCCTTCCCTTCCCTTCCCTTCCCTTCCCTTCCCTTCCCTTCCCTTCCCTTCCCTTCCCTTCCCTTCCCTTTCCTCCCTTCCCTTCCCTTCCCTTCCCTTCCCTTCCCTTCCCTTCCCTTCCCTTCCCTTCCCTTCCCTTCCCTTCCCTTCCCTTCCCTTCCCTTCCCTTCCCTTCCCTTCCCTTCCCTTCCTCTCTTCTCTCTCTTCTCTTTCTCTTCTCTTCTCTTCTCTTCTCTTCTCTTCTCTTCTCTTCTCTTCTCTTCTCTTCTCTTCTCTTCTCTTCTCTTCTCTTCTCTTCTCTTCTCTTCTCTTCTCTTCTCTTCTCTCTTTTTTTTTTTAAAAAAAAGAAGCGTCGACCTGTATCTTCCAAAATTGTCCATCTCTGGCTCCTATGATGTCAAGAGATTGTTTCTGAAAATGGGTGTGACGGACATGTTCAGTAACAATGCTGATTTCTCTGGAGTTGCAAAAAATACCCACCTCAAAGTTTCCAAGGTAAGTATGTGAGCAGGATGATCAAGAAATTGCCTGCCCCATTACATTATGGTTTTATCTTAAAAAATAGGCTGATCCCATTTCTAGATTTCAACAATGTCTCACTGACAGCAATACAAGAAGTTTAGGGGTTAGATGGCTGATGTTCATTGCAGTTAGCAAGACGTTGTTTCCTACATAACTATCCCACAATTTCACTTAAAAACTCCTGACAAAGAGAAAAGATCTGGAAAGGATAATGGGAACAATTTCACAAAAGTCTTGTGTAAATAATTAATGCTGGAATCATAGTTATGACAGTAATTTAGGAATGATCATTCTTATTCCATAGAGTCTTTCTTACTGTATTAGCTGAGCACCTCAGAATTGGTTTGTCATCATTGTGTCAACAGTAAAAAAAAAATTATGTATACATAAATTGATGCAAAATGAAAACATTCCTCCTTGGTGTTAAATATCATGGAAAAGATCTTACTCAAAGAAACCACTGAACAATAAATGCTCTCCATGCTGCTCAATCTCTGCTCAATAAGCAGCCAAGTTTGACTCTGACAGAGTGAAAAAGAAATGTTTTTCTTAGAGCAAACTTTTCTTGTCTTGAAAAGGCTGAACAAGAGAATCATTTTCTCACAAATTCTGTTCATTTTGTGCTCTCTCCTGAAAACTGCTGTTTCTCAATGTTACAGCAAACCTGTTTGTCACCCACTGCTTCTCACTGTTCTGTGCCTTGATGTTTAATTTTTGCTTCCTTTCCAGGCAATTCACAAGGCCAAGTTGAATATTAATGAGAATGGCACAGAGGCTGCTGCAGTGACAATGGTAGAAATGAAGGTTTTCTCTGCAATGGTTACTCCTCTTGAAATCAAATTCAACAGACCCTTTTTGATGATGATTTTTGACAAAACCACCAACAGTATACTCTTCATGGGGAAAGTTGTGAACCCAGCTGCCACAGAAGACTAGGCCAGAGCACTTGCAAAGAAAGAGCAAACAAAGAAGAGCTTGTACACATCTCAAAGAGTTCTTTGCAAAAAAAAAAAAAAAAGGCCAGAATTGATCCCTAATTAAAAATTAAAAAGAAAAAAAGTATATTTTGTATTATATTATTCTTATCTTTCAATAGGCAGCTGGGAAAAATGGAAGCAGGTCACGCTTATGAAATGCCCTAAGATAAACATATAGCAGTGGGATCTTTACAGACATTTCCCTAGCTCACTCAATCAAAGCTGGCGTCGTGGCCCCTTGCATGCAGATAAACCATCCTCCCAGCTGAAAATTTCCCTGCCTCCCACATCTTGTATGTCTAGTCCTCAACTCAGAAACTTCACCGATTTACCAGCATCAGCTGAGAAACCATCCTACCCCTCATTGTAAATTCCAGGATAAGTCTTTGTCTTTTCTTTGTCTTTGAAACCTTTTAAGTAATCAGTGACTAAGCAGGGAAACAGAAACACAAACCTTGAAATCTCCTTGCCTAGATGACAGATGCTCCTAGGTTCAGCACAACCCTTTTCCCTCCAGCCCAACCACTGCCTCCTACCATCACAGATTCTTTGCTTCCATCTCCATTCCTCATTAGTTTCTCTAGAGTAAGAGTAAGCTGAATGTCACTGCACAAACGGTCACCCTTAAGGTTCTTGTGCACATGCAGTAATGCCTGGGCTCCATGACAGAACTGCATTTACTGGGCCTGCATGGCAAAGCTGTCCTCTTCAAGCACATTGTTTTTATCCTTCCACACTTACGTGCAGGAAAAAACTAGAAAAGAAAAGAAAAAAGCAAAACCAAATATGTACTGCTAAATTAACTTGCAAAACCTGCTTTCTGAGGTCATCTTCACTTGGGGAAATACAGCTGATGAATGGCAGACCAAATAAATTTCTTGCCACAACAGGATGCCACATCTGACTTCCAGTTTTTCTGGAGCCATCTTTACTCTCACATGGCTTGCTCAAGTCAGTAACTCAAAAACAACTAAAACAACTGTAGGAATTTTAACAAGATTTTGTGGTCCAACAATTCCAAAGTAATGATGTCTAATTTAAATAGTTGGTGTTTGACTGTAGCTTCTCTTTTCAGCTTTGGTCTTCCATGATTCAGATGTTATTCTCCATCAGCTATCTCCTCTGCGATTACTCCTTTGTTTCCATTAAAAGTTATTCACAGCTTCTTCTAGATGCCACAGAGCCAGTCATTCCACAGAACTGTCTAATTCATTTTTGCTCTCAAGAAAATCAAATTAATTGCTCCAACAGGTCTTGAAAAAGCAAGACTCCACTGGGGCTAAACCAAGGATTTCATCTCCGCACAGAGGCACCAAATTACTACACTCCTTATCCACAACTTCTCATACAGCTGCAGAATCATTGCTCACCTGCTTTGGGAGTGGTAGGATTTAGGTTAGTAGTCAAATGTTTGACACATATTAGAGGAAAGGTAAGAATGAAGGAAAATGGGTAACTGTTCATATTATTTCAATTTCTGCTTTCCCCTCTGAAATTTCTGGAAAATGAAAGCCAGACACAACCTAATTATTATTGCTTAATTATAAATACAAGAGGTCTGAAATAAGAACCTTTGAAAAATTCTCTGCTTATAAGAGTTGTGAGCTTTTCTTATGGAAAATAGTGCAAGTCTACTTGCTGCCCTAATGATTAAAAGCAGATATTTAAGATGGAAAAAATATTTCAGCTGAGAGAATACTTCCCAGAAATTGTTCATAACTCCCTTGCAGCTATAAACAAGAAGAGCAACCACCAAAATTTTCAAAAAACAGTATATGGAGTGAACTAAGGATGTACTGTACCCTTGTATTACCATAAGATAATATGTCTCACTTTGTTGTCCACCAGCAGGCCACCCGCAGGTAATTAGACACAGAGATGTGGATTTTGGTCTTTTATAACTTCTCTTGTTATCTGAAATAATACCATACGTACCACAAACCCTTACTATCCATGAGAACTGAGATCTGCAAGGGATCTTTACAGTGGTTTACCTCCGTTTTGCATATATTTCGACAGGCAGGGCTTTCTGTGTCTTCACTAAGCGTCACTCTCCACTACTTTTGGTGTCAAGACCCAGTCATAAATTAGCATTACTGAGGTGCTCAGAGACAGCACAGTTCTTGCCAGAGTCACAGGGAGGTTGACCTGACACTGCCTACAGGCACTTCTAAGTGGGAATGGAAATTATATGAGCACCACTTATGTTTTCTATTTCCAACAATATGACCTGACATCCATTAAAAATAAAGGTTACGAGAAGCAGTAGGGAATGGTGGAGGCTGCAGACTGGCAAATTTCATCAAAGGCATGCTGCAACTCAAAGTTACTTTGAACTCTGTTGATTTATCTGAAATGCACTTACTGAATTAATAACAACATACAGATGCATAAATAGAAAAGCACAGAAAGGTAAACATGGTTTGCCATTTGCTAAGATATAATTTTTTAAAATATACTAAAACAGCTTTTAACTTTGGAGTTTTTCTGTTCTCAATTTTTCAAGTGCCAATTTTCAGCAAGGTTGAAGTAATTCTCAGTTTACGAGGGTCTCATCTTTACAAATACTCCGCAAAGAAGGGACTACACTTTTTTTACCTGAGGACCTCAGATATAAGTTTGTTAAAAGACTTCCATAAGACCATGGAGGAAGCCAAAGCACCTACATTGCTTGGCAGCAGATGGAGAGCTGAACATTGATGGGGGCTGCTCACCCCAATCTGCCTGTTTTGCAGAGCTAAGGAACACTTGGTGACAGCCTCAGAAGCTGGCATTGCACAGTACAGATCACATCTCATCTACATTCAGGCCCTGAGGTGACCAAAGCTACCACAGCTTCAGGAGAGAGGTGACTCAAAAGCCTTTCTTCATGGTGTGGCCGGTGCCAGTAATCCACCTGGATCACCCAGAACTGCTCCAAAAATTTTTGGCTGTTGACAGAAGCTTTTTGGTGACTTCAGAGTTATTTCTAGCAACAGCCTGAGCTCCCTGGTGGCTGAGAAGCCAAGTAGGGAATTTTCCATAAGCCCCTGGGAAAACTGTTGACTTAGTCAGTTGCTATTGTCTGCAGAGTCAAGTGGATTTTCTTGCCAGCTATATTTCTTTAAAGACATGGCAGTACAGGCAACGTGCAGGGGAGCTTGTAGCAAAGGGGAAACATGAAGTTTTCAGTTTTTTAAGGCTGTAATTACTTCTAGTCTTTTCATTGATTTCTAATAAACATCCTAGACCCTGTTTGCAAATCTGTGAGCCTAGGCAAACATATCACATTTACTCAAAAATTTTGCTTTTCTGAGTGCTGCTTTGAAGTTAATGGGAACTACAGATTTGTACTGACTGCACTGCAAGTACAATTTATTTTAGCGTTTAAATATGGCACTAAGAAAGGACACATAAGTCCGTGACTTATATCTATTTCAGAATATTTTTTTCCAAACTGCTGCAGCGTCTCACTGTATGCAGTGTCTTCCCAATCATCCTTGTTGAACACTCATTCAAGAATAAAATAGTCCAAAGTTAGTATCTCCTATTGTTCTGTGAGCGGCAGTCTACAAGCCACTGAAATTTACCATCGGACCAAAAAAATATCAGTAAATGAAGGGTTTTGAGATGGTCAAACTGACTCCAATGAAGCAGTTTACAATGAAGAAATATTCCCTGTCAGAATAATACATGACATTCAACTACACTTGAGATGTTGTTCCCCAATGTTCCTGCTCTCTCCTGTACAGTCCTGTTGGGGAGGCCAATGCATGCATGCAGATGGGGACAGGAGAAAGCATCAGGATCCTTTTCCCCTAGAAGAATCAGTATTGAACAAAAAAATTTCTTGCCTCACAACAGCCTGGTGTCATAAGGGTTGCAGGCTGAGGCTGAGCTGTCTTCTCATATGTTTTAAATAAATTAAACAACATAAAAAATTCAAAACTAAAAAAAAATGTTATTTCGAGGAACAACTTCGAAAGCCCATCACTTTCCTTATCTCTTTGATTCCCCCTGCTGTTACACAAGGAAAGTAAATTAGATACAACTTAAACATGATCCTGCTCTCTGGCTCAGGAATTGAACACAAAGCTTCAGGGGAAGAATTCTTAGCATGAAGGAAACAGAAGATTCATTTGTAATTTCTGAGGGTTTTAAAATGAAATAGTTTGATCTAGAACTGATCCAAAGCACATGCAAATTCCTTGATGTGGCAACAGAAACAGTTTATAAAAACAACTTAGAAAACTTCAGCTTTCCTATTCATTTCTCATGTTGCCTTTTGGCAGAAATATTACTAGCTAATAAAACTTTCAGTGCATCAGTAATTGAGGGTAGTGCTTGATGAATCCAGTCAGCTGGTTACAAGGTAGATACAACACTGCAGAACTGAAGTTTCCATGGTCCAAAAACCATAATATTAAAAAGAGAGTCAAAAAATAAAGTTTTCTCTTACACTTGTTGATCGTATCTCACAGTTTCTCAAAAGCTTCTTAAACAAAGAATTTCATTACAAATAACTATGGATCATGTTTGTTTTTTTACTGATGGTAAAATACTTGCTACAGCCCAAATCAGGTCCAATCTGAGTAGAAATTACAGTGAGCCCCATGAGCACTCTATGATTTCCTGCCTGAGTGGTGGAATCCCACAGACGTAGTAAAGTTCTGTTGTTTATTTTACAGAAGGGAAAATGAAACAGATATAGGAGGCCCTTTGGAATGAGTGCTACGTAAACATGGAAAAAAAGAATGACTGGAGTACAAATCTTCATCAGCTGTGAGATACACTTGAGGCTCGAACAGGCCTATGCCATGATAATACAAGATGCAGATTGGTCTCTCAATTTTTGCAGAACAGTAAGAGAGCAAAGCATTTCTCATTCTTTTTGGAAAAGAACTTGCATAGACACTTCAAAACATTTTAAAATAAATTTTCTAAACCTTTTTGACTCTAAATATCTTCTTTGCAAGGGAGAAGTACTAACTGCTTTTGCTTGGAACCAAATGACATGTATGAGATGAAGGCTTTTCCTTCCCCTTATATTTCTATCCATGAACAGTGGGGTCACGTTCTGCAATTCCCTCACAGGCTTTAGCATCTTAAGCAGCTGGTAAAAAAGGGCATGGGGAATCATTCTATTGGCATTTTCCCCAGAGCAGTCATGTTGAAGGAGACATCATACCCCAACTAAAATTTTTCCCCTCTTCATTCTGGATTAAAACCTGTTAACTCAGACTGCAAAGAGGAAAGCAATAAATCTTCCTAATTATCTCCTTCAACACTATAAGGAATAGTCATTATACTGCATTTTTGTTGGTTTGGTGTTCATTTCAAATGGGAAACTTTGAGTAATTTGTGAGATTATCTTAAATAAGTTTGCAGATCAGTAGATATGGTGTGTAAAATAAACTATTTGCCTGAAAAAAACTAATGGAGATGATCATTAAGAGTGAATCATACATGGAGGTTGACATTTGGATGCTGAATGGGAGATGACAGAAAAGTTGGGGAGAGTTTTTGAAGAGTTTGGAAATGGAAGAGAAGCAATTGAAATGATATCACTGCAATGATAATGCTAACAAATCTGTATTTGGGAAGTCCAGAGGAAAGGAATATCTATCCCTCGCATCCTGTGGATATATTTATTTCCACAACCACCTGACTGCTGGTTCTAATTGACAGTGCTGGCTCAGACTGAAATTGGTTTAACACCAGTAGGCAACCCAGCAAGTTCACTGACATGGCTGTTGGACTTGCAAACCGCAAAGGCTGTATAAAGGTAGATGCAAATGCAAGCATGACTGATATCACTTTTTTAATACAGTTTCATCCACAGTTATTTTGTATGGGAGCCCAGATTTCCCAAGCATTTACTGACCTCACCATTATTAACAACTTTACATTCCTCTGAGCATCTTTGAAACAAAGTTCTTTGCAATGACTTGCGTTCTTCACCACTAGTACCTCCATGACTAATACCTAACAGGTCTGATCATTTCTGCCCTGTTCTTCTTAGGACAGTATGGACTGAATTGAAGGAATTTTTGCCATCCCTTGCACATTGCTTTTCTTTCTGTTAACTCTGGGTTTTTCCTTTGATCTTGGAGCCATACTCCTGTTGGCTTTCCTCTGAAGACTGTGGATCAGAAAATCAGGGGAAGGAGAATATTTGCCCCTGCCTATCAGCATGTGTCCAACAGAAGCTATGTGAAAATTCAAAAGTTTTTCATTCCTGGCATGAACCCTGACAAGAAACAATGGAGATATTGAGACCCAAGAATGCTCCAGTAAATGCTAATTTTGCTGTTTATTATGCTGGCATACATCAGGTATTATCTGTGTCTTGAAGAGCAATGCTACTGTAATAACTCTATTTGCTCTGTTTAATGTCTAACAGTGTGCTTACTGGTTAAGCCTATTCAAACAATATAAAAGCAGTGCAAAAATCTGTAAAGGTCAGATGATCAAAGTTGGGTCCTTTTAAAAACACTGCAGATACCGTTCTATTTTAGTAGCTAGGGACATTAAATTCACATTGGCTATCTGTTTCACAGTTTAACTCAATCAGTAGATTAATTCATTCATGTGCAGTTGATAAAACTCACTAAAGCAATGTTAATCTATCCTGTAAAATGAAGCTCTTCTTTAGACAGCCAGTGAGGTAGATGAGGGTTTCACTGATGTGAAAAGGATTTTTTAAATTAAACTTTTAAAGAAGCAGCAATGGGCAAACATGAAACACTGACCACAAGTAATAGAAAGTTGTAGGATTTGTAGGAAGGATTAGTCTTTTTTGTAAAGAAAAGTTTGTAAAGAGCTTCAGTATCTACAGACAAAAACTACCTATACTTCAGCAGATGGAGACTGTCAGAGCAGAGGCCCCAACAGTGGGAAGGGATCCAGGGAGTCTTGTGTTAAAAAAATTGCAGAGACTTGGAAAACTCTGACTGTAACTCAGTCTCTGCCTTTCATGGTCTGCTTCATGCACAGACAAAAATAGGAAATTGTCTAGGATGACTCAGTAGCATCACTAATAGACATCTACAGTGCATCTCATTTTTCTGATTATGCTAAACGCCTGGCCACATTTAATTTTCCTTGGCTATTAAGTTGTCAGGAAAGAAGGTACCGGGGACCCAACATGCTTTCACTACAAGGGCAAAGCAATATTGCATGAACAATAATCCCACTCTCCTCTCCTATTCTTATAGCTCATAGTTCATCAACTGCAGAAACACTAGCAGCTTCAGAGGGAAACATAGATATCCATCTAAATCTATATGAAATATCTTCACAATAATTCCGTTCTTTGCTGTTTACTTTTTCTCTTTATAGAATAGGAAGGAAGTCTGGAAGATGCAGCCTTATAGAATTTGGGTGGTTTTAGTCCTGCTTCATGGAGCGTCTTGTCCACATCACACACAGCTGTGGTATCACCAGCTCCATCATTCATGTCCAGGTTAACTCACGTTAAACTCTCAAACTGAAAGTAGCTCACTTGAGTTGCTCCCAGCAGAACACTGTGCTCTGGATGGAAGGGATCCCCTGAGAACAGAGCTGTAATAGTGCTTGTCAGCTGCAGCAGAGCATACCCAGTGGCCATCTGCACCCACTGCTTCCAGTGTCTAGTCAATTCCCATCTGTCTTCCATCTAAGTTCTGCCATCATGGATTACTTCAGATATGCAGCAAAGACCTTGCTTAATATAGTAACAGGTTAGACAGCTCCTACACAAATGTCACAGGGATGGAGGCAAAACAACTCCAGTGCATTTGCTTTGCCTCCATTGAAAGGACTTTAACAAAGTGCTATGTTTCAAGTATAAGGACAAGATGCACCACTGAAAGAGATTATAAATGGTGTGCTTTAGACAGTGCAGCTTCCACATTGCAGTTCATCATCTCACGGGCTAGCTATTGTTCCTTGATGTTTTTCTTCCTCTTCTATTTTACTAGAAATCTCCCCTTCTTCCCACTCATTTTTAAATGTGAATTCAATTTATTGAGTAAATAATTCTCACCTTGTTCCTGTTGGGCATTCAACCTGACTAATGGGGGTCACCTTGGAGGAGAGGACCACTATGCAGTCAATGCAGGTACCAAGCAACCCACCATGTGACAATTGCGTGATCAACTGTCAGTTACCCAATGGGAGGGACATATACTTGGAGCTTCATGGGTAGAGCCAGAAAAATGACGAGGTTTCTCTAAACCAGGAACTTTGGTGTACTATATCCTCCAGAGAAACCTGCCTCAGGCTTTTCAGAGAGAAAGAACATGCAGTTTTTGGCTACAAAACTGTGAATACTGATGAGTATTTGTGAGCAAATGAGTGCAATCACATCTTCTCTGAAAAGTGTGAGTCTACAGCATGTGTTTGTCAGAGAATAAATAGAAATTAGATTTCTTTGCCAATTTTGTTATATCATTTGCAGCAGTGGTAGTGTTAGGGTTCTTCTAAGCAATCATAATTTGCAAAAATGCAAGTAAGAGATACAATTTCTGAGCTCTAATGCAAGAAATACCAGATATCCACCACATTTTCTCACCCCAAATGAGTCAAGTTTCTAATGTTGTCCATAGCCTCAAAAGTAAAAGTCTTCATATTTGCCTAAAATACTTGAAGTGGGATATTTTTCCTCAAGAAAGGGCATCTGGAGATCCAATGGCTGATTGCCTTTATAAAAGCAATTCAGCACTAATTATACTCTAAGAAACTTGTAAAGATAGAATTATGCCATTTGTAAAATGCTGAAAATTCATTGAGATGATATTGAAGAGTGCATAGATAATTCACTGTCAGATACTTGGACAGCCAGGCATGGCAGGATTTTATCACTGGGACTTCCCAGCATCATTCATAATGCAGAGTCATCATGGAGATTTAAGAGCTGTATTGATTACACCCTAATAACTATAATTACAATGTTCTACACTACATATTATTGTACATATTTTTTATTCATTATTGCCCTGGAAATGCCTCCTATTTTCTGGGCTGCATTAAAAAAGGGGTGGCCTGCAGGGAGAAGGAAGTGATTGTCCTCCTCACTCAGATATTCTGAGGCCCCATCTGGTGTATTGCATCCAGGCCTGGGGACCCCAGTACAGGAAGGATATGGAGCTCTTAGAGCAGGTCTAGAGAAGGACCACTAAGATGTTCGGAAGGCTGGAGCACCTCTGCTATGAGGAAAGGTTGAGGGAACTGGGATTGTTTAGCTTGGAGAAAAGAAGGCTCTGGGGAGACCTCATTGTGGCCTTGAAGGGAGCGTACAAACAGGAGGGGGAGCAGCTGGTTACAGGGGTGGATAGTGATAGGACAAGTGGGAATGGTCTTAAACTGAGACAGGGGAGGCTTAGGTTTCATATTAGGAAGAAGTTTTTCACACAGAAGGTGGTGACACATTGGAACAGGTTGCCCAAGGAGGTTGTGGATGCCCCATCCCTGGAATATTGGTTGGAAGATTCAACCTCTACTGCTAAAGCACTAACATCTGCCTATGATGTCATGGACAAACATAAAAAAAATAGGACGCTTTACTTTTGGGGCAGCCCTCTTATTTATTATTTAACATCTGCTACAGACAACTACAAATGTTCTTGCCCATGCTTATAGTGAGAAGGAAAAATGTAGAATACACAGAAAGATAATGATAAAATATTACTTAAAAAAAAAACAAGGTCATTATATATTGTAGCTGCTTCATTCTATTCAGAATGCTTTAGTACTTCTGAAGAAAACGTCACAATGGAAAAGCCCCATCAGAAAAAGAACATTCAAGCTTCTGTAATCTTTCCAAATACAGCACAGCAATCTCCAAATGTAGACAACATGCTGAAAAAAATGCCAAGGGATCAGTGAAAAAGACTTGAAAGATTCTTTACAGCAAAACCAAAGAATTTTATCATAACGTACAGTGGCTAGGTATAAGCTGGCAAAGACTTCCCTCAGGGAAATCAAAATTTTTTCAGGTATCAGCTGGCAATATGTTTCAGCGTGCATTTGATCTAGTGCTGTGCTGAAAGCTGTGGTACCTACATGAGCTCCTCCACCCCCTTGCGCTCTGCTTTTGTATCAGACCAGCTTTCTTTGGCCTTCCTTAGGCCAGGTTGTATCTAGGCATGAGGACACACCACAAAGAAGCAGGAACACGTGGGAAGTAAAAGCTCGCTTGGACTGTAAAGAAAAAATCAATTTCCTATTCTGGTAAAGATTAACTAACTTTATTCAATAAACACTGTTGAAACAACTTACACATTCCTGATTCTTCTTTCAGTTTTCACACTAGAGAAAAAATGTGAAATTATGGCATTTTGTTCTTTTTGTAGAGTAAGACAAACATCTAAGCACTGGAAAAAAAAAAAAAAAAAACCAACTTTCTTCTGTCTAACCCTTCAGTTTCTAGAATCCAAGTGGACAAAACCTCTACCATGCTCCTTTAGGATTTTTAGGAGATTAAATCAGACTAAATTATCTGACAAAAACTGTATTTCTGTGTTTCACTTTGTTGAATGCTGAAGATCACCCAGATGTCCTCAGAGATTCCTTTATAACATATTTATAACTTATCTACTGGGAAAAGCCTTGTGCACCATGTGAAAATGCAATAGATACTAATATTCCATCACCAGTCATTGCTATTTATGCTTTTAATAAATGTTCACAGTGAATCCTTTTTCATGGTGAATTTCAGTGAAACTATTCAGTTTTTTCAGACAGAACTTGCTATTTTTCTTCCCATTCTCTCCCTTGTCTGCTTATTTACTTTTCTGTGGGTTTAACAGATCACCACAGCCATATTTTACTGTTGAGGTTAGGGGTAGGGAACTAACTGTCACTGTATCTCTGGAGCAGATGGGTGATTATGTAATATATGTAAGCTGATACTGATTTGAACATGACATAAGTATAGGAAAGTGAAACAAGACCTGTGCCAAAACCTTCATTTGCTTACCTTAATATGTTCAAGTGTCAGATACTGCTACTTCTCTCCTTATCAATACAAGTGGCAGCCTTTTGTCACTGATAGAGATTTTGTGTAATACCTGCATGGAAATTATCATATGATATTTTTAAAAACACAGACACTTAAATGTTTAAAACTTTACTATATGGTGCTTTTTCTGAGCAATGGCAGATGCTTGTGCAGCCCCAGATTGTCCAATTTGCATGAGCTTATGGACTTTCCCAGAAAAATGAATTGAGACCACGCATTCACCAAAAAGTTGACATTTGTAAGGAACGAGAAATGGTAGTATTCCAAGAAGATGAGAAATGCCTAGACGACCCATGTACCTGACATACTTAATAATGCATCTTTCCCAGTTAAGAACCTACACCTGCTCCATAGAGGACTGAACCCCTCTGCTCTCTGCCTGTCTTGGTGTGAGCACCAGCATAGGCTTCCTTGCCAGCACCAAGCTCAATTCAGCAAGACAATACCTTCTCCACTGTGCCCAGACCTCCTGATGCTGTGTGATCTTTCAGCAGTCTTTCCAAAACAGCATGGGGAGATATTTTCCCGTACCAAGAGTACAGGAACAGTCCTCTTTGCTCAAGTGAAAAACACTTGTGATTTGTCTATTCAGGGAACAATGTTTTTATGAACAATTTATATCTACAAGTACTTCTTCAAAAACCAGTTCCATCAGCAGGACCAGTTCCCTCTTTGTACAATTGATATCCTCTGCCTCCCTCTGTTGATTGAGTTGACCAGCAGCACCCTTGACAAAGGGGAAGCAGTAAATCCTTTGGAAAACTCCATACTTGGAAATGTGTATTGCTTCACTCTAATGTACTGATTACACTTGGTCAGTAAAGTACATTTACATCAGATACAGGATGTTCATTTCACAGTGGTTAATCTGTTACTAATTAAAAGCCTTCTGTTAGAGAGCTCAGCACTGCCAGCATTGATTGCAATGAGTTCTACATAAAGAGACAGAACTTCGGCTTTGCCCCTGTGTGTGATTCCTACTCAAGCAGTAGTTTGAGGAAGCAGAGAGAAGGAGTGTGCATATGTGAAGATCATCTTCCTGCATCTCCAGTTACAGCTTTTCCTGCCTTTCACCATCATCACAAATATCCCACAGCTCTTCTGAGCTTGCGATGTCCCTCTAAGTCCCTGCAAAGGGGCAGAGGAGTTTTTGTGCTTCCAAGTGAAAACAAATCAAAGAAACAAAAAAGAAAAAAAATGCAGAAGTGCAAGAAATTTTCAGAGCACTGGAAAAGGATTAAAAAAAAAAAAGAAAAGAACAGCTAGTGAATTATAGGTCATTGAAACCAACTGCAATTCTTGGAAAAATACTGGGAATATTGGTAAAAATAAAAACCATCAGAACAATCTAGAAAACATCAAGATGACAAATAGCAAGAAAAAAAGACAAGATAACAAAAAGAAATTGGTTTTGTTGAAAACTGACCACATCAGACCAACTTAATCCTCTCCAATGGCAGAGTACCAAGCCTTGTCATTAGCAAATAGTTGAGTTAAAGTACAGCTTAGCTAAGCAATACTTAGGTCACATTTGGGCTTAGTAAGGCACTGAAGGCACTGTTGTCTTATATGACCTACTCTTATATAAAGTACAGAAATAAGTGCTCTGAGATTCACAGAAATACGGAATCACAGAATCACAGAATCATGGAATGGCCAGGGTAGGAAGGGTCCTCAAGGATCATGAATCTCCAACCCCCCTGCCACATGCAGGGCCACCAACCTCCACATTCAATACTAGACCAGGCTGCCCAGGGCCCCATCCAGTCTGGCCTCGAACACCTCCAGGGACGGGACATCCAGAACCTCTCTGGTCAGCCTGTTCCAGCACCTCACCACTCTCTCTGTAAAGAACTTCCCTCTGACATCCAACCTAAATCTTCCTTCCCTCAACTTAAAACCATTTCCCTTTGTCCTGCTGTTATCTACCCTTTCAAAGAGTTGATTCCCTTCCTCTTTTTAGGCTCTCTTTAGATACTGAAAGGCTGCAGTGAGGTCCCCCGCACTTCTTTTCTCCAGGTTGAACAAGCCCAGTTCCCTTAGCCTGTCTTCATAGGGGAGCTGCTCCAGTCCCCTGATCATCTTCGTGGCTCTCCTCTGGACCCTCTCCAACAGCTTCCTGTCTTTCTTGTACTGGGGGCTCCAGACCTAGACACAGTACTCCAGGGGCCTCACAAGAGCAGAGTAGAGGGGGACAATCTCCTCCTGTCCCTGCTGGCCACCCCTCTTCTGATGGAGCCCAGGATACCATTTGCCTTCCAAGCCGCAAGGGCACACTGCTGGATCATGGTAAGTTTTTCATCTATTAAGACCCCCAGGTCATTCTCCGCGGGGCTGACTCTCACGGACCGCTCCTTCCAATCTGTATGGATGCCTGGGATTCTGGAGATCCTGAGATTGGATCCAGTGATCCAGAATTAAGGAGAAATCAGGCCTCCTTGATTGTTCTGGGTGTAGTGTGATTCAATATTTTCTTTATCTGTCCCACCTGTTTGGCTAAAAGGCATTAAGAAATGCTGGCATTTCATAACTGCAGGAATTTGCAGCTGATGTATCTCACCATTAAGCCATACAGAGTGACAGCCCATCCAAGAGACTCAGATTTTACCGCCTGCACTAGCCCATACTACCAATTTCTGGGGTATACAATCAGCACAGAAGGTGGATGGGACAAAAACTGAGATTCTGGAGGAAGAGAAGACAATGCAAACACTGGAGCAATCAGCGTAACAGACAGATCACAGTAGATCTCTGGGAAATCAAATCAAAGAATAAGCTAGTCTTAGTCTCCTGGGAGAGGAGACTAAAATTAAATTTCTTTAATTGGCTAGACTCCAACTTCATGGCCATTTGAGAGAGATATAAGGGCACCTTGGCAGAGGTGAAATTTTTTTTTGAAGGACTTGAAAGAAAGTGTTTCTACAGGACGTGTGCAGACCTTAAATTTTGGCATTTGACCCTGGTTTTAAATCTCTTACGGACTATCCATCTCACAACACGGGCTGGAGGTGTGCAGAATTGTTAAATCTGTTAAATCTTGTTAAATTGCAAAAACCTGTGGGTATCCTTTGGCCAAAGAACCAGGCATGATCAAAATGAAGATATAACACTGAAGGTGTTCTGACCACAACATTTTATAGCACAAAAAGAACGGATTCTTTCTCTTCCCTACAACTCTCAAGAGAGAATAACTGCAAACAGATAGAGAAATGAAATTTGCTCAGATAATAGTGGAGAAATGTCAACACTTGTTCTCAGACCCGCTCTCATATATTTTTTACAACAGCACAAAAAAGGAGAATTGAACTCTACTCAGATAATAAAAAAATCTAAGAGCACAAAACAAATTAATACGCATTTGAATATTTTCCAAACTTTGTTCAAACTCTGACAATAATCAGACAGTTTCTCCTCCCACAGTCACACAAGCTCATCTTTGGAATTCTTTGTCTGTCCCTAGACTAGATCACAGAGAACCAGATCTGCTCAGCCACTTGCAGCTATGTGTGCTGTGCAACTTCAAGGAAATAAACGGAGTTAAAAAAGTGATTTTCTGAACAGCTTTAAGGCTTCACTAAGGATGTATCTGAAAATTGACCATCTTAATGGAAACTTGTGAAGGAAAATGGCTGCTGAGTGTTTCTGATTTTAAAATAGTCATTCGAGCTTGCCTATTCTGAGTCTCAACATTTCCACTCCTCCCCTCTCACCTAAGCTTTTAAAAAGCATATCATTAGCAGGACTTTATTACAGGCAGGTGTAGAGAAAAATCAAGGCAGCTGCATGAATCCCTACTGAGATCACAACTACTTCCATGAAATTCCAAGGTCTCAGAAGGGAAAAGCACAGCCTAAGCTTGGGCACTATTGTGGTGGGGAATGTGTACCTGCTGGGAACAGGGCAGATGGCCTGCCAGATTTGTTTGTTCTTAGTGTCATGCCTTGTGCTGAGCCCTGGCAGAGGCTGTGTCTGAGCAGTGAAGGCTGCCTGCTTGCCTTGTGCCAGCTCTGCTGCGATGTGCCATAGGATGAGGGAGATGGCAGCTTCCCAAGTGTTTTGGGAAAAGCCACCAGAGTCACGTGGTTAGAAGCAGAAAGGTTTCTCAGCAGGGTTGAGATGCAAACTTGCTGCGTGAATGGAAGCACAGCCTCCTGGGAGTGGGATTTCACAGTCATTTGGATTAGCTACAGGAAAGGAGACAGACTCTTTAGCAGAGCGTGTGGTGACAGAACAAGGGGAAATGGCTTCAAGCTCAAAGAGGTTAATTTATGTTAGATATAAGGAAAAAGTCTTTTACAGTGAGGGTAGTGAGGCACTTGAACACGCTGCCCAGTGGTGTGGTTGATGTCTTGTCCCTGGAAACTTTCGAGGTGAGGCTGGATAAGGCTGCAGGCAACTCAATGTGCTGTGGATGTCCCTGTTTGTTGCAAGAGCTTTGGACTAGAGGACCTTCAGTGGTCTCTTCCAACTCTAAGGATTCTATGATAATAATTTAGGTTGGAAGGCACCTCTGGAGGACATCCAATCCCACCACCTGCTCACAGGAGCATCAGCCTGGAAATTAGATCAGGTTGCTCAGGGCCATATCCAGCCAGGTTTTGTATGTCTCCAAGGACAGTGATTTCACAGCCTCACAGAACAGTCTGTCCTCATGTTTGATTATAATCCCTGAACGTTATTTTACTTGAACTAATTTGCATTCCCCTTGCTATAGCTTGCATCCTCTGCCACTCATACTACTGCTTTGCAATCCTGGCTCCATCTTCTCCCTAACATTACCTGTTACACAGATGAAGACTGCAGGTACGCCCTCCTGCATGACCTTCTCTTCCCCAAGGTGAATAAGTCCTGGTATCCTAGCCTCCCCACCTTTGTCCTCGGCTCCAGCCTTTCAACAACCTTGGTGTCCCTCTACTATTCTTACTCAGGATGTTCTCATCTCTCTTGCACAAAGGAACCCAAAAGGGGACATATGCACATAGAGCAGATACACATAGAGCAGAACATCATGGAGGGAAAATACACTTCACTGATGAGAGAGAAGCAGAAATGTATTTACTGATAAAATACAGTGAATTAACAAAGCAGATTGTGACAGTAAGATTCAAGATGGTAAGATACACTTGATTATAAACAGCATAAAGAGTAGGGTTAAACACATTAATCCAGGAGACCCTCCAGTTGAGAAATGAGGTTCAGAGTGGACCCTTTTTCTTTCTAAGGTCTTACTCAGAGAAGCATAGGTGCAACCTAATCCTCTTGTAGTACCAGGCTTGGTCAATAATTTCTGTTAAAATGTGAAGGAGGCCTTCCTGCTGAGTGATGAGGTTCAAAGCAGAACCTCCTTGCTTTCCAAACTTCTTGAACTGCAAAGGAAAGGAGCCTAAGTGTAGCTGGATCCACTCCTAGTCCTAGACTTGGTCAACAGTTTATGTCTAAGGGATTATACGTGAACAATCATTCAAAAGTATAACCTCAGCAAAGCTAACAAAGCTTAAATAAACTTAAATTAGCTTAAATTAGACACTTACCAAGTATCTATACTGGCAAGGCATCTTAGCATTAAGGTTTAAGGGATCTCTGTACAGCCATAACCTCGACAGCTGCCCCTACTCTCAGTGAGATCCTGCTGTGCAACTGGCTGCTAAGCAGTAGAATTCAAGAAGCTCTTGGGCTGCTTAATACTTATCAGGTAAGATGACTGAAAAAAAGTCACATTTTTAGGACACGTTCAGTTGTCCCTCATCTGTTTAAGCAGGTGTGTCTGCCATCAGTTCTTCCAGCACCCAGTTTGATACAGATGTGTGGTTTCTGTCTTAGCAAGATCTTGAGTGTAATCAGCACTGTGCTCACTGTCGGTCTGAGCAAAGTCTAGTGTAATACCCAGGCTGGAGGAGGACGTTGAGCACACTATCATGGAGAATCATCACTTCACTTAACCTGTTGGCCCCACTTCTTACTCAGCCTTGAACATGGCAAGTCAAATTAAATCTGAGCACAAACTCTTCCCAAAAATAACTGCCAAGAGATATAGTAGTTACCTCATCCTTGGAAACATCCAAGATCAGACTGGACGGGACTCTGAGCCTAATCAAGCTCTAGGTCCCCCTGTTCATTGCAGGGAATTGGACTAAATGACCTTTAAGGATCCCTTCAAAAGATTCTATGATTTTGGCCTCTAAGCAGTATCTTCTCCTTTCCTTCTTTACACCAGTATTAGCACCTGTGAGCACACAGAAATCTGATCAATTGATCAGTGGAAAACCAGTCATTTTTTTCTATTTTCTCAAGGTGGGGAGAGATCTAGAAGCCCTGGAGTGAGCAGGAACATCCTGCCTGGGGCTGCTAGAAGCCAAGAGATGTACAACACAAAATAGAGGAAGACACAGCTTAAGAGTGAAGATCTGTCATATCTTTGCCTGAAAGGACTGGAGCAGAGCCTTGACACTGCTGTACCTTCTCTTCATTGCCACTGAGGATAACTTCCTCCAAGAAGTCACTTCTGATCTGTTTGTGTAATTAAGAGTGCAGTTCCCCTTGAAACACCTTGTGAGACAGAGGTACACAAATTACATATAGATGTGTGCAGAGAAAGAGAGTGAGAGAGTGTACGGGAACCACTGAATTGCGGCCCAAACCTCTGATTGATCACCTGAGGCAAGCAGTGAGTCAGCCATGGGAGCACAGGTGAAGGCAATTCACCTGTGCTGCCAGAAGGGTGGAGCCTGGCTCCACCTCTCCTACACCCATTTAAAAGCTGACTACTAGGAAGGAAGTATCTCTTCTGGAGCTCCCCTCCTCAGGAGTTTCATAGTGAGCCTAGGATACAGGTAAGCATTCTATCTATTCTGTTTTGGTATAACTGCATAGCCAAACTCTTTGGTATATTTCATAACTATAACATCTGTACATTCATTGATTATACAGAAATGCAGCCTTCAGCCTATGCTGTCATGTTGTCCCAGTGCATCATATGTGTTCACTGTACTCCAGAGGGTATCATCAGATTGCATCATAAGCAATCCGTCGTGGTTTCAAATGGGTTTCAGGGTAACCAGTTAAATATTTTAAAGAGATCAAAGTGTTCCTCCACCAGGGAAGCAAGCATGCAGTTCTTCTAATTTAAATAATTGATTTATTTTGGACTACAGCCAGTCTGTTTCTAAGGGAATTCATGCTGGATGACTTTTGTTAATGGAGACAACTTACTGAAGGTGAAATAGTGTTATTACGATATTGCAATAATAATATTAAAAAAAGTAAATTGGAGTTCAAAATAATAAGATGCCTAATGTAGCTTGACCCAGATCTAGAGGAGCAAATGGAAGCGCTGTTATGAATTATTTTTCAAAATGGCAGAGAAGCAGCCCATTAATTCTAGAAAATAAAATGCTGTGTATTAATATTATTTTTTCAAATATTGAAAAAGAATGTCAGCAAGTTTCAGGATAATACACCTGGTTGATGAAACTGTTGGATGCTCAAGGGAAAAAAATCAGGCATCGATGCTGATAACATCAGAGATTGGTGCGCATTAGATTTTATTTGTTTTTCCCTCTTGCATTCTATTCTCATCCAGATATCAGCAGCTAAAGGACAATTTTCATTGCTAGAATAAACTGTTCTTAAATGAAATCATGTTAAGTCAGTTGTTTTTTCTTCACATTTTTAATAACTTTAATCATAGCTGTACTTTTTGTACTTTGTGTTGTCACTTGTCTCTTGGTGCTTATTATTGTTCACCTGTAGACACTTAAGGTAAAGCTCTGTACTTCTGGGAGCTGCTTTCACTTGTATTACGCACTGAAGCATTCAGCTGCCTTACAGCATTTCACTACTGGTAAACAAACAAATGCTCTAGCAGTCTGGATCCAAATTGATACTGAACAACACTATTTGCCTTTATATGTGTGAAAGGCACAGAGAAGCCTAGAAAAACAAATTTGTAACACCACCACAGCCATGCAGAATGTAATAATATCCAATATCTAATATCCATAGAAGCTTCAGCAATGCCTCTTTTAAGATGAAGTTACTGCTGTGATCCCCCATTTGCCATTGGGATGCTCCTGCTGGATGTGAGGTGCTCAGCTATGCAATGACCTGTTATATTTTCCAGTCTCGCGTTATCACAGATCCTAATGCTCCTCCATAGTGCTGTAGGGCTACAGACTTCTGCAAGGAGTTTGTTGTGAAGAAGGATTGTATAAAAAACAAGTGGCCTTCCTGATGGGTCCACCTTCATACAAATCATGTTCTAGGCTAATAGCCTGATGCTTACTCACCTGCAATTTGGGTGTATTTGCAGTTGGTGGCAGTACACCAGGGCATAATGTTGCTGACTGTCCACCTACGTGCATGGTCACATCAGACCGGCTGGGGTAGCACGGGTGATATAGTACCCATCTCTGTCACCAAATCACTATCCTTACAACAACCCTCAGCCACTAGATACACTGATATTACCCCTTTAAGTTTACTAGTGAAGTCCGTAACACCTGTCCCTTATTAGATAATTAAGAATAATTGGATAACTTAAAGTTAATAAACCATATAAACCTATTCACATTCTGGTGTGAAGAGGAAGAATATGGAGATGAGATCTGACCATGGCATGCATCTAGCAGTCTTTTCCTAATGCTTTATCTAGTATTATGGATGTGTTTAATTTTACTCATTTCAGTAGTTCTAATGTAGTTAGTCAGGCTATTTGTAGAAGTTAATGGTGTATGCAAAATATTTGCCAGAGTGAAGGGCTGATTTCCCAGCAGGGGACAGTACAGAAATGCAGGAGAACTCTTACAGCTGTTGTAAGCAAAGGCAGGGTTAGGCCACGTGTATACAGCAAGAGTCAGCTGCCTTCTCCAAAAAATTGTCTCCTCTGTTTGCTCTGCTCCATTCCTAATGAAATAACACCTGTCTGCCTTGGTTAATATTTTCTAGAGGACACTTTGCTTTCATAATGCTATTTAACAGTATAAATAAGAGAGGGTGCTGCAGAGTAGTTCTGGTGAGGACAGCAGGATCCTTGAAAGTTGCTGTAAGTAGTGACTTTTTTCCTACAGAGATTTCAAAAGTGTATCATATTGCAGTCAATTGATTTTTTTTTTAAGACTTTTATAGCATATTAAATCTGTCTTAGCAACTGTTCCAGTGGTAAAGAGGCTTACTTGGCCAATTGGATACAGAGCACACAGGCACCATTTAGGCATTTGCCTGTATGTTGTTACGTGATTGGCAGGAGAACCAAGAATGGCAGACTAGGATGTCATTGCCTTGTGGGGAAGCAAGGTGATCTTTGGAGCCAACAAATCTTCAAAATCTAAAAAAGGGAATTCCCCTGACATACCTCCTGCTCTTCCCAGCTAGAGGGAACAGGCCCTGTTCTGTTCAGAGCCTGGGGATGGGTGCCTAGAGTACAGATAATATTTTTTAAAATAGTTTTATTGAAGGATATTCAAGGCTAGAAGTAATATCTTTGCTTAGAGAATAGGATGTCTGAGCTGTACTTCTCTTTCAGATGAGACATCTCCTTGTATCCTCTAATCATCAGACTGAAGGATAATTGAGCGGGAAGGAGGGAAAAGTTGTTCTTCAGCTGCTCAGATGAGCTGAGATCACAGTGATGCCAAACTATAATGTTCACGTAGAGACTGTGTAGTGATCAGGTGTACACTGGAAAGCAGAAACTAGGAACTCAGTCTGATCTGTTCATGACTACCCTAAATACTGCACTTTTCCTTTTTTTCTTTTTTTCTTCTGGCCTCAGTAATACTTTATCCATAGGTGTGTGCAGTAGCACAGATCCAAAAAGTAAATACTAAGAGTGAGAGATTGTGTTCACCTGTTTCCAAGTAAAAGAAGCCTTGAAGTGGTGATGCCACTCTTGAGGGCTGCAATTCCTGGTGAGCCCTTACATCCCAAGCTATCTTGCAGAAGACAGGTGACATTGGCAACAGCTCTGTTTTTTATTCTGTCTCTTCCCTTTTCCCAGGGTTTGTTTGGATTTATGTAAGCAAATTTGACAGAGGACTCAATAGAATTTCCTAGAAATTTTACCCAAAAATGTCTAACAGAAGTTTACTCCATACAGAGGAAAGTAACACACCCGATTACAGAAATCATTCACCTACACACATGTAGGATTACATGCATTTCTAAAGGATGTTCTAAAATCGATTTCTATATTTCTATTGCAAAAATAATTACTTTAATGAAACAGTGACAATGACTGGATTCGTTACAGAATCCAATACCCTCAACTTGTGCTTGCAGTCTTCTCAGGTCTCAGGTACAGAGGTATCAAAACTCTGAATCTCAGAAATAAATGTCTAGCTATCACTCTTGACAACTGCCTGAGCTTGTCCAGGCACATGATGGGAGGTATCTTGAGAACTTTCAGGCCAGCAAGTAAAGAACAAGCGAATTTGTGGTGCTCCTGTAAATAGGCCATCATGGGCAGTAGGGTTTCTGATATCAGTTTCTCACACAAACATTTGAGTAGCCACGTCCTTCTTTTGTGACTTTTGTGTGCTTGAATTCTTTTAGTTTCTTCTTTGGATATGACCATGAGTAGCTGAGATGAGTTCAACAGACACTACTGATGGTGGTGGGGTCATGTCTTGTTATGCCTGGTCCCCCGAGGGACCAGCTGTCAGGACAAAGGTTTCTCAGATTTCCTCATTTGATTTTTTTTCTAAGAGGGAAGCAGCACCATCTGGTGAGCAAATAGCTCTTCTATTTCACGCCTGCATGCATTTTCAAATACTGCAAATGTTCGTGTTGTTTAAAATGAGTATAGGTGAAGATCCCTTACAGGAACAACATGGGATGAATACTCATCTCCAAATCACCGAGACAAAAATCAGCCCTCAAATAGATAAACTAACTGTATCCACAAAGAATCAGGTTCTGTCAATTTGAAAATTTGGCCTCATTCTGTTCTAGGTATTCTAGTGGACTTATTTTGAGGCAACAGCCAGTCCCAGTTTTTTCCATTTTCTTTCTAGGAAAGAGCATTTAAAAAAAAAAAAAAAGTACTGCCATTCTGGTTTGCATGGTAGGAAAGACTGTAATATATGAATGTTATCACCAAGCCTATTACAGATAAATTGCTTGAAACATCACTATCCTGCAGGTGTTGGCATGTTCTGTGCCACTGTCAGGCTTGACTGAAAGCATTTCATGAAAGAAACCTTTTCCTGAATACCGAAAATATATTGTCATAGCCTGACATAGACAAAAGGAAGAAAAGAGGCAGAGAATTAACTGTTTTTCTTCCAGGCTATTCAACAAATTAATGTAAATATGGAATTGCAACTGAATAGCTCTTCACTGTATTCCCATGTCTGTGGCAATCTGACAGAATGCCTCTTAGCAAACTGTTCTTCTGGAGACAGTATGAGCCTTAATTTTGAAGAAAGCTTTCTATCTTATCCTTTTTAGACAGGAAATTCCCTAAGGGCTTTTTAAGCAGCAATTCCCAGCTCTTTGTTCTTTAATAAGTGGATAGCAAGTATGTTTGGTAGGAAAACTCAATCATGAGGGTAGCCTAAAAATCTGAATCTTCTGTTCCATAACAAAACAGTAATTTATCACTGGATAATCTTCTGCTAACTTAAAAGTGCAGTAACATCAACTAGAATAGTAAATACAAAGTATGAAGTAATAGCTCCCAGTCATATTCTAAAGGCTTACAGCATCTAAATTCTATTATGAAAGTGCCTCCATTATACAAAGAATAGCCTAACGGAATGTCACTTCTATCTTCAAGGGTTTAAAAAAAAAAAAAAGCATACACACAAGAAAGGACCTCTACACGCTACAGCTGCTGAGTCTTTCATAATCGCATGATTTTTAAAATCAACCATTACCAACATTTCTGTGAAAACTGACTCATAAGTCTTGAACATTTGTGATTGGCCAGTGCTGAGTAACAGATGGATGATTCACATTCAGATTGTAGTTAATTATCGGTGAATTCGGCGCTATAATAAAATGAAATTAATTCTGTGAATACTAAATACAAAAAGCAAATATGTTATAACTGCATAGAGCAAAAATAATCAGGATAGAAGAAAAATCCTTCTGAAAACTATAACCAATATTTTACAAAGCTGTTAATGCACACATTAGTTACAATTTTGAGGCCAGATTAGTTAAATTCCATTCCTACATTGCACTCCAAATAAAAAGAAATTGGCATTTCAATGCCTATATACAAAAATCCACCTAAATGCTGTGCTTTGTTATAGATAGTAAATGTGATGAGACAGGGAAACAGGTAGTGACTTATGTTTAAAATGAAATATTTCATTCTTTTGTGTTCATGTTGTTAATAAATTATGCCTGCAGTTGAGTAAATTCACAGTGAGTAATTTATTCAGAGGCAGATTCTGAATCAGACCTCTAGATACATGGAAATAGATTAGACTCACATTTTGTGCTTTTTGTCTGGGAGCAGATTTCAAAGTCTGACTAACACATTGGATCACACATAGCTGGCTTTAAATATTCAGAACAGGAGCTTTTATGATGAGTTATACTGAGCAGAATCAAAGGAGGAGGCCAAAATATAATTTAAAACTACTGTGCACAGTAATTGAAAATGCAGTTACCAGGGATGCTCATGGCCATTCCATTTATCAATAATATAGTGCTGCTGCAAGCAGGACCTCCTTTTAGAAATACTTTCATCAGACTTGCAGTTGTTTAAATATCTGATTAATAGCTCAAAATATTTTGTTGCTCTTATTCAAGTCTAATCATAACTAGATATTCAAATACTAATGAGAAGTGATCATTTTAATATTACGGTGAAATCAGGACCATGATCATATCGCTTTCTGACCACAAACTTTCAAGTCAAATAATACCAGAAAAGAAAGGTGCAATTAGATAAAGTCTCTCCTTGCACAAGTTTTAGCAAATCTGGCTCATTATCTCCACAAATCCTTTGCAAGTTTCTCACCATTTCTTTGCACTAGATTCCTGAGAAATGAGGCCCAGTGGGGCTCCACATTTCCAATGTTCAATTGTAAGAGCTGTTACAGTGTCAGCTCTATAAAGAAATGTAGATAACACAGCCAAGAGTAACAGGATAAGATAAATGTATTGCCCTTTGACCAGTAGAGCATCTGATAAAAATAAGGCTTTGCTTTTGTTGGTGTCATTGACTCCTTTTGCTGTGTTGAAAATGAATCCTCTCCAATGGTTTGGTTTGTCTGTTAAGAAATAAAATAAGAACCCAAAGTAACGTTTTAAGTGTCATATCACTTTTATTGAGTAAGAAAGAGAACTATTCCTTAGAGACATAAAGCTTCATGTCTAGTTTGCTACAGCCCCCATTGTTTGTTCTCTCTTGAAATAGAGGGCCTTATCAATCTGACCAAAAGGTTATTTAAAGATCTCTGGGACTAATTGCTCCTGTTCTATTTGTATGTAGCTACTGCTGTCTGTCCACTTGTGTAAATTTCCTCTCTCTTCCCTTACTAGCAGAACATCCAGACTTGCTCTGTGATGTTCTTTCCAGGAATTATCTTAGACCATTACTGTCAAAAGCGCAGTACTATTGCAGTCCTCCAATGATTAGTCATGGTATGTTTTCTGGTGGGGTATGCTCTGTTTTCTAGCCTGCTGAGGGTGCTGTGTATTCAGCAAATCAGTGCTGAATTTTGCCTTTGTGGCATTTAGTGAGAGGCAGAAAGAGTTCTGGAAGACTTGTCAGAAGGCCAGGGGAAATTAAAACAAACAACAACAAAAGAGAAAAAAAAATCATGCCTGGCAAAAGATGTTTTGGTGTTGGTTTTTTTTTTTCTTTTAAAGGAAATTGAGACGAGAAAAACACAAGCTCTTTTTTAGTGAGAATGACAAAATAACTCTTTCTACTTGATTAATTAATTTACCTTAATAATAGATTTTCCTTTTCTCCATAGGATTTTAATACAAGAAGATGAAGACTGTATTTTATATATGTTTGCTTCTAGCTGGGCTTCATGCTTTTGCCTATGGTCAGCTTACAGCCAACCACCGCAATGGACATGATCCAAATGAACCTAATGACCATACGCATCACAATGCTGAAGCAGTTGCTTGCCTCAAACTAGTGCCAAACAATGCTGACTTTGCATTTAAATTTCTAAATGAGGTTGCGCTGGAAGAACCTAATAAGAACATTTTCTTCTCTCCTGTAAGCATCTCCACTACCTTTGCAATGCTGGCCCTGGGGGCTAGGTCAATCACCAAGACTCAGATCCTGGAAGGACTTGCCTTTAACCTTACAGAAATTCAGGAGAATGAGATACATGAAGGCTTCCACAATCTCGTGCACATGCTGAGCCATCCCGAGAGTGGGGTACAGCTCAACATGGGGAATGCAATCTTTCTAACAGAGAAGTTGAAACCACTAGAAAAGTTTTTAGATGATGCCAAACCTTTGTATCAACTACAGGTTTTAGCTACTGACTTCAACAATCCCACAGAGGCTGAGAAGGAGATCAATGATTATATAGAGAAGAAAACACAAGGGAAGATTACTAATTTGGTTAAGGAAATCGATCCACAGACTGTAATGCTCCTGGCTAGCTTTGTTTTCTTTAGAGGCAAGTCATTTAATGTTTTTGTTGATAGTTTTCATCAAGTGATCTCATCAGCTGCCAAACTGGGAAATTGTTCCAGCAGAAATTTCAGATGCTCTTTGGTGGGACTGCAGCCCCTTGTGGTGTGCTTGGGCTGAGGAGAGCAGCAGAACCCTGCGCAAAGAGAACCCTGAAGGCTGAGCTCTGCCTGAGGCAGATGCAGGAGCTCTGCTCTGGGATGCAGCTCTGTGCAGCCCTAGCACACTTTCATGGCTCCAGTTGCCCCATTTTTTCAGTTTTCAGTAAATGCATGAGTACGTCTAATCTCTTAGAAGTCTGTAGAAACATGTGCTATTCACTAGCCTAACTTATTAGTTATTAGCTGATTTTTCTGTAAAATCCTATTTTTTCCTTCTGAAGTCTTTGAATTATATACACACAAACATGTTTATATATGAAAGAAGCTATTGATGATTAAAGGAAGGCATTCTAAGGAACAAGGTGGAAACAATATTTCCAATGTGGATTTCATGATGTGGTATTAAGCTTGACACAGCAGCACTCAAATATAAGATCCTACATCAATTTTATCTACAGACAGACTTTTATTAAAGCTAATAGAAATCAAATGTATACAAAGTACAGATGCTGTCAGGTGAGCCCTTAAATTACAATTTACAGAAAGATTACTAAGATCATCTGAAGAGAGAAGTAATGGAATCTAATACGCTCTCTTGACCGAGTAAGAGATTCTTGCTTTACTGTGACATACATCTTAAAATGGTAAGTTTGAAAACTGAATTTATGAATTGGAAGGATAGGTGCATAAGATTAGTTATATAACATTCCATCTATGATGAGATGAGACATGGCATATTCAGTTGCGTTTCCCTTTCTGTATCAGGCAACTGGGAAAAAGCTTTTAAACCAGAGAACACTAAAGAAAGGGAGTTCTTCGTGGATGCTGAAACTACTGTGAAAGTTCCTATGATGTATCAGGTTGGCAAATTTGACTTGTATTTTGATGAGGACCTGCCTTGCACCGTGGTACGTCTTCATTACAATGGAAGTGCTACTGCGTTTCTAGTTCTGCCAGCAGAAGGGAAAATGAAGCAGTTAGAGCGAACTCTGGACAAGGAAAGAGTCAAGAAATGGTCGGACAATCTATTCAAGAGGTAATCTGCCAGTCAGCTGCAGCGGGGTCTATGCTTTTTACTCTTTTGGGAATGCAATACTACAGATTTGCTGATTTTGATAACTGAGTGGGTTATTCTTTTCTTGTGCATCCTAGCTATAAAAATCTTGCAGCTGTTTGGTTTTAACTATTCCCCTGTTTTTGCCTAAGTGACCCCCTCAGAGCAGAAACCATCCTCATGAGGGCTCGAGTGCTGAACAGTAACCCTATATAGGATTTCCAAAACAGTCCACTGACTGAGTGAGAAAGTGGCAGTTCTAAGGCAAAACCCCTAGTCACATCTCAGCTAATGGTCTAATGTAAGCTGTTCTACCTTATATATGTCACTGACAATATGACTCAGAAATACGTCTAAACCCTAAATAAAGCATGACTTTGTATTAATTCATAATATGCCCTACACAGATGTTGTCCTTACCGCTGCAGTACCCAGTGGGTGTTAGAGCTGGTGACTGATTATAGGTCCCCTGATTTTTCTGGAATTCTGTTTCTGAAACTATGAAAATCTAAGGAGGTTGTCAGCTCCTACCACTGAAACTAACATGAGCGAGTATGTCTTACAATATTGGTTGACTGAGAAAAAAGAGACCTAAGCACCAGTTGATGAGTAATATTAAGGTAATACGTGCCTAATTTACCAAGCTCTGCCCTGATTCTCAACAAGGCTTTGCAGTTCGCACCCATGACTCTTGGTGGATGCCAGAGAGATACTGATACAGTTAATGAAGACGTAATGGGCAACAAACTGGATATGAGCTAATATGTGATGCCTCAGCTGTGAAAAATAAAAATGTAATTCTCAGCTGCAAAATCAGGAAAACTCATATCTAAATAATCATTTGGAGCTGGACAGAACTTGTTCAGCATGTCTACCCTATCTCTCTGCTTCTTGCTGTTAAACACAGATTCTATCACAGCAAGTGTGCAGAGGAGAGACATTAGAAAATGGAGAAGATGGGTTGTCCAGTGCAAGTGTCAGGATGAAGAACCTCCCCTTTGGTTTGAATTCCTGGGGTTTGTCACATCTTTCCCCAGGCAGATCTGTCTGTACCCTATTTCATGCCCCTCCGTGCTTGAGTGATACAGGCTGTCACCTCTGTGTCTCATGTTTCCTAAATGTAAAGAGACTCTCGTTACTCCCCTCCTTTGTTGAGTGCTCTCATATTTGCTAAAGCAAAACACCAGATAAATATCACTGTTACTACTGTGAGTTACAGCACCTGTAAGAAGAGCCAACAGATTAGTGCTCATTGTATTTTTATTGTATGGTCCAGGCCCCTGCTATTATTTCCATGGGAATTACACAGCTTTCCCATGAACACTTACCTCTGCAAAAGATCTCTTACCACCCTCTGTTTTTTTCTTCTGCCCAACAGCAAAATACAGCTCTACTTCCCCAAATTTTCTATCTCTGGGAGCTATGAAATAACAAACATACTTAACAAGATGGGAATTGTGGACGTGTTCACCAACCAGGCAGATCTCTCTGGCATCACTGGTGTCCCAGAGCTGAAGGTTTCTAAAGTAAGTCTGTTTCTACCAACCCTTCTCTTCCTTTCACAAACACACACCCCTGTGGTGTCCAGAAACATCAGTTAAACACAGCTCTTGGCTTTCCAGCTTGCTATATCCTGGATTATCCTGGTTTCAGCCTGTAAGTTTACAACTGAGAGGAGTTTGGCTGCCAGTGACAATGATCAGATTAGTTTGATGCACAGTTTTTTTTCCCAGGGCTGTTTTCAAGTAAGATCTCCCAGGGTGAATCTGGAGCATAAGAACACCAAACCTCAGCTTCTCAGGAAGAGGCGTTAATGTTCCTAGCCACACCACAGCCCACCCTACTGCTCTGTTGACTCAGTTTTGGAAGTGGCCCCCCTTAATACGTGCCTGAAAAGCAGACAAGAGAGCAGAGTAGCACTCTGATTACTTTGACACAGAATGGCTGGAGGTAGGAATGAAGCCCTACCAGGTCTGGGGGCCAGCTGGGCACAGGCACCTCTCTTAACTCAGCGTGAGGAGGGAAGACTGGTGAGGAGCAGTAGAAAGCACACAAGGGAAAGAAAGATCAAGGGAAATTTCAAGATTGAGGGATGGAATTTGGATAAAAGAGACTCTCTCTCATTTTTCTTTAATTCTTTTATTTGTAAATGTAGTGGCCTCCTCTTCAGGTCCTCCTTTCCTCAGATGTAACTGGGCAAATAAAAGCAGTGTAAGAGTAGAGTCTGTTCTCTTTATCTCAGAAGGAGCTGAGGAGATTGCTGCTGCTCTATCCCGGTCTTCATTTAAAGCAGCTGCCTACAGCAATGCAGCTCACATCTCTTCTGCTCCTACAAGTTCTCTATGGAGGATACGCCCAAGGAGTGATTTAAATAGAAACTGGTTTATCTTTCAGGTGGCTTGTTGCTGCCCTGGATGACCGTGTTTTCTTTCTTCCTAGGTTGTCCATAAGGCTGCTCTGGATGTTGATGAGAGAGGTACTGAGGTAGCAGCAACAACTGCTCCTAAAATAATGGCTCTCACTCTTGCTCCGTCCATTGAATTCAACCGTCCCTTCCTGATGCTGATTTTTGACAGAGACACAAACAGTACTCTCTTCATAGGAAAAATAGCTAACCCAAGTACCACTAGCAGAAGTGAGATATGAACTCTAATTATTGTTACTAATTAAAGAAGATGTGAACTGCATGATGCTTATTTCCATTTGCACCAGCGTAATGTACAGCTCTTTTTCAGCAGGAGTTTTTATTCTTTGTCATTATCAAAAACTCTAGGTATTGATTGTGACACTTTCTTAGGAGGAAGTATGAAAAACCTTTTCAATTCTTCTACCCAAGAATGACTTTCTTATTTGCCTGAAAAATAAGGAAAGACCTGCTACGATTTGCAGTTCATTGTCAGTTAGAATATCAGATAAAACGATTAACGCTTCTGCAACCAAAGCATAAGCAGTTGTAATTTACCATAAATACATAAGCAAGTAAATAAGAAATGAGAAAAGCTGAATCAACAACATAGGGTCATGGGAGACTGAAGCTTCCGTCAACACTGGGAACACAAGAAGTTGTTTTCAGTAGGAGAGAGAATTCTCTTTTCTTCTCCATAAATCATTTATCACTTTTCGTGTTAATCTAGCAGCAAATATTTGAAATATTTCTGGAAAACCTTCCTTCAGCCTGAGGACTTTCAAACAAGTATTGTCTATTTGACATACTTAGCACATACAACAACTAATAGTTGACTCTTCACATGTATCCATCAGTGGTCAGGAGAATGTAGCTAGATGAGAAGGTGAGGTATTTGGCATGTTGTCAGCTGAGATAATTAGGGTCTAGTGAAGTGCCAACCTTCCATAGCTACCAAGGTAGCTATGTAGGCATCACCCCTTGAGCAGATCCCCAGACCCAGGGAGTGGCGATAGCCAACCACGAGAGTTAGAGCAGCCTGAGGACAGAATGATAACCTCTTTCAACAGACTTGCTTTGAAAATGGGTATAAGAAAGAGCACAGCTGACTCTAAACTACAACTGTAGTTTTGAAAGGAAGTGAAATGGTATCACCATATCAGGAAACACTGCAGGAGCAGCCAAACAGCTTGGGATGCAAAAAGCTTCAGCCACATGTTGAACAGTCTCTGTGAAATTAGAGCAAGGGTGATTTTCAGCCTGACACAGATAAAGATGACCAAAGCACTCTCTCTCCTTTACAACCAAAAGGAAATTTCCCTTTCTGTTCTGTGTTTCTAATAAAAATTCTCCTGTTGACTGTCACACTTGGTCCTCGATTGGGCTTTTTGACTTACTGCTCATAATCTATGAGAAGTTTGTCAGTTGATCACAAACACTGATAGCAGGAATCCCAGTGAATGAGATACATGTGCACTATACCACTTTCCTGGCTCCTTTCTGCACTCACCTCCATCTGTTACAGTGGCTCTGTGGCCCAACATGCGCACACAATTCCTAAGGCAACCTATCTGACCATGCAGGTTTGTCATCTTCCTGAAATATAACTGCACAATACAGAATTAACAGGACCAATCTTAGCCATTATCATCACTCCTACTGTTAACTGACATACAAAGAAGCAACAGTGAAACCTCTAGGGATGAAGGGTTCACTGAGGTCAGACCTTCAAGTAAGATTTCTTGAGCACCTGAGAACCATGCCAATTTTCTCTGGATGAAAAAAGTGATGTATTTGATTTTAGTAGCATGGTTTGTGGTTCACATCAAGAAATATGGAAGGAACACATTGTCCCAGATGCACAATTATCTGTGGCACCCACAAGGTTAATCTTGTTCCCTTGCTTGTGAACCATTTTGGAATGGATATTTATAAATAGAACATAGTAGGAAGACGGTTGTTCCCACATGATACTGGGAGAGATCTGAAGATCAAGAGAATCCCCTACATCAGCTGAATCAGCTTTTTCAGGCTGTAAATCTCTATTTTGGGAAAGAGACTGCTTTCCTTCCTACCCTTGCAGACGCATGCCCTAGTCACAAGCAGGATGTGGGAGTTTTTTCTTCTTCTATACTCTGGAAAAAAAAAAAAAAAAAAAAAAGACCACAGGCCTCTAGGAAGGAAAGGAGAGAGAGAGGCAAATGTGCTGCCATGCAGAACTAGTGCTCTGCAATGTCTCTCTTGGATAACCTCTCTAAGCTGTGGAGGTTGCAGGGATAGCAGGCAATGCAAAATCTGGGTGCCAACCATGGAAAAATAGAGTGGCAACAGCTAGCAATAGGTGTCTGCCATCCTCACAAGGTATTTCCTGCCAGTGTCATTATCAGTACTAGGGAGCTGTCTGCCAGGCTTGCTTCATCAGGCAACAGCCCCTGGTTTACTGACACCTTGCTATGATTTTTCCACTACAGGATTTGCCAGAGTTAGTGTTGAAGTAGAGGCAGGCACCACACTCAGCACAAAAGAGCAGCAGACAGCTTGCTCCCTGCCTACGTCCATGCTGTGCTGTTTATTATGTGCCTCATCCTCATCTCTCCTCCAACCACCAAGTCCTACTCTCAGAATCCTGCTCTCATCACAGTGAGCATCACGAAACAGATTTTCCCTTTTACATTTGCTCTTTGTATTTCCTCTAT
The DNA here is from genome assembly GCF_905368555.1 of Meleagris gallopavo. Classification (NCBI taxonomy): domain Eukaryota; kingdom Metazoa; phylum Chordata; class Aves; order Galliformes; family Phasianidae; genus Meleagris; species Meleagris gallopavo. Next base: position 45,303,843 of record NC_139408.1, on the reverse strand, counting down.
GCACCAGCTCTTGTTCACAGCCTCCCACTCCACCTCCTGCAGACATTTTCTCCTCCCACCATCAGCACCATTCCTGCAGGAGGTGAATGCTGCTGGCTTGGCTAGGCAGTACTCGCTTTCCTCCTACTCCCAAAACATGGGAAGGGTGACAGGAGGCAAGGGGCCTTGTTGCCAATCAGCCCTTTAGTGCTTACAGCAGTGGGAAAGTATGGGTAAAACGTAAATTTTCAGCCCTCCCCCTTCACAGAGTTGCTCCCTTTGATGTAATTGTCAGTGAAGCAGAGAGGCAACTCAGAAGTAATTAGGGACCACATTCATTAGCTACTGACACAGCAGGGGGTGAGGCACAAAGCTGCACTCACGGCCATCCCAGGTTTTGATGACCTGGCTAAATTCTGGTGAGACGGAAAGCCCCTTTTCATTGCAAGAGCATGGGGTGCACATCTCCATCTGTCAGGCTCTGCTCGGCTACATGTGGCCCGCCTGGAGTTTTGTCTTAGCCTCTTTATGTGTAACAGTTTTGGATACATATTGTTATCTAATTTATTATTTTCCTTGGATTTGTATAATTGTGTAACATCTATGCATCACTAGAAATCTCTGTAATCAGTAATCATCAAGAATGAGCATATGTTCTGTCTATGGATCTAGAATGAAAAATGAAAGGGTACAGGTGCAGAGCGATGGTAAGGAGATTTAAGAGTTCAGGTTCAGAATGACACTGGTGCCTTCAGGGCCATAAACAGCTCACCAGTGTACAATAACTGACCTTCAAAAGACTGTAGCCTTTGGAGCTGGGTAAATCCAGTCTCGGAGATAAACAGAACACAGACTGAGTGCTCAGTGCATGTAAGGCACACCACAGGTAGTAAGATCCAGTGAATGAAGATCTGTGAACCAATGAAGGAAGGGCAAAGTGTACAGAAAAATAGAAAACAAAAGTGATGCCAGATGGATCCCATAGTTAGTACCCACAACCCTCACGCTCCTCTCATCAAGGATCAGGATGCAGCTGTCCCACTGTGCCCTTCTCTCAGGGATGAAGCCAAGCAGGGCAGAGAAACAGTGATAATAAAACTCGGGGTGTGGGGAGGGTACTAAAACCTTTCCCTGTATTAGTTTTAACTGCAAGTAATCTGTACTATATCTTAGTTTTGTAACTAGACTAATTACAGTTCTTAGGAAAGAATGCTGAGATATCAGTAAGTCTGCTGGTAAATTCTCATCTTCACATCAGGCACGCTGGCAGTCCCAGGGGTTCCTGAAAAGAGAAGCAAAAGTCTCACACACTGTTTCGTGCTGGGTCCTCATCACAAAGCTGTTCTAGATACAACATTGTACATTGCGATCTCTACAAACCAGTGTCCTTCCAGCTGAGGTTGTACTGTATTTATAGCAAGAATACATCATGATTTTAACCAAGAGGCATGGTTATAGAAACAAGGCCTGCTTCACAGTGAGAACAGGAAGACTGAGGAGATGAGGATCTCACCACCATCACTCCTTACAGGCAAATGAGGCAAAGCAGCAGCCAGGAGGATTGTCCTGCAACCAGGGACCTGCTGGCTGACCACTCTTGTGCTAACAGGGTCCCCTGGCTGGGGCAGTCAGAAGAAACCTGTCTTACTAGCAGAGCTTTAATCTTCTTCACCCTGAAAAAAGAGGAAGGCAGTGCAAAACTCCTTTTCTTTGCCTCCTTATCTTATCTGACCTGCTGACACTCTGTTACTCAGTCACTAGATATTTAGCAACTTTACCAAAAGCACCTTTTTTTCCATCATTATTTATTCTGTCTTATCTCCAGTAACTGAGGCAGTCAGCTACAAATTGGTGGAAGGCATCATCAGCCTGCTTCTGTTCACTGAAATGGAAGTGTCTCACTGTGGAGACAAAAACAATAAAAACACAGCGAAAATCTCTAGTTGATCACTTTCTTCCTAGTTACACAAAAAATAACTATTTAAAAACATTCTTTTTCCCCTTGAATATGTCTGCTACAGCTAGGCAGAAGGAGCCGTGTCCATGGCTCTGTGTACTAGTCCACATGTCAAAGTCACCACTCATGGAGGACTCAGTCTGTAACCAGAACCAAAGTTGAAACCTGTAACAGAGCTCTACTGACTCTTAGGGCCTTGCCTGGTACTGAGGGCAGCCAGCATTTTTAAGGATAAACTTCTGCAGGTTGGGTGAGAGTTTGACAGTATGAGTTGTTAGTCTCAGCACATAAGGATGAGAAGCTGGTTTTGTCTGTGATCCTAGTATAAGCAACCTGAAAATATGGATTTGAGGTAATTGTTTTAGAGCCTGATGTAATTCTATCCATTATTTCATACCTACAGAATTGCTATGTTTTGTCACAGAGAAGCTATTTGCCTGCTAAATGATGCAGCTCAGAGATAATCAGACTGCCTGGTGTGTTGAAACTGCAGACTTCAAAGTGAGAGAGATAACTGTTTAAATAGTGTGGCATGTTTGGCCACAGATCAAAGTTTCTTATTACTTAATATTAATGAAATATCCAAGACTCTACTAAAGCTTTCTCAACATATATTTGGAGACTATATGAAAAATAAGTCTAATATATTTGACTCCTCATACAGTAGGGGGAAAGAGAGACATGTGGTATAGCTCCGCAGTGGGAATGAGCTTACCCTGCGGCACTGTGCAGCAAGGGCAGTGCTGTCTCACATAACCCATGAACACTGGTCAGCAGAGCCTGACTAACTCAGCAGCCTTCAAACAGCTTGATCTCACATGTATTTTTCTTCATGAAGTAGACCTTCTTGGTCACAGAACAAAAAAACTTTCTAAAAGTTACAGATCTGTGAAATACAAAGGTAAGGTTCAAGACACAAAGGGTATGTTTATACTGGCAAGCTGCAGGAAAGATCACTCTCCTAGATTAGTAGAGGGAGGTGGTTGGCCTACTTCTGCCCATGACCACCAGGACATGGTCTCGTGTGAACCCACTTGGGTCAGGAAACTATGGGGTATCCCCATATACCAGAATATGTGGGCTGTGGAGAGGAGACACAAGATTGTAAACCCCAGCCTCTGCTGCCAAGTGGGCAGCAGGCATGATGCAAGACTTCCAGTGTCCGCAGCTAGCGGATGCACCCTTCCATACCCCTGCCCTCCCCAAGGAGCAAACACAATTTGCTCACAGGAGAAACACCAACTTTCAGTTGCTCCTCCTAGGCTTAGAACGTTTCACCAAATCATTACAAAAGGAAAACACTAAGTTTTTCAAGACAGTCTGACTCTTTTCTTTTAGCTTAGTTGTTTTACCTATTGGACCAACCCCGTACAGATAGGAGAGCGACATGCAGCAAGGCAGCACAAAATCTGGATGTTTTTGATATTGATTATGAACATGCACTTCAGAACAGGCTTCTGTTTTTCCAGCCCAGATACGTTTCTGATAACCTTGCAGAAGAAACAGCATTGCTTCTCCCTTCCTACTCCTGACCAGTGCTGGCAGGTGTCTATAACTGATTCTCCTGAACAAACCCTGGCAAAGGGACAGAGGGACACATTCCAGGCACATCCCATCATCTCTGCAACCATTTGCTTGATATCAACGCTTTTATTTATGTTCAGTGTCATCATATTTCTGTACACGAATGCATCTCTAGAAAAGATGTGTCTGCAAACCCATGCACACATACATACATCTTTGTTTCATGCTCCAGGAGTATTTAAAGCCATTATTATAACCAAACCAAATAACTCTATAGAAGACAGTGGTTAAGATGCTTGCAATGCACAGTGCAGATTATCCTATGAGAAAATGCTTTGCTAGTTAATATCTTTGTTTTCCAGTCTCAAGGCAAATTTAAGATAAGTCTGATGTTTGCTTTGCAGCTAGCATGCTGACTTTGCATGCTTCTTCCACCCCCATGCCCTCTTGCTTGGTTCTAAACTAGGAGATAAAACTCTGGGTAGACTCCATTGCACATCTTATTTTCCTTTTCAGCAGTACTGAAAAAGAAGCAGCATTTACATTTCATTAGTGCTTAGGACAAAGTCCTCAGGCTGGCTTCAACTTCTGTTTTTGCAACCTCATCTGTTTGAGTTCCTTTACCTGCAGGCTTTCTGTACCATGCTGCAGAGTGGCCTCAACACCTGCATCCATCATGTTCACTTGAATTAGATGTGCCACTACCAATATAACTGTGACATGTATAATTAATGAATGAATTTGCCTTTTCCTGAGCAAGGACAGCTGAACCCACAGCCAGTCCAGGGAAGTAATAAAGCTACATCAGAAATTTCCTTTACAAGGAGTCTGTGCAGCACAAGCTGCAGAGCTGTCAGCACAGCTGTACCAGTATAACCACTTGTACAGAAGGGCTCTCAGTTCCCAGTTCTCTCAGCAAGAATTCAAAACCACTGTGACTGGTCTGCACACCTTGGGTAGGACCTCTTCTGAGTATGGGAATCATAAGCACACAGGAAAAATAACAGTTCCCACTGTACTAGATAGCAGAAGCTGTCAGGTTTGCATGACATTGCCTGTTGTAGCTCGGTTAAAAAAAAAAAAAAAGCACAAGCACAAGCAACAGCATTGGTTTCCAGTAAAGCATCCTTTTGAAAACCAATTCACTTTCCCATCTCAACTGTATGCACACAATTGAGGTTTAGGTTTAAGGCAAGACAGATCTGGAATAGAAACTATCTGAACAGAAATTTTTGCTCTGGTATAAGACAACACTTCTCATTCATTTTTATTCTATTTATTCAAGAATGAAAGTCCATACAAGGATTTAGAGTAATAACATATTTCCATATGGTTCTGTATTTTTTTTTTTAAATATAAGCAGCCCTATATCAGTTAAATATTACTGATGCAATAATGAAACGTCTACACTGAAGAAACCTGTTGTTTCGTCTCTATTACTGAGCATCCATGTCTTATAGATTTCTTTCTTCAGATGAAAAAGAAAGATTTTGTATGTTCTCTCTAGTGCTTCTGCTGTGCCTGCTGGCAGACTCCTACCTTCTGTATCCTATCATGCTATACATTACCTGGGAAGAACAATTCGATCTGGTAAATAATTTCAGGGGTATGAATGTCTGAGCTCATGGTCACAAATATATACAAGTCTAAAAAGGAGTTGAGTAGTCATCTGGAGCATATTGGAGCAAACATCACAAGCTCATTTATCCATACAACCTGATTTGTATAGAATATGCACAAGGTGAATTATCAGTGAGTCTGGCCTACAACAAACATTGAAGTAGGTTCAGTGTTTACATTCACACTACAAAAGGGACTGCAGGACTTTCCTGTGTCCAGACTTAGATCTTCCAATGCTTATTATGGATATTATGCACCTAAGCTGCAAGATAGATATGGTCATGTAGATACAAGCTTGGGTGAAAGTTGCATGGACGAAGATGCTCACTGTTTTCAATTTCTCTGTTCTTTAATAGTTCTTGATTTCATGCTATTACTGCACTGGCATTCACAACAGCACTTGTTCTCCTGTTGTCACAGAAAGTAAAGTCTTGTTAACTACAGTCACTCAGTCAATAAAATATAATTGGAATATAATTTCTCCCTACATGTCTTTTCTAGCAAGCAGAAGTGTTGGCTGACAAGAAGTCTGACCACAGGACTGACTATTTTTTAGAACGACAATGACTGGAACTTGAAGATGCCACTGTTGAGCAAAGAATGAGAGGTGAATGGTAATTTAAGCCTTCTGTCAATGCAAATACCTCCATGCACATTATAATGCCAAAATGAAAAATGAATACTCTTAGGAAATACAAGTTATATGATGCAGAAGTCTCATTCATTCTATAATCAGCTGTTGACCAAGGTAATAATTCTGTATGGAAGGACTTCTGTGGGTTCCAAAATTTCATTATATAGTGAACAAAGTAGGTGCTTTGAATTAAAAATAAAATAAAAAAAATAAAAAATTAAGAAGGAATAACTTGAAGACATTATGTGAGACCTTCTGGAAGGTAGGAAGGATGCTGTGGATGTGTTCAGTGATTTATTCTAACTGTGATCTGAATTATTATTACATTGGAGACACTGTTCTCTTCAAAGAAATACATAAGACAGGGAATCACTGGCTTTTAAATTCTGCCATTTGCAAAAATCTTGACCATAGGAGACTGGGAATCTCCCTGGATCGTGCTTGAAATATTGCCTACGGCTGAAGCACAGAAAAGCAAGATTTACATACTGCTGACTCTTCACATGGGCCTTGATAGTGAAGATGGTTTACACTGGCCCATAGTCCATGTCTTGCAGGAGCACAACCTTCCACTCTAAATGAGTCAGTGTTCAAAGAGATTGCATTGCCAACAGCAGCAGTGTGGCCAAGTCCTATCACTAGCCAAGGAACAGACATTTAATGGCCAGGTTTAAGCTAGGGTGGTTTCTATTTATGATCTCAGTTCAGTGAAGTCTTGGCTCCCTCTTCTCCTCCCACCTGTCCTTCCACCTCCAGATGTAGAGATACAAGAGAAGTTAAAGTAGCGCCTCTTAATTTACTGTGCTGGCCTGTAACATCAGAGGTAGTGGTGTGACAACAAAAGTTGAACAACTTTCCAACAACAGTACATTCCATTTTGTTGCTGTGCAACAAACGGCAGAAGACAAGCAGTCTGATAAAACAGCATCTGACATGGAAGGACTTTGAAGCAAAGGTGTAGAATTGAATTCCACACTGTTGTATATCCTCTATTGACTAACAGAGACAAACACATACTTCTACAGCCTTCATGGCTGGAGGAGATTATCTCCCTTCCAGAGAAAGTCATTCAGTTTTATGAATTTTGTAGACTTTCATTATTTATTCAAGTTAGATGCAGAGTATAGTTCTGGGGGGTGATAGAGAAAAGGAAAGAAAAAGACAAAATAAAATCTTAAATTACATTTTAAAGCAAACAATCAAATTGAAATATCACCGAGTTACATTCCAAAGCTGGAGGATACTTTAGCCAGAAAATATCAGGAACAGATTAGCAATCAAGTGCTATAGTGCTCTCTCTGATGGAAGCCTCTCAAAAGAATGAAAATTTTCAACTGGATGCCATCAGGAGCAAAAGATGTTCATGCATCTCAACTCAAAGTATTTTTCTATTATATGTTATTCTCACTAGAAATCTATGTGCATCCATAAAGTGTTCAATTTCAAAAGATAAGTAAGGTTGCTAAGTGACATTAGCACTTAAATCAAGAAATGAATAATTAACACCTCACATCTGGCACTGTCCATGTATTAAATGCAATATTCTTATGAAACAAAGAAAAATCATATTTCAGTCCCTACAAGGCTCATAGTCAGGGATTGTTGTCCATTTGACTATTCCATTACCTAAATATTTTCCCCTCACAGGAATAAAAACTATGTAGTAACTATTTTTTCCTCCCTTAACTGATAGGCTTTTAATATACCATTTCTGTTTCTCAAAAACAGTATTGTACAAGTGATCGAGTGATAGATACAAACTGTACAATATCGCTGGTCTTGCATTTGAGGCTGATCATTATATCACATTTGTGTAGTGTTTTGTGATTTATTATACTTAATGCTCAGATTCCCAAGAACTATCTTACTGCCATATGAAAACATCTTATTTGAAGACATGTTCACATCATCCTAGATATTTGTTCTTCCTCCCCCACCTTATTTTTATTGTTTTCAGATGAATTCAGACACCATCATTTAAAAAAAGAGATCTCAGGAGGGGAGTGGCCCCAGGATCAGGAAACAGATGGTGTGCTTTGATACTTGCCCATCTCACTGAAGCTCAGAATTTTAAAGTGCCTAATCAGTTTGAAGAGACAGTATTTCTTGAATGAAAGTGAATCCCTGCTTACATACTTTGCATATTTTGTGGAAGCACAGCCAGATACATACACACATTTTCAGGAAGAAGAGTTGCTTTAAATAGCCATTCCATGCAGCCTATTGAGAGCCATGAGAACTAGTACCAGAACTGAAGCAGGTTACAATACTTGAGTCTATGTTTAAGAGGAAAACAAACAAGCAAGCAGTACACATAATGAATAGTTCTTTGTCACTCTGAGTGGCGTAGCTAACATTATTTACACTTATTTGGTAGTTAGTGAGCCTAATCACAATTCACAGGTACAGGAGGGCATCTCTTGCCTGTCTTTTACAGAGGCCAAAGGACAGGGTAATGAAGGAATCTTTAATTACTTCAGACCAGATAGTCAAAGACTGCAAGTCACAGGGTCTCAATGTAATTATTGCAGCTGTAAGGAGGCATATTCACAGTGCATGTAAACATGGAATAGCAGGAAAATATATCAAATCCCAAGTTCAGAAGATTAATAATAGTCAATGTCAATATTTTATACGACTTCCAGATGCAATAATGCCTTCTTTTTCCTTTCCCTAAACATAAAATCTCTTATTCCTTTTGTAATTTTCTGCCATTGATCCTTTCAGGAATCCAATGTAGAAAATATATTTCACATCTACTGGATAAACTTTGAGATGACTTCCCAAGAGGATAGAAATACTTTAAAGAGAGTTAAGTTTGTGTCTCCTGCCTGCTTAAGATCTACCTCATAATATAGACTTAGTACAGCACAGAAAAGGGCATTACAGTTCTTCTGTCAGAGAAATAAAGGTTCTGATGACATCTGCTGGGGACTAGGCAAACACCTGCCATCCCCTACCATAGGTCTGATTCTTATATGTAAAAAACACAAGTCAACTAAACTAATGAGAATAAAAATGTTTCTTCACTGTGAGTTAGAGAATGACAGGAAATTAAGGTAGGAATGTCTCTAAAGGTCATTAACTCAATCCCTGGAACAAGCAGGATTCATGCTACTTCAATCACTGCTGATGGTGGTTTGTTCTAACAAATAATAATAATAATAATAATAATAATAATAAAAATGTTACTTCTCTGGACACACTATTATCTCACTTTATTGTTTTCACATTCCCTGTAAGGCTTTTCACAGTAATGCCTGATTTACAAGCAATTATCATTTTGTGTATTCAAGACGAATCAGGCTGCATTTAACCATGAAGTTGAAAACATAAAGGAGATACTTTAGTTACAGAATCTTACAGCATTACCGCTTCATGTATCTGGCAATACTAGGCACAGAAACACACCCAGCCTACCCCAGATGTGATGCAGAAATACATGCATTTTGAAGGTGCTTTTGTAACAGCAGTCACCACAGATGGGCAGTCTCATGAGCCTAGTTCTCTAGGAAAATGGTCAAGATAAGCTCCATAGGTATGGAGCCATCAGAGTACTCGCATCCCACTGATTTCAATTATACTACACACTTAGTGGGGGAAGCAGCCACCTTGATGAGTCATCTAGTTGACAAATTACATTTAGCAGACTGTATGAAGAACTGTTTCATAACTGTTAGAGCATATTAGTTTATGCATTATGAGTAATTTTACTGTAACTCTTCAGAATAAATACAGATTCTTGAAAATTATCACTGTGTATCTACTACACTACTCCTGGTGCACTGATATTTGTTTAGGTTAAGAAACATGGTTAGATCACTTTTGGCAAGTTTAACAAGCTCACCTTAGTTCTTCTAAGAAAACTCCAACTCCAGGCTAAACATCTGACTGACCTCTACCACCTCCATCAAGACAAAAGAAAGTTTCTTGGGGTAAGCACAAGAAACCAAACTAGCAACTAGTTAAGGACAGAATTTCACAGTGAATGTATCTACTTGGCTTCTAGCATGAAAGAACCTTGAATAAGGTAAGAAATGCAATTCCAAAATCTCTTACTAGGACACTGATAGGTATACATTTAATTAAACAACCAGCTTCCTTTCTGGAGCCTGACCTCTTAGGACTGTAATCATACACATTGTGGCACCATAATACAAGAGTAGGTACAGCAATAATAACAGGCACTGCAGCAACCATGGACACAAAAACAAAGGAAGAAAATCTACTTACCTTTGGAAGACTCCAGGCAGACAGAGATCTTCAGCAAGGGATACCCTCACCTTCACTGCCAACCCTTAAATGAGGTCTGGGAAAGGGTGGATCCTGGCTCCACCCCTTCTGGTCACTCAGCAGCATTGCATCCACCTGAGATACCCTGGGTTGGCCTGCCTTCCAACCAGGTGCTCAATCACTGTTTCAAGCCACGACAGCATTTTCACTACACCCATCATATGGGCATTTGAGGTTTAGCTGTTGTCAAGTTATGGACCTCTGCTGAAATGGAGCATAGCATGTGAAAAACTGACATTGCCTAAGCAGACACAGATGCTGTATCAAGGAGCTCGTAATTGAAAGGACCCGATAGTTTGCAAGTAAGACCTAAGCCCAAAATAAAGCATAAAATAGGATGACTAATTGTTTCCCTGTAACCAAAAGTTTCCTAAACCAGATTGAGAAAAGTAATATAATAAAGCAGCCGCTGAAGAAGAGGAATTGCCAGCACCACAAGAAGTACTGCAAAAGGATGAAAGGGACTTTAGGACTTGTAAAAGAGATCACCTGCATATTTGGAACAAGCAGGTAAGACTGTTTCTGCAAAATCAGCCTCCAGGTAGCCAGGACTTGTGGGGTTTTTGCCAAATGTATTTGTGAGATCTTAGACTACTTAGCATTGCTGGGTTACGCAGAGCTGTATATGCATCCAATAAACTTGTCAGTTCGAGGAGATGGTCTTCAGCTCCACTGCTGACATCTCAGTTGCCAGCTGCCCATTCTCAGCACTGTGGCAGTGTTGTGCTGGACAAAACTCCTAGTAGAAATGCAACTAGGTGATAGTCCACGTGTATTGCTATTGTTTGTTCTGGCCTCAGGGATGGTTTTGCCAGAAAACCCAAAAAAAGTGGAATTGCAGAAAAGTATAATTTAGCCAGTGCAACACACTGGCAATGCTCTTGCAGAAAATCACTCTTCAAATGTATAGTTTGGCTGCCACCCATAAGTTGAGTGCTGGTTTACTGCTCAAAAAGCTCTGTTGAATCCAAGGGATGACTGACAATATAAATAGTACTTTGTGGGAGGAATATGCTACTCCCAGTTGTGTGCGGAAGATACTCTCAGCAAGGTGTTACACAGCATGAAAAGCTAGCAATGGCTTCATGAGTAACTAGTGAACAATGCAGCTCACTCAGAGCTCTATGCAGAGCAAACACTTCTCATAGCAGTCTCCTTTGTATTCCATTTAAAATAAGATTTCTGTGTTTCATGTGCATCAAAAGAGATTGAAGTGAAAGACTAGAAAACTTTATGATCTTTTCACCACAACCACATCATCTATAGACAAGACTTCAGCTCTTGAATATCAGATATCAGTATTGCTATTCTCCAGCCTTAATTCAAGCAAAGCTTTCAGTGTTGACTGTGAATGCCAAGATCCTGGAGTAAGGACTAGGAAGACTTGGTTGCTATTATCATTGCTAATAACTATGCTAATTTTGCTAAGAATAAAAGCTGCGTGTGGTTTTGTGCATATCAATTTTTCCTTGTCTTGTCTTTTTGGGCTACAGCCACGCAAAGACTTATCACCACATTGCGGAAACACAGCCACTGTTTGGCCATGTCAGATGTAAATTTCTTCCATGCAGCGAGAAGAAATTTCAATCTTAAATACATCTGAATTAACCACAAATAAATATAGACTACGGAGTAGAAAAAAACATCAATTCATCAAAAGACTGAAGTAGTAAAGTCACTGTGGCATTCACAGTGGAGATCTTGATGTTTAAGCATGTTAACTCATTACATTCATGTGTTCTCTAAGACATTGTCTGTACTTCAGGCTTATTAGTAGAATTTCTTTTAAAAATAAGGCTATTTTTAAAAGAACTTTATCAAGTGAATAATTTACCAGCAACACACAACTCCTTTTTGCACTGAGTTCTGGATGCTCAGTTCCTTTACTGTCTTTCCAAAATATCATCCTTTTATCTGGCTAAGCTCTCACTTAAACTGCAAGCAGTGGTGGTTTTTTGTTTGTTTGTTTCAATTCAATTGACAAAAAGAGACAAATTCTCTTATGTCAAGTTTTACAGCCAAAATTTATTTTCTACAATCCAAATCAGAATGAAATGTTCTATTTCATTTAGGAGTGGTTTTTAAAAGCAAATTAGGAGCATGAGGAATTCTGTGTTTACACTTTACTGGGAATTAAGCCATTGAACAAAACAGGGAAGAGTTTAGATCATGTCCACACTATAGCAGCTATATAACTATCTGTCTTAAAGTAGTGCCTTGCCCAACTAACAGTGCTCAAGCTCCAAGAGCAACTTGTCTAATCTGTTCAGGCAAGATCAGATTGGAAGTCCAAAGAACACTCTGTACTCTTGTATCTCATAGCTCTGGAGAATTTATGCAGGAATACAATGATAGTACAAGGGGCAGTGGTTTTAAGTTCAAGGTGGGAAGGTTCAGATTGGATGTCAGGGGAAGTTCTTCACGGAGAGAGTGGTGAGGTGCTGAAACAGACTGCCCAGAGAGGCAGAGGCTGCTTCATCTCTGGAGGTGTTCAAGGCCAGGTTGGTTGGGGCCCTGGGCAATCTGGTCTAATACCAGATCTGGAGGTTGGTGGTCCTGCCTATGGCAGGGGAGTTGGAACATGATGATCCTTGGGGTCTCTTGCAACCCAAGCCATTCTACAATTCTCTTATTCTATGAATACTCGATTCCCCCATTTGGTCATTTATAGGAGGAAAATCACTCTGCGCTTACCATTCAGTTAATTTTGGCATACTCATAAATACTTTACTGAATAGCTGGTATACTCTTGAAAAAGGAAGCAAAGCCCTGGTCTCTCCTCTAAAGGAAATGGCCACATTGAAAAGTTAGGGAGCTGGCAACACCCCCGCAATGCTCAGCATCTGCTCCCTCCCTTCCATTTGTTTGGCTCAGCCCCAGTGAATACAGATGTATCCTTTTATGAAATGGCACATTTTAAACAGGATTGGATACTGCTTCTGCTGCTGAGTAGCTTAGGGCCTGTCTATAAAATAATTCTCACAGGCAGTCCAATTCTCATTGGACATGTGGGGCCAAATCCCATTGGGCTGCTGACGGACTGCATGCAGAGTTTACTGTTCACTTGCTTCCCATGAAAGATATAACGTATTTACCGGAATATAACCCTCCCTCTTTAGGCCATTTATGGGAAGCACGTCACTCAGAGTTTATCAAGCAGTTAATTTATAACAGGCAAAACCAGAAGATCACTCTTTGGAAGAGCAAATATTTGTAGAAAATCTTCTATATGGGACAGTCACCTTCACGTGGTTTTTAAACATAGTTGATTAAGTAACAGAGAAACTACCTAATAGGTAAGTCGAAGTTTATCTGAATGAATTGGATTGTAAAGAGGAGGATTATTTTATTACGTATGTTAATATTATTAAGTATATTATATATAGATAATATTTCTCATATATTCTCTAAATAGGATGATTCAAACGATTGTAGATCTTGATCAGCATTATAATATATTGGATGTTTCTCTTACTCCTTCTCTTACTATAACATCTTCAAAAGAAAAAACCTGAAAAAGTAACTTTTTTCTATCATGTTTTTATTAACTAAATTTCTACTCCTTTTATAAAGGAAGCTCTCAAAACTAGTAATATTCACTAATATCACTAATAACTTTAATTCACTTTAGGAATGTAAAAATGCAAGCCTATAATGAGCAAAAATATAACCTTATTGTTACCCAAACTGTTTTTTCCTAGTCCTAGAGGACATACTGTATTTCTGTTACTAAATGACAAAGCTGATGCAATATTTATGATACATTATTCCAATCTCAGTCCTGCAATGACTGTTTAGTGAAATATTGAGGTTCTTACTCCTGTGATGTGTGTAACACATGGGCATTTGTGTGCATGAGAAAGCAGGATTCTTTCCCTGAGTGCTGAATGGTCGGGGGCATGCCTATACACAAGGGCTGGCCCGTCTTCTCAGTCTGAAATCTATTTGTGCTGGGACAGCAGAGCAACCTGGAAGGCAACTCATGGCATTCTCTATTTGGTTTCCGCATCTCTCTGGGAAGACTTGGTAGCCTTTCTGAGCCAAGTATCAAGCAGTCCTTTCAGAACAAGATACAGCAATGGCATCTGTCAAGGGCAGCACCATCAAGTGTTGCACAGAAATTGCACTGTGCACAGAAGAGATGGAGGATATCACAGAATCATAGAATAGGTTGGATTGGAAGGGACCTGAAAGCCTTCCCATTTCCAGCTCCCTGCCATGGGCTGGTTGCACCCATCCAACCTGGCCCTGAATGCTTCCAGGGATGGGTAGCATCCACAACTTCACCGGGCAGTCTGTGCTAGTGCCTCACTGCCCTCTGTGATGGAATACTACCAGAAGATATGCTTTCCAGTCCCTGTGTCAGATCTTGCAGCATCCTTTTGGTGAAGGGTTGTTTCCCTGGGGAAGCTTCACACGCTTTCAGGTCCAGAGAGGTCCTTTTTGTTGCAATAGAATTGAGGCAGAAGTACCTTATGCCTATCTAACTTCCCACAGAAGAAGGTGACTACACAAAGAATAGAGGTGCTTGGCAATTGTAAGAGCTCTTAACAGCTTTGCATTATGATTGGTCAGGGAGAGTAAGTGTCCCAAATCTGAAGAAGCAGCTGATGTACTTTTTGCCAAGGCAGGAGGTGAACTCAAGGCAAACCCTTCCCTACTCTGCCCCTGCTGAATCCAGACCTCCCAAGTGCCATGATGTGCAGCACATCAGCTTAGATGAGGGCCAGTACATAAAATTGAGAGCTGGGTTTTCATTTGACTTTTGGAGATTACCTCAAACGCAGATTAAACAAGCATGAAAGCATTCATGATCCTCATCTTACTAAAGATAAAGCAAGAGTTAATGGGAAAGAAAAAGAAAGAAAAAATATTCACAACCACAGTAAGCTGCATATTTCAGTGTTCCCTGACTGCCATGCACTCAAGAGAAGGCACAAAATTCAGAGATCTCACTGCCTCCCCATTAAGTCATTACAGACCATCTGTGTCACATCAAGTACAGAACGTGACCTATTATCTCCAAGAAAAATAGCATACCACCTGGCTGCCAAAAACACCCTGTGACTTGGCACCCAAATGTCCCTGTACTCACATCAACGTACCTTTCTGGGATTAACTCCCACAGCCTGAATCAGGCAACTGTGAAATTCAGTTGAACTCTGAATAAATGGCAATCAAATAAAACCAGCTTTCCCATATGCTAAATCACAAATTGTACAATGACTTTTATAGAGCCTTAACTAAACAGCCGTAGTTAATAGTTGCCATGTGTTTTCTAGATTGTTGAATTGCTTTAATGATGGGCCCTACAATCAATATTTTCCTCTCGGGTTGGACTTTAGGAAAAATTTCTTCACAGAAAGAGAGCCAAGATATTGGTACAGGCTGCTCACTGAGGTGGTAGAGTCATTGTCCCTGGAGGTGATCAAGAAAAGGGTAAAGGTTGCACTGAGGGGTCATGGGTTGGTATTTGGACTAGATGACCCTAGAGGTCTTTCCAACCTTGTTAATTCTATGATTCTATCTCTTTTATCTATTATCATGCCACTGCTACACACATGGATTCTGTGCAGGCTTAGTGATCTTATACACTCTGTTCAGTCTGCAAAGAGAATATTCACCTCCATTCAAGACTTTTTCTATAAAGAGTAATTCAATGCCACTTTATGGGAGCTAAATTCGCATATCACTTCAATGGAAAGATGAATGATGAGCATATTTGCATTTCATGCTTGAAAAGCATATTTGCATGTTTGATACTAAAATTTGCCTGAAGCAGTTCGGGAAAACATGTCCAGATCTCTCCAAGCATTTTGGTGATGAGAGAACCTCTGTTAAATTTGCTCAGAATTACAACATCTATAAATTTGTAACCATTGAACAACTGTTTCACCCTCATGCTATTTGACACTGAAACACAGTACTTTCAGGCAGGAGGCGGCACTAACAAACCTGCTCCAGTATTTGCTGGACAATGAAGCATAAACTAACAGGGAATCTTATGTCAAGTGATCAAGAGATTGATCTGAATGGAGTAATAAGCAACCTGTATCGGAAGAGAAGTGAATTGAAATTATGAAAGGCAATTATTCCTCATAATGACATTGTATTTCCAGTTCTGAGCTTCATAATCTTTCTAGGGCTCCATACCTATAAGCAGTAACATGAAATTTCATGCTGACTTACTAGAAATAACTGTACATACTGGGCTGTCAGCAGGAGTACGTTAGCAGCTATGGCCCCCTCCTCTACATGACATTGAGGTTAAAGCTTCAGCCTTGTTCTCTTGATGAGATAGAAGTTGGCCTTTCTGATACAGCCACATACTGGGAGGTTATCACCAGGGAATTGAACACTGTAGCCACAACATTACCTTGAGTGCTGCCCTGTGTATTGCACAAAACGCCTAGAATGTCTTAACAATATTTATTTGGGCTTTCACAGAATTTTGACCTTCTTTCTGATGCTTTTGGCAGTGGAGTGCCAATCATATTCTCTGGCAAAAATTTCTTGCATAATTTGTTCCTGCTTCCTCAGGGCCACATCAATATACTCCATAGTTACAGGAGTACTTAACCTGTTGCTTGTATACAAAGCTCCAAATGATTTAGTGATCCTGAAAAGGAACTAGATAGAAGCTTTTTAATTCTTGTCAAAAGTGTATCTAAAGCCTAGCTCTCCATGATGTATCAAAGAAAAGCTGACCAGCAATAGTTATGATTACAGATACTACTAAAATCTGCACTCTCTCTCATTTATAGCCAAAACGAATGTTTCTGCAAGTGAACTAAAGAACACGAGAAAGTAAAAAAGTACTCAACCCTACTTTTTTTTAGGATAATAATCTTTCAATAATAGCGTCCCTCAAATAATGTATTTGACAAAGAGCTGTTGGTGCCGCAGTATCATCAGGATCTTTGTTTTATTTCACACATGTGAAAGACAGCTCATCTTGACTGTTATTACTGCTTATTTCCCTACTAAACTATGGATACCTATTTCAAGACCATTTTTTCTACGTAGTTGGATGAATGACTGGGTAAAAGTACCATATGCTCAGATTCTGTTTCACCTTAGATCAGCTTTGTGCAATGTATTTGTCAGTGGAGTTAATCCTGATTTACTCTAATGAGCTTGGCTTAATATCTTCTCTCTTTTAAAGATATATTGTTTTTGCCTGATTTTAGTTTTCTACATAACTAGACAAATATATCCTTCTAAAATTTCTCCTGGGAAAACAAGGCATAAGTTAAAGGGCAGAAGTCTGATTTTCAAAGTTTGCAAAAGTAATGAGCAGTGTGGAATTCCAGAATGCTCCAAATCATTTAAAAAATGTTTAAAATTTACATAAGTATTTTTCTGATTGGTTCTTGGAATTTACCACTTCTGGAACAAAACCTAGTGGCTGTAATATGATTTAAGTGTCTCTTTTAATATAACAACCTCTAACTATCAAGGACATGTTTTCTGGATTGGCTTTTATCAGATTGGATGATTTTTATGTTTCTCAAATCGTTGTTTTTTTGTTTTGTTTTGTTTTTTGTTGTTGTTTTGTTTGTTTTTGTTTTTTTCCTAAGGAGTTGAATCTTGTTGATGTGGCATGCCACTGATATAAGACACCTGAGGTAACGAATGAGCAAAGGAATGGTAACTCTCAGGTCACTACCAATAGATGGATCTCATAAGAATGGCAACCATGATTAAGACCCATACATAAAAGGAGATTACAAGTCACCTGTCAGTGGCAATGAAGAACAGGAAGTTACAGGTCTCATCTCCTCAGTAGATCACCCTTAGTCTTTGTTAGAACCATTCAGGCAAAATGCCACTTCTGACATTTGCTGCTTGGAGAGCTTGTGCTTACAGATGACATCAGTTTCTAAAGGAATTAGAAATTACAAGGGAAAATCAATGAAATATTTCCAAATTGAACTGCCAATAGCAGATCATAGCATTTTGTCTGAATTCTTTTACTAAATTTAGAAACTCCTCTCTCCCACTGGTCTAAATTTGATTCTTCAGTTAGGAACATCTTAGTACGTACACTGAATATTTAGAAATATCACCTTGCTACATCCATGACCTTTGTATTGTGAATCAAATAAACTAAAAAATCACTAAGTTGCACTCTTTTGTCCCCATTTTCTTTAGTAGGGGGAAGAAAGAAAAAAAGAAAAAAAAAAAAAAGAAAGAAAAAAAGAAAAAAGCTCATTATTGGATACCAATATGAAAATCGGAATTTACCTACTTCTTTTATGCGAAATCTGTTTTGAAATCAGCAAGGCTGACATCAAACCTAAATCTCCAAAGAAGGACAAGAGGCTGAATTTCTTAGGAAAAAATAAAAACAACAGTATTTCTGAAGAATGGCATCAACATAAAAATTACTCTGAGCCTTTGGAAGACGAAAGTTTTGAAGAGCTTACTCTTCACAATTTCACTGAAAAGACAGCAAATTTTGGATTTAATCTCTACCGAAAAATTGCAATGAAACTTGATAACAATATAATTATCTCTCCCCTTTCTGTATCAACCCTCATGGCTACATATTTGCTGGCAGCTGAAGGGGAAACACACAGACAAATAGCAAAAGCTCTAAACCTCCATCCTTTGGAGGACAGAGATCGCCATTATTTACCAACACTGTTTAAACAACTGAAAGATAACATCACAACGAATGAAGAACTTCTCTTTGTGCAAGGTATTCTTTCTTTTATCCAAAAGGACTTTGTAGTCAGGGAAGCTTTCCTCAACTTGTCTAAGCAGTACTTTGATATGGAATTCCTGCGTGTAAACTTTCAAAACATCACGCAAGCGAAGTCTGTTATAAATCAAAACATTAAACAAAGGACCAAAGGAAAAATATCAGAGCTTTTTGAAGAAGTTGACCGACATTCTAAACTGCTACTTTTGGACTACATTTTTTTTAAAGGTAATTACTGTTTTCATTCTGTAAAATGGTTATTTATTAGAAGAAACAGAACTCTGACTTTACCAACATCAGGGGAAGCTCAAATTAATTAACATTTCCTGCTCTGCATACATCTCTAAATAGATTTACTTTCTTCTAATAAGTTTATTTAACAGGAAATTATTTCTCATGATAGGGAACCACTATCCTTTTATATTTTCTTCCACACAACAAAGAGTAATAAAGAACACAAGGCCCTATATCAATTCCATGGACAATCCTTCTTCATGATTAAAAATTTCAATTTTTTACTCACCACTGAAATGAAATGAAACTAATCATAACAGCTTTTTAAATACAAGGTGCTGGGCATAAAAAACAATTGTCTGACTTTCCATAGTGCACAAGTTAATGAGAACAAAAATTGTTTCCCTATTCCAATCAAGAACCTTTTTCCCTGAGAGAAACCAGAGACAAAGGACTCCCTTCTGGGGACAGAGAGCATGGCCCACATTTGACTGCAAACAGCCATATGAACGCCAGAGGTACCAGGTTAGGTAAAAGCAATGCTGAAGAGCTAGGACAGCAGAAAAGAAGAGAGGAATGCTGAGCAGAGAACCCATGCTTAAGCCACTGCTGCAGTCCAAGGCACTCAGGAAGGTGGAAACCCCACTAAAATAAACATGTATGAGAACAAAATAAATTACCTTGCAGCCATAAATCCATTTATTCTTTTAGATTGAAAAGATTGCGATTTATCCAATGCCAAGTTTACTTCCCCTTGCAGAAAACCAGAGAAAAGATATAAATGGCTGTGATACAGTTTGAGTGAGAGTGCAGAAATCAGAATCAATAGCCTAAAAGAGGTCACATTCCAAAGCACCTTCTTAGACAATGCACTGCTGAATTCCCATTGAAGAGATTGTATAATTACTTAAAAACAGGATGTTGAACAGCTGGTAGAAATTTTCAGAGAAGATGGCATGTTAATAAAAGACAGATGCTCAGAAGGCATTCTGAACTTGATGGTTCTGAACACAGATGGGTTCTGAACTTGACTGGCAATTAAACCACCATACAATAATATTTCCCTCCTTTCCCTGCAACTGAAGCAGTTTATTTTGTGCATTCTCCTGCTGTAAAAATTTTTAAGAACATGCACTAAGTATACTGCAGTTATCATCCAGCTGTCCCAGACACAATTGACATCCACTTTAACTTGCTGCAGAAAGGATTCTACATTTTTTTAAAAGGCTTCTGAACATTTTGTTGAACCAATCTGAATTCACATAATTATTTCATTTTTCTTTCTCCAGGAAAGTGGCTATATCCATTCAATTCAGAATTCACGGAAATTGAAACTTTCCACATAAACAAATACAGAAGTGTGCAAGTACCCATGATGTTCAAGTCAGATAAAGTAAATTCAACTTATGATGAGAATTTAAGGTGCAATGTGATAAAACTACCCTACAAAGGCAAAGCCTACATGCTAATTGTCATCCCAGAAAAGGGGGAAGATTATGTTTCGCTTGAAGACCATTTGACAATGGAGCTTGTGGAATCCTGGCTTGCAAACATGAAGAGCAGGTATTGCTATGACACCCATTAGCCTTTGTGTTTTTTATTTCCACTGTAGCAAAGCAAAAAAGCAAAACAATGATTATCTGTTCTGAAAAAGCTTCAACTCTGAGGCGATAAGTCTGTTGGTCATCTCAGTCAGAAATGCCTCTGAGGGCATTGCCAAATTTTGCCATATGCCTTCTCTCTTGAAATTCTGCACAGCCAGGCAAAGTGCATCGTAAATGTCTGTATTAATATTTATAAAATATATATTAAAATATATATAAAAATGTGTATATTTATGGAACTTTACTTTCTATGAAAATCCAGAGTAACGGATAAATTTGAATATGAAAATGTAAAAACAAATTACTCCTATTAAATGTAATTCCTGAAGTGACAGGCCTCTCCACTGGTCAATAACTGAAAGTGTCATCCCAGCATTAGGGCACTAGAAGTGCTCATGGAAGTTTTATACTGAGAAGAAAATGATTTCTAGCATCTTTGATATTCAACAAAGTAGAGATGATATTCTGGCAGCCTAAATTCCAGCTGAGAATCTTTAACCTTTGCCTCTTGTTTTTACTGTTTGTGTGAAGCTTAATTCCACGTCTTTCAGCAATAACTTAATATATATCTAACGTTCTTTTTTTTTTCTTTTTTAAACAGAAATACGGATATTTCATTTCCAAAGTTCAAATTAGAACAAAAATATAAAATGAAGAAATGGCTTTATGCTCTTGGAATTAAAAATCTCTTTGCACGTACAGCAGATCTTAGTCATCTCACAGATCAAAAATACGTAACAGTCTCCCAGGTAAGCCTTCTAGTATTATTTGCTATTTGGATTATAGTAACAGAGGGTCCATGTACTACGTCATATAGACCCTCTATTAGGAAAGAGCCTCACCTGACAAGCATGTGGAATCTGCACATCCTAAACAGTATGCATCCCACTATAGAAGTATACACCTTGTCATAGTGAAACAGAACCTGAAAGCATCATCACAACACAATTGTATTCCAACCCGTACCAAATGGACTGCTTCATACACTGTAATTTATAAAGATCAATACTGTAAACAGGCAAGTTTAAGTTCCAAAAACTCTAAAACCACAAATACAGTTTTTCAAAACTGTGCTGGTATGTCTTAAAAAACAACTGCAACAACAAAAAAGACCCACCTTTCTGAGAAAACCGATCACAGAAAAAATAAACATTCAATGCATAAAATTGCAGTGATGTTCAGTTTGGAATAAACTATTTAACATTTGTGAATTGCAATGGTAATTCGCAGCACTTTTCTCCTTTCCTTTTGATCTATAACTATTCCTTGTTGATTTTCGGCAGTTCACTTTGTGTTACCATGAACTGATCTTGCTTGAAAAGTAGTTGCTGATATTAGAAGCAATATATGCATCAGCTACAAAGTGCGAGTCATGATGGCTATCTTCATTAATTAAGGATATTTAGCACAGAGCTTGACACAAGCAAAGCCCTTCAACTACCTTGATATAAATCATTCCTAGAATTCCTTGACATAAATTATTCCTAGAGTCTGGGAGTTAGGAATGCACAAGTTGCCTAGGCAGGTCACCAATAGAGACCTAAATAAAGGAGAAGTACTCAGAGGTACGTGCAGGAAAGAAAAGGGAAAAGAATCAGATCCTGCTGGGCTCTGGCTGCAGTCCTAAGATCAATCCAAGACCATAGTTCAGGGCTGTTCATATTTACTCTGTGCTAACAACTGCGAGAATTAGAAATACACAGGAGAAATACAAGACTGATGCATTTGCCTAAGCTCTCACAAAATCAACTGTGGATGACAGTTCACAGCCAGCAATTAAGAATTTGCGAGAAATGAAATCATGCCTCCCACATTTGTGAAAATCTTGTACAGTGTCAAAGAGGAGCACTGCACAAATGCATCAGTTGTTTCACGCTACCAGCTTCAAGAACAAGATCTAGAAGTGAAGCTTCAGGAATGTGGAAAAGTGTAATGATCTGAACCCTAATTATTGCAGTCATGATGACCATAATGACTCCTGTTTCTGAAGGAGACAACATACGTAGTGACAGTAACATACAGTGCTAGATTGCAGACCTACTTGTTGTAACCCTCAGGAGAGGCCTACTTCAATTGAATCCCTGGCATTTTGAAATTTATTCTTCATGTTTCCATTTATTTCTGTCATCTATTTTATCTCTGCATTGCATTTCAGGTTGTCCAAAAGGCAGTCATTGAAGTGGATGAAAAAGGAACTGAGGCTGCAGCAGCTACCGGGTCTGAAATAATTGCATTCTCAGCACCTCCTGTCATTAAAGTGGACCGACCATTTCTTTTTATGATTTTTGAAGAAACTTTTAAAACTTTACTTTTCATTGGCAGGGTGGTTGATCCAACAGAAATGTGAATAAAAGTAATGGTTTTTATTGTGGTATGTAAGAGGCTTTATTTTTATTTTCTTTAAACTATTATTTACATTAGAATAAAAGGCAAAGTATGAAAACGTGAAAACCTGTTTTGTCTCTCCACCTAGAAGTAGGTCATCCTAGTAATATTTCATTAACGTCTATGTGACAGGATCAATGAATGAGGATATAAAATGACAAAAGTATTTCTTGCAAAAGCTATCAGGTAAATTAGAAAGAAACAAACAAAACGTACAGAACTAAACTTTCAAAATTCAAAACTTTAAAGACAAATCTGAATGAAAATCAAAGATATGCCAAGGTATTCAGAAAACTCATTCCCAAACACTGCAGCTTGATATTTCTCAGTGCTATCTTCTGTTGTACTGAGGCGTAAGAGCCTTACATCACTGTCAAACATTTTTTGCCACTTATAACAACAGAAGCAGGAACAAGCCTGAAAAAAGGATTTACAGCCCCTGTATAGAGATCTTTATTTCTATAGAAATCGTCTATCATGAAGTCTGCATTGTCCAGGAGAGTGACTTCTTTCAAAGCGTTTCAAATTACTTCATGATGTGCCTGCTTTTAAAATATTCTTTCTCCAAAAGACAAAATAATTCCGAATATTATTCAGGTATTCGTAACACCAACCTGGAACTCTCCTAAAAGCAGAATTTCTGTGTGTATTATCGTCTAGATATTAGAGAGAATGAGGACACGGCACTCTACACTTAAATGAAGACAGACTTTGGTAGGAAAAAACATACCTCCACAAAACTGGAATAAAACTGTTCGCATAGCTTGGAAACATCTTTTGGATTTCAGGATCAAATATTTCTGAAAACCATTGCAAATCACCTTATTCAAGTAGTGCAGTGACTCCAACAGAGCATTTACAGAAAGAACAGCCAGATCATGAATATTTAGTAAATTTTAATTGAGTTCTATGTATAACTTTGAAACAATGCAAAAAGCTGCTCCTAACTATGTAACTAAAAGACCTAAGCTTATATTTTTCCCAAAAATAAAGCTGTCCAAAAGGGTACAGAAGAGTTTGGTGCAGATGACAGGGTAAAAATAGGGTAAAGCTGGCAAACAGCTCTAAAAATAAAAACTCAGAAACAATTAGTTGTCCATTTACAGAAACTCAGACATTAGTGTAAGCCACTCACAAAATGAATTACGGAGGAGGCTCTGGTACCTGATTGCACCAATAAGGCATATCTAATCTAAGTGCACACAGCAGGATGTATGTACCCAGAAAGAATCACTGCTTCCTGCCTCAGAACAATTAGCAGAATGAATGCTGCTATAGTCATCACTGCACAGCTGAGCTGTGCTGGTATTGTGAGCATTAGGTAAAAGAATGCTGCAGACTGGGAAGTACTGGTGACATCCAGAAGAAGTAACACAGGAAGGGCTGATGGAAGGATGCACAGGACACCAGGAGTACTATATAAGGAAGACATGCAGTCTGAAAAAAAGTTTAAAAAGAGCACTGAAATGTTACACAGTGAGATTTTAATATGTGGTAGGGTTATTGAGTGAAGAATTGAGTAAAGTTGTTAAAAAATGACAAATGACAGCTAACAAGAAATAGATGACAAACAAAGCAGAACTCATTATATACTTATAGAGGGGAGAAATAGCTTGGGTTCAAGTCTAGGAAGTCACTAACTGTTCTGATGTGTTCTAATAAAGCTATCTGAGTATCAAACAGTTACAGACCTGCTCTACAGCTAAGTACTGCTGATTTCAATTGATCGTTGTCAGAAGACAAACTGAGAACACTAAGCAGTCTTTGGTGCCCAAGGATCACAGCTGTTGAGGCAGCAAGCCCTGGGAAAGGGAGAGTATCTGTTTGCATCAGGGAAATAGAAGCCAAACCTGGGAAGAGCCAGCACATCTGCATCATCGAATGTCAAAAACATCACCGTACTTGAGGCAGCTTTTAAAGGAATCTGATTAGCAGGAGCCTACACCAAGCTGCAGCACAGACTGAAACTTGAGTGTTTCCACAGAATCCAAACCATGTTTATGACTGTAGAAAAAGAAAAAACAAATCCAACTTTGGCTAAGAGGCTGAAATATTTAGATAATAAAACGCTGCTAAATACAACATATTGCACTTCACACAAAACAGCATAAATCTAGCATTATTACTATGTTAAATAAATATTTTCCATAGGTAAATACTTTTATTTTAGTTATAAAAGATTCCCTGAGAAAAAATATTTATTTCAAGAACATGCATGTACAGCATTGTCCTAGTTTTATTTTGAGTAAACTCATCATTCATATTGTTACATTATAAAAAGTAACCACACACGCATATGCATTCACAAATCAGATCATCTTTATCATACACCAACAGAGTTAAAAAAAACAGTTATTTCTTATATTAATATATTTATGTTGCTTCCATTTCGAAATAGAGAAGCTGACAATAGCTTCATATGCTCTCTCTAGAGTACTGACGTAAATAGAACTTTTTAAAATAGAATTGAATGTTTTTCCACAGACATATTTTGATAGAAACATTAGCATTAATGCAGATGACATCACTGAAGCATGATTGCTTGCAATAACAGCTAATTAAAAACTAGATTCATCATTATAAATTATTCAAGTGAAAATACAATCTGAAATACTAAAAACTAAAGCAAGTATTTATACAACAAAACTTATGAAATTTTTTTAAATATCACCTGGAGACATCTCCTTTTAGACTGCTATGAAACTTACACAGAATTTCTATGAGCTTTACTTTGTACGTGTAAAAAACTTTACCTCCAAATTCACAGTACAATGCTACTGAAGTTTGTGTTTTATCTATATAAAACTAATCAATGGGTCTGCATTTTGATCTTAAATTAGGTTTGAAAGATCTTTAAGATGCGGGATTACTTTTTCATATTCATGACAATTCCTTCTATTTCTTGAATAAAGTATGGATGTTAAGAATTAATAAAATTGTAAATTGACCCAATTAAGTAATGGATATGTGCATTCTAAATCCAAGAATTTGAACTACAAAGGCATAACTGAAGAAATCAAAATCCTCTCTTTAGCTGCAGCAGTGAAAAGCACATAGCTGAAATTGCAATTTCATTACATTTCACTACAACATTAGAAGTCTGCAACCATTACATCACTTATTTTACAACTTGGGATTTTGTTTAAAAGTTAAAAGGTTTTAACACTGCAAGATGCATTTGGTCATCCCAGGCATTACAGAGTTCCATGTGCTGCTCCAGCGCTATCACGTGAAATTTCTGCTTCCAGCAGTCACGCATTCTCTTCTTAACCTGTCAGAAGATCTAGGAGTTTGACTTTCTGTTTTTTCTTCATGGAAAAGAAGAAACACAATAAGTTGTTGCTATATTATTAAGTAAAGCAATAAAATGTTATTGTGTATTTTATTATAACCAATCAGTGGAAGAACTATGTAATCATACGCTCAACTTCCTAAAGCAATTAAGTGACTGTGTGAAAGCTTAAAATTGTTATGCACTACTGAGGATGTCTTACAGAAGAGTTGTAGGAATTTAATAAAATATTGATATTAGCTTATCATTAAGCAATTTATTTCAATGCAATAATAAATCTACTCCCACCTTTTAAAGGATGGAAAATCCATACTTCTCATTCTCGAAGTTAATTTCCACTGTTTTAATTGGAAGATTAATAAAATCCAAAGATTTACTGTGCGTCTATAGACAAAATGCAAAATGATACCTATAAAGCTGGATATTTTTATTGGTAAATTTATAAAGTACTGAAAAATTCCAGGTTTTACCTAATGTATATTGAAATCAGTCCTGTTACAGTATTACAACCTCAAGCAGAACATCAGTTCTCACTCATCAACGAAAATGTTTAAAAGAAAACAGTAAACCAAAGCAGTATAACAACAAGAGATTAGACTTCTTTATGGACCTTGGTGCTTGCAAATCTTCCCAATTTCTGCTCTGAAATGATTTGTGTTCTAAGTGGACACTTCTTAACAAAAAGTCAAATCAGTACATTGTGATTGTGAATTAGCTTACATAAGGTCTCTTGTGGGATAAAATACTCAACCAGTGTTCTTTGTGACTCTTTCCTATTCCATAAGATGCTTAAAATCAGGACTCATCTCTTCTGTGGCTCCATCATTATTGTATACAGGTACGTCCTTCAGCACAATTCTTTCATTTTCTGTTGCCTGTGTATTACTAAAGGTCTGGCAAACAACACCAAATCTAATGGCCATTTTCCTGCTACCTGCCTGTGAACAGTAAAGCAGGCTTTATTAATTTTTTTTTCTTCCAATTATACTATTTTCAAAGAAGAGGGAACATATTAATCTGCGTACAATTATCTGAAGTAGAAATAATATGGAAAGAAAAGACCTTTTTCTGCACCAAATTAACTTTGCATTTTGAAAAGTTCCTTTGTATGAACTGTATGAACACGTGAAATACAGGAAAAGAGAAATTCTTCAACTTTACAAGTACACTTGTCAGAAGTGAACCTTTGCAGATATCCATTAGAACAGTGTTATGGAAAAAATGAAAAATAATGTTTTGCCCAAATATACATCCCTTTTAACTAAGAATCCCAATTTTTTTATGGAAACAATTAATTACTTAACCAGATTACAAAAGAGAAACTGATTCTACAGTGCAACAGACACTATGTTAACTTGAGAAATGCATTCTCCCATAAGAAAATAGAAATTAAAACTCATATTCAGAACTAAATGTAGGTCACGCTAAGCCCTCTCTTCTCTCTCTAAAAACCTTTTTCTTCCCTTGGTATATCCTCTTGCTTTCTGACATTAAGCATTTTGGGGACTTTTGAACAAAAGAAAGCATTAGATCATTGTGCTTAATGAGATACCTACTTTCCAATACTCTGTTAAGGTATTCATGTGAGTATAGCACACTGAGACTGGAAGCCAGGTATCCTATTTTTCATTTTCCTGTCTGAATTCAAAGATATTGGATGCTCTCTATTAGCCTTTTCTTTCTTTCCCTTTTTATTCAAACAAAATATATCAGTTTTTATGTTAAATTACCGGTAGAAAAAAACTTTGAAATAAGTGACCACCTACTGATGACCTATGAAAAGCAAGTACTGTGGGAAGTATTTCAGAGAGTTCATTAAGCTTTGCCAAGGACGGGAATAGAGCACAATTTGACTTGGCATCTTCTGAAGATACTTTTGCTGTGAAAGCAACATATCCTCAACATGCAGTGCTCATTTTTATTTAGTACTTGCTTTCCAACTTTTTCTACAAAGAAAATACAGTTTTAGAAATTCTTGGTGACTGGAAGCTTTTTCTTGTACACTTAAGGTGATAAAATTTCAGTTGAGAAAGAGTATGAGACTGCATCATAATATAATGCATACAAGTAGACAAACATTTTTGACATTTTTTTAAACTTTTGAGGGTTTAATTTTAGTACTTTGCAATTTTTTAAGTTCACATCTGTGAGTAAAGTCGGGAGTATTGTTTTGACTTTTTTTTTTTTAAGGAAAACATTGAAGTAAAAAAATAGGAGTTCATACAGATGCTTATTTCTTATAATCATAGAATCATTAAGGCTAGAAAAGACCTCTAAGATCATCAACACCAGCAATCAACCCATTACCACAACGTCCACTAACCATGTCCCTCAGTACTATATCTACACGTTCCTTGAGTTTAAGTCACCAGAAAGAGTGATATCACTATTGTTTCCCATTGACACCTGGAAAATCAGGTCTTTCCTCCTTCCTGTCTAGTGTAGCCTCCATATCTCAGCTCCATTATCTTTACCCAGCAAGTCATAGTCTCAAATTCTGGACACTCCTTTCCTTCTCAGTCTCTTCTACCATTTCAGACTTCTAAGGCCCTTCCTTTTCTGCTAGTTGTATTTTCTGTTTTACTCAAATCTACTAGTCCCAAATAACTTCTCTTCATGTATCTGGCTCCTACACATTCTCCACTGTGCTTTGGCAAAGCAAACACTTCGCAAAGAATAATCTCAGTTTGAGTCCAAAATTATAGCTAGTCCAATGACAGTAATTCAGAACTACAAACTATTGTGCAAAAGGAATCTGAAAAAAAGCTAGCTACTACATTCTACAGAGGTTTGACTGAGTAAGTACCCAGAGATTTTCTAAGAAAATTGTTGCATTTCTATTTCAGGAGCAAACAAATTTACTTTTCATTTTAGTCTTGCAAAACGTTGAACTGTTTAGGCTGATGTTTACAGATAACCATCCTGAGAGAGATACCTAGGATACGTTTGTTTTTTGTTTTTTAAATCTAAATGTTTATCATAAGGCAAAAAAGGTACCCTTAGTAACAACTAGCATTACCAGTTCATTATAATTCTTAAAAATTCATCATTTAATGCTTAGATAGTAATACATAAACATATATAAATGCACATAAAGAAGGGAAAGGAAAAATTAAATACGTGCATTCTGTTTCTCCAACTACAGGGAGCTAAATCACAGTGACTGTAATTATTATAAATCAAATGCATTATCCTTCACTTTGTCCCTTTTCACCCTCCCCATATTTTACCAGCTGAAAGTGAACACATGCAAAGCAAATGACGGGAAACACTAATTAAAAAGGGAAGGTAAAGCAATCTTAAAAGTACTTGTAATTGCATGCATCGCATTTCTATCCCGTTATTTTTGCATTCGAAAACCTTGTTTAAAAAAAAATCATAAATATAGGCTTAATTTTACAGCGTTCTTCGGAGTCCCCATTGAAAATGTTACCCATAAGTTTAATCTGACCTCTTGTCTACCACTTACATGCTCATCTTTCGGGACTGGCTCTCTTTATTTCCATTGTTCTTTTGGTCAGTTGAGTTAAATGAGTTGTGAGAAGCTATGAGGGAGGAACTGGAAGAGAAGGTAGCATTCCCACTGTTACCAGTGGAACGAGTCCGAAATGAATCATCTGAAATAGAGTTGAAGTTTAGACAAAGGAACAAACAAACAAACAAACAAAATAACAACCAGAGAATGAACAGAATTAGCTGTTTTAATATAGCAATAGTGGGATATTTCCTATAGGAATAATCCAAAAGATTAACTTGCTGTACGTGAATAGTTTCCACTTAACTTCTTAAGTAATTTTATGAAAAACCAGTTAATTATCTAATGTCTACTGGTAGTGAATGGAAGAAAGTTCCTCCTGAAAACAATTAATCTCATTCTCATCTCTAATCTAAACTAATCATTCAAACTTTTCAAAAGCAGAGAGAGCGAAAGGCATTGGCAGTGGTCTCTCTCAATTAATTCATTAGAAGTTGTACATGATACGTCTTTTTTTCACGTCAGACAGGCAAATTGCAAAAACAACTTTCTTTAACTAAAATGCCAATCAAGAAATGCCAACTTCATGTTTAATTCTGCTCTAACTATAAATAATAGGAAGTAAAGAAAAATAAATTAAAAATCAGAAAAATAGACCAACTAGACTAAAACTTAACTGCTCAATCATATGGGTATCTATTGTTTTATGTTCTTTAGGAATATATTATCTGTTAGTATGCCTGTTTGATGGTGCCCACATACTCAACAACCTCAAAAAAAAATGAACGTATATATAATGCAATAACCTACTTACCACTAAAGGATAACATACAACCCTTCCCCATTCCTGATAGTGAAGATGTATATCCTGTAGCAGAGCTTTTACTTAAAAAACAAACAAAAGAAAAATTCATAATTATTCTTCTCAATATTATAATTTTCCATCCTGCTGTTTGATAATATTTGAAGTTTTTTCTAAGTTTACCTGTAAAAAATTAAATGAGAGTTATGCTGACATTTCCTAAACAATTTAGATCAAATTATTAATATTGAAAACAAATTAATATATGAATGGTGTACATTTACTTAAAAGGAATTCTGAAGAATTTTGTAGTATGCCTTAAGATGCTATTTTCTCCCTCAGTTCAAAATTGTATACTTTATCTAATTAAACAGCTGAAAATTTAGGTCATAATACAGTGAGCAGAACACACTGAATTCTAGAGATTCCGGTGCATGTATTTCTTAACAGCTTCCTATCAGTTAAGCAATTAATATAAAAAAGATACTTAGAACACTTGTCTATGTTGCTGTATTTTGGATGCAGTGCTTGAGTACTGAAAGACTGGCTTCGAACCAGCTTGGATTTTTTGTCTTCTTTGCCTAAAATTATAAGTAATAAACAATTTTAGTGTGGAAATCATTGCATTTACTCAGTAAATAACATCTTTTAATAATATTCTATCAATCTATGTTAGCTGAAGAAACTGATTCAAATACCTCAATAACAATAAGTAAGCATTATGTTACCTATTATAGACCAAAGAATAAAATAAAACTAAAAGGCAGTAAATCCATTCCATTCTAAGAACAATTTTCCTATTTGCTTAACTGAAACTCTGGCCCAAAAAATGACAGTTGGGTTTTAACCACTTTCTAGGAGGATTTTTAAAGAATCCTCACCTGTTGAGGTACCAGAAGAGCTCCCAGAAGAAGAAAGAGTCATACTTTTTACTAACACTGATGATGTTTTATTATCTCTACCTAAAAAAAGGAAAAAAAAAAAAAAAAAAAAAAAGCATAGTATGAATATTTCTCTGTGTTAAATAGCTTTACTCGAAATACAAAAAAAGAACCACAGCATATTACAAGTCCAGCAGTGTGTAGAAATAATGTTTAAGCCAGTTCTACTAATATTTCAGAAATATCACTGACAAGCTTTTACATCCTAAAATGAAAGATATCAGAGAACTAAAAGCTGTCAGATGTTTCATTAATAAACTCAAAAGCTTTCCTGCTAGCACAACTGGGCCAGTTTTCATAAATACCTTTAGAAGAATGTAGAAAAAAACTTTACTTTTTCTAAAGTTCTGGTATTAACAACATAAATAGCATCTCCTCTCTGCTTCCTTTTCTCCTACCTATGTAAAAGTAAGAGTAAAATACGTACAAACAACATGCACACAAATAAACTTACGCTTCTTTTCAAATATTTTATCATTAACATTTGCAGATCTTCCTTCATTTTGCTGCTTCTCTTTTTCTAATTGTTCCTAAGAAATGAATAACTTACTTTAGTATTACTCATCCAATAATAATAATAGTACTACTATTAATAATAATTGTTTTACAGCTAGGCTGGAAGTTTTCAAAAAAGGGCATGCTTCCAACTCACCAAAAAAAAACAACAGTTAATTTCTGCTCTTTCCCACATAAAGGCTCTTTACTACAGAGCCTAATGAATATCCAGAG
The DNA here is from genome assembly GCF_905368555.1 of Meleagris gallopavo. Lineage (NCBI taxonomy): Eukaryota > Metazoa > Chordata > Aves > Galliformes > Phasianidae > Meleagris > Meleagris gallopavo. The sequence continues at coordinate 45,271,667 of NC_139408.1, read as the reverse complement.
AATAAATTAAATAGTACAGAGTGAAATCAGGGTACATTTACTATATAAATCACACAAAAAATGTTGATTTTAATTACAAAGGAGGCTCAGAGATAAAGTTCCCATTCAAAACTTTTCTTTGATAGTCAAACATGCACAAAATGCTAGATGTGACTAAAGTACAATGAGATACTAGTCCAACTGTAATTGAATATATTATTAATTCAAATATCAATTAATATTTTTCTCAAACTGTAAAGTGCATCACATACTTTTTAAAGGTCTAAAATAAACATCCAAAGTTGACAGGACTTTATGGAAAACAAAACTAAGTATTAGAATACTTCAATTTACAGAATATATTTGTCTTTTTGCAATATTACTCAGCCTTAGAATACCTTCCAAAAGCACATCCACATACAGGATATGGCATCAATACAGCTCTACACACAATTTCCAGCCAATACTTGTTTCAGGATTCTTGGTCAATGAGTTTCAATCTAAGCTCAAAAAGCTACAATATTAGCTTTATCTTCTTTACTACACTCAGAACAAAAATGCAAAGTGAACCCAAACTATTCTAACGACATTCATTTGTTTCACTTTAATTACTAAGTGATTAAAAAAACTAAGTAAATCTCCACACACAAAAATGGGTAAGTAATTTAGGTCAAGGTTGCTGGAATACAGATTTTACTAAGCCACTTACTAAAATTAAGGAAACTTATTAATAATCTTATTAAGCACTACTAAAATCTGTAGCTTCTCATCTATTCAGGACTGTGACCTGCCACAGTTCTCTGTGTACACCACCAATTATTCAAAAATATGCCTCTCAGAATATGGCAAGTAAGATCTCTGTGATACAGAAGGTACGCCCATATCTATCTCACACGTGACAGAAACACAGGCACTCTTCTGAAGTCTAGCTGTATAAACAGATTAAAAAAATAATGTTATCAAAGACTAAAACACAAAGCTCACTGGAAACTACTTTGCCACAGACCTCCAAACGCTTCCAGTATAAGAAACAATAATTGTATCTGCCCCAAAAGTGCTAAAGCTAAGATCAAGACTTGAATGTGTGTTCAGACAAGTATGTATCCTGAGAACAAAAATTTGAACCTTGAGTGCAAGGAGGCAGGATGTATATGAGACACATATCATGGATTTAGAAAACTAGCATTGCAAGAGAAAGACTATAGCACCTCTTGATATCAAAGTTGGCCACAAATGCAGGCTTTGTAACAATTCCGCTGAGGAAACACCAACAATTTCTTGACAATCTTGAACCTATTCCGGCTCACTGTAGAGAAGCTGTTCTGCAGGAAGGCAGAAGAACTGTGCTAATGAAACCTGGCCTCTTCTTAAGCCTGTCAGCTTCTTGGCTTCTCACACACTAGACTGCAGAGGAGGGCTACTGTCTTGTCTCTTTTGCTTAGTCACAGCTGATGATAATTAGCCTTGTAAGCAGGAGAAGTATTCTGCAGACTTCTCTTCCAAATCCTAAGTATTTTGTAGTTGCTTTTTTCTGTAAGACCTATGCTCAGACTCCCTCTGGTCAGGTTGCAGATGTCCTTTTCTGGCTAACAGGGAAGTCTGTAACATCTACATCACCTCCTTCAGCATCCTTGTAGAAAAAAGATGTTATGATTTTAAGTTTGCTTATGGAGGCTGTGTATGAATTCTGACATGTTTCAATACTGAGCTTAGTACATCATACATACCTGACAAATGAGTAAGCTCCCTGAAGATTTCAAAGGTGCATTGTAGTTCTTGGGACTAAAGAACTACAGAGGCGTAATGTTTGAATATTTATTAAGTAATTCCAATTGACCTTTCTAATTGACACAGTGAAATTTTGGTAGCAAAGAAAAAAAAAGTTGCACGATATTTTGAAGGACTTACCCTTATTTTAGAATATAAAATGAAATCATACACAGATTGTGAATCTACCGAGTTTCTCTGTAACATGTGCCTTCCCTACCTGAAAATTATTGCCTCAGTAATATTTAGCTACAAACTACTGAAAAAGATAAAGAAAAGACATCGTACTGATAAAATATACCATTTCCAAAAGGAGATGTTCTTGTCTTTCTTTTTCTTGGTCCAATAAATCATTTTCGTAAAATCTTTTCTGAAACTTCAAAATAAAATCAATAAAAATAAAAAATCACTACATGAAAATGGGAATAAAAAGTAGTTAGTAAATACTAAAACTAGTAAGTACTTACAGCATCTAAAGAGATATCCATTCTGTCCAATTCTAACACTGTCTATAAAGAAAATCAAAGTATTATTTATCCTTACTCAACAGCAACCCACACTTCCAACTCAGAATCTGTGGAGATGAGAAAGCTTAGAATAGTGGTATTCAAAATTAAGCACGTCCTTTCTTCCTAAACATTTGAAGCTTATGCTTCAATATTTGTGCTACAAATGCTTAATTTCAAGAACTGTCAGAGAATTTTCAGAGCACTGCTACGCTTCACACTGAAAGATTAATAGACCACCAATACGCAACTCAAAATACACTAAAGGGGAGCTTGGAGCAAAGGCCTAAGAAGTAAGACTGAAAGGATAACCAAGGCAGAGCAGGCAGGTGCTCATCCAGTCCCTCCTGCAGACTGGCCCCATGAGAGAACTACCTATTTTAGCTACTCCACAGCTTCTTGGAGACTGAGCACAAGCATGACTTAAACTGTTTTGTGACAATTTTACTTTATAAAGGTATTGTAACATTTGAAAGTCCTGCAAATGCTTTCTCTGTTTTTGTAAGATAAAATGACTAGCCCAACACAATTATCTTGAAGGCTCTTGATGATTTTTTACTAGGTCATCCTAGTCCTGTCTTGAGCCATATCTATTTTTCCACTGACACACAATCTTTAACTCAAGTCGCTAGAAAATAACTGTAATGTATGTAACCAGGAAAACACCACCTCTCTTAAATTTGACAGAACGCATTACATCTTCTCTTAATTATCCAAAATTACAAATAGTAATTAGAGGTCTTTAGTCTCCTGTTCTTACATAAAGAGACAGAAAGCAAAACTTTGATCATCTTTGCCTTTTAACAGTAACCCCAAACAAAATGTTGCTTACTCTTTTTACAATAGTCAGGACATCTTTGTCTTTCTCTTGGCACAAAAGTTTCCGTATACATAACTCCAACTGCTGAAGCAAATGTTTATCAGTGGGAATCTTCAGAGTAGATTTAACTTTTGGCAACAAATAGCACAGCTTGATTCTACCAAAGGAAAAGAAAATCACCTTTCGATACAGATAGTTCAATAAACATTAGTTTTTGATTTGCATGCTACCATTTGACTCTAAAAACCTAAACTCTGAAGACAAGGCATATAATTATTAGGTGTTATTATTCAAAAGCAATTTCTGTTTACGCACTGTTTTTAGATATGCTAAAATATTTTCAATAAACTTGTTCATAGACTGGGACCAGAGCCAGTCTATGAATTTGTAGTTCAACAGGTTTTTTTAATTATTTTTTTAAACCTCACAAGATAAGCTGATCTCTAGGTTTTCAAAAGGATCTACACACCCAGTAGAAGTTGTGAGTTGCTATTTGGAGTGAGGATGCAATTCCAGGAAGTACAGAAGGCAGTAAATGCAGGGAGAAAAATTATTTATACAAATTAACCCAGAACAAAATTCAAAGTTAAGAGCCTTTCTGGTCTGACAACCTGGCAGTGAACTTTCATTTGTTATTACAGTGCCTCTGTGTAACTCAAGTGCGGATGCTTTCAAACCAAATTCATAAGGACTGAAGTAATTTCTCTGCCTTAATCCCCAGATACTGCTTCTAAACAGGTTATATGGAAAATGTATGTATTGCTTTTTATAAATTTAAAATTGAAAGGCACTATGGATTATATAAAAAGAATTTCATACATTTAAGAGAAACAAAATACTCTGCATTTGCATAGCAAACTGTTTTAATCTAGAAGAATTAAACTTAAAAAAATCAAGGACAATATGGCTGTTCTCAGATTCTACTGTCTGTGCTCAGAGACAGTCCTGTGTCAGGGAGGATAGCTTTGTGATGAACAACACTAAAAAGATCTTTTTTATATGAATTTTTCCTGTTTTTTATACCTTCAAAATCTTTAACCTTCACAAAGAATTATGATAGAACACAGTTAAAGGATGAGTCGATTTAAGTTTCCATTAAATTTTAATAGTATGTTAGTTGAGCTTTCAATTTAAATGTTTTTAAGAGCAATAAGCTAGTTATGATGACAAAAAATTAGGGTTTTTTTCTCTTTTTTTTCTGTTATCATCTTAACACATGAACATGAAATCTACATGTAAAGAACCAATACTTTTAGTTTTGGGACCCTGTTGAATTAAGAAGTGGTAGCTATAATAAACACAAGATCTACTTAAACGCTGATTGTTTGGCAATAAACTGAGTTTAGTGAACTTTACTGAATGCACACGTATGCACACATAGGTCATCGTTATTAGATATCTAGACATGTTAAGGATGACAACATGGATTACTCACATCAGAAACAAAAGTGCAAAATCACACAAAATACATGAAAAAAGAACACCAAAATAAAATTTTCTTCTAGTCTCAGAACAGCCTGGTATCAGGCTATTTAGAGAACAACAACAAAAAAAAAGTCACTATAAAATTAAAGAAAAAATACAGCATAAAAATGAAAAACATACTAAATCCTCATATCTTTCTGTTCTTTTTCAGTTAACTTTAACAATAAAGGAGAAAACTTCCACACAAGATAAAGCCTATGCTCACTGTTAAACTATGACCACTGAAATAATTACTTGTGTTTTTATCTTTATATATCAGTATGTTGAAATTGATGGAAATTAATGGAAAGTGAAGTTAAGTTTATTTCCTCAAAACCACAAAATAGTTTATTTTTCTCTTCTTACCTTTAGCTCAGCACTTTTGATCAGCTCCCTGACAATCAGACTGACCTGCTTCTGTGGTTTAACATCGTGCCCTTACGTTCTCCACAACTTTAGAACTGATCACACATAAGGCACTGTACATTCTTATTTAAGCTCAGTTATTTAAAACAAACCATAAAAAAAATGTAATATTTGTTGATGCATTATTTAGGTTTTTCCCTGTACATTGTTACACACTCTTATAGTACAGTACCTCACATTTGCCACTGGGTCATGAGTAAGCTCAAGCACAGGTAGAAAGAAGTATTTACAGAAGAATGATTTTGAAAAGAGTTCCATAATGAATTCACAAGTATCTAAAAAACGAAGTCTGTTCCAATAACTTTTTCCTTGGCCCAGTTCTGTAAAATAACAATCCACAAACATTATCTGTAAAACATTTCTATTGTCAGCTAGCACGTTTCAAAGGTTAGCATTTGACTCAAAGATGATACTCTTCAATGAAAGCCTAGGCTCTGAACTCAGTAACTGTTTCTGCCAGTGAGCACTTTTTTCAGATATCCAATCTGTTCTTTTAATCATTTGAAAAAATGAAAAATAGCAAATGAACTAGTTTCTTTGTTGAACAAAGCCTGGTATGCCTTTCAGATGATGTCATGCACATTAAAATCACTCAGCAAACATTAAAAATTGTTAATGAGCATAACTGAACCTTCTAATCTGTCTTTAAAACACATAACATTGGCCAAAAATTCCACTTACTCATCTGACCAACTTATTCAAAAATTAATTTCTGGGATGTTTTATTCAGCACTTCTTATGTTGAAGCCTTCAGAGAATTATACTTCTATAGAGGAACTCGGTGATGCACTGCAGCGCCTCTTACCAAACAATTTTGGATTCAAGAGGTAGGGTTGGAGGGGCGCTGGTACATTATCAGTTCTCACATTGCCTCTTCCCAGTTCCTTCACCCAAACATATTCCTCACATATCCAAATTTTGTTCTGAGTGGTGAAAGAGTGAGCAGCCGAATATCTTCTAAGTGCAATCCCACCAATGGTGGCAGGAAATTACACTGAATGCATATAACCATAAACTGATCTTTAGCCAATACTAACTTGCATCTCTAAGCAAACAAGGAAAAATTATCTTACGTTCAATCAGTTTCTGAATAACCTCATGCCTCTGTTCTTGTTTGCGATTATAACGTAAATAAACGCAGAGAGTTCGAGCAGCTGCTTTTTGGACTGGAAGGACATTCTTAAGAGAAATAAAGGAAACACAGTCAAGATCAACAGGCATTCAAAATTTCATGTTTCTTCAGTGCAATTTTAACTACAAATGCAGTCTTTTCAGATTTCTATTACTTTTTATAACCCAAACTCTTCTCAAGTTGAATAGATTTATAGTTGATATAACAGACACCTTTGTAAGTGCAACTATTTGCAAAATGCTTTTCTTTTTACTGGGAAATTTGCTCCTGAAATTTTAAATTTCCATATCTTTCAATCAAGTACAATCTATATTGTACCATTTTATCTTCACTTCCCACAAGGCTTTCTCCCTACAGTGAGAATAAAGCCTAGGACTTAGCATAGAAAAGAGCAGCCTAGCAAGAATGGAAGAATAGGAACACGAGCCAACTCAAATACAATTCCTGTGAAGCCTGTCAACATACAGAGATGTTATGGAAAAACGTAAGTTATTTGGTATTTATTAGCAATCAAGTTATGTTTGTTATGCAAAATCAGATTGGTAAAGATTATGCCAATACAGGATATTAACTATGCATGTTTTAATTCAAATATCAGAGGCAAAACCAAAGAAATAAAAGCTTTATTCAATGATTATACTGAAGTTATAATTGATTTATTTGAATTTTCACCTCCTACTTCTGTTGCTAAAATAAGAAATCCTGATTCAATCTTAATTTCACCTTTACAAGAATAAATATAAAGCATTTAAGCATTGCAATAATACAAGGGCTGATCCAAAAGTCATGCCTCCTATTTTATGATGTTGGCCCACAACACCAGAGGCAGATGGTAGTGGTATGGTAGTAGAGGTTGAACCTTCCCACCAACATTCTATTACATTTTGTTGCCATGAGACAGATGGCAGCAGAGGGGCACTCTGACAAAATGGCACCTGACATGGGAGTGTGGATGAAGCAAAGGTGCAGAATTCAATTCATCCACGTGGAAAGAATGGTACTCACTGGCATTCACTGATGCTTGCTAAACATTTATGGAGATCAAACAGTGGATGTGAAAAAAATGAAATAGTGGGTGGTGTGTTTCAGCAGTGGTAGCAGTGACGTGAAACACTAACTGCACTCAGAAGGCTGTATACAGCTGTCACACAACAAAATGAACCATAGAATGGTCTGGGTTTGGGATCATCTAGGTTCCAGTCTCCAAGCAGAGCATCTCAATCAGCTCATCCATGCAAATCAGAGAATTACAACCAGGGAACTGCATATGGAACTGAATATCAGCTTCAATGTGTTGAAAAAGATGCTGGTAACACTGGAATACTGCAAAGTTTGCTCAAGGTGGGTCCAATGAAGGCTCATGCAGAAACAGAAAGAATATCATATGCAATTTTGTCAGGACCCATTGAACTATTAGGAGGCTGCAGGTGGCAGATTCCTGGACCACATCATTACCAGTGACAACAAGCTGGAGTCAATATGGCATTCCATAGAGCGATGACGTGAATTCCCCATCAAAGAAAAAGATCAAGACAACTGCATTGTCTTTTTGTATAGGAAAGTCGTGATCCTCTTGGATTTCCTGGATCTAAGGACCATCAACTCTGATCACTGCATCGCAACACTGGCTAAGCCGAAGAAACTCTGGAACTTCCAGAGTCAAACCAGAGAAGATAGTTTTTCTCTTGCAACATAAGAACGCCAGACCCCTTACCATTTTGAAGACCATGGAGCACAAGGCCAATCTTGGCTGGAGTATCCTATCACTCCCACTGTACAGTCTGGATTTGTCACCTTCTGATTTCCATCTGTTTGGGCTGATGAAAGATGGGCTGCATGGACAACATTTTCCTAACAATTACACCACCATAGCAGCTGTGAAAAACTAGGTCACCTCCACTGGCGCAGATATTTATGAGCATGGCATGCAGGCTCATAATGCATAGCTAATAGTGGTGACTATATTGAAAAATAGTGCTTCGTAGCTGAGACTTTGCTCAATCAAAGCAATCATATTGTTCTATATGTACCTGTTTGTTGTTCCAATGGATATAAATAGGAGGCATTACTTTCGGAGAAGCCTACATACATCTTAGAATAAAATAGGCATAACATCAGTGAGAAAAAGGAAGTTTAGCCAACTTATGAGACATTTCTTTATTCTTTCTAACTTGTTTATTTACTTGGTTCTCAAATTATTCCATGTTTGGTAGGCATCTGCTATGTTGTGGGCGTTAGAAAATAAAACTTACAACATCTCTTAGAACAATTTTACTCTTGAATCAATTCACAATAATTTCAGATCAGTAGCTCTAAATGATTGCTCACTTTTAGACTTAGAGTGTTCTCTCTAAGAATGGAACATGATGCAAAGTAATCAGTGAAACCAGGAAAAAGATTTTCAATTTACCTAGAAGCAAACTGATAATGAGCACAGAGAAAGGAAAGAAGAGTGTCGGGAAAGGAACACAATAACCTGTCAATACAAATTTTGCTCCTCAAATTAGGGGAAAGAAGTTCTCAGCATTTTATCAGCCTTATATGAAATAAAACAGTCTGATATGCAATGAGAAATATTACTTTAAGATAAATTTACAAACAATGCTAAAAATACCTAGTGGTAAGTGTTCTAAATACTCTAAACAAATGAAGAACCAGAAAGAGGCAGGCTCACGTTTGTCAAAATGATTGTCAACATTCTGTGAAGAAAACGGTAATAAATCTGATCACTTGATATGATTTGAGGGAGACACGCATATTTTTGTAGTAACTTCTCATGAGTTCTCCACTTTAAGGAAGTTGCTGCTCTCTGTTCTGCTGTTGTCAATGCAGGAATCAAGTCAGGAATAGATAGTAACTAGAAATAAAGATATTAACATAATTTTACACCTTCTACCTGTATGGCACATTACTAAACTTTAAAAATAAGGCACAACAATGTAAGGAAGGAAAGATTTTAAGTGGCCAACTACTTCCTCTACTCAGCCAGAATTAGCTACACTGTGACCATTTCTAGTAGATTTCATTTCTTTTAGTAAAACCTGATCAGGATTACACAGCCTCTCATACGTGCTAAGTTCTACTGGTAACTACTCAAAAATCTGTTCCAGCGCCTAAATAAACACACCTTCACTTCCAGCCCCTTCATCTCACAAAGAGAAACAACTGATCAGTGTTCCCTTTGAAATATCCTTTACAGCTATGAAGACAAAAACAGCCCTCCTGTCTTCTCATTCTCAAGCCAAATAAATCCCTTTTTTCTCTTCAACTCTCAAACTTTGCAGTTATTCTTCTCAGCTTCTCACTTCATTCTGAAAGGAATTGTGCACCTTTTCTCATCAGGAGGCAACGATTTTATAATAGTCAAGATAAATTGTCTTTTGAACTAAGCTAAGTGAAATATGCACTACCACATCTGACATGCACTTGTCACATATATAACATGTTTACAGTTGTAATCTGACAAATCCACATTTTAAAATACAGCTTCAACTTGTATCCAAATAAGAAAAAAATACATTCAGTTCTTGTACTGCTGGAATATTTCAGTTTTTCTGTATGTTTGGGAAGTATGTTTAAAACATCATTTTGAAACAAGAGATGATATTTTACATTACATTTTACATGTTAAGAGTTCCTGAATAAACCATCATCCAGAGCCAAATAAAATTAAATCAGCAAAGTTGAGAACTGAATTCAGATCTCTGAAGTCCTAATTCAGTACCTTTACCTCAGGAAATATACTACCTCCTGCCAGCAACTGTGTCTGAAAATGGCAACTGTAGGTAGATGCCACACCAATATGCAAAATAAACAAATAAATAACTGGTAATAACTCATTTAACGTGAATCCAATTTTTTAAAATGTTGCAAATTTTAATTCAACTTAAGGACTCTGTTTCAAAATCTGATCTATTTCTGGTAATCTGTGTTTCACTGGAAAAAGAGCATATATATGCTGTTCATTCTTACACTAAATCCAATCTTTCAAAATATTTTTTCATATTAAATTTTACAAGCAAAAAATATATTTAAAAAAAAAAAATTCCCCAGAGCAGAAAATGATCAAGAACGATCTTCACACATCTGAAACAACTTTCCTACTACCTCCCATTTACATTTAGAAAGTAAATTATGAAACATGAGAACACCCACCTTGCTTTCTGATCCACTGTTTTCTCCTCCATTAATCATTAGTTCAAGGATTTCAGGAAGGTGACCTACCAGAGCATCTAAAACCTATTTAAAAGAAAGGCTGTGTGAATGAGGTTTATAAATTAACTTGTGCCAATTTATGTTTCTCACCAATAATATCCCTGCTGACATCTCCTATGTTATTGCTCTCTTACACCAATGCAGGAGATTTTTTTTTTTTTTAAAGATGCAACTTATACCTACTTTTACTAATGAGGCTTGGAATTTAAAATTGATATTTTAATATAGAAATGTGAGTATTATAGGTTTCATATTAGAAAAACAGAATTATAGCTTTGATTTACATCAATACCACAGTCAGTGATTTCTAAAACATTCACAGAGTACAATATTTAAAAATGAACATTCATGCATTCTAAAAGATCTGTCTTTCACAGATGGTTAAGTAACAGTCTCAACAGCCACGAAGAAATGTATTTTGGATATTTGCCAGCTAAATCTTAAAAGCAATTTTTCCTGCCTTAAAAAAAAAGACAATTCAATAAATTAGAACAGAATATTTTGCCTTTATTAGTGATATAGTAATTAGTAATGTTCTTAAATTCAAAGGTAGGAAAGTAGGTTTGAAATTAGACTATAAAAGTATATGCTAAATATTACTTGGTACCAATCTGGATTTCTGTAGCACTGAATATTTTTACTATTTAGATAACTCAGAAATTTTTCAAAATCACCAGCTGCTTCTGAGTCTCAGCTTTCCAGTGCTGGAGTTGAGAAATCTTTTAAAACAGATCAGAATTTTATAAGCTATAAGTAGATGTTCTACAAACATTATTAATTCCCTTGAGAATGCTTAACAGAAGATACCAAAGTAAAAAGCAGCACGTTAAAGGAAAATTCAATTTGCCACGCCATATCCAAAGATCCTCCAGATAGAAAAACAAATAAATAAAACCAGCATGAAATGCTCAAGTATTGGTATCAGAGGAAACTCCAACTTTGTCACAAAAAAAGACCAATCCAAACAGTTCTTGCTATACTGTCTGTTAAACATACTTAAGTGATTAATTCTTCACATAGGTTGAAACCAAAGCTAACTAAACTGAACCATCTCAGGAATGGCCACAGGTTCTGCACCGGAATTCTTTCTAAAAATGTTGATCTTTGAACCACACACAACTTCATCTCTTCTTCGATCGGAGAAACATAAATAAAAGAAAGTAAAAAAACCTGGAATGTTGCCAAGAAATATTCCAATGCAGTATCAAAAGTAAATATTTCCACATAATCTGTAGGGTAATAAATAATAAAATAATAACACATTTAAAATGAATGTTCTGGAAAGCAAACTAATGCAGTGTGGGTTAACTGAATCCAAACACCATATTTTCCTCCTTTCTATTCACAGAAGGCTTGCGTCCTTAAGAAGAGAACAAAACAGAAAGTTGATCATGATTGTGGCAGTTACCGTTCCGTCTTACTGCAGAGTTCCTAAACATTAGCGTGCTCTGCTTCAATGTAACAAGCAAAATTAAGTTCCAAAGAAAGCATATTACCTCCAGTGACTCATCCTGTAATAGCGTAACCAGTTCTTTTTGAATTGTATACACACCAGAATTTAAAAGCTTAGCAACCTAAAACATACAGGGAAACAAACAAAAAAGACAATAAGATAACAAGGCAAACCATACTTCAGTTCCCTGGCACTACAGCGATTACCCTACATGTGCTTACTTGTCAGCAGAACAATTTTTTACTATCAGCCTTCTAGTCGTGTACTTCCCTGTTGATCACACTAAAAATATGCTTATACAGAGAACATGAAACAAGAAACAGACTTGTTACTTAACTGATAAATATGGTTTTAGTCTTAACGCTATGTCACACTTTAAAAAAAAAAAAAGATTTAACTGCTTAAAGTTTTCACTCCTATATTATTTGTTTTATTTTTCTTTTGATTCCTAAATCACGTATAAACTTCTAAAAAACACTAGAAGTCCATCTCCAAATTGCAAAAATGGTTTTATAGTGAATATGAGAAAAACTTCAGGAATGAGATTTTTGCTATAGTGCATATTTAGCTTATGACTTTTAATGGTTTTCCTTGTTTATATGAGCCAATTGAAGATAATATATTCTATAATCAAGATTAAACTTCAAGGAAACAGCTACAGGCAGTTATTGAAAAGCATACCCAGCCATCAATGAGTGCCATAACTTACTGACATCTGGCTGTCATGTAGTTGCTTAGTTATGGTTTAAAAAATACACTGACTGGCAGTGTAACTAAAGTATAACTTTACATGGTTTTTTTTAATGAACTAGAATATTTTATATATATTCAGACAGAACCTTAGAAGTGTTATACATTTGACAAAACGTTATGTAGAATGATATGCTAACAGTATAATCTCGATAATTAGCTTGGATTATCATTTATTAAGAGAGGGCATTAACAAGCACAGAGAAATGGAAATCCATCCAAATTTAAGACAGAAATAAGGCCTCCTCAGGCCTCAGAATGGGCTGCCCAGGAAAGTGGTTGAGTCACTCTCCCTGGAAGTGTTCAAGAAATATTTAGCTGCTGTACTAAGAGACAGTTAGTGGTGGTAGGTGAGTGGTTGGACTGGATCATCTTGAGGGTCTTTTCCAATCTTGGTGATTCTATGATTCATTTATTTCTCTACTCTTGATTTAAATACTTTCAGCAAGCTGCTTAATTTACAATTTTCCTCAGCTTAAAAGTGGCATAAAAGGCTAGTTCGAGGATTTCATTACTAAGATTCTTTGTAAAACACGATGAAAACCTTGATGATCTCTGATATGGACTGCAACATTCAGAAGAGAGTGTATATTCATTTCTGCAATTCACATCATATTGCTAATAATATATATGCAGTCAAAGATTTTTTTGAACTTTTACAAAAATAATACAGTGGAACTTATGTAAATTGAGTGGAATAATAAGACTATATGTGCTTTTAGATCTGTATAGTTTTCCAAGTATTTTCATATTAAATTTGAGTGTTTAACTTAGACTTAATACAAGCAAATAGTCTTCACATAATACAGTATAGTTGCAGACTGTCTAGATCTAAAGATTTTCAGGACCGAAGTGACAAGCTCCTTTTCCCCTGTCTGTGTCAATATTTTATAATAGCATTCAAAACCTTCAAATAATCTAATTACTACAATCGCTTTTGTTGGTGGTACCAGGCTATCTTTAGTTTCTTTCAGCTTTTGCTTCTTAACCTCACAGTACAGTTTTGTAGACAATGTCACACAACAGGCTAAAGTATTTACGGGCTATAATTACATATTAGAAGAGACTAAACGCTTCTGATGAAATAAATCATTTTAGCAAGTTTTTACAAGTCTTCTTCTCTAGGTTGAACAGTCACAAACATGAGCTTAAAGAACGAAACATAAAACAGAAACACTTCAGTACCAACAAAGAATTTTTGTAGACATACTTCATAGAAGCTTATGGCCATAGTATATCTGACTGGAACTTCAGGATCATGACAAAGGCAGAAGAATATAGAATACAGTTCTAAATGGAAGTTCTTTGGATCCACAAAAACTATCATGGCCTGTGGAAAAATAAAGTCTTCTATTAACTGTATTGCTAATCAGAGATTATCAGAAAAAAATACTGAGTTACAATGAGTGAAATACTTGGAAGTTAACAAGTTGTGATTTTAAGGACAAAGTGTGATATTTTTGATGGCTGTGTCAAAACAAGGCATCAGACAAGTTAAAGAATTAAGGACTAAATTGGTTGTACAGATCTTCCAGATTGCAAGCTTTTATTCTATAGACAGATTAAAACCACAAGCAATAAAAGCTGTTTTATAAATAACACTTCAGTAAACTAGGAGAAGCTGCAATTGAAGACCAGAGCAACACAATGTTTTAGCAAACACTAAAGTATGTGAATCTCAACATAACTGTGTGTGTACATCACTTGCATTTGCTCAACTAAACCAACAGATTTCTACTACATAGTTGGTGTTACCTTTAAAAGGTAGAATAAAAATAACCCATTTATTGGCTCTTGGTACAAATTTAGTTTCTTTAATTATAAACGTTGTATGTCAAAATACAAAATAGATATGCAAAAGTATGAGTGGTAGATTTAACGACATCATATAAACCTGCAAATACTTTCTGAATCCAGGCAGAAACATGATTCAAGCATGAATTTAATCATTCAGACTCAATCTCCAAGTCCTTGCATTCTCAAGACATACAAAAAAATGTGAAAAGCTTTGGATGATTTGAAATTGGCTACCCTGTTTCACAGGCACATTCTCAAGGACTTTGTACTAATTGTTTGGAGAAAACAGACAGGAATCCTGTCTTTGGGGAGACCTTATTGCTCTCTTCCAATATCTGAAAGGTGCTTACCTTTTTATCTGAAAGTGAGAGTGGAGTTGATCTCTTCTCACTGGTGACAGGACAAAGGGAAATGGCCTTAAACTGCACCAGGGTAAGTTTAGGTTGGATATCAGGAAAACCTTTACAGAAAGGGTTGTTAAGCACTGGAATAGGCTCCCCAGGAAGGTGGTTGAGTCACCATCCCTGGATGTGCTTAAAAACCGTTTGGATGTGGTGCTCAGGGACATGACTTAGTGGGGGGTTGTTAGTTAGGGTTATATGGGTAGCATGGTTAGGTTGTGGTGGGACTCAATGATCTTTAAGGTCTTTTCCAACCCAAGCAATTCTATGATTCTATGAAAGAATGAAATCAATTATCTCTTGAAATAGTAATCTCTCGGTCAAAACTTTCCAATAGTTTTTTGTGAATCTCCAAAGATGAATCTTTCCTGGAAACACTTTTGGTCAACCTCTAATTCAAGATGTTAACTTGAATTTTCCAGGGAAGAGCTAAAATCTAGCTAATAACTTGTTGTCAATACCTTCTCTGTCCTTCTTGCAGTCCTATTTAGTGAATTATATGCACAACACTACTTAGTTAATCTGAAATTAATGTTACTTACTGGAAAATTGTAAGCACAGTTCTTCCTTACTGAAATATACTTCTTTTCCTGTTCCAAAGTTTGGAGTTGTAGCTGATTATCATTGTGTCCGTTTTCCTGCTGTAAGCCCAGTGTACAAAGCTTCTTATAAAATTCCAAAAACCGTAAATGCTGCTCAGGAGTAAAAATGCCTCCAAAATTAAAATAAGAATAAGATTACTCTTCTCATTAGAAATGCTATAACTAGTGCTCAAGAAACAAATACCATTTGCAAATCTACCAAGTTTGCCATGTTGTGTTCCCTGTATCATCAGTACAAATTATACAGGAAAGATTATTAAAGAAAAATGGCAGCTACCTATAATGGAGTGAATCTTGATTTGCTTATGTAATTCTTGGAATAACTAAGAATTTAGCAGCAGGACTGCAAATATAATTTTTTGTTCCACTGACAGGATTTTCATCTTTATTCCATTTTCAGATCACTGCAGAGGTCAGTCACATGAAGACTGCTTGCTCGCAGAAAGTTGAAAAATTAGACCACATTGCACCAGATAGTAAAGAGTGTAAGAACGAAATTATAGAACATGAACTGGAAAGCAACTAATAAGATGACTTCAAAAATTTAAAAAGCTCATTTTGTAAGTATACATTTAAAGCGAATAAGCAAGGAAAAACTGAGATTACTAATCAAGACAGAGGAAAGCTATCACTGATTGGTACCAAGAGACTTAAATGCTTTTTTAAAAACAAACAAAAAAACAAAAAAAACCCTCAAACTTTGCTATAATACTCAGCTTCAGTACGAGTAATAGGATTACCAAAGACACAAGCTCTAAGAAGAGAAGGAAAAGGTCAGTGCATACTTAAACCATGCAAGAGGTTTTCAAAATGTGCAAAGTCAGATGTGCTTTATTCTAGTATGAAAGAGTATGAAAACTACTAGCTGATGAAATCATATGAGTGCCGTATCAGACTGGAAAAAGGCTGAAGCGATACTAGCATTTAATAGCTGGAGAGGGGAAGAGCAAGTCATATAATTTTAGATTATTCAGATTAACTTAACGGTTTAAAAAAAAATGGAATAAAAAAAAAATCACAAAATTTACTTGTAAACACCAAAAATTAAACAAGAAAATGAGCAACAGTCAACACAGAAAGAACAAAATCTCTCAAACAGATTCCCTTTCCTTCTAGTACTGGTTAACAGGACCTGCAAATAGCAGAAAATGCAGTAAAAAGGCATGCCTGTTGACATTTTCATAAGCAAAGAGAGATCTGTAAAGTTGCTTCAAAATTGTTTGATAAGAGACAACAACAGGGTACCATGCTTAGTCAGATATGACAGGAAAGACTAAATAGGCACCAGTGTTTTTTAAAGAAAAGAAACAAAACCCCAACTTTGGAGTTACTTCTGTTCATAGCCTGCATTTGAACAAATAACATTAAACTACTGCAGACTACTGGAAAAAAAAAAAAGACTTTTTCAAAGTTAATATAAACAGCAATTTGGCTTGCAAGACATGTGAATGTCTTGCCCCTTCATTTTGTTCAGGTCTCCTAAGGCGTAACAATTCAACAAAATGTGAATTAGCTAGACAGAGTTCAGAGGTGTAGAGAGATCAGCAATTATAGTCAGTCAATCTGAAGAAGATTGAGAATACACGATAAAAACACGATGGACTCTTCTAACTCTGATGTTCTGTAAACAACACTTTGGCACTACAGAATAGCCCTTTCAGGTTATTTGCAGTGAAGCAGCTGTCACCTTGAGAATCTCAAACCTGATCAATAAATGACCTTTTCTAAGATTTGCAAGAAATATCAAAGGGCTTAAGAGTCCAGGAGGAAATTCTCTACAGCTTAATTGTGTGTGCCCCCTTCCCAGGTAAGTTCTGAATAAAAGTGGGCAGAATGATCACAGAAAGATCTTCCATGCACAAAGTGCTGAGGTGCAGAAAACAGGAACTAGGGGTACAGAATGGGAAGCTGGGAATCCACATGCTGTTAGATCCCCATTTTCCCCTGAAGTTCCTTATGGGCTGCACTTTTTCTTTCACGCCTCAAAAAAAGATATCAAGCACAGAAATGAATATACAAAGTTAACATCATACTGCACTGTCGAAGAGCACTAGTTTCAAAAATTCAGTCATCCAACTCAGATGATCTAGAATATCCAACAAGGTATAAAAATAAATCAGTCAAACCAATAAATAAAAGCCATCATGCTTCCACTTCTGTCCCTGCTTAAACATAAAAGAACGATAAACCAATGGACAGTTTAGGTGGAAGTTCACAAAACCCAATATTTTCTGGATAGATGATTTCAGACTTGATGCTTTATTTTCTCTCTGAACTATCATCTCATCCAATTAACTGAAATCTGGATATCTTTCCAAGAGCTTCAAATTTTCTGACCTTCCCTCATTTTTATTTTTATTTTTAAAGAACACTATATCATACCATATAATCCATTGCACAGTTTTCCCAAATGGAAAGATAAGGAAACTAGGATGGATTCATCTGCTTTGAAGGACTTTTCACAGAATGATTTCACTAAGGGGAGCACAGTTTGCCTTCTATCATCTGAAAGACAAAAGAGACTTTTAAAGTTAACCACTTGTTATGAAACATCCTAAAAGACCACACAGAGTGGGATTTTACAACGAGTTACAAAAAATATTGTTTAAAATGCTCAGGAGTCTTTTTGGCACACACTCATTGAAGGCAGAAAACAGGAGGCAGGGTGATGAACATTACCACAGTAGAAGTCCAGATTTTTAATACCATGCCTGTTCTAAATCTTTGTGTGTTTTTAGGGAAAATTTACTTACCAGTAAAAATTGGGACAGAGAATAAATGAACAGCTAATAACTTCTCTGCTCACCAAGAATATAGGGAGTTAAAGAATACAGCAGTATTCCAGCAATAATAATTCCTATAATAGTATGAAGACAGCAAGGTTATGACCAAACATGACCATGATGGTAAAAAGAGAAATCTGAGTCTGACAGAAGTGAATTTCTGCAACCTACTGAGAAAACTGCAAATCTTCTGGCAAACAATAAATTCACAGAGAAACAAAATAATTAAGGGCAACAGAAATAATTAATGTCAAATACAGCAAGGAGTGCCAAAGCACTCGGTTCCCACATAAAATAAAGAGCAAATATTCAAAGAAATTGATGTTTGGAATTATTTTAAATAAAAGCACTGTATTTTAAAATATTCAAATTTTAAATGGATTTGGATTTTTTTTTAATGGTAATTTAACTCCCATATTCAGCAAATACAAATGGATGAACAAAGCATTTATATTGACTTGAAGAAACACTGTGATATTGTGAGAGAGAAACCCTAGGATACAATATTGAGTCATCTACCTTGAAAAGTTTGTTTCGTATTTCAGCCATAAAATGAAACCTACGCAAACCAAACACCTGCAGACACATTCCTTGCAAACCTATTAAGAAGTCATAATCTATTTTTCTTAATTTTTCCTTTTTCATGCCTAAAAGCAGTAGCAATTAGAAAGGTGGAGGAAAGATGGGCAGAAACAAAAAGAAGCAAAAACATGACAGTATCAACAGAATGGCTTGAGAATTTGAAAGTTAACCTGCCAGCTTACTTGCTAATTTGAGCACTAACTGCTAAAAAAATCCATTGATGACATTCTCCCCCAAGTCTTATTTCTTTATGTATTTCTCCATATGGCTTATAAGCAGTCATGTATTTTAGTAATTCATCACTATGTTCCTGTAAAGTAAATATTTGCTCCTCACTTCTGTGTCAGGACGTACAGTCAGTAACACGAGAGTGGGAGTGGGAAATACGGTGCAAAATACAGAGTTACTAATGAAGATAAACAACTAAAGAGGTTGGAAAATGTATAAAGAGCAAAGTGGCAATTAATTAGCAATGATCATCAACCACTCGTGGAGCTTATAATCCACTTTTTTTCATACACATTATAGACAGGATCTTTCATGTACTTCACTTCCTTGTACACCTCAGTTTGTACAAAAGCAGCGGAGAATGCAACTAACATTCAGCCAGAAAAGCTGCCTACCACTGTCTTACACATAGACCTGAAAAATTTGGTACAGACTGCAGAACAAGGTGCTGCATTTACCCAGAACATTCCCTACTGGAGAGTAGCCAGCAACTCTTCTTAAAATTTGCTCAATCACTGCTGAACTGAACTGTGATGGGAACTCCAGCACCATGAATGTGGACAACTCACCATCACTAAGAGTACCAAAGACAACAAAGAGGAACCCCTACATGTGGAGAAGATGAAATATTCATGTTTAAAGGAAAGATATTGAGCACCGGAAAAATTACAAGCATTTACATTTTCCACTTTAAACACAATGAAAAGCTTTATATAACACACATATTTCTTTGTTGCAAAGAAGAAAGCTTTCCTTATCACATACCCACAAGTTTACCGTGTTTTAAATGGCAATTGCTAAATAGATCAGTTGTGCACACTTCAATTTATTGGACATACTTTTTTGCCCCAAAATTTATGAATGTGTTCAACATATAGCATTGTTAAAAACTGCAAAGTTTATTGACACACACATAAATTTCACATCATTGCCTCAGCCTGGCTTCAGGAGCTGCAGTCTGTAATTACAACAAGCTTTACTTCAATTAAGAGGCAAAAAAAAAAAAAACAGTTAATAGCAAAATAAACCCAAAAACAAACAAACAAAAAGTAGCCAAACCCAACAACCCACAAGTATCTGCATATGTTGAACTAACACTTTGTATTGTGTTATGTATAATAGCTTTAAGTAAATAGTAGCAACTCAATACTCCTATCACTTGTACATTAGTTTTACTAATTTGGTTTCATTTAATTATACTAGAAAGTTAGAATAAGAAAATAACAGCTTTTTTCTTTAGAATAAGAAAATAACACCTGGTTCACCTTTCTTAAAAAACTAAAGCACTGCAAGACACGAAATACATAAAAGATAAAAGAAAAAAAATAAAATCAGATATGTGTTAAAAATGCAGGTAGAACAAAGATTCAATTACATTTATAAGATGCATTGAAGAGTTAAAAACTGGGCTACTAGGACAAAATGAAGTCCTTACCTGAGTCAAACATATCAAGCAGATTCACTAACGTCTCAAAAGCTGCAAGGCGTACACTGCTGCCCTCATCTCTTGCCAGTTCCACTAATTCGGGAAGCACCACGGTTTTGGTTAGTTCTGTCCTGCAGATTGAGGTAAGTATTTAAAGAGAAAACATATAATAAATCAAAGTTGCAATCACAAAACAGAATTCTGAAACTATCCTGAAATATTGAGTTAGTTATTCTTAGGGTGTTCAAGAAGGAAAAATTGACCAAGTTGTAAGAAAATGAAAATTAAATAGAAACATGCATTTCATCTCAGGGCTTAAAATATGAAACTTCATCACTAAAAAAAGCATTCAAACTAACTTAAAAAAGAGAAAATGCAATCTGAAAAAATTCAAAGGAGTCCAGCTATTTCACTATGTCACTAAGAAAACTTCTGATCAAATATTCAGGAACTCCTCAATGAAGTTCCAAATGAGTCAATTTCAAGTCAAAATGATTAAATACATATCAAGTGGGACTGAAGCATCTAAAAATCTTATGCTTTGAAGACCAAAGACGAGCCTTCTTTGCAGAGGGTAAGCAACTGCTGCACAGAGAACATGAAGCTTCCTCACTCACCCTTAAAAACACTAGCTTTTAGGTTTGTTTTAAAGTTGTAATGAAAGGGTTTCAACACAAGAAGGAATGAAAGACTTTCGATATAAAAACTTCTTTTTCTTTTTTTTTTTAATAGAATTCAAGATTTTTAAGTGTTTGAATTTGTACGTATTCGAATTAAGAAGTCTGCTTTGTTGTGCTCTCATGAATGAGCTCTTGATCTGCTCAGCCATTAGTGAAAACTGTTGTAAGCACCACAATGGGACTTCAGCAATTTAAAATAGACACAAATACGGCCCTCAGTGTTTATAATACTGTCCAAAACATAAAACTGCAGAGAAACACTGATAAAATTATATACACAGGCATTAACCAAAATGGCAAAATCTAAGCTATGTTTTACGCTTTGAGCAACTCCATGCAGAGAATTTAGACTCTGTCATTTCAGTCACAGTTTTTAATATAAAACTAATCACAATCTCTAGGCTGACAGATTTTAACAAATAAGAACATCCAATCAGACCATTTCGTACGTAAGTGAATACAAACATTTTCAAATTTTACAAGTAATTAGCACTAGCTAATTCATGCCTTGGAGAGTTTATTAGCTAAATAGCATTCTTCCACACAGATGATTAATCATGTTTTTAGATTTTTTTTATATTGTATTACAAGAAAATTACATGATACAATTTAGTAATAGCATCATTAAACGGTAACAACATGTCTTGAATCTGCTGTCACACTGTGCCTTCATCATACACAAGAAAACATGCTCATTTCCATTATTTTGTCTTTATTTCCCTACTACCTATTCATCCTCAACATAAAACACAGCAACAGTTTACACACTGAAAATACAGATTGCCATCTCTATGAGATTAAAGTATCTAAATCATTATGATGAGATCAGGCAGAAAACTGACAGAGAAAGCAGTGTATGAAGATACATAAATAATAAAAACAGACAGTGGAGAGGAAAGAATTAAAGAAAATTATTCAGAATGGACCCTTAATTGATAGTTATGCATTTAGCTCTATTGAGCCACTACATTAAGGCTGGGTAAATTGCCAGTAATACTGCCATTTGCCACTGCACAATACCTATGTTGTTTTTAGGCTTTCCTCGCCCAAGTATAAAACATTGAATTTAATTAATTTTAAAGACACTCAACAGCATGCAGAAAATGTTATTTTCCTTCCAAAAAGGTCATTTATTAGTATAATGTATTGCCTTCTTGCTACGCACAAAAACAATTTTTTTTGTTTCTTCTTTCTTGCTCTTAGAATATCTTGAAATTAAACAGCTTTTGGAGGAGGAGTGAGGAAAACAATATAAACGCAACACATTGCATTCTTATTTCAACACTTGTCTGCTCATATATCTATCTATAAGAAAACAGCTGAGGGCAAATACACAGATTCACAAAAGTGCTGCCTGAAAGCTACTACTGAAAACCATTTTCTTCTCGACTGACTGAGTCACAGGTCAAGAAAATCCGTGCAGCTATCATCTTTTTAAAACACTAAAAATTTTCCAGTCATATGTGAAAGCAATGCTCTGTAACCATATCCATATTCTAGATAAGAGTTATTTTATTCAAAATAGCACTTTCATCATTTAAAAATATATATTTTGCTTTGCTGTTGGTCACAAAACATTTTCAAAGACAGATTCATATGACTGTTCCTCTGCTCCTGACTATAGCAGAAATTAACGGAGGAATCCATGGATCTCATAAGGAAACAGCAAAAACAAACAAACAAACAACCCCCATATATATGTGTGTGTATATGTAAACATATGTATATATGTATATGTATGTATACGTATATTAAGTATATATAGTGGTATCAAAGTGGTGTTAAGTGGTATTAAGTATATAGTGGTATCAAACAAACAAGAAAAAATGAAGGAAGATGAGTGGAGAAGATAAGAACATACAATATAGGGAGTGTCAGAAGAGATAAGTAAAGGACCATATCCCACATGAAGGCACAGTAGAGAGGAAAGGAAAAGAAGAAAAAAAAAAAAAAGGCATGTTCTGAAAACTTATTTTTATGGCTTTATTTGTTTAGGTGACATTGAAAAATTTCTAATATGACAGCTGAGACAACTCCTCCCTGCAAAACTATAGTTCTGGAATAAGAAAAACCGTGATCAGCCCTTGAATATAGATAGAACCCTCTCTTTTATATATTTTTAGTCTCTTATTAAACAGAACTCAGTCTTAAGATATAGAATGGTACACGTGATACACACATGCAGTAAAAATAAATGTGATTTCAAATTAGTACTTCAGTTCAGTAAAGTGTGTGTTAAATTTTCAGTTCAAAATTATCAACCAATTCAGCCTTTCTTTTCTTCTATCATATGTTCTTTCAAATCCAAAGCTGTTCAATGAGGAAAAATGTTACAATGATTTACCATTCCAATCTACCTTTTGTTATAAAAGAAATTAAATACAAAAGCAAATTAATAATACTACTTAGTTATGAATAAAAATGAATAACACTCTTTTCAAATTCATTCACAATATTTGAACTTTTGAAGGGCAAAGCACAAATATAAAATTATTCCATATGTGATAAAGGAAAGTTTACCTGAGAACTTAGAAATTACTGTTCTGCATGACCTCACCTAAACAATGTGAAACTAAGTGCATTACCACAATCCTTTGCTCTTACCATGAATATCCGTTCCTATATCCGAGTACACTAAAACATAGCCTAAACATGCACTTTTCTGATATTTCATAGCTGAGAGGTAAGTAGCATTGCTTGCAAGAATTTCTGGTGCTTTTGCTTTTGGTTTTCTGTTCATAGTGCTGGTTTGGACTTTTTTTGTTTCTTTATAGTTCAGCATCTAAATCACAACATAATTCATAATTTAAAAAAATATTCAAAAGGCACAGAAATAATGTCCACAAGTATGAGTGCTAACAAACAGAAGTGCATTTTTACAGTAGTTCTCAAATTACATTTCAGTTTCAGACTCATCACTGAATCTGCTCATAAATTCACAGCTGGAAAGGCCAGAGGGACTATCGAGATTTAATCTATCCACCTTTGCAACAAGGCACAAGGAAACTCACTTCATTATTTCTTCAAGTCTGTAAAACCAGGTACTGCTTTTTTTAACTCCTGGCACAGGACGCATTCTTTGTATGGTTCAGCAGTTCTACTATCACAAATAACAATCTGAAAATATAAAACAGCAACCACAATCTCTAGGAACGAAGTCGTACACTCCAAATACCTTACTGAGAATGCATGAATTAAGTCAGAAATCTTAAAAAGAATTTTTAGGTTACCATTACTATTTTTGATTGTGCAATTAGAAGTATGCAAGTTGTACTCACCCTATTCCTTGAGCTATAGGTTCCAGTTGCCGACACATGCAAGTTCTTACTTCATACTCTACATCCTGGCACAGTGATTTTACCAATGGAAGAATCTCTCTTTTAACTCTAAATACACAAACAATTTTGATTAATATATAGAACAAAAATATATAGAATCCACTTCATAGCATTCACATTTTATCTATATATGACTTCTAACACCAATTTTATTTTTTACTAATTTATCATGGGTGGCAAATGATTTTTTGAAAACTTGTAACACTGTACATCAGACACAAATATATACTAACAGAAAAAGGATTATTTACAGTCACTGTAATTTGCTCATATTTCACCTACTGTAGTCTACACTATGGAAGTAGGAGGTAGGCTGTCCTCATTTACGGCTGTCCTCATTTAATAACTATCTTCAGAACAATTTTTGAACACACTGTAAGAATACCACAAATTATATAAATGGAAGTGCAAATCCCAATTAATCTTGTCCTTTTTTTGAAAACGGAAAGTACAGAATAAAACAGAAAGCTAATAAAAGGTTGCTTATCGAGTCAGAAATCACACTGAAAAATAGGACAGCTCTACTGATTCGGACAAGAATTAATCTTTTCCCATATATACCAAGGACATTCCAAATCAGCATTCACACACTGTGGTGGGTCCATGGATTGGAAACACATTTGGTGAAAATATTTTACTACTGTAAGACTGAATAAACCCTCCAAAAATGTTCTGTTATCTGCCCCAACCGCTTGGGGCAGATAAGGGGTTCAGATTTACTTTCCCTATTGTGCACCACTGTCCAAACTCACACACACCAAATTTAGGAACTGGATATTACTAGGCAAAAACAGTGGCTCCTAGTGCATCTCCACATGCATAGATTGTATATATATATATATCAACATGTGAAATTTGGGTAGGCGAGATGCTAGGAAGAAGAGGCTTTCTCTTCATGATAATAAACTCTAAGTAATTGTGTTTTGTCTCCATAAGTTGCAGAGACGTCCACTGTCTTATTTTCTAGCAATAAGAACAACAAACAAGAGTGACATGAAAATGGTACCCACATCAATCTATGGAAGAATATACAAGCTGAAGTTAAAAGCTAGTTTTGCAGTGAACATTTTGTTATTACTTATTACTAGCTTGATAAAGAAATCTGTAACATGATTTTTGCAATAGTTTACTCTTCTCTCCATAACTTTTGTCCACAAGGAAATACTGATACACATTATGGAATGAAAATGTATATGCAATCTACTCACATGTGAGATTCAAATTTGTTAGCTAATTTTCCCATGATTTTACAACTAACTAAGCGTGACTGAAGTGTTTGAGAAATCTGTGCCTTGGAAACAAGTGGATTCAGGATCTACACAAGGGAAAAAGAAGAAATGTCACAGGTAAATCATGCATTCCCCTTCTTTAAAAATATTAAAAAAGAAAAAATAGAAAAACATATATACCAGATGTCACCTACTCCTCTCATGAAATCAATTACTACTAAAAATAATAATGCATTTTTACATTAATAGTCTACTGAAAACCTGCTTTTATTATTCAGTTAATTATAGCATATTAAACTGAAAAACATTAAACATTAAATCTTGGCCCGAATAGCAGTTCACGATTCATATCACAGCCACAGTTTTACATCTGTCTACTTGTGTTTTTATTTTGAGACTAAGTTTGTATATGAATATTTATAGCTATTAGCTGGTAATTTTCACAACAGCTGTTAAATATGTTCTGCTAACAACAAAAAAATTATTAGAGAAATAACACTGAGGTTCTTTTTCTTGAGTTTTCCTCAGGAAACATCAGCTTTAATGTGAAGCTGTGAAGCAAGAATTTCCCTTGATTATGCATAACTGGGGAAAGGTTTCATTCCTATGTAGATTCAGAAAACCTCTATGTTTAACTGGAGCTGTTCTGTCATTTGTTGGATCACCTCTATGGTGCCACAAACTAAGATGTGCAGAACTCCACATTTAGATATACTGTTTTTGGCCCAGAAATAATCATGGAAATACAGGTGCCATGCCAGGGAGAGCATTACAGAGAGGGTTCTCCTGCAGTCTGCCAGAGTTCCTAACTCAGTCTCATTGCATAGCTCCACAAAAGGATAATATATATACAGGGCAGCAAAGTCTAACAATAGAGTTAAAGTATTTTTCTCCTTACTAATTGAAATTCTAAGGTGAAAAAAGTTATGCTCACTATAATACTTCATAAGCAAATATTTCATAAGTTATATGGAAAACAGTTTATTACTCATCTGATCTTTGAATATGAAAGCAAACACACCACATTAGTAACTCTACACTAGGTTTTGGAGCTGACTATAAGTTCTTTTTACCTTTAGAAGCTTATTTTTCAACAGTGTCAGATTCTAATTACTAATTTTAATGAGTATTTTTAAATCACAGAAATGATCACATATTTACAACTGTATATAGTTCTAAACACAGTAAAATTATCACTGTCTCAAAGCTTTTAAACTTAACAATAAAATACGAATTCTCAAAATAAAACTAAATAAATTAGTTGACTAAAGGGGAAACATTATGATCTATGTCCTTCCTCTTCCTACACATAATGTGATACTATCCCATAAATCAAAACAGGATACATGAAAATATGTTACTAAAAATACTAAGTGTAAGGGAAATATTACAAAACATATAAACTTTATCTGAAGGATGAATATCCCTGAAGAATACTAAAACTTGTCAAGGTGACCCTCCTGTATTTGTCTAGCATGTTCCTCTCTTATATGTTCCATAAGCACTACTGTTTTCACAGGCACAGAACTACCACAAATCTTACGAACATGAATGAGATGGAAGGGAACTACCATCTTTTATTTGCAGTTAGCATAAATGGGGAAAAAATCTTTCATTGAGAGGGTGGTGAGGTGCTGGCACAGGCTGCCCAGAGAAATTGTGAATGCCATCCTGGAGGTGTTCAGAACCAGGTTGGATGGAGACCCAAAAAGTCTGATCTGGTGCCCGATTTAGCATCTGGCAACCCTGTCTGTGGCAGGGGGATTGGAACTAGATGATCTTTAAGGTCTCTTCCAACCCAAACCATTCAATGATGCTATGATATTATTACCTCATGTCTGATAGTCTCTTTGGGTAAAGCTTCTATTACAGCAAGAAGAGTTTCTAGCCATGCGTTGCTGACACCTGTCAGAAAGAAATGAGCTATACTTTATGCTGTACATATAATGAGTATAAGAAAACACCCATCAGTTTTACAAAATTACTACTTGAAGAGATGATTGAGGGGAAAAAAAAAAAAAAAAAAGAACTTTCTGGGGTCATTCTGACTTTCCAGTACCTAAAGGGGCCAACAGGAAAGCTGCAGAAGGACTCTGTCAGGCTCTGTCAGGACAGGACAAGGAGTAACAGTTTTAAAATAAAACTGGGTAGATTTAGATATGTGTGAAGGTGGTGAGGCACTGGAGCAGGTTGCTCAGAGGGGTTCTGGATGCCCCATCCCTAGAGATGTTCAAGCCCAGATCAGGTGGGGCTTTGGGCCACCTAGTCTACTTGGAAGTGTCCCTGCCCATGGCAGGGGGTTGGAACCAGATGGTATTTAAGGATCCTACGTACCCATGCCATTCCTTGTCTCTATGATTAAGCAGCAAGATAGCTAAGAAGCAAATTCTGTTCGTATTCCTCGTGTTTTTAATTCTTAGAAGGGAAAATAATTACTCTGCTTTGAAAAGAAAATTTTCCTCATTCAGAAGCATAATCTTTTCTTATAAATCTTTCTAGTTTTATAAAAGGCCTTTTTTCTTTTGAATCCCCAAAATAGTGTCAAAGAAGTTAAGAGAAACGTAATCATCACAGAACATCAACCCTTCTCTCACAATTGTCTCCTCCACAGAATTCTGCTACTTAGTAGAAGTTTGGACCCTGTAACAACTTTTAGATTTAGTCCTTCAAATAAATTGTTTCTGATCATTTCAATCAGTAGCAACAATTACTCTTAAATATCACTGTGTACATGGTTAGCATGCATAAATATGTCATTTCATGCAAGTCTAGATACAAAGTTGCTCACTGCTTTACACAGTATTGTACTGTCACTAAGGAAACAAAACACGCAAAAGTAATCAGTCACCATAAGCATAGCTATACAGCCCTGACCTGCATCCCTGTGTTCCAAGTTCTGGAGAATGATGTGTAGGAAGGAGTGGGAGTATGTATGAATGGACACCGATTCATCTTGCAGTACAGTTAAAAATGAAACAGCAGCTGTTAACTGCATTTCCACTCCTGCAACATGCAGCACCTCCTGTATAATTAGAAATTATATCAATGTAGAACACAAAGCAGAAATGAACTGAAAGAACACTAGAACTCAAAAACATTCATTTGAAGAATCAGTATGCAAGAACCTGAGTAAACTACAAAATTGGCTAAAAATTATTTTCTCTTAACAACAATTACTTGGAGATATTATAATATCTGATACTATAGCAAGAACCTTTTAAGAAAAATAAAGTTAATTAAAATATATTTTCTGACCTTCAATTTCATCAATACATAATAGTGGATTTTTCTACAACATAAACTGAGATGTAAGAACAGACCAGACAACAACCTCACTTCTGCTATTTGTGCGTATGAATTATAAGAGATATTTCATTCATCCAGTGAGTAATACTAAAATAACAGAATGTAATTCAAATTTCATTCCTTGCCAGGCAACATGGAACACAAATGAGTATGTGCATATATAAATTATATACACACATATATATATATACACACACGTATGTATACATATCTATACGTATACACACGTATATATATACACACATACATGTACATACACACACACATATACACAGATCATAACATAGAGCAGGATGTACCAGAATATTTACGCAGGTAGCTTGGCATCTACTAGTACTCAGATTTTAACATACAAGAAATAAGAAAACTATTGGGTTGTCTTTAGAAGCGTCAGTTCCAAAGTCAAACGCAGATAATATGAAAATATTATTAAATTTGCAGAATGAAACAAAAAGCAAATTTAAATTTAACATTTGTTTGCGAAGAGCTTGCAGGATTTGTTCTAGGACACAGCATTCGTTGCAAGTATGAAGACATCTATTAGTTCCATGAAAACTCCATCTGTTTACTTCTCTAACTGTATCCTTCTGCCTCACAAGAAAATTAAATGCATTACTCTACTACTACAACATTACAACCATTTTACAAATAATTTCAAACTCTGTAGCAACTTAAAAGTCTGCATTTCCTAATCAGTACTCTATATACAAGTTTTTTCTCATTTTTAATGTGCTTGAGATGAAGTGCTTTCTCAGGTCATGTATTAAAATATACTGATACTCTTAGCTAAATGTTCAAGAAAACACCCACTATGCACCTAAGCATTACACAGATGAATTATGCTGAGAACATACAGCCTGCAGAGATCATCTGAGAAATGATTAGTTGCTTACTTCAGAGTAAAACAAGAAAGTTTTCATTACACAGATGTCAACCAGTGTGCACGTGCAAATGTACAGCAAACATGTAACTTATAGTTCATTATTTCTCAACAGCTTTGTTTATTTCTGCAGGAAAAAAAACAAAAACAAAAAACAACCCAACAACCAAACACAAAACACAGCATTGTGGATCATCCTGATCTAAGTATGATAAAATATTTGCATTCAATAACCTTGGGAACCACTCTCTTTTCACAAACTTTGCTCCTCCATTGCTACTACATCCACAGCGAAGAATAAGGAGCTATGGATTCTGTAATACAAATGTTGTGGGCATACATTCTGGGATGTTGGTTTTCTTGTTCAAAAACACTTCCAAAATGATCAAAAGAGCCACATGCATACTGTGGATGACAAGACTTCACTGTACATCAGACTATGGTACATAGTACATCAGTGAACCAGATTATACAAATACTATTTGTAACATTTAAAGCTAAAAGGAGCACTTAGATTTAGACCTTTTATATTCCAGGAGCCATTATATTTCACTCTTTTCCCTCTGCCTCGAGCCCATTAACTTAAGTTTCATTTCATTTATCATCTAGAAAGGCATTCAGTTTAGATTTAAGACACCTCATGATGAAAAACACACTGCTTTTCAGTTAGTTGATTAAAGATTGATCATATTTATTATTAACAATGACTCCTCCATTCACCATTTTTCTGTCTTCGGTTTCTAAACCTTGTTTCTTCACGCAGTGCTCTCAATTAAGTGTCTTTTATGCAGGAAGATACTTTTTAAAAGTAATTAAGTACCTCCTGATCTGTATGTACTAAGATCTAATTCCCAGCACGCTGTTAGATATTTTCCAGGCCTTAGGCCCTGATCATGCTAATGACCATATTTGGGTTTTTTCCTCCATTCTTATATAGAAAACTATGAACTGAAGACTGTATTTCCATAATAGATATTTTATTAAAGAGGCAAAGACTACCATGCTTCCACACTGTTATTTCCTGCTCATATATCCAAGAATTATTTTGTTGCAGAATTAAAGCAGAATTTTCATTTTCAACAGCTTTTTTCTTTTTAATCTCAACTCTTACATTAATATTTTTCCTATATAAATGCATAAAAACAACAGTTTATTAACACTAAAGAAGCATAGCCTGAAAACATGATGTGAAAATGTTTTTCCTTGATGGAAAAACGTAATATCTGACACAGTAAAAACAATAACACATACTTTCTTCTGTTTCTTGTTACTGAAACTGTCCGTAATATTATGAACACAGTGCTTTGAAAACAATTTCTACAAGCAATCCATGTGATTTTCTACCTATTTTCCCCATATAGAGTGCACACATTCACCCAAATAGCTTCACACAAACACAATGGTCTTTTAGGTGACAATTTATATAAATTAGAAACAGGCTTAAATCAAAATGATCAGTCGTGTTAAACCAGGCCAGAGACTGCTCTAAAACAAAATGTTAACAGTACAAGCAGAAGACTGACAATACCCTGACAAAAGGAAAATGATAAAGATAAATCAGCAATTTGCTGTTATCAAAATAAACTTTCAGATATTTTGATAGCCAAAAATAATACAGTCTTAGAATCACTGAAAACCACTCTAAAAAGCATGCTAATGTATTTAAAGTCTTAACTCCTAACGTTGCCTTGTATAGCTATATATAGCAAATAGGAATAAACATCTGCTTCTGAAATGCAGTCTCATTTGATTGAAGCTGCTCCTAAAACCACATCTTAAATGCACTTTTTCATTTCTTCCACGGTACAGTAGGGACAGAAGACAAACAGAGATCATTCTTTTTCTTAAAATATTCCTTATACAAATAAATAGGTGTACGGAATTATTGTTTAACATTACATGGACAGCATGCATTTACCACAGCCAACAGTAGCTTACTAAAAATGTGGAGGGCAGCACATGAATCTTAGGGCAGCTAAAAGCAAAGCGTACTTTTCTGGATAGCAGGATGTTGGATGGAATGAGGTTGAGAACATAAAATTGAACCAGTGTGACTGGCTGGTCCTCAGAAAGAGCTCTCAAAAAGCTGTCAAAGCATTGGCAAATCTTCAGAACACATAAACAGTATATACAGAAGTATACTTCTGCTTTCTTTTCCCATTTTAACACTTTTCAAAACAGATACTACTATCTGCAACGCTACTTAAGTTCAGTCAATTAATAGGGAAGATCTGATAGGCACAGCTCTCCGAGCAAGTTTCCAATATAAGTACTAAGGATTTTTTTTTTGCCTCTTTGAAGTACTGCTGGAAAAAGATACATTCAAACCTCATTACACACAAACTTACTCGGATTTTTGGTAAAACTCGACGGAGTGTTTCTGCGGGATTCTGTCGCATCAGGACTGGAAGATTTGCCACCACGCTTGTTCCTTGGACATCCTGGCCAGAACTTACAAAAATACGTATACAGATTACTTTCTAAGACTATTGCAAGCTCACAACTTTTATTTAAAAAAAGAAAACAGCCCTCTGCCACCCTCCTTAGGTTATACATCATAATACATCAAAAGGCATTATCTTTTTTAGATAAATAGTAGAAAACAGCACTAAAAGCATCTCAATCATAAAAGCTGTAATGTATAATTTCTAATATGGAATGTAATAATTTTTTAGTGTAACTTTGGAAAAAAAAACATACAAAAACCTTAAAGATGTTTTTTTTTTTAAGACTGGATGATCGAGGCAGTGATTTTACGGAAGCTTCTCTTTTATACGAATACAGGTGATAAAGCATATGAAGAAAGAAGATACACGTTATAACAGAAACCTACCCCATTTGCATTTTTGAGGGAAATCAGATGCGTGTTATCAAATTGGATTAAAGAAGCATGCAAAAGCTTGACTAGATTACAGATCTTTCACATTTTTCCTTAACCTATGTCTCTGGATGGTATCCCACAATTTAAAGAGGAACAAAAAGAGGGAAAAAAAGAGAAGAAAAAAAAAACCAAAAACATAAGGCAGATGGGAAGGAAATGGTAGGTAATGGTAGGTATAGGTATCAATGAAGAAAATGCACAAGATGAGAACAAAAACTACCCAAGCTGATAAATTTCCAAAATGGAATCCAAAAGAGCCAGGTTCAAGTATAACTGGATACCAAAACTAACAATAAAACTAAATATAATACATCCTTTCCCCTGCTTCTAGGGATAAAACCTGTTTTTCTAAATAAATTCAGATTTGTTCCAACAGCTAAGAAGCTCTATTTTAAATATGCACATTTCAGTCAACCATGCACATATGAACATTTTTCTTACAGTGTAACATTACAATTAAGTGCACAATACAATTATACATATATTTTTAAAAAGAAAGTCATAGTAAAACTACTTAAAAGTATTTCCATATACCACTTCCCATCTGATAGTCATTGCAAGTTGTCTTACTTGAACACGAATTCATCACCAGGTCTAAGCACACCAATTCGTCACAATAAAGTAGATTTACACAACAGTCTTCCAGTTTTGTTCTGCTACTTAAGTATATTAGGCATTTCATAGTCAAGATGCAAAGTCTTTCTGCAGCATTTAGAGCTAAAAAAGGTTTTGCACGTTGCACTAATGCTAAGTAATCCTGAACATTTATATATATCAAAAAATTGAGGGGAAATGATAGTTATTTATAAGTACATTCAAGAAGGCCGATTTAAATCTGTTTTCTTAAGTGCATACAAACGCGCTTTTAAAAAACAAGGATGTTTGTATAACAAGCAAGAAGCAAATATAAAAGCTCTGGTTAAAATCAATCCAAACTAGCATAGCCTAACAGAAGTATTTTATTCTCATTCAATCTCTGCAAGCTGGAAGGTAATACATACAACAGCTCACTTCTGTGCTAGGTTACCATCCTGCAGACAGGAGTAATTACTGAATCATCAAATGCAAACCATCACCATGCGTAAGGAACCTAACCTTTGAAAACCTCCTCTCCAACAAAAACATTCCATTCCAGATAGCGGGAATCATGCTATTGTCTTTAGGTCTTTCTCCTTTTTTCTTTTTTCTTTTTTTTTTTAATGAAGTTTGTAAGTTAAAAACTTGTGATGGAATCATGCAAACTTCAGACTGTGGGAGATTACCCCTAGGACAATTTTTCTGTGAAGTCTGTGACCATGTATGTTACCACAAAATATTAAGAACTATGCTTTTTTGTCAACAGAAATCCAAAAGCGTTCCTTTCTGATAAATCCACCTATTTCACATTTTTATACATAATTCATCCCTCTTAGTTTATCAGAGAGAATGTGATCTGAAGAAAAGCTAACAAAGTTAAGGTCAGCAGATTCTGAGTTCCATACCACTGATTTATCATGTGGCCTTAATACCATCTTAATACCAGTACCTCGGTCTTGACCAGTTTCTCTTCCTTCGCTTTCCATTTTCTTCACAGCAGTAGTGGTCAATTTAAAATATCGTTTTCTACAACTCAGTATCATGTGAAGTTCCTCACTCTTCTCAACTATCATAAAGTTTTAGTAAAATATTTAAGAGGTACACTTAAATTCACAATGCCAGAACCCACTCACAAAACTTTAGTAAACGAAGTTCAATTGCCTGCAAATAGGACTAACTTCAGATTTCAAGGTTCAGAAGATTTCACAGCATACAAAAACAACTAACATTTCCTGTATTTCTGAATATAAGTTCTTTTCCTCTTTCTATCCACCTTTTTTTGTTGTTGCTGCTGTTGTTTATAAATACAGTATCTATTCTAACTGAAAAAAAAGTTATCAGCAGTTTTGTTATTTTTTGATCTTCTGTTAAGACTACTATTGATTAATCAAAACTAAGCTAAGTGGGTTTTCTTGAAAACATCTAAGGAGCCAATTTTATGACTGTTGTTTTTTTTGTTTTGTTTTGTTTTGTTTTAAGTGTTGTCTGTAAACACAAAACAGTTGACAAATTTTGACAGAGCAAAGTTAAAACCCTTATTAGCACCATTCAAAACCATGAATGGATAATGGATAAAAGTACAGATTTTCAGACTGATTATAATATTAGCATCCCTACAATCTTATTAGGAAACATGTGCAAGGTCTCTCAATAAAAACACGTTTCTCGGTATCATCTAAACTCAGTGATAGAACAGTGTTATGTCAGCCACTGAAAAGGGATTTAAATTAATAAATAATCTATTCACAGCTTTCATTATTGTTGCATTATTCAAAATTACATTATTAGATATTTTAATGAAATGAATATTAAAGCCTTTCATCTGCATGGCACATTTCTCTGTATATTACATGCTAATTCCAGCTAAGTTTTAAAGCAAAATTGGGAAATCTAGGGTCCCCAAAGTGGAAAAGGGTCACGGGAGAGGAGGCCCACATCTTTTTTCACTGCAGCTTGCAGTCTCAGAAAGAAAAAGATGCATACCTTTATATTATCCAGTAATAATATAAAAGGTCAAGATACTTGAAGAAGCTATATTTTCTGAATACTTCATTCAGTCTGTATCAAGGTAAAAGAAATCCTAACCACTAAAAAATACCACCAGTTTCATCAGTCAGAAATACAAAAAAAAGGGCAGCGTTTCCCTTTAAAACAGAAATGCTGAGCACTTGGTCTGCTGCCAATTAACAATGTGAAGCAGGAGGCATTTCAACACCTACACAGCCTGTAATTTTCCAACTGTGGAAGATTTTTCTTCTATTCCTACCAAAAAAAACTGCACCATAGATTCCTTCTCCTTTAAATGTTAAGGCCTCATGGATTAAAGTGAACTATTGCTAAACATTCAGATTAAGATTTTTTTTAATAATAAATACTAAACAGTTATTCTCTTCAGTCCTATACTATTATGCAGGTGCTATTCCTTTATTAACTGTGCTAATTATAGAATATTAACAGAGCCCTATACTTAGTAGCAATTTAGCTCAATCTTTTTTGTGCAAGGAAAAACCTTACAGATAATACAATTTAAATACGAAACTTCAGGAGTCATCTTCTGAGCTTATCCTACAGGAGATCCCAGTGACTGTACAATGATGGGAATTATCATCCTGGGATGAAAACTCTCACACCTGAACACTCCCATCCTAATTCTCACCATCTCTGCAACACCAGCTGACCACTGCAAGCCAGCAACACAAGAGCAACTCAACTAAAAGGTTCATTAAAAACCTGGTACTTCTCAAGGGCAAAAGTAGCAGTGGGCCATCTCCCTTCAGCTCCTCCACTCATTCTTGCTTGTTTGTCTCCACATACCTGCATATGATGATGTCTACACTACATGAGACCACCTTACAATTGGAATAAAATCCACTTAGAAATCCATTTTCAAACATACAAGAGACAAAAAGATGATTGAGAGAACCAACAAGGCTTCATGAAAGGGAAATCATGCCTGACCAACCTAACAACTTCTACGAGACGACTGGCCCAGATGTTGGATGTTGTTTTAGCAAAACTTTTGACACTAGCTCCCATAATATATTCATGGACAAAATGAGAGAAGTACTAGCAAGATAAATGGAACTGCTGCAGGCTGAAAATTGGATGAACCATTGACGTGGCAAAGCAGCCAGCTGGAAGCCAGTCACTGGAGGCTTACACTGGGGGTACATACTAGAGGCATTACTGGTTAGCATGTTTAGTAATGACCGGGATGATGACACTGTGTGCACCCTCAGTTAGTATGCAGATGATATAAACCAGGAGTGGCCAATAACCTGGAGAAATAGACCAACAAGGATCTCCCAGAGTTCAACACTAGGAAAAGCAAGTCCTGCAGCTACGTAGAAAAAACTCCATACACCAGTACAGGTTAGGTCCTAGGCCTAGGAAGGACCCTGACGTCTGATGGATGCCACATTGACCAGGAGCCAGTAATTACTCTTGTGGCAAAGAAGGCTACAGCATCCTGGATGTATTATAAAGAACATTACCAACAGACCAAGGGAAAAGATAATTGCTCTGAGTCTCATAGACATACCGGAGCTAGTCCAGTGAAGATCCACTAAAATGACTAAGACATTACAGCATTTAATATTGTTCTCAGTGCCTAGTGACAGGACAAAAGGCAATGGGCACTGAAATACAGAAAATTCCACTTCAACCTTAATAATAAAATGTATATTAAAAAAAAAAAGTCTTTAACATTTTAACATCAGAGTTCTTTAAACATTGGAATGAGTTGCCAAGGCATACAGTGGAGTCTCTCCTTAGATATGTTCCAACCCGGAGGTCATGACAATACCTTGAAAATATTGCCCTAGTTCACCCTGCCTTGAGCTCCCCAAAGCTCTCTTCCAATCACAGAGAAAGGGCCTATAATTCTATTGATTCTACGTATGGTCACGATTCTACGTGCAGGTTACTTTTTTCCATCCATACAAGCAAATTTTCAGATTAGCTCCCAGCCAACAATAAGATTTCTTATCTTACAAGTAAATACTTAAAATAAAGGCTTCAAAAGTTCAACTTCTGCTTAATTTTAAAAACTGATTCTTTAAAATGAGAAAAAAAAATTAAAGAGTTTATGGATACTTAATTAGAAATACTTGTATCTGGAAAGGTAAAAAAAGACTACAGCTCCTTCTACAGCATGAACAAAAATTAGCCACTGAATGATCCCCAGGAGAATGTTACCGCAAGGGACCTTGAAAAAGAGAAGGATTTGCAACTTACTCCTTTGCTGGCTCTAGTCTGCAAAAACACACTGACAGGAGCAGAATGCAACATTGTAGAGAGGACTGAAGTACAGTGCTTGAACAGATTTTGTTTAGTACTGTTGCTTTGTAGTTCAGCAAAAATGATTTGCTAAGTAGCATTGAATCAAGCACTAGAATCTGTGCTTTGCATAATTTAGTTTTACAAACCTAGAAATTCTGATGCATAACTGCATGGGAATACTGCACTAACTCATCATGACATCATTTTCAGTGCAAAATTCCAAAAAGTTGTGTTGGTCCAAATCTGCATTCGCTGGGGAAAAAAAAAAAATTCACCTACTTCGATGAATGAGGCATTCGAATAACATGAAAACACTTTTCAGTCTTATTCTTAGTTTTTACAAAACACATATACTTTAGGTGACTTTGAAAATATAAAACCAGTGCCTTAGATTTCACTCACAGAATTTAGGTACCTAGTAATTCTGTTCTTCAAATTCAACCTGATATGGATCACTACTACAGAATTTCTTCTTTGCCTCATACAGTAAAATTTAGAACCCAACTAGAAAAAATAAACGTACAAGATGCATTATCAGTCATTGAAATAGAATGCCCAGAAGTTGGAGAGTACTTGGAGACATTCAAAACTCATCCAGACAAAGTCCTGAGCAACCTAATTCAACAATAAATTAGATTCAGTTGGGAAGTTGGCACTGCTTTGAGCAAGCCATTCAAACAGATGACTTGCAGAGATCCCTATCTCTATACTGTGATTGATTCATAGATAACCTCCTCCTCATATAAAAGCTCAGTATCTGACATGATTTTGCCCTTTTCAGAATCCTTCAATAGCAATTGTCCTTCCAGGATTTCTGTTCTCCAGTTCAGTGGTTGCCAAGGCAAACTAGAAATCCTGACAAATATTTGTCAGTAATATAAAAGGTGCTTGACCCATAAGACTTAGAGAATCTTCTTTGCGTTTATTGCAAGGATTTTTATATAGAAGCTTTTCTTGTGCAAAAAAGGAGACACAGACTTAAAACTGACTAAATTGCTTTTTAAGGACTACTCTTGCTAAGTAAACTAATGCTTCCACAAGTCTGTTTTTTTTTTTTTTTTTTTTTTTCTAAATTTTACCTTTGATAGGTTAATTTAAGACTTTGTTTCATTCTAAAGAAAAAAAGAAAGAAAGAAAAAAATCCTGGGAACAAGAAAAATGTCCTGAAATTACGAATATTCACAAGTGATTGTCTTTCAAGATGAATCCTCCTTGGATAAAAGGTAATCTTACATTTTCTTGAAGAACACAATCCTTTCCTAACACTACTCCAAGGCATATCTGAAACGCAGTAATTTTCCTCTTACTTCATGCTATCTACGCTTACGTTTCAAGCATATTTCTGTAAGCATAAATTATATGAGTGTCTAAACATCTATTTGACATATTTAAGTGTATAATAAGCAGACCTAGTTCCAAGGAAGGATTTGTCATTTTATTAAAATAACTCCCTTTAATAGTCTCAGTTGAACAAAAGTTTAGAAGAATGAGTTGTAGAAATATTAACAGCTTTGAAATTACATACACATTTCAAGAGAAGCTTTATAGACAACATAAAGGCTGTAAAAAAAACTGTATATTATTATCTAACATGCTGTAAGTGACAAATAAAAGTAACTGAAATCAAAACAAAAGTTTTATCTGATCACTGGTAATGTGAAGATATTTGGGATATATCTGATAACTATCTTTAAGAATATCATAGAATGGGCTAGGTTGGGAGGGACCTTAAATAGCGTTTAGTTTTAACCCCCCTGCTGTGGGCTGGCTACCCCCCACCAGGTCAGGCTGCCCAAGATCCCATCCAGCCTAGCCTTGAACACCTCCAGGAATGGGGTATCCACAGCTTCTCTGGGCATCCTGTGCCCCTGCCTCACCACCTCCTGAGTAAAGAATCTCCTCCTAACATCTAACCCAAACCTCCTCTCTTTCACTTGAAAGTCATTCCCCATTGTCCTATCACTATCTACTCTCATAAAAAGTTGGTCTCCCTCCTGTTTATAAGCTCCCTTTAAGTACTGGAAAATCACAATGAGGTCTCCCTGGAATCTTCTCCAAGGTGAACAAGCCCAACTCCCTCAGCCTATCTTCATAAGACATTCTCTCATCATCATGGCCCTCCTCTGGATCCACTCCAACTTCACATTTTCCTTGTGCTGGGGGCCCCAGGCCTGGACACTGTACTCCAGTTGGAACCTCACAAGGGCAGAGCAGAGAGGGAGAGTTACCCCTTTCTCCCTGCTGGCCACCCATCTTTTGATGCAGCCCAGGATACAGTTGGCCTTCAAGGGTAAAACCCTTCGTGGATCCTTTTCAAAAAATAGTGTAAGAACTAAAAAAAAAACACTTCTCATTCATACATACATTTGCATAATTACAAATCTTTGCATCATATCAGCTATTCTATGAGTCTTACATATTAAAATCCAATAGGGGAGCTGCTAAGCCACACACTGCACTATTTTCCATTGTCAGAACACCTTTTCAAGGCCACAGATTCCTGTGGGAAGCACGTAACAACCTCAGAACTAATTTAAATTGTTCTAGAAGCAAGTAGCCTTTTTCTGTAGAAGGCACATTAACATTTGTGTACACCAGCCTTCACATTCAAGAAAACTAGGGATTACCCTAGATGCAAGATTCTGGAAGAAAGATACAAACCAGACTGAACTACGCTCAATGCTCTCCAAAGGACAGTGTCCAAAGCAGCATCAAGAAGCTTTGCCCATCAACCACTCCCACCTTATGGCCAAATTAAACACAGAAGAAACTCCTATTACTAGGCTTCTATAAATTTGCCGAAAGTAAGATGAATCTGAAAATATAACATTTAACCAATGCTCATTTTAAATGAGATTGGAAGTTCCTAGTAATATCCCAGTATGACCATCTTATTACAATTGGCATCCTAACACTTTTCTATTCAAAAATACAATTAAAAAAAACCCAAACATCGCATTTTCCAAAATCACCATCTCAGTCTTCTACTTAGTACCTATGTGCCCAGCATATTTTTAGAGCAAATATGAATAAATTCTACACTGAAAGAAACAAAAGAAGAAGAAATTAATCTGATCATACTACATTATCCAAATATGCACCTCTCCAGTTTATTCACTGCATCACCCATAGAGATAGCTATGTATTTATAGCATGGAAGAAATAAATGCCTCAGATCACCTATCGAGTATTTAAGTCAACTTAGAGTCTTCTTCAACTTATGAGTCATTTTATTGTGAGGCATCGTACACATCAGATCCAAAAGCTCCCACTTTTATCACTGTGTGTCTGTTTATCATGTATACTCATCCCTCCTGAAACATAACACATTTCATAATTTGTCACTTCTAAATTGTTTTTCCATAGCAGCACTAATCTGACACTTGTGGAAGTAGATAAGAATCTTGTCATAAATATTTAAATGTACAAACACTGTAGTGACTGATCTAACAGAAGATATCACTTCCCTTAACCTCATCTCTCAGTGTAAGTCTCTTTGAACTTTATTTAAAAATCTAACTACGCTACACTAACTCCATCAGCATACCATTAGGTAAAGCATATCACAGGTTAGGAAAGCTAATGCTACTGGTCTGTTTATCTGCACTGCTTCATTAAAAAGCAGAATAAGCCAGAATAACAAACTAAGTTTATATATCAGACGCTTTAACTTGGACAAATCGTACGTGAAACGTATTTTGTATGCAAGTTGACTGTCTACTTCTGAAATGGCACAGTAAATTGAACCAAAAAGGAAATGAAGGAGACAAGAAGAGATATTTTTAAAATGTTGATGCAGAAAAAATCAGTGAATGAATGAAAAGCCACAAGAAAAAAAAATGAAAATGGTACAGCCGTACTGAATTCAAGGGTTTGAAGCTATTTCTTATAGCATTTTCACATTTAAGCAAGACAGATTTATCTAGAGAAATATTATAGGTAGAGGTACACATAATAAGCAGAGTTTCTGTTTCAGTTAGAAAAATATGGGAGTAAAATTGTCAGCACTGAAAAAAAGCATGTGAAATTTTAGAAACTCTTCTGATGCTTCAGCTATAGAGGCAGTTCTTTTTCTCACAGCCAAAGAGCTCAGAATAACTGAACTCAGAATGACATCAAACTGATAACACTAAATTTTTACCAACTTATTGATATCATAGTCAAAGAGTCTAGTGACCCTTAAAAAAAAAAATCATTAGAAAACAAAGCACAGAACAACAAACTGAACCCTGACATAAGCTATAAGCTAGCCTGTAAAATGCTGGTAAGACTTGCTTTTTCTGCCTCTATTATTCAAATACTTTCAAATAGTACTGGACATCTATTTCAGACTGAAGCAGCTATGTACATAAGCAATACAAAGTCAAACAGCTGACTGTAGCACAGTTCCCTCATCCATCAGCAGCAACCACAGATCAAAGGCAACTTCCAAGAGGAATGTGCAAATACCTAAAAATCACTTCAATTTAAGCTGTTGCCAATTCACATCCAGTCAAACAAAGAAGTGGTCTACTTGATTCATGTTCTCTTAGGAAAGTAGGGCAAAATTCACCTTCTTAATTAAAATGAAGAAAGAATCATGCCTCACAGAAACATGAAAGATTTATTCCACTGATGGCATACAGCTTGGACTGGACAGATAACCAAGCATATAATCCAGGGAACATGATAAACAAACTGAAGAGATTACAGGTCCTGCAAATTTCCATGTGTTTTGCAGAATAATTTCAAACAGTAAATTCAAATATATATTATACATACACAGATAATTTATCTGAATTTACATTCTTATTAAAAATCATTAAAAGCACAGCATCAGAATATCCTTCCCCCTACTCAAGCAGGTTTTGGTAATTATAGTCCCAGGCCTGTCTTTATAATGTTCTCTACCTTCAAAATCACCACAACAATTTTAAATAGGCTCCTGTTAGACTATTTTTCCCCCTTCAGATAATTATATTTTAAATTATTTCTAATGGTACAATTATCCCAAAAAGTGTTTGACATTCTGCAATGGAATGAATAAATAAAGCATTTTCCAGTAATTCCACCCACATTTACTAAAATTAGCTCAGAATCATCTCTGAAGAAAAGAATACATTTCCCTTTTCAATGCATCTCAAATATACTGAACTGCAAAGATCCTTCAAAGTATATCAGTTTTAACCACCAGGTTGCCTAGCATATCTATTTACTATGCTATCATCAGTATCCTTCCATGGAAGTAAAAGTAACACAGAAAAGGAAAATTACAGTAAAGGGCAAGCACTGATGCAATACATTTTTTCCTCCTCTGATTGGATGATGGCAAAGAAAAAGAAAATAAGATACATGAAATTGCAAAGAAAGGAATGGCACTGGGGGGGAAAGATAAGAGGTGGGGGGGCAGAAAGCAGTTTTCTCCATGTTGGACTCAAAAAGAAAGAGCAACAGAATAAAAAAGTACTTATTAGAGTCCTTCACTAAAATTAGACAAAGCAAGAAACAATTTTTAAAAAGGCATCCTCCTCCTCATTTAGTCAAGAAGATAAGGTACTGGAAAAGGAAGTACTTAAAGTCTTCAGAATTAGCAATAAAATAAATAAGATTCAAAGATCTTGGTATCTATTTTATTTATCTTACTTCTCTACAACGTTGACTTCAAATAGGTGGGACAGTTCCAGTGATCAAAGTGGAAGGATAGAATCACAGAATGGCTTGGGCTGGAAGGGACCTGAAAGCCCACTCAGTCCCAACCTACTGCTGGGGGTTGGCAGCCCCCCACCAGACCAGGCTGCCCAGAGCCCCATCCAACCTAGCCTTGAATGCCACCAGAGATGGGCATCCACAGCTTCTCTGGGCAGCAGTGCCAGTGCCTCACCACCCTCTGAGTAAAAAACTTCCTCCTAAGATCTAACCCAAATGTCCTCTCTTTTAGTTTAAAACCATTCCTCCTTGTCCTAACACCAACAGATGATGTAAAAAAAGTTAGTCTCCCTCCTGTTTATTTTCCATGCTGGTATGCATCTAATCTTTTGTAACAAACTTATAGCACAAGTAATTTATCTGCGTATAATACAGCAGGCATGCAAGGTTCAGAATTTATAAGCAACCCTTAAAATGCACCTGCAATTGGCTTTACATAGTAATTAAAATAAGAGGAAATATACATCCTCTTGGGTTAATAATTATACTAAATGAGCAGGTTAATTTGTAGTTATTGCTCTCCTCCTCGACGGTTTAGTGGTTCGCACTTGATGCAAAAGGCAAGAGTAAAAATAAATCTTGACCTGAGAAATGTATTCTAAGAAATGTCTAGCTCCCAAAATGGCAGAAAAATAGGTACTCTCTTCTTGAACTTTTAAATGAAATTACATAAAGGAGATTAACTGTAACAGAAGCATTTTGGTGCAAACAGCAGTGAGGCAATGACTCATGTTTTGCTATTTAATATGGACATAAATCCTCCTCCTCAAAAAGCTCAGTTACAATTTCAGCAGTGAAAACTGTATCTTTTCTTCTTCTCCCTCTAAAGCCAGCATTTTTTTTTTAATCTTCAGGCCTGCAAAATAACATAAGTAATATTACCACGTAGACATGCATACTAAAGCAAAAGCTCTTCACATTTCTCTTTTACATATATTTACTCTATCAGAGACAATACAGTTCATACTCAGAGCAAAAACATGGTTAGGTTTTTTTTTTTTCAGTATTTATTTACTGTCCCTAACCTAGCCTTTCCAATGTAATTTAAAAATACCAATGTCTTAAACTGGAGCAGTTTCATATCCATTTGATATGTGAGGAAACTGTAACGTAGACATCACCCTGCACTTTCAGAAGAGTATATCCTACTTTGGAAAGTCACCCCACAAGCTGGTCAGCTGTACTTCTCAAGCAGTACAAGCAAACAGTAAAGCACCCCATTCTGGGGACACGACCCCTTGCAAGCAAAATGCAGTGGTATTATTACTGAGTGCAACGAGATTCCTATTTTGCAGCTCCGTGTCAGTGGAGTTATCAACACTCTGATCCAGCTTGAATCCAACTTCTTGCTCCTATCCAACTGCTAAAGCGAGCAGTTATATGGCAGCTTTGAAGAATTACCATTTTATCTAAGAATAAACAGATGGCTCCAGTGTTGTCTTCATTGTTCAGCAAGAGTTTTCTGGAGGTAGGAGAGAAGGGAGGGCAGAACTGATATCTACCAAAATTAATTCACTGTTTTTACTTCAAGCCGTAGACTCAAACCTCCAAGGCTTTCTGCCCATGCTCTTCTCATGCCCCTGGAACTGCCACAGAAAAT
This sequence comes from Meleagris gallopavo, assembly GCF_905368555.1. Lineage (NCBI taxonomy): Eukaryota > Metazoa > Chordata > Aves > Galliformes > Phasianidae > Meleagris > Meleagris gallopavo. The sequence continues at coordinate 45,226,880 of NC_139408.1, read as the reverse complement.
CCTGTATTGATCCATTTGCAAAGCCAGAAGAATTCTCTTAAACTGGATGATTATCGAAAAAAGGATAAGGACAAGCAGGATGGGTAAACAAGTTTTTTCCTCATTAGAAACATGTAAGATTATGCTCTTTGAGGTTGCAATCTTTCATTACATGTTATTACCACTCAGTGGTGCTGGGAACATTTATTTACATAAGCTTAAAGAATATGTAAGTTTTTTAAAAACATCTGATGTGCCACAAATACTTTCCTAATCCCTCTAACTAACTAAAGTCCATAAGAGCAATACCCCTAGTTTTTGCATTCAGCCTGGATTCACACACACACACAACACTATCATGTTGCAATTCTATTCCTATCAGTTAATTTATCCCAGCTGACACAAAGTCTGAATGTAAGTTTTTTATGCTATAGTAAAGCAATGGAAGAATATAAACAAAACAGAAATTACAGAGAAGAACATTGAGACTAAAAATCACACTTTAACATGATTTTTGTAAACAAAAAATGTGTAATTTGGAAGATACACAATGATTAAGAAATACTTAGTTTGTCCATAGAATGTGTTACTAAAGTGACAGGTATCTAAAAATCCTTTAGTATATACGGGGTGAATGGGTAAGATATTTTCAACTGCAGTCAACAGCTTCAAGAAAGCACAGCAATTTCACTCAGTCCTGCTGGGAATTGACACAACTGACAAGGAATGACTCAGCTCATCTACACATTAGAGTTGTACACATTCACAGAACCTACAGCCACACGACAGCATTGAACAAAGAAAGCTGCTCCTGAAACAACCATTATCAAGATACTGGGGAACATATCCACAGCTTGATTGCTTTGTTCCTTAACATTAACCCTGCAAAAAGTAGCATACAGAAATATTGATTTGCATGCAAAAGAAACTAAAAATGTAGAATTTAAATACAAATACCTGTATCATCAAGAGTCCATTCAAACAGTAAGACGGATATGAAATATTGTCCTGCTCATATAAAAGTATCAGCCAGAAGCAATAAGGCTGGCCTCAGATAGATGTTTCTAAGAGATCCAGCAGAAGTTTCCAAACGGTTCTTTGTCTCTTTTCTCATTCTGTTTTATTATGACTCAAAGCAGAAAGCTATCTTTCTTCCATAGACAGTGGCATCCGTCTGGTAGCTGTGGGGAGTGCACATTCAATAGGAAATATTTCAAGAAGTGCCTCCATGAATCAGCAAGGTTAGGGAGTGAGGAGCATGTGACAGCTATGTAAAACTAGTTTGAACAGACTGACGAACAGAGCTTGCAGGGTTCTTATTTCCAAAGACTGTGAAGGATACTGGTATTGTTCAGTCTGCCAAGGCCTGTACACAAGCTGATCTTGGAAGATATTTATACAAGGTGAAGGAAAACAAGGCAAAAGAATGCCTGTGATGTTAACTTTCACAGCATGAATATCATCATCATTATTTCAGTGAAATAATTTTTGCTACTTATGAATCACTACCCTATCTTTAAAAACCTTTCCTTGAGTTCTGGATTTGGTTAGAGATGCAAGTTCCAGCACAGCACAGGGCCATTCAGTTTCAGAATCTGAAGCAACCTTCATATTAAGGCACAGAATCATGTAATTGTATATAATATAGACAGCTGATTCTTCTGCCATTATCTTCTATTCCAGACCTTGTCAATACTGTAGAAATTGCTTCCAATTTTCTCGTGAGTTTGCATTCAAGACCTAAAGAGAAGTTTTCTTGCGCAAAAAGTTGCCTCTGAAAAATAAAACAACACATCCCTTTCCAAAGCATTAGAAATTCTAAACGATAACAGGAGATTTCCTAGAATTCCTCAGTCTCAAGAACTATCTACATTCCCATCATGCTTACTCCAGTGTAAAAGTCTCTGCTTAAATGATGAAATAATCCTGGTTTATCTTTTGAAAAATAAAGCTTCAGGCACTGAGGCTTGATAGAGTCAGTATAACCTTACCACACTATTGACACCTAAACCAGAAGCTGCTGGAACAAAGACAAAACTCTAAAAATAGCTAAATAAAATAGTTATACAAGTATACCCCAGATAGCAGGATTAATTTTAAATCTTGATGGAACTATTTCTTTTTGCATTCCAAATTATTCCTGTCACAGTATATCAGCTGAGGCACAGATTTAAGCCTGCAGTCCTAGTTCCTGAAGCCCTTAAATTACAACCAGAATTTCACCCCAGTAAAGCAAGCTCCCCTTTACAAACTGTGGAAATGTGAATCAATGCATAATGGAGTTTTTATCCACCTTAATTTGTGGAAATTAGGGAGCATCTCCAAGAGTTCCGAATTTAAAAACACATGAAGCAATAAAACAAAAAAAACAACAGAAGATGGCAATAAAATCTCCTAGTTACTAGCTTTAGTCACTGTCATATTACAGTCATTACACTATGGGGCACCATCTTGTGAAAGTGTTCTCAGACTTACATAAACGAATAGATCGACCTACCCTTTGAGGAGCCTGCATTTTGTGTATTCTAACACAAAACATTGTTTTTCACCCGTCTGCATCCTCCTGCCATTTCTACTGAATGCATCATCAGGTTCTGAAAAACTTGTGCAATGCTATTACCCACTGCCAAAACAGGCAAAGGATACAAAAATAAATGGGTAATGCTGAGCAAGCATGAGGATAAAGGCTCCTTAAAAGTACACAGTGTTGTTACGAACAGTTGAAGCTTTCTAAGAAAGGTAATACAAAGGAGAATTGTTATATTTGCACATTAATTATGCCATTTCAAAATGAATTGTGCAGCTGTTATAAAGTTATTTATTAAGTGATCATGCTTATCTAAACAAAAACAAAGCAAACTCACTCTCCTGCTGAGCAACATGTCACCTTTGCATGGTATTCCTCGTGTAGAAATAAAGCAGCACTGTAAATACCTTGCTGGATATTCCAGATCTTTTCTAGGGGAGAAGAGTAAGGTTTTCTGAGGTCAATAGAACAGTTTTTAGATGTTGAAAAAAACCCACCATTCTTTCAACTGTGTTTACTATGAAAAACCACAAATACACACTACCAAGTTCCTCCTTATTATGTTGTGCCCAAAGATGCTCTGAAACAAACTGAATTAGCACCTCCAAAGGAGAATGCGTCAACCGTATAAGGAAGGGCAACCACTGCCCCAGCATATCACCTGTAGACTTCTGGAAGTCTAACTTAATGACAAAGAGCTTATTAAACACTCTGCAGCTGATACACTATACTCTCCAATCTTTTCAGTTTGTACAGAAGTCCAAACACTTTTGAGCATAAATTTGCGATTAGCACAACCTGATTTAAATCTGTTCTATTTTGCTATTGATGGGAAAGTGATCTGTCAGCTGTGACTTCCTCTCCACTCATGCTCCCCCTCCTACTAGCTTGAATAGTTGTGCAGTTGCACATTTTTTTTGGAAGTGAGTACCTGAAAAATTTGTTAACATGACTGTCAGTTCCTTAATCAGACTGAGACTGCATGGGTGCAATCCCATTAGTGCCAGCACACACAAAGCACTGCAACACCTGGTCACTGCTCTGTCTGATACAGCAAGAGCTTCATTCAGCTTGACGTTGAAACTATACCAGAAAACCTCAGCTTGATGCACACCATAAGCCAGCCAAGTCTAAAAGTGCCCAAAGCCATTTTACCACTCCAGAGTCCTGTTCCCATGCTGCTACCCATTTCTCTCATGCTGGCAAAGGTCTTTTCTCAGGTGATCTATTTTCAAACTAACCATTATTTTAACCATTATTCCCAGGTTAGACAAGGCCCTGAGCAGTCTGGTGGCAATTAGCCCATGGCAGGGCGGTTGGAACTTGGTGATCTTTAAGGTCCCTTCCAACCTAAGCCATTCAATGATTCTATGATTATTTTCATGGTTTGGCTCAAATCAATTCCCCAGTGTGCCTCTGAGGCAGAGCACAAAGCCTGGAACAGTGAAACAACTGGCACTGCCATATTCCTGAGAGAAGCAAGAAAATTGAAATGAAGATTTTTCTCTCTCCGTCGTGTTCTGAGGTTTCTCAGAGCGTTATATTAAGCTATGATGTGTACGTTTACCATTGGTTCCTCAGATGTCATTTCAAATCAGCAAATATGACCAACAGAAATATTTTCATGAGTCTAAATTTTAATAAAAGCATGTGACTTTGTATTGTTTCAGAAAAATACAGATATACCTTTCACTTTGAGGAAGCAAAAATATCTATTTCATATACATGTATGTGTAACAGAGTCAAGGTCAATCAATTTATCCACCCAATTAAGTGAGTGCAACTTTTACATAATATAAATTGTAGTTAAAAATAGACATTATTATCTTGGGCATACTTCAATAAAGACTAAAGTAGTATTTTTTAGGATAGCATTTACAGCTTAAAGGTCTAGCTGGAAGTATTATTTTCTAAAACATTTGATGTGACAGCTGGATCCTTTAGCATCCTATCTAGGCACCAGAACCATAAGTACATAAGATGCATGATCTCTTTATTTTAGATAATGTTTATAATCTGTTACGTTATACAGTGTTTAATTCAAAATGTGAGTTGCTTGCATCTACAGAGAAAAAAAATCTGAGCAATTAGTATCATAAAGACTGAAAAAAAACAATAACAATCCTTGAAGTAGTAACTGGTGGTTGTGATGCTCACATTTAACAACATATACTGTATAAAGAGACATTCAGAATTTGAGAATACTCTTGCTAATCAAAGAGAGCTACAATAAGGCACACTCATTATTTTTACTGATACATGCTAGGTTTATAAGCATTGGATTCTTTCTAACCTAGATCTATTCTGTCTTCAAAATCCATACTAAATGTTTTGGAGGGGAGTTGAGTTGCTTTCTAAACTGACAGAACCACTCCAAAAAACAAAGTATATTGTGTTCCCAAAAGAGTGAATAATTCAATCTTCCACCTTGATAACTCACTATTACCCTGATATTTTGAGTACAACAGAAATGTCAGGGCCTGGAAGTTTTAACATTAAGCAGGCACAAATTAACCCAAAGTAACTGAATACAAAATAATACAATGCACAAAACATTATAAAAACCCCTGGGGAAACCTATCAGAAAAGCTTTCAGAAAAAAAACCAAGCCACTGTACAGAATGTGTCCTAGTGAATATCCCTGTATGCAAACGAGATTTGCACCAGACAAAGAATACATACTTTACTATTGACTTTTTGCCACAAAAGGGTTAGTTCCAGTAAGACAGCGAAGAGTCCCATTAAACATCAGAAATCATGGAAATAAAGACTACAGGCAAAAGTTGCTGTAAGAACAAAAATTGCTGTCCCCGAGCTGCTTCACTGCTGGTCAGTCTCCTGGCAGAGGTTATGATGTCCTGAAGAGTCATGGAGTTAAAGCATTCAGTCATTTCAGCAGTAAGTCTGGCAGCTTGTCCTAATCTGCTGGTGGCCTCCCATGATAAGTGATCATCTTGACACAGATACAGATGAGATAAACATTGCTATTCTTCTCTCCTGGTTCTGCTCTAGGGCCAGCAATATCCAAAACACATTCAGAATACAGTTTCTAGGTAATTCCGCTTAGACTCACCGGAAAACACAAGGCATTCAGGTTAAAGCTCTGAAACCTAAACTCCAGATGCTAAGATGCATCTCCTTCTATGGGGCACCAAAATCCATTAGATTTCAACAAAAATTCATAAGTTTTCCTGACAATCCAGTCTAAAGAAGCCCAGTTTCTCGATCAGAATATTAAGGTTAATTGAGATTACGACTGACAGTCTGATTTTCCAGCGCATTCCTATTAAGTTAGAACTTCATACGTTTAACTGAAGAATATTATCTCATTAAAATTGAGTACTCTGAGTAACATCATACTAAAGCTACCATTCACCCATGCTTACATCATATTGAAGTGACTCTGGCCACTGAGGGAGCTACTGAGCCTTTCATTTCACTTGCACAACTGTTTCTGAACAGTTCTGATGAGCCAAATCAAGGAGCTCATTTGATGAAGACTATTCTGACTAAAAACAATCAGCTCTAGCTTGATCATCTTGTCAACCTACCTCATTACACAGCTATCTGAAGATGAAAACTAATGCAGCAGAAAAGAAAGCCACTCACATTCCAAAAATAAAACATACATTATACATAATATTAAATTATATATATTATGTAACAAACTTGTTAGAATGATCAGAATTGCAACTAGTAACTTTGAAGACAAAACCAAACTACAGTATGTAACAACAGAAAGCCAATTAAAATGAAATCACATCCCTTTGAAAGTGATGTTTCAATGAGCATTAATATGTCAGTGTATTCACTGTGTAATAAGTACATGCATAGACATGTATTGGGAACCATGCCCATGGCAGGGAGGTTGGAACTAGATGATCTATATACTATATACTAGATGATTTATATACTTAGAAGACAATGAACAGAAATCGATAAAGTATATGACAAGACACTGTGGCTAGATACAGATAGATGGCATTTAGAAATGAAAGAAAGATTATGAGATGGATATGAATATGTGCTGCCCAGGAAAAACAAATAGCTTTATAAAGAATGACACTAATAAGTAAAAGAGCATGTCAGTAGTATGTTGTAGTATTACTGCCAAATGAGAAGTAACACAAGAAATGAAAAAAGAATGAATTCATGAGACTGGTAGGAGAGCTAGGAAAGAAATCTCATATATACAGTAGCAGGAACCAGACATACACATAGAAGGAAAAAAAAAAGAGAATAAGAAGAAAAAGAAGAAACGTGTACATGCTATTCAGGTGCTAAAAACCTCAAAGAGAAAAGACTATAATTCTCTCCAAATAGGATGTCAATGCATCTGTTTTCAGTCTATGCTGTTCAGGTTTTGGAAGCAGAAATCTAGAGGGGGTGTTGTGGGGAAGGAGTTTCTACTAAAAAACACAACAGCTCTGCGTATAAGCAGACAAGAGGATCTGAGTTTCAGGGTGGTAAGAAGAGGGTGGAGGTGGGTTCTGGAGGGAATGAAGGCCAGAAAATGAGAAGAAAGTGACTGATTTTTTTGTTTGTTTGTTTTAGAGTGAAAGCCATTACAAAATGAGGGCTCTTTTTGTATTTGCACAGAAATTAATTACTAAATGTCAGCTTTGCTGGATCATACAAAGACTTCACTCAGTATTACTCAGCTCCATTGTGTTGAACGTGTACAAGCAACACTACTTTAAATATACTCCCCTTAGTAAACTAAAATTTTCTAACTAGAAGATTCAAGTTATGTATATAAGTGACAATATAAAAACCAGTGTGACATAATGTTAAGCATTTCAATACTATTTGTAGGTACCAAAGGTAAGATACATTCTTTTTATTACTGCTCTTGCTTTTTTATTATTATTATTATTAAATGAAGGGACAACCTGAAGGAAGTCAAATAATGCATCTGCGTGAGAAAACGAGGCATGAAAAGTCCAAGTTGACGTCACTGTCCAACAGGAACAGGCAGGGAAGCCAAAAACACATACCTCTGTGCATTACATAAAGCATACCACTTGTGTTACAAGCAGCTTTTCAACTCTACTTATATCCTACTTGGTGCAAGAAAAGCAGCATAGAGCAAAAACTTCCACTGGATTAGTGTCTTAACATACCTGGACAATCACAGCAAGTGATTGCTTTATAGAAAGCTTACCAAGCAGAGATGAAGCCATTGTACCTTTCAGTACAAATGTCTATGAAGAGGCAAAAAATGAAAATTTCAGCACAAGGAAATGAATGTTTTGTCCCCAGAACAGCTGTTCATGTAGAGAGAAAGCAGATGAAGATACCAAGAGAAGTTCAAGGCCAAGCTCAAAAGTAATTAGTAACATGAAAGATATGACATAGAACCTTTAACCAGGCAACAATCCAGTAACGACATACTGCTTGAAACATCATTTTTATTGAGAAAAGAGCAAAAAAAAGAACAAAGAAATCTGTGGCTACAGGGAGGGGACTCGATAAAGGGAATGGGAGGAAGCCAGCCCTGCTGATTGCTGTGAGGTACAAAATGAAATTGATGTGATTTTCTCCAGTGATATGCAGCGCATGCAAATTGTTTTCTCCGAACTTCCCCAGAGTCAACAGATTGCTTTCAGATTATTTTGATTACAGGAACAATTTCCAATACAAAAGTTTCTAAATCAGTATTTAATAAAGTTTAGCATCAAAAGAACTCACCACTACAAGTAATAGCAGCAGACAAAAATGCTTAGCTAAATAAAATGCCACACATCTCAAAAAGGGAAAACTAAAGCATCAGGATTATGTACTTTAAACACTGAGGGCAGTGATAGACCAGAAGAACACTTAGAACAGCAGAATAAGCAAACTGAGAGGGAGCTGCAGCTGGTTCTCCAATTACCATGTATTGTGCAAAAACGAATACTCAAATCAAAATCCATCAGAACATTTGTAATCTCAAAAATGACACGCAACTGCTGAAAGTGATCTATATTTTAGAATATCAGCATTTAAGTTGTCTAGTAACTGCAAGGAGGTACAATGAAAAGCCACAGGGAAGCATTAACAAAGCAGCCTCCACAGTATTGCATAAGGACTACAAAACTAATCCCTCAGGTTTTCTCTTCAGAAAGCCCAGATGTATTCAAGCAGCTCTGTTATCAGCTTGTGTAACCACTCAGAGTGAACATGAAGGCATTGAATAAAGGGCATTAGTAATGTTAACACTCAAGGTTCTTGCAAAACCATCTGCTGGGGAAAAGATGATGAAGTACAACTCACTGTTAATGAGGGCCATAATAGAAACTCTAATGTTGGTACACATGCACAGGCATCAGAGTCTTTGCAACTTAAAAAAAATACTATTACAGTACCTATCTTTACATTACTTAGACATCCAATATAGCAGAAAGTAAAAGACAACAACTACTACAAGACAGAAAACAAAGAGAATGAAAAGTAACAGCACTAAAAAAGCTATATGTAAACACAGAGGTAAGTAATGTTTCACAGTAATGCTGAAGGAAATACCTGAGCAGGTAAAGAGCCCTTTCAATGTCATTGAGTTCTTCATCAACTGTCAGTCGTTCTATTTCTTCTGGTGTCTATCAAGTGTGAAATAGAGATTATGAGTTCACAATGCCTTCCCATTGCCTTATTTTAATCTTCTGTTACCAACCCCCTCCTCCCCACACGCAGGGATGCTCCAGGAGTGATCTGAATGTCCCTGAGCCAACATCTCAAATTCAGTCCCATCGACCCCTCACTGGGGGAAAGAGGGGCAAGAATTGAAGCACAGCCCCACATCAGACACTACCGCTATTCGTCACTTGAAAGAAAGTATAAACCAGTCACATGTACGTTAACCCAAAAGCCAAAGTAAGTCTGGTTTTGGTTTTTTTTGTTTTGTTTTTTTGTTTTTTTTTTTTTCAGCATAGCAGTCTCATGACAAAAATATTAAAAACATAGAGTCCAATACGCTTTACTCCAAAATGACCGAAAACAATCTCTGATACCCCGGTGCTGTAAAACAGACCAACTATCCGCACAGCTGTCCACAGACACAACCGGCGACAATCTCACACGGACTGCAAAGCACCGTTCTATTTCCGAGCACATACCTTCAGACTCCTGCGCACCGGCCGCTCTATAATAGTTAGTTCCTGCAGGTCTTCTATGTACCCGAACAGATTGCTCTGCCCAAAATCCATGTCGCTGGAGCACGGTACGGGGCGCATGGACGCGCCGCAGCCCCCGGCAGCCGCCGCTTCTCCCGCGGCTCACATCGCACTGCCGGCACCGCGCAACGCCCCCTTCGTGCCTACCGCCACCGGGAGCCCGGCACACTGCGGCACGGCCCCGCCGAGCTCCCGCCGCCAAACTTTGTGCGGCCGCTTCCCCGGCCGGGCAGGGAGCCGGATGTGCCCCTCGCGGTACCCCGCAAGCGGGGCTGTTAGGAGCCAACTTTCCCCTTCTCGCCGCTCAGTGCCGGGCCGCGGGTCCCACCGCTCGCCGCGGGGCACGGAGCGGAGCAGCCTCACCGCGCAGCCCGGGTGCCGCCCCCCAGCCCCGGGGGGAGGGACGGTCGCCGTGGCGCAGTGACGCTCCCCGCCTCCGTCCCGCTCCGACAGCGCAGCCCCCGAGGCGGACGCGCCGCGCAGCGCAGTAGGCAGCGCGGAGGCGAGAGCTGCGGGCCGGGCCGGGGCAGCCCCGCACGCCGGCAGCCTCCGCAGCGGGGCCGCCCCAGCAGCACGAGCCGGTCGCCGGGGCAACGCGGCGCTACAGCGGCCTCCGCGGGGCAGAACGGCTGCGAGCGCGGCGAGATCCGAACGCGTGGGGGGGCGCCGCCCCCTCGCGGCCCCTCAGCCCGCGTTCTCCCGGCGCGGCTGTGGCCACGCAGACCTCCCTCCGGGTGTTTCTGACTCATCGGTGCCGTCCGAAGCACCTCCTTCCCCCCCGGCCCGGTGCTTCCTAGCACCTCAGCCGTACCCTCGCCCAAACCATTTCGAAGCAAACATAGAATGAAGCTGGAAACGTTGTGAATTTAGTGAAAAGCCCAAAGCAGTTTCCTCCCCCGACTAATGATTTCAAACTCAATTTCCATTAATAAGTAAGATAACCGGCAAACGTGGCAGTGATTTGTGATCCTCCAGCGACAACATCACTCACACTTTTCCTAACATCACTGCCATTTACCTCCTCTCTGGCACGGGGACTCTTTCTGAGGCACCTACTTGCACCGTGGCAGCTGTAGGATTTATTCTTCTTCACAGAGTACACTGGACATACGAGGAGAGTATTTAAAAAATGAGAAAGCCAATTTTCGCCCTTTTAAGGATGGCCAAATAACATGGAAAACGCTCTCTTTCTGAAGAATTCAGTATGACAACACCTGTGGGAGTGGACAGGACAAGAGCACCCAGCATTCAAGTAGCCAAGCAGTTGTCTGGGCTTCAGGACAGTGGCAATTATCACAATGAAAACAATCAGAGTAAATAAATAAAACAACATATCTGTAAATATTCTGTAAAAGTTTATTTGAGAGCTTAGCAACATTTCACTGCTACTTTGATACATGTGTATGACTCAGTAAGTTTGGTTGAAAAATGTAATTCCAGAGCTTGGTAATGCTATACAGCCTATTGCTGAGAATTTGATCAACTTTTATTTTATAATCAGTATCTCAGCTTTTATTTAGTAAGAAATGAACAGTGTCTTATTTCTCTGTGTACTGTATAGGACAAACCCTATGCTCATTTAAATCAATGGAATGATAAATAAATAAATTAATTAAATTAAATTAAAAAATCTCCATTATTTCAAAATAATAAGACCAAAACTGCCAGCAGGAAGAGGGAAAAAAAAAAAAAAAAAAAGTGATCAAAAGTACAAATAATTAATGTTATGTAATAGAAAGCCCAAACAGTCCATCATTTCAAGAATGGTGATGAAGTACAGTGAAACAGTTTTTAAAATCTCCTTTGCAATAGGGAAATTTGTAAACAGGGAAATAGGGAAAGTGACCAGACAGGAAACTGAAAAGTTATAACTGAATTTATCTCAAAGCAGTCAACTAACTATCTCCAGGAGATGGAAAATAACAAATATATATATACATATATATAATAATAAGAACTTTATAAAATGTTCTCAAATTCAGAGTCCTGTCTCTGGAGACATCCGACATCTTCAAATCTTATTCAAGAAAACCCTTTTATAAGCTCTTTCACAACTCTTTTCTGGTTATTTCATCTTGCAAATGGCTCTCATGAATCTTGAAGGTCTTAGGAGACCAAAGAAGTTTCCTTTTGTGTTCTTCAAATTAGAAACTTATTGCAGTCTTCAAGTCAGATATTGGAAAAGTCAGTCTTAAAGAATGAAATACGTTAAGATTTACAACTAGGATGGTTTTTCATATTTCATTTTATATTAATTTTACAAGCCACAAAATAACAGGCTGTTGTTTTATATATATATAACAAAGATGCAGACAACTCCCTTAATGCCTTTAAAAGTCAGTGCTTATGATTCAGCCCAGGCCACGCTGTGCAGACACAACTCCAGTAAATTTTAAAGTCAGTAAGTATGTGAAATATTTTTGTAGTACAATTTTATAAACATCTTGAAAATGCAAAAAGCAGAGGAAAACTAAAAGAAATTTCTTGTTAATTAAATACCAGTCCAGAAGGAGCATCACAGGAGGAATTAAGTTGCCTGAATTCAATACAAACTTATTCCCTTTTGATGCACACATCTGCCAGACGGAAAGAAAACAACGCTTGCACATTTTGTTCCAAAACCACATATATATAAGTTAATCCCCCCAGCAGTAAATCTACTCTTCCCAACGATCTGTCATCCTCATTTGTGATGAAAGTCACATGACTTCCCTTACACTGTTGCTGCTTTCAGCACTCCACTTTTCCACTACTCTCTTCTTGCAAATAAAGCTCTACTTTCGCTTCATTCTCAACCTTGTCACAGCTATTACAATGATATGAAGAGATATTTCATAGTGCCTTTATGAAATCCAGAGTGAATTGGAACCCCCATTTTAACACAGGAGCTGTGTCATCTTGTGAAAGTCAAAACAGGGCTGATTTTAAATAATCCTTCATTGATGGAGAAAATTGCAGAGCACCTGGGAAAATGAAGTGGAAGGAGAAAAACAGTGTTATTCACGAGTTCTAAAGAGATAAACTATGAATGCAGTATGCATCACAAATGAAAAAAATACAAGATGGAGAGGAGGACTTTGCTATCAGCATACTCAGCCCATGGACTCTGGGTGAGGGGATTTGCCGTGTTGCACAGATGCACAGTTCTCCTTTGCTGCCCACCACAGGTGCCTGCTTCTAGAAATGGCTTTCAAAAGGTTGTGATTCCTTGATCTACTTGTTACGCCTTCCCAAGAATTAACCTGTAAACTGAATTATTTACAGAGAAATTGAAAATTCAGGAAGTCTCAATGTGTATTGCAATGTTTGAGTCAGCTGGAATATAAAATAACTGGTTTGGAGGCTGCAGAAGGGCATGCCAATAAATGCTTTCAGACACTGTGAGCACTCCAGATTTTTTTTGGCTTAATATTTTCGTTTTTTTCTTTACATATTTCTAATTTACACTATGCTTTTAGCTGAATACTTCCTTTTGAAATGAAGAATTTCCTTAAAGGTCAAAATTAAATTAAATGTTTCATTCTGTCACTTCCCCTCCCCCCCCCCTTTTTTTTTTTCCTGTTAATTTAACATTCCAGAAAATATCAATGCTCTTTCATGCAGTACACTACGTAGATTATGCACAGTTCTGCTCAGAACTCAGCAGCTAAACTGAGCATCAGAAGTTTGATTGTCTGTTCATCAGGCAACAAGAGACAGCAGGAGCTGCTTCAGCTGTAGCTCACCATTCTCAAATAAGCAACCTCTGACTGGACTGTTTTGGGGGTTTTCATTGGTTTATTTTCACCAAATCCTTCAAAATTGCAGCTTTAACATTTAATCTACTGCCTTAGCCTTGCAAAAAGAGGTTTTCCTATTCCATTCTTACTCCAGGTAAGAATGTGTGCACAAACAGCTGTTCATCAGATAACCTCCAAGTCAAGGCAAATCTGTAAGAATATTCATCTAACAGAGCCACTCACAAAAATCCATATCTGCTTCAGAACAATGCTTGGAACATAGCATACAAAGCTTCCGCAGGAAAAAAAAAGGTTATTATTTAGCATATTTTCCACTTTGTTGCTAAGAAACTGTTGCTTCATTTTCCTATTGCCATTTGCAGAAAAATTCTGATTGTTCATTTGCTACTTTGGTCAACTCATTGTAACAGCTATGTAATTAAAAGGGGTATAAGGGAAAACACTGGAAAGTACTCATTGTGTTGTCATCACCTGTAAAGTGGCCTCTCCTATTTTCTCCTATAATATAGGGACTTCCAATAAAATAAAATAAAATAAATGGGTGTACACAGAAAAGATCTTTAAACTCGTTTTGATGTAATGTTTAATGTTTGTAACAGAACAAGCTGCATTCCATCTCCTTCCTTAAGAACTAGCATTGTTCTCCTACAGTGCCTAATCTGCTAGCTACTGTTCAAAAACAGTTAATTGCACTTCCACAAAGACAGAATAACAACACAAAAAATAGACATTTCTGTTTCTTCTGATACTCTACAGGTATTTGTAAGATTTCTGATGTGAGAGTAAGATCTACTAGCAAATTACTTCATGAAGTTTATTTGTATTTTAAAAAAGAATAGGTTTTCGTTGTTGTTGTTGTTTTGTGTGCCCAGGTTTACTAATTATTCATACACATAAGGCAGAATTTATTTACATTTTAAAAGTAGGAATAATAATGTTAAAAATCTCAATGACATCAGCTCCTCAGCAGGGAGTACTTCTACACAACATTCTATCAGGAATTTTCTCAACCGTTTTTAATGAGGAAGGAACTGGAAAACATCTCCAGAAGTGTGAGTACACCTCTGGAGTACGTTGTAACATGGATCAAATGACACTGGGCATGGTACAGAGGCTGGAGCTCAGTGTAGCCCCAACATTTCCCTATAGGCAGGAAGAATGCACGTGCCCCAGTTCAGGAGGTGAAGGAGTTTGCTTGTGTGGACCCGGTGAAGCCACATCAGTTACCATACCTCAGAGCCAGATGGACACTGTTACACTCCTAACAAAGAAAGCCAGTGAGTCTAGCTCCTTGCTATGACAACCATGAACAAGATCTGCCATAAATATGTCAAATCTTATATTAAAACTAACAACTTTTTGTCTTTGAGTAATCTTTACTCACTGGTTGCCATAGAAACTTCACATTTTCTACCTAAAATTACTGTTGGCCAGTTTACTGAATTTCTTTTTGTGCCAGTGTTGTCCTGTACTTTAATTCATTCATCCTTTCCTGAAAGACAAAGACTGTATTCACACCTACACAAATCCTAGGTTAAACTGAGCACTTAGACATCACCTCTAGAGTAGGCTCTCCATTTACTTCGTCACCCTTACAGCCCTCTCTGCATCTGCTGCAGCTTCACTTCATCTTTCCAGAATAACAGTGACCAGAACAATATATAGTATTACATAGTGAAACCTCAGAGAAGTCATACCTTCCATGAAGAACTGCACAGGTATTAGTTTAGCAAACATACACATTGGCAGGTCATAGTAATCTTGTAATCAGTTAATACACAAGGTCCACAATCATCTAACACTAATTAACTCCTGCCTTAATAGTCTAAATTCTGATTATTAGCCTTAGCTGAATGGTGCTGCATTTCACAGAAGTAAAACCATCCCATTATTCTGGTCCTCCAAGTCCTTTCAATCTTTCTAGCAGATAACTTAATTCCCTTCTGTATTAGTAACATTGTGACATCAGCAAATTTAATATTGTATCACAGTTATTAATGAAATAAGATTAGTCGCCAAGACTTAAGAAACTCCGTAAGTAAGCTCCCTACATCGCACAGATTGATAGATTAACCTATGAACCAGTGTGCTCCCTTAAGTGCATTTCATTCCCTCTTAGCTTATTCTTTCCATCTCAAAATTCTCATCTATTCCTTGTTATTAACCATTTTTCATATAAAAATATTTTGACCGTGTCCAGATATATCAGATGAACTATATTTTTCTGCCCAGAAAACAATCTATCCTACCTCCTTCCTTCCCTCCCTCAAAAATAAGAGGTCAAGTAAAACAGCCTAATTTCGCATTTCCACTTTGTTAAGCAGTACAGAATTCTATTTCATTCCTTATCTTCATTACTTCCTTTATTATTCTTTCCTTCAAAATACATTCTCAAGTACCTATTGCATCTGACTTTATCTGCAACAACTGCAAATGTTTCCCTCATCTTAAATGAAGATTCCTCTGCTATTATTTAGTCACTCAGAAAAATCTTAACCTTGATATCCGTACTTG
Organism: Meleagris gallopavo; assembly: GCF_905368555.1. Lineage (NCBI taxonomy): Eukaryota > Metazoa > Chordata > Aves > Galliformes > Phasianidae > Meleagris > Meleagris gallopavo. The sequence goes on along the minus strand of NC_139408.1, from coordinate 45,210,969 downwards.
AAAAAGTATTTTTCTATTGTAACTACTGTTAAATGTGCCAGTGCTCTTAAAACTCATGCCTGGAGATTATCTTGTCCTGTTTTTCTGAGTCCATCAGCTGAAGAAACAGCACTATGTCTTTGGCAAGGTGTATTCTATACCAAAAATACTTCAGGTAAATAAGCAAATCAGCTGCAAAGTTAAAAGCATGGAGAGGGAGGAAGATAAAAAGAAAAAAGAAAAAAAAAAAACACCAACAAAAAACAGCAGTGCAGTCAAAGGATTATATGCTTTCAAATAAATAAATTAGAGAAACATAGGAAAAAGGTTTCAGAATACTGTAGAAGACAGAAAGAAAAATCCAAGATAAAATTCTCCCCCAGTTCACATTCTCTCTCTCAGAGCTATTATTTTTATGGTGCTATGTCTTAATGGATCTTGCCAGGTCTAGAATGCTATTCTATAACTTTTAAATATGGAAACAAAGGCCTTGAGAGCAAGAAAACCAAGATTTTACATTCCCATCCCAGGACCAGGGCAGCAGCCTAACCTGACATTCCATAAAAAAAAAACAGAAGATCCGATTCTACAGCCTGCAAATCACAAGAGACTCCAAGTACCCCACAGGCCAGAGTCTACATTTCTGTCATGCAAAATGTGCCATAAGGTCAGTATCCATATAAATCATGATACAGTGACATTCTTTTATTAGCTATAGTGGCTAATAAGATCAGTTCTTAAGCAGATACTGATCTCAGTACCTGCTTAACTACTGATCTTCATGCAAGAGAAAGAGAAAAATCAAAAATACACTAAAGCAGTACAGATTTGATACTAACTGAAAACCTACGTCAGTTGCTCAGATGCAGATTCAGCTGTACCTAGCCCTGAATTTGGCTACCATATCACTGATCCCAAAATTAAAGGTACTGGTAGAAGACATCTCTGGCTTGACCTACTCTAGGAGAACTGTTCTGAGTCTTACAAACACAAAAGGGGCATGGTTCATAACTATTACTAATACTAGCTATTATTTCCAATTAACAATTTCCTGGTATTTATGTAACTGCTGATCTAAAGAAGTCCCAAGATGAAAAGCAGATCTTCAGAAGCTTTGTTTCTCATTGGCATTTTAACCAACAGCTCATTCTGCACTGCAAGTAACAGAACTGTATTTACCAACTGTGTAACAGCTAACATTCCTGCGTGAAAGAAATGTGCATGTCTTGTAGAGAAACTCTTGTCACTAAATACCAAAGCTGTGTCACTCTGAGGTTATACTCAGGAAGATTAATGTTACTGTAAAACTAAGCAAACATTTATGCCTTTTCAAAAGGACTCAGAACCTTAATGCCTCTTATAGAACAAGTTGATACCATGGTAGTAAGAAGAGTTGCTACCTCTTTTGTAGACAGACCATTCTGAACTTCAGTGCTCATATAAATAGTAATCTGCCTTCTTTCAAACTAGGATTTAGGGACTGTCCCTCTGTCTATAAATAACACATAGAAATCAGCTGCACCAACAAACAGATTTTTGAAGGAAAAAAATCTCAAAAACTCCTACGCTCTGTAAAGATATGTCCATAATTAAATTAAAAAGCATAATTCAACATAGTTTGGCAAGTCATTATTCTGTTAAATCTTTCCTTCAAGACAGAGGTACAAACTCTGAAGCTATTTAAGGACAGATAAATTACCAAGTACCCTACTGTCCACATTTTATCTAACTCTTTATTCAGAAGCAGCCACATCTAAATTTGAGAGTAATCAGTTTCTTTTGTTTCTGCAAATTTGTTTTTGCTGATATCCAGTAAAATAGAGAGAAATGAAGCAGTAAAACTCTAAACTAGGAAAAGTTTCAGTGATAAGCTTGAACCTACACAGTCTGGAGAGAAAGATACTTTGAATGAAGTAACGTTTAATAAAGACTGCTGAAACCTCTCATTTAGGTTGGCTGGGAAGTTCCAATAGTTTCTACCAGTTCACTAGTACCAGCAGTCATCAACATCTCCAGTTCACTATACATAAATAAGGTTTGCAGGTTTAACTATATCAGATCCTGCTTCCTGAACTTGCAGATTCTCACTGATTTTAACTCAGTTTCTGCGTAACAGGAGGACACAGCGTCACATTTCAATTGCTCTTAGGAGTATATGAACTGGAAGCAACTCCTTGTGTTATGAATTAGCAGATCTGCATTAATGAGGATTATCTGGAACTGAAACTATCCTTCAAACGACTTAATGTTCTTATTTCTGTCCTTGGCCTTAACAAATTTTTTAAAAAAGCCTTCACTTTTCCTATTTTCTCACAGAACCAAGAAACATCCGCAGATACCACCGAGAAGAAATAATTGTAATTGCTGCTGTAATTGCATCTAAATCTAATACCCTAGTCTCTCCAACCTCAAAATGTGGTTGTTTTTTTTTTTTTCTTCTCTCTCTCTCTCTCTCTCCCCCTCATGTCTCATACAAAATAAAGCCTCTCAGGACAACTGCCAATCTTTTAGCAGAAATAAAATCTCCCATAATCATAGTAAACAATACACAATGCCATCTCCCCCCACCAAGCTCAAGCTTCAAACAGCATTTGATCACACTGGAAAAAAGACCCACGCTGTGACGTTGGCAGTACATTTGCTTCTACAGCTGCTGGCAGCTGTTCTGCAAATCGCATTACTTCACCACAATGCTACTTAGAACAGGGAATAATGAAGAACACAGCAACACATCAGCAAAACAGAATGACAAAGTTCCTACTGAAAGCGGTAATGACACACAACCTTAGCTGGTAATTTTAGAGTTGAAATTTAAGATGCGCATTTTCACTTGAATGAGACCTGTTATGCACACAACGATACAGAAATCATCTATGGGGATGCTGACACTGTATTTTGAAAGAAAAATTCCATTTGCAGGAAGGCAAATTTTCCCATTCTTCCTTTGTCAAGGTTGCACCAGCCCGTCTAATGCATGCTTTAGTATAATGTATGCAAACAGCACCATAGCTACGAGAGTACTCGTAAGGACGGAAGAGGTGCGTGCGTAGCCGCAGGCAGGTGCTACGCTACGCTGCGGGCAGCGCGCCGCCGGCCCACGCTGGACCCACAAGCGCATGCGCACTACGCTCCACCTCCCGCCGTCCCCTGGGCGCACTGCGGGCGCTGCGCAGTGACGTCACTTTGTAATGGCGGCGCCCACGGGGAGCGCACGCGGCGGGCGGCGGCGTTAACGGCAGCCGAGGCCGAGCCCTTTGGTCACGCCCTGACCCCGTGACCGTGGTGAGCGCTGGGCTCAGGGGGCGGTGGGGGCACCTCGAGCCTCCTGCGGGGGTCGTGAGTTGATCTCAGGGGGGCTGGAGCGCCTGGCGGCGTGCGCGAATTGGTGCCAGTGCGTCCCGGTGGGTTTCCGGACAGGGCGGCGTCTCTTCTCCCGGGCTCCGAGAGCGCTCCGCGGGGCTCTGCCTGCGTCTGCTGAGCCACCCACGGCGCTGCTAGAGGGTTAATTTCCACGTGGACATAACGTGAAACGGGATTTAGGGTACTCAGTACTGGTGATTTGTCACGTAGCTCTCGTGGGGTGCACGCTGCGGTTGTTCTTAATTCCGATGAGCTTCACCAAAGGCAAGTGTCGTGTCCTACACCTGGCGAGGAGGAATAACCGCATACATGAGTACAGGTTAGGTTAGGGGCTGACCTGCTGAAGCGTAGCTCCCCTGAGAAGGTCCCGGGGTCCTGGTGGACGGCAGGATGACCATGAGCCATTGTGGCCAAGGACAGTGTCATCGTGGTGACATTAGAAAGAGCACAGCCGGCAGCTCGAGGTTATCAGACATAGTGGAAGCCCTGTCTCTAGAGACATTCAAGGCCAGGCTGCATGGGGCCCTGAGCAACCTGATCTAGCTGTGGGTGTCCATGTTCCATTGCAGGGGAGTTGGACTAGATGACCTTTAAAGGTCTGTTCCGACTCTAAGGATTCTGTGATTTTTATCCTCCTCCCTCTCCTTTGCCCTGGTGAGGCCACATCTGGAGCACCATGCCCAGTTCTGGGCTCCCCAGCCCAAAACTACCAGGGATCTCCAGCAGAAGGCCACAGAGATGATGAGAGGGGCTTGGAGCTAATAGACCTGGGACTATTTAGCCTGGGGAAGACTAAGAGGGGATCACCTCACTGTTTATAAATATCTAAAGTGTAGGAGTCAAATGGATGGGCCTTATATTTCTGAATAAGTATTGAAAGTAGAGGATGGAAAGGGAGGTATTCAGTACTTATGGTGCTGAAACAAGAGCAAGTTTTATGTTGTTTGTTTGGTTTTTTTTTTTAAAGTTATGTTCAAGGCTTTTCATAGTCATAAGTTTTTTTAAAAAAGGAAAATAATTATGCTTTGTTTCCACTTCTTTTTAGTATTCTCAGTGTAATCCTCATTCTTTTGATCTGATGTCCTGTTTTGTTTTTACTCCCTCCCAGTGTCTTTTTAGGTAAAAAATGAAGTTCAGAAAAGGAGGGAGATTTACGCCTTCTGCTAAACTGAGGCGAAAGGGTATTGAAGTATTGGGAAAATGGAAAACTGTGGAAATTGACCCCAATCTACTTGCTGACGAGCAGTTTAAAGATGTAGTATGCTTGGAGGAGCTTACAGAGTACAAGCTAGTAAGTTCTGACAAAGTGGGGAAAGGAAACAAGCAGAAGAGAAAGTCCGAGGATCTTTCAGAAGAAGGGAACGAGGAGGAGGAAGAAGCTGTCGTCCCTCCCAAAAAGAAAAAGAAGCGCAAAGATTTGAGAACCAGAGCAGATAAAAGCAGTGATACCAGTGCAACAGAAGTTGACGTGCCAGTTGATGAGGAGAAAAGATGTGAAGAAATAGTCAAAGAGGCAAATCATAGGGACTGTGGGCATAAAGCTGAGAGCACTTCAAGCACAAAAAATGCTAAAAAGAAAAAGAAAGAGAAAGAGAAGGTAGTTAAAAATAAGACTTCTCAAGCTCAGGATGCTTTTCCAGCAGTAACTACATCTAAAAAAGTAAAAAACTGGACAACAGAAGTTTTGTCTACCTCAACTGATCACAAAGCTGATGTGTCTGCATGGAAAGACCTGTTTGTGCCTCAGCCAGTGTTGAAGGCCTTGAGTTCCCTGGGGTTTAGTGCTCCAACTCCTATTCAGGCATTAACTTTGCCTTCTGCCATCCGGGATAACATGGACATTCTTGGTGCTGCAGAAACAGGTATGAATCTGTTAGCCTGGTAGTACATGCAGTGAAGTTTCTATTTCCCCTCTTCAGATGCAGCTTGTTAACAATTTCTGTATGCAAGCTGAGGGCTTGTAGATTCTGCTTGTCCAATAAATTAGTAGTGGTTCATTGTAAAGATAGAATATTATATGCTTGTCAGTTACAAGATTTTAATACTATACTTTGTAGACTGTGCAAAGCTTTGAATTCCCAATGAGTTTTTATGCTTTTGACAGAAGTCTCTTTTTTTTTTTGTTATTTCTCAAATTGCCTCTTGTTTTAAGAACTGCAAAGTGATATGCTACAAAGCACAGAGTTAAGCAAACAGACAGGGTCATGTTTTAACAGTACAGTTTTATGAATGTCCCTGTGTCAAGGCAAAGCAAAGAACCAGCTTCTCTGGGTATGATTCAGTACTGGCTTGAAGAAGCAAATAGGAAGAACCACGTGCAGAGCATTAGGCATTGTGAGCATAGCCTGTGATATCATAGCATTATTGCAGCAAAACAGACTCACCAGGTGCCCTGTCTTTGGACTGTAAGTTGTTATCAGCTTGTGTTGCTCTCAGCTTCTGTTTGAAGCATTATTCTACCGACTGTAAAGGTACAATCTCATGTCCAAATGGCCATCTGGTGCCTTTTTTCTTTGAGCATTGTTGGTTTTGTTTGCTATTTGTTATAGCTTCTGTTTTATCTAACAATACTGTGAAGTCTCTGATCTGCTAACTTTTTTGCTGCTCGCTCCTTAATTTTGTCTACTTGTACATTGCAACCTGTCTTCCCCATAAAAAACTAAAAATAGGAAGCACAAATGCAAGGTGTGTTGCTTAAAGATTTCTTTCACGTTCTTCTCGTCTATTACAGTTGCCTTATCTCACTGTAAAGCCATTTACTGTTCTTAAGCATAGAGGTATAGTTACTAATTTAATATGATATGCAGTCCTTTGCATTTTTATTTTAATTAGCCAAGCTAGTCTTACTACATTTTAATAAGACTGGAAAGCTCCACAGGGAGCGTGTTTTTGAAAATGAAACTGAAAAATTAAATGGTGTTTTTGTGCTGTAAAAAGGTGCCATTTTGGCAGTGCAGGAAAGCAAATCTCTCTCATCTCCAGCTGCAGAATAGAAAGCACAGTTAGTGGTCAGCTGTGCTCTTACTGTCCTAATGTTGCATAACCCTGAGCTAGTTTGCTCATTTCTTTTGCTCTTTTATGAGAGAAAGTCTGGTTCCCTCCTGAGAGCCCAATGGGTTATCAGTATTCCTGCAGAAACTTCAGAGATGTGAGCAATTGTCAAAGTTTTGCAGGTGGGAGAAAGTGAAACACTCCTTTCCCACATCCTGCAGCTTCCCTTAGCATTGGGCCTGAGGGAGGACACTGACTGATGAAAGAACTATTCTTTGCTTTTTGGTAGCACCATAAGAGACGATAGCAAGATCTTGATGTTTTTGTGTCTGATCCCCATAGGGATCCACCACCATATCAAGATTTCTTTCTTTTTGCAGTGAAACTAACTAGTTCTGTTCATTACCATCTATTTATGGTGAAGAACTAGTGAAGATTTTGAGTTAAGAAACCAGATTTTATCTGTAAAATCTTAGAATCTAAAATCATGAAAAAGGATGCACATTAGCTTATGTTCTCAGATCTGGGACCACAAAGGCAGACTGTTTTGGTTTTGCAGATCTGGCTACGGCGTATTGCGTATTACGATCTGTGTATAGTGAAGATAACACGTTCCATGCAGTGATTAATTTGTGAGCGAATCTAGAATCTACAGAATGGTTCTGATTATCACCGCCATAATCTATTTGGGTGCCACACTGATATTAGCCCCACACTGATTGCTTTGCATTTGATTCAGGATCGCTAATATCAGGGTAGCGGTACTGACATTAGTGCTTTTCTCTCAATAGAGAAAATATCGCACTGCTGTCTTTGGCAGACAACTGTGCATTTGTAATATGAACAAATGCTGCCCAAGGAATTGAGATTTCCAGAGGACTGCTCTCCAGCAGCAGCGTACTGCCAGGAATAGTGTAATAGTGTCTTGAGCTCTGCATGCTGCTTTTATGACTAATGAACTGATATTTATGAGAAGCTTAGCTGAGGTTACTGTGTTATTCTCCTAACATCTCTGTTAGTGGTAATAGTTCAGGAAGGAATACGTATCAAGGATGTGACTCACGTTTTGTTGCAGTGAACCCTGGAAATTATAGTTGGGATCACTGTGATTTTTTTTTTTTCCTGACAACCTTCTCTCTAGGCTGGCTTATCTATTTTAAATCAAATTTGTGCATTTTGACTATAAAAATGTGAGCAGGTAATAGATCAAGAAGTTATAGGCTGGATTACGTCAAAATACTGTCTCTGGAAGTGGTAAACGCTACTGTGAATTAAAGATGGAAGCAAATCCATCAAGTACTTTCCAGTTTGGCCTTGGTCTCATTTGTTGTTCCTTTATGGGGAGGGCATAAATCAGAACTGTCAATTAGGGCATATATCTCCTTACAGGCATACAGTTCTTTAAAAAGATCTTGACTGTAACTTCAGCTTTTTAAAACTACTTTGATAATAAATGAATCTGCCTGGCCTGCTAGAGATAGGAAAAATACCTGTTCCATAGGAAATACATTGTTGTTAACCTGAAGAGGATGTATCAAGAGAACGGGAGACAAGTTGCAATTGTTGCAAGTTTCAGATTTTCTCCAGAAGAAGAGTTTGTGCCCATTACAGCTGCATGTTTTAAGAACAGTGTGTGATTGGCTGTTGCTTTTTTCATCTTTTTCAAATAACCTTCATGTTTTGTCAGACTGCTTTACTCTGTTTGTTTGTTTCTTAGGAAGTGGAAAAACGCTTGCATTTGCAATTCCTATGATTCACTGCGTACTGGAATGGCAAAAATCAAATAGCTCAGTGAGCATAAGTGACAGTGTTTCTAAAAAGCCCTATCAGCATCCTGATGAAATGAGATGGGAAAGTGATGGTGAAACAGAAGAACCAAACCATCAGGAGGTTGAAGATAGTGGAGATGAAGATGTTGCATCTTTTGCAACAGGCTGTGTGAAGGTGCAGGAAAACGCTGAATTTGATTCTAGTGACAAAGAACATACTGTTGGCCTCCATAAAAAGAGACCTCTTCTAGGACTGGTCCTTACTCCTACAAGAGAACTAGCTGTGCAAGTGAAGCACCACATCGATGCAGTTGCAAAGTTTACAGGTATGTAGACCTCAGGGGTTACATTCCAGAAACACCAAGTTTGGGTCTCAGAACTGGTGTTGAGCCAGAATGTATAACATACTATGATGCTATCTCGTGATGGAAAGGACAACAATAATAGTGGGGTGGCACAATCCTAAGCTGCAGCAAATGAAAGCAAGCACCAATACAGCAGCCATAGACACAGAAACAAAGGAAGAAAATCTGCTTACCTTTAGAAGGCCTCCAGCAGATAGGGATCATCAGCAAGATACCCTTGCCTCCACTGCCAACCCTTAAATGAGGTCTGGGAAGGGATGGATCCTGGCTCCACCCCTTCTGGTCACTCAGCTGCATTGCCTGCACCTGCGATCCCCTGGGTTGGCCCTGCCTTCCCACCAGGTGCTCAATCACTGGTTCAAGCCCTGACTTAGCATTTCCACTATATATACTTTCTTCCACATCGTAAAGTTGGGATGGTGTTTGAAGGCCTAAGGCTCCCAGTTGTTAGTATTTGAGAGGTGCATTAAGATTCTTCAGAGAAATGCATGTGGAAGTTAACAGTGTGGGACATTCTGCTTTAAAGTATTTTTGTGTACAAGTAATTACTGACTTGTGCTTTAGAAATAGAATCAGTACTAGATACTCAGCCACAGTTATATATGTGTCTGCGTATATAATAATGATAATAAAACCATAAATGTTAAGGTGGATTATCTGATTTACCTCCAACAGTAGTTAGGCATGTTGCTGGGTAACATATCTGATGAAATCAGATTCATCCTGCTTCTTTCTCTTCCAAATCAAAGGTTAGCACATCTGTTAAGTGAATGAGTGAGGATGTGAAAGTACTAAAGATAGGGAGAATTGGGAATTAACTCCCCCGTTCTCCAACAGCAGCAATTAAACAGTTGAAAAGGGTATGCAGTGCAGTGAACTGTTTAAGCACATCTTTCTTTGGTGTCTATGCAACCTGCTGTGCTCATCAGTCTGCAGCTGATTACAAGGCTAATTTTAACTCATAGCCTGAAACAATCAATTTATGTCAGTACAGTTCTGATAAAGTGGTGCTATTTGTATACACAAATCTACTGCCCACGTGATTATATATTTGCTGTAGTCCGAGAGAAACAGTTTTGATGTGTGCCTGCTTTGTCTATAATCAACTTGGAATAAATCCTTACCTAAAAGCATGGAGTTATACAATAAGAAGTAGGGAAGAGAGATGTGAGGTAGCCCAGATACTGGAAGAACCTTGCACAGAAGCGTTGAGTTCACCACATGGGTCAGTATATCCTTTAAAGAAGCAGAGTGTGTGCTATGCACTTTCAGAGCTAAACTCCTTCTGTACCTGAAAATTGCTTAAGGCTAATTTGAGGTTTCTGTCCAGAGAATCATTAACTGGGGACTGATGTTCTTATTAAAACTAGTCCATAACAAATGAACAGTTATTAGCAAGACAGACATTTCTCAGTCCTATTTTTAGAAGAATCTGCTGGTTATTCTTAATAGTAACATGCTTATAGGATCATAAAGTCATAAAATCACAAGGTTGGAAAAGACCTATAAGATCATCTAGTCCAACCGTCCTCCCATTACCACTGCTCCCACAATCCATTAAACCATATCTCGTAGCTTCTCATCCAAACACTCTTGAACACTGCCAGGGACGGTGACTCCACCACCTCCCTGGGCAGCCATTCCAGTGCCCGACCACTCTCTGAGAGAAAAAGTTTTTCCTTATGTCTAATCTAAACCTCCTCTGGTACAACTTGTGGCCATTTCCTCAGGTCCTGTTTGTTGCCTGGAAGAAGAGGCCAAACCCCTCCTCATCACAGCCTCCCTTCAGGAAGTTGCAGAGTGCAATAAGGTTTCCCCTGAGCCTCCTCTTTTCCAGGCTAAACAATCCCAGATCCCTCAGCCACCCCACTGTGCTCCAGACCCCTCACCAATTTCATTGCTCTTCTCTGGACACGTTCCAGGGCCTCTATGTATTTTTTTGTAATGAGGGACCCAAAACTGAACACAAAACTCGAGGTGCAGCCTCACCAGTGCTAAGCAGGGGGATGATTACCTCCCTGCTCCTGCTGGCCACATTATTTCTAATGCAGATTTGTTCACGTAGGTACAGTTGACAAAATTCTGAAGTACTGTTAATCAAAACTAACAGCTGTGGAGGTCATATATGATTCTTGTCACTTTTTGGAAGGTGTGCAAAAGAAAGGTTACTGTATGCACTAGAAAAAGGAATGTTGTTTTTGGTTTGGGTATTTTGGAGCATCTTCCTAAAATAAGAATTGCTTTGTAAAGTTGACAGCATTGCCATCAAGTTTTCAGTGGTATATAAAACTTCACCAGTTTCTTGGCTGAGAACCTTAATGCTAATTGTGATACAGACTTTTGTGAGTGGATATATGCAAAGGTACTGATAAATTAAACAAAGACTATTATCTATATCTCCTAGGCATTAAGACTGCTATTCTAGTTGGAGGCATGGCAGCGCAGAAGCAAGAACGTGTGCTGAATCGCAAGCCAGAAATTGTAATAGCAACCCCAGGCCGTCTGTGGGAGCTAATTAAAGAAAAACACCCACATCTCTCAAATCTTCGTCAGCTCAGGTAAAATTGCCTTTTAAACTAACTGCTAAATGCTGATCTGGGTTTTACTGCGTTGTATGATTAACTGATGAAGCAATTTAAACTTTTTAAGATAACTTATTTCTTTGCCTGAATATTTTAGAGCAGTGCACAGTGGTTATGTTAAGAGAGGGAAATGTTAAAAAAGTTTGACTTATTCTTTTTGATATCACAGGTTTCTAAAAGAAATGTGAGAACTACTAAAGCTACGCTAGCACATCTAGCGTTCCTTTGGGTTTTATTTGCAGAAATTTCCCTATGTTTAGCAGCAAAGGTTCTTTAGAAGTATGTCAGATTCGTATTTATCTACACAACTCTATTTATACTGTGTGTTCTGTTTGACAGGTGCCTTGTGATTGATGAGGCAGACCGAATGGTTGAAAGAGGTCATTTCTTGGAGCTATCTCAGTTGCTAGAAGTCTTAAATGATTCACAATACAATCCTAAACGACAGACTTTTGTTTTTTCTGCCACTCTGACATTAGTCCATCAGATTCCCACAAGAATTTTACAGAAAAAGAATGCTAAAAAGATAGACAAGAAGACCAAACTTGAAATGTTAATGGAAAAAGTAGGAATAAAGGGCAAACCCAAAGTGATAGACTTAACAAGGAAAGAGGCTACTGTTGAGACTCTGATGGAGACCAGAATCCATTGTGATACAAACGAGAAGGACTATTACCTTTATTACTTTCTTCTCCAGTATCCAGGAAGAACTATGGTCTTTGCAAACAGCATAGACTGTATAAAACGCCTCAGTTCTCTCCTCACAATCTTAAATTGTGATCCTCTTCCTTTGCATGCCAACATGCACCAGAAGCAAAGGTTAAAAAACTTAGAACGGTTTGCTGAGCGAGAGAGGTAAGTTGTTTCTATGTTCTACTAGAAAAGAAAAAGAAATCATGTAAAGGGCAAGGGGGAATAGACAGAAACAGCTCTGTTAGAAGAGGAGTGGGTTGGGGAGTCACCTTGGAGTCTGAATTACTCTACAGCCTGCCAGATGATTATTGCTGAAGGATCTGCTACTTGCCCCATTCTCAGTCGTATGCTTTTGTAACCATCCTGCTCTGGCCCTCAGCCTTGGCTCTGCAGCACCTCCATCTCACAAAGCATCAAAAAACAAAACACTTTTTGTTGGCTTAGGCTTCAGATTTGCTTAGATGAATTAGTTTCTTGAGGGTCAAGGTAACCTAGAGCAATGTGATGAAAGAAGGCGGTCACATTTACCCTGGTTTGCCTGACTTGGCATTTTAAGAATCTTTGGTTCCTTCTGGCTTTGGATTAGCCTTTGAGAGTCATGTTAGTGGTATCAGTGTTTCAGTAAACCAGCTATCTGATTATACTGGAAATTGTACCTTGGTAGCAGACTTGGGCAGGAGAAACAGAGATTGTATTGTCATAACAGATCTGCAATTTCCCTTTGCAAAATGTAATATCAGTAGCCTTGGCAGAGGCAGACCGAGCATTTTCAGAGTACACTGATTTTCGTGGCAAGGGGAAATCTGTGAAACCATCTATAACAGCTGCCTGCAGAATGTATGCCACAGAATTTTCTATTTATTTCTGCTTTGATCTCTGTAGCCATAGGGCATGCAGTCAGATGCCATAAGATCTTAACAAATTCCTGCTGTCTACAGCTAACTCTTTTCAGCTGCTGGGAGATGTATTTATTGTTTTTAAACAGGTTGTTCCATACCCTAGGCAGACTTTTGTCTGTGCAACAGTCTGTGTAAAAGAATGACTTTGAGAGAAGCCCTCCATTCCGAAGGGTGAGGGAAAAATTATCAGAACAGAATTAGCCACTTTAAATTTCTACTTTTCAATTTACTTATTTGAGATCTTATTTGAGTGCAACTTGGTACTTTAGCCCCCAGAAGTGTTAATTAAATCTTTAATGTTAATAATAATGTGATTTCTTCGACTAGTGAAACATGTAATAGTCTTTCTGTCCTGCCAAAAATTAAAAGACAAAAGAGAGACAACTGTATCATTAATGGTACGATCATATTAAACTAATTATACTTCTAAACACAGCCTGGGCAGAGCACTGAAAAATGTACTGAAGGAGAGCTTTTACCCCCCTACCAAGTAGTTGGATTTTTTGGTTGAATAGTGATTTGTGCTAGCTGCTACAAATTGGGAGAGAATAAAAGCATAGAAAAATAGGATCCAGCAAAGTAGAGAATTTCATTATTGGAAACAGAATGAACCCATTGAAGGTAACATTTGCATTATTTTTGCTTTCAAGACAGCCTGTGAGGTAATATTTGATTTTGTTTTTCTGTAGTGGCAAATGCATAGTATAGTCCCAGCAGATGAGATAGTACAAATTTGTTTCTTAAATTGCTGTGGTAGAATTCTGGGTCATTTATTTTATGTTTCTTAGCAGATGGTTTACTCTTCAGTTTTATGTTCATTAAATGTTATCACTTCCTCAGCTGTGTCCTCCTGACAACAGATGTTGCAGCTCGTGGTCTTGATATTCCCAATGTGCAGCATGTCATCCACTACCAGGTTAAATATCTTTGATGATTTTACTGTTACTATTTTGGTTTTGAAGTAAGCTTTTTTGATAGCAGCCCCAAAACTACAAAGCTGTGATTCTTAGTCCTGTGTTAACAGTACAGGGATTTCATCACCTTTAATTTAACTATCTTGTAATACTTTGCACTGTTGCTACAGTGACTCAGTGTCAGTGATGTGTAGTACTTTATGAATGCGTGATCATATATAAGAAATGACATAACATACAAGATTCTCCTTGCTTTTTGTTCAATTTCAAGATTAAAAAAAGTGTCACATGGCTCTGCCCTGTAATTCTTTGAGAGTCACAGGTTTTTTTTCCTTCTTGGCAGAGGGCTAGAAGGGTCATAAGAGGTTATGCCAGGAAGAGTACTAGACAGGAAGCAGAAACTGTCTCTAGACAACATCTTTCATGCTTCAGCTGTGTTACATGCAATGTGCCAGGGGTATATGGAAAGCAATTTATCATAAGACCTGATGCTATCTGACAACCTCTTGGTCAAAGTATGACAAACTGCTGCTAACCTCCTGTGACCAGCTTCATGACTGATTTGTCTGAATATTTGCAGGTCCCCCGTACTTCTGAGTTGTACGTACACAGAAGTGGTAGAACAGCTCGAGCTGCCAATGAAGGCCTTAGCCTGTTGTTGATTGGCCCTGATGATTTGATCAATTTTAGGAAAATTTATAAAACCTTGGAGAAGAGTGAAGAGCTACCATTTTTCCCAGTTGAAACAAAGTATATGACTGCTATCAAGGTAAAGAAAAATAATCTCTTTGCATCCTAAGTAACTGCTTGCTTATTTATATTACTGCATTGCCAGTCACGTTCTTACAAGTTTCAGGTGACATTTACTCTTCAGGACCTGGATTTGAAAATGAAGTTAATCACACTTGTCTTTTTTCACCAATATTTGTGGTTTCTTCTCAATAACTAGCCCAGATGTCTAGATGTAAATGTCACTTACATTTTTTCTTACTTATTACATAGAGCTGCTTATTACTAGATTTCCCAAAACGATACAGGGCATGAATATATTTTCTCGCTGAAAAGCTAGGATGGCTCTGTTGGGTTATTTAAAGATTTTGTATTGGGAACAGACTAGAACAGGACCCTCCATGGTCTTTGTCAGTCTCTTCTTAGCTAAAGTATTGAGCTGTCTGCTTTTCCTAAACCTTTCCTATGCTGTGAGGCCTCAGCTGCCACTGAAACCTGTCAGAAAAAGGCATCATTACCTTTTTGTTTTTGTTTTCCAACCTATTGCCTGTTTTAAGGAACACTTAATCATTCTGTCACTCACAGGATGTTTTGTAAATCTTGACAGTTGTACAAGTAGATATTAGAAATGTTTCTGGTTACTTAAAAAAATATTCCGGTTGGTGTCTGAATCATGATTTGTTCCTGATGTCTCTGACGTGTTTGTTATGATGAAAAAACAAGGAACTAACATTTAGATGTTTAGTAGTTGAAAATGTTTTAGGAGTCCAGTTCCATCATGGACAAGTGAAGAAGCTATCTGCTTCAATCACAGATATCTGGTATCACTTTAGCAAATGATGACATCTGCATTATGTAAGGTGTCTACTAGAACAGCAGTAAGGAACTGCAGGACTGACATCTCAAGTGCACTATAATGTATGCTCTCAAACATTGATTCTGCAAGAGTGCCCCATGTTTAAACTTGATTAGAATATCTGAAATGCACTTTTGTTGCAGGAGCGGGTGAATTTGGCACGGCAGATTGAGAAGGCAGAATTTTTCAACGGTCGAGCAAAGCAACATGACTCTTGGCTTCAGCAGGCTGCAGAGGCTCTTGAAGTTGATCTGGATGATGACCTTTTTATGGGCAAGTAGAAAACCTTGTAATGGGGATAATCAGCTGTAGCACTAGTGTGCAGGAGCGCCACTGTGGCACAAAAGCTGTTAAACCTTGCAGGGCAGAAGGAGAAGCAAAAGTGTCGCTATTTAGTATGCAATATTGCTGGTGTTTTCAGAATGACTGTATAGTAGATAGTGCTGCAGTCAGTGGGGAAGAGAGGTGTGACAATTGTGGAAAGTCACAGTCAAGTCTACAGAGCTCAGGAAAAGAACTGTTAAACTTCTAGTGACCGTCTTGGGATAATCTAACGATGTGGTGTGTGCTGTTTGAGTCCTTTCCCTCTGTGTCAAAGAAGAAGCTGTTTATCCACTCCTGCTTATTGGTCCCTCCACCTATAGTCTGGCAGTGGGTCAGGAGCCTGGCAGTGCAACAGCTCTATCTAAACTTTTTGTGATTACTCAGGCAATTAGCACTCTGTTTCGACACAAGCCGAGTATTCTGTACTTTGAGATGAATTTCAAAACAGCCCATCTAATCCAAGCACTTGAGCGAAGCATTTTGTAATTGCCACCCAGAATCTTGCCAGTTATTCATTCTCTATTTCTTGCATAGCTTGTTGGAGACAAATTCAAGTCTCAGTCATACCTCCCATAAATAAAATTTCTCTCAGAGTGTTACAAAGGATTTATTAATGTCCCTTCAATTTACATTACAGATAACCTTGATTTTGTTTGTTCTGCAGTTTAGGCTCTTGATCCTGTTGACTACTTTGATTCTCTTTTGTACCTTCCCTTTTATGCTGTTAAGTACAGAGGAAGTTTCTGCTAGAGCTAGAAGCCTCCTTTCCTTTTGTTCCTGCAAGTCTGTTCTGGATTGAGAGCAAAGTGAATGCTTTAGCAGAATGATAACCTGGAAACCTCAGTAGTGAAGTTTCTTCTTGATCTTGTTTTCTTGGTGAACAACCTAGGAGATCTAGAAATATCATACATGACTGGAAGACTGCTCAGTGGTCATCTTAGTAAGATTAGATTAGTATCTGCCCCTACCACTGCAAGAGGCTGATGAAACAGGCCAGTGTAAGTTCTTTGTGTTCTAACACTGTCTCTGATTTTCTCCCCAAAGGAAAAAAAACTAGTGAGCAAGAAGAAAGCCAGAAGCAAAAGATGCTGAAAGGAATGAAAAAACAACTGAAATACATGCTGTCCCAACCACTGTTTAAAGTCCTTATGAAAACAAAGTATCCAACACAGTCGGGGAAACTACTCCTGCCTCAGACTTCAGCTGGCAATTCAGAAACTGCTCTGAGTATTATATCAAAAAAACAAGCCAAGAAAAAGAAATCAGTAAAATCAAATTAGACTGGGCAAGTTCACTTGTTGCAATGGAATCAAGAACTATCCTTATCAAGGCCAACAAGATATTCTGCTAGAAAACCACAGTATCAGAATGGTGCTTTTGTCTTGGGAGAGCAGGCACACAGCAAAACGTTCATCTAGAAGGCACTGTTAGCATGGAGTTAGTTACTCTTGAATCTTGTCTTTGACTTTATTTTCTTAGGTTCTTTTTCTTACTCTCTATATTATTAGAATTTAATTAGTTTTGGAATAGTTCTGTTCATTGCTTCTCTTTATAAGACACGTAAAAGTTACTGGGTAAAGCTGACTGCAAACAGACTTAATTTTATTTTAAAGGAAAGGGACACACAGGCTCTGTACAGGTAACAGGACAGGCTGAGCTGCTGACAGTGCAGATCTGGCTTGTACTGCAGTTCAGTAAGAAAGGCAGCAAATATAGGTAGTGTTACCAACAAGCCTATAGTTCCAGTGATGGGAGCGTTTCCCAGTTTTCTTCCTCTGCTGACTTGATTTCTCAATTCTGTTACATACTGTCTAATTACTTTAGTCCTTTGTTAATATGTTTCAGAATGTGGGGGAAAAAGTGAAGGTGGCCGTGGTCCAGGATTAATCTGGGGAGATTTGCAATCCAGGCAGATTTCTCAGGAATGATTATTGCTATGAAAGATTTTATTAATTATTATCTGGGGTTGTCTGTGTTTGAAAGCATATTCGAATCATAACCTTTCTTTTAATGAAAAGGATGCAAAATGTCACTTTTGGAGAGTATATCTTTATAATTGTACTTTTAAATCACTTTACCTTTTCAGGGCAAATAATTTCTAAAAATATTTCTTAAGCTATGTCAAAAAAAAAAAATGTATTTTGAATTTTTGTTAAATTGTATCTAATATAAAATCCAAAGCCTGTATCTTCTTTCAATTACTTGAGATTTCTAAGTTTTTCTCAGCTCATGCCCTTCACACTTAGCAGACAAGGTGAGAGAATTCAGGAGAAAACCAGCCAACAGGTAGGACACAGCAGAGACATCTGTACCGGTGGGAGCACAAGGAATCTCCACCTGCCAGCACTAGATTGAGCAAAGCATTTGCATCTCAGATATTGAACCAATGTCACTACTCTGCTAGGAAGCACACCACTTGACTCAACTAATCCAAGAGAAATTTGTGTATGGAATTGTGTCCCCTCCCATTACTTGCTGATTCTGGAAAAACAAGGTCTTTGCTCCTTTGTAAAGAATTGAACACTCCCCTACTCCTTCATCTGTGGGAGGACTTCTCTCACTTGCTTCCTTGCATTATGGAAGAAAAGCAGTGGCAATTTTTATGATAAACATACAAAGCTTATCAATTCTATATGAAGCTTTTCTTGCAACACACTGTTCATCTGATGTCCTTCAGAGCAGAAGGGTGAGTTTTTGGTGGAGAGAGAGAGAAAGGAAGAAGTTGTGAGGTTCTTTATTCTCACCCACATGAAAAGATGAAACAGCTTTGGAGTCACTGTGACATCTGAAGAACTGTACAGTTAAAAGAATGTTCCTTGCATGGAAAGCTGGAAAAAGGACTGAGCAAAGCCATGCATGCCTTATCTCTCCTGCATTGATAAAGGCCTGAAGACCAGGTGGGCCCTCTCTCTACCTTATGATATATTTTTTGCTTATGATTCATTGGACAAAATTAAGTCAAGATGCTGACCCCAGAGCCTCCTTATCTGAAAATCTGCATGAGGTAGGACAGTTTTGGCAACTTGGAATTCCACATGATAGCAACATGAATTGACCTGGAAGATAGGGAGAGTATTATTTCTTCTCAGAGATCATTGCTGTGAAGTTTTTCAGCTCTTCTGTTTTCTTGTACTTAACAGCCTACTTATCACACTTCCACCCCTCCGTCTGGCCCTCAACCCACCATCTTGCTGAGTCTTCCTAAGATGTAGCATGACACTTCTGCACTCCTCCTCACCTTCTTTATGTTTGCCTATGCCATGCTCTGCTGTTTCTTCTCTCCCACACTCTACTGAAGCATTCAACGCGAGTTCTGTTCTTAATCTACTGATGATGCTCCCCTACAGGAGCCCAAGCAATGCTTGGACCCTAAAATACCTGTCTTAAAAAGGATACTTGTCTAGCATCCAGCAAGCTCTCTTGATTGCCTGCTTTCCCTTGTCAGTCTCCTACTAGAATACCCTGAATCTTCTACCTGTAGGAAGAACCCTATTCATGTCTTAGCAAATTTAAACACACTGTTAAACTGGAAAATAGTTCTGCTTAATTGCTCTCCTCCAGTGTGGAGTAGGTTGCTGCAGGAGGAGAGGAGGGGAGAGAAATTGTTTTCTCCAGCTCTGATTATTTGCTAGTGTTTTAGTGGTGCAAATTAGACTTGAATAAATGTATATCAAGTGCCTATGAGGAATTTAATTTCAATACTTAATAAAATCTGTAGTAATAAGTTACTTCTGTAATGCCCTGCTGGCACAACAGTTATGCTAAGGCTTCAAACAAGTAATGTTGTGTTTTGTGGCAGCTTACGTCTACTAAAATACCCATAAAATACAGACTACCTAGATCTTTTTAGGCTGCAAGAGCAATCTCCAAAGAGATTAATTAAGACACAAATGCAGTGGAGTATTGGAGGTGGCCAAGCTGGTACGGAGCCACCAGTACTGCGTAACAGCAAATTGAAACCAAGTAGCTTCTGAGCCTTTTATTCCCTTTTATGCTATGAATATGGGAGGTCAGTCAACTTCACACACATATCAGAAGAAGGAAGAGTCCCTGTGGTTTGACATCTGCCGAGGGAGTATGTTTGGAAGGGATCTCATACATTGGACAGTTAAGTTTCCTGAATTTTGCAGTGTTCCTCTCTCTTCCTCTGCATGTTAATGAAACAGCAAAGCAGAAACTGGAGAGATGCCTTACCACACGCTAGAGTCCTGGCGTGCATCTCCTACATGGCATGTGGGAAATAATTTGCACTTCCCTGAGAACAGGCCAGACACCACACAATCACCACGCTCACCACAGGGAGAGGGCATGCGTGAGGGAAAAATAGCAATTAAGCAGCTGATAAGGGCAAGTGCCTGCCCTTGCTCAGCTCTCCTCAACCAGCTTGCAAATTCACATCCATAAGGAGGAAAGAAGGAAGCAAAGCACATTCCCAATGATTTCCAGCTTGTGCTCTCTGATGCCAAGAGAAAAAGCTGGTAAGAAAAAGTAGTAGTTTAACACTCAAGAAAGCACGATACATCCTGTGCTAGCAGGGTCCCTTTGGGGTGCCTAATTCTAGGCTGTCTGGTTTGATGAAGGAAGAAGCTCAGAAGACTATGAAGTCAAGTGGTTAACAAAGGACTGGTAATCCAGCAAGCACTGTTAAAGTGATATCCAGTTATCTTCGCAGAGAAGCAGGATGATGTAGGATTGGAGCAGAAGAAGGGGACAATGGAGAAAAGGCTTTCCTGCTGCAGGAAATTGTGCTGGTTTCGTAACCCTCTGTAGATACTTCCCCTCTGCTACTAAGGCAGTTGTTTGATATTTTTCTTGCCCATGTGAGATCATCTGTTCCAGATTACTTTTGTGAAAGGTATTTAAGGGCACCAGTGTTTCATCAATTGAGTCAAAAGCTCCTCATGGGGCCAGCCTCACCAGAATGGATAAGAAAGAGAAAAGCAGTAATCCATTACTCCTGAGGCAAATTTATTGGCCTCTGAAAGCAAGGGAACAGGGCTGTTGTACGTGTTTGTCTTGGAGTTCAACAGCTCGTGCTGTTAAGCTGGAAGAAATGGAGGCCTGTTTCCAGAGCAACCAACCTGATGGCACAAACTGCCAAATTTCCTGTAGGGAATGGTTACAATTTCAGAACATTACTCCAAATCCTAGATTCAAAAATGAGAGAGAGCACTGCAAAGTACACGTGGTCTTTGGTACACCTGGTTTAATTAGAGGTATGATGTCCTTTTATTACTGGTGTAATTATAGGAGTCTAATTGGTACTGTGGATACTCCTATATGAGCAGAGTTTATTTTCTTTTTTCTTCATGGGAATACCTTCCCCATATAAGCAATTTTAGTACTGACAGGAATAGATTAGATTTCTGCACCTGTATTGGCAATGACAGTGCTGTGAGGGGCAAGGTGTAAGGAAGCTGCAGCTGCCAATCCATTTTCCATCTATTTTGTGCTTGTTTACTGCAGTGTTGTCACTAAGCCAGCTCAAGTGAAGTCATTTCCATCCTCACAGCTCTCAGATGACCTCGCAGCATGATTTTCTTGGCAATTTTAAAAAATCTGTGAGAATTAAGTTTGTTGAAGCATTTCATAATTTCTTTCAACTTGTTTTCCCAGGTTCTTAAGGTCTCCTAAATTCCAGCTGGGAATGAAGCTTATTCTTGCATGTATTCCCAATCATGTTCATGATGTGTAATGTGCTTTTTCTTAGAAGTTTTCAGAAGTCCATTTTCTAAGATCATTCAGTTGTTTATGTGTGTACACATACATGCAACATACCTAGCTTTTAGCTAACAGGAAAACAAAAAAAAAAAGTCTTCTTCACTCAAAGAAAAGTATGTGCTTCCCAAATGAAAAAAAAAAAAAAAAAAACTAACTGGAAAACGTCGTAGTGGTTTCAATATTCAGTCCCAGCTAAATCTTGAAGAAAAAAAGAGCACCTTTAAGCCTTTGAAGCAGAACATACCCGATACCAACTTGCCTTCTTCCCAACTTGACACAACACATTCATTGGCCCAAAAAGATTAAGAAGGGAATCAAGACCTGAAATTGGAGTTGTAAAAAGCTTTAGCTTGGTAAAATTTCATGTTGCTTTCTGTTTAAAATACAATCAATGATAGAACCAAATAAACATTGAACAATGCTTATCAGGAGCTGCTTAATTAGAAAATGGTACTATCATTATCCCTGCACTTTTCTGTACACAGGAATCTGACTGTCACAAGTAGCCAGGGCAGCTCTCTGCTTACCATTAGGTTAGCATTTTTCATTTTCCTGTGACACTTCATTTTAAAAAGAAAACAAACAAAAACTGACTCTTGTAGGGCACTGATCTGACAGAGAGGTTTGTGTAGCATATGGCAGTGGCAACTACCCTTGTTGCTGCATTTTAACTAACTTTCTCCCACACAGGGGCTGAGACCAGAATTCAGCTTGTAGTGAATTCCTGCTGCAACAATAGGGTGAAGTTGCAAGAATAGAAGCTGTGCAACACTGGTTTCCTGCTGAGGCAACCAGTGCTGTAAATAAACATTCCTGCTCTTTTCCTTACTTGCATTTATAACTGTGCTGTATGCCCTGAAAAACAAGTCAGGATCTTGAATGCATATCACTGTTTCCCAGTGCACAGGTAGGCACAGAGATAGTGAGCGTGCCGTGCCACAAATGGCCAAGGTGAAGGTGGGAGGGAGGAAGCTGAAGGAAGACAAATCTTTCTGTAACATGGTAGTGGCTAGAACCACGTGTTCTCTCATCCCACATAACTCTTCAGGGGACTCTGTGAAAAGTAAACACTCAAAAATTGATGAAGTACTTTTGGGTGCTGAGGAGGGACGGGGTTGCAGTGACAGTTTGAGTGGTAGATGCCTGTCTGTGCCAGCTGTCATTATGCTGTGGCACATACCTGGCCAGGGCTGCAGCTCCTGCCTGCTCCCCGCACTACAGGCAGTGAGCAGAAGGTGGGCTGGACCCTGCAGAGCTGTGCCCATTAGGGTGTCAGATCAACAAGCAGGTCTCCTCTCTGCTGTGTTCATTGGCTGTATGTGTTCCAGTAAATCTGGCAGTACATTTTTCCCTACCAGCACTGAATTTTAAGTAAACAAATCCACTTTGCTGTCAGATTACAAAGTGCACCATGCACTGTAGCAGCCAACAAATTGGGAGATTACAGCAATGTTTGTGTTTCATAGAGGCCTTAGAGGGGGTCCAGTTCTGTTATACTTTCAAAACAGACCGGAGCACTGGGGCTGTACAAGCAAGTGTTTTGGTGGAGCCCTGTCTGCTTCTTGTAAAAGAAAAATGAGGCATGACAAGAAGAGAGGAAAAGCCTCTCTGTCCTCCGAGTCCTGTCTCGGTATCTTATTGCCACCAAGTCCCTTGCCTTGCTGTGCCACCTCTCCAGGCATTATCACAGCAACAAAGTACGAGGTGTTATTCTGTTTCTGGCTGATGCTCATCGTGGTTGATAATGAAAATACCAATGTACGTCCCTACTGCTTCTCCTGTTCCTTTTTCATCTACATATATTTATTTAGCTATTACACCAGAACAAACTCTTGCCAGCTGTAGTTGCATTCCAGCTATTCAGGAATGAGTGGTTACGCTCCTGGCAATTCATTGCATAGAAATTATAACCAAGCCAACACTTAAGTTAAGATGTCCCATGTTAGTTTTCTTTTTAATTCAAAATAGGACAGTAGTGTTTTAATTAAGCCCCTAGAACTTTTTGTTTGGGGTACTATGTTTCCCATCAGCATTCTCTACCAAACAAAATTCTCAGCATCTAGGTGTAAGCTCCACCACAGAGAAAGCACATCAGTATTCCTAGTAAGTTGTATAGTGCCCCCAGTAACATGCTTTAACCATCAGCCCACAAGCAGTTAGGCAAGATAATCTGTTCAGGTCCCTTCCACATAAGCAGTACTGTTCTAGGCCCTTCAGCAGACTTATTCCAGTGCATCAAAACACACAAAAATAAGCTAGCAGAGGCTCTAAGCCTAGCCTTTGCAGCAGGACTAGAATGGAAAATGGCTTAGGGGGAGGGAAAAAAAAAAAAACAAAAATTAGAAAAAACCCACAGCCCTGCCATAATGCAATAGAAAAGACAAAACAACAAGGCAAATCCACTCAGATGCAACATCAGTAGACACAAGAATAAGAAGCTGCTTACCTTTAGAAGGCCTAAAAAGTCCTCAGGCAGGCTGGGATCTCAAAATGGGATACCCTCACTACCACTGCCATCCCTTAAATGAGGTCTGGGAAGGGGTGGAGCCAGGATCCATCCCTTCTGGTCACTCAGCTGCACTGTATGCATCTGAGCTCCCTTGGGTTGGCCCTGCCTTCCCACCAGGTGCTCAATCACTGGTTCAAGCCATGACTCAGCATTTCTGCTATACCTGACAAAAAAGACCTGGCAGTACTGGTGGATGGCTGTTCAGCCTGGAGAAGAGGAGTGACCTGCAAAGTGCAAAGTGACCTGGCAGCAGTCTTTCAGTATCTAGAGGGGAGCTAAAGAAAAGAAGGAAATATTCTTTAGCAGGATGTGTGGTGATAGAACAATGGGAAATGGTTTCAAGCTTAAAAAGGGTAGATTTAGGAAAAAGTCTTTTACAGTGAGAGTGGTGAGGCACTGGAAAAGGTTGACTAGAGATGTGACAGATGCCCCAACCCTGGAAACTTTAAAGGCCAGGCTGGATCAGGACCTGTGCAATGTGATCTAGCTGTGGTGTCCCTGTTCATTGCAGGGAAATTGGACTAAATGACCTTTAGAAGTCCCTTGCAACTCTGAGGATTCTATGATTCTATGAAAATAAACTGTTCTAGAAAGGCCCCAACTCTTTAATTTTCTTTCAGCTTAACATGCTCAGCCAGCCACATTTGTAGTACAAGCAGGAAAGCTTCTTGGGTTCTTACTACCTTCTCAGACCATTAACATTGCCAGTATTTTGTCCCATTCTCTACAAGAGGGTGTTACCCATGGGGTTATTTCTTTCACAATGAAGCTGGGTTGAGCTGCGGGTTTTTGGTGGGATAGTGGCAGCCACCAGGCGCTCTGTGGCATCACCTGCAGATAAAATAAAGCAGGAGTGTTCAGTGCCCAGCTGCATGTCTGCTCATCGCATCCAAGGGGCATCCATCTGCTCTCCCCAACCCAGCAGCCTGGCTGTGCTGCCCAGTAGCTTTCAGCCATACTAAGGTGACACATTGCATTAAAGCTATTTCAGGCTATTGCAGCTAGGAGCTTTGATAGGCTTGTTAATTTACCATCAAAATATGTGAGCTGTTTCCAGGATTTTTTTTTTCTCAGTGAGTGATTCTTGCACTCCTGTGCTCTGCATCTATTACACAGAGTTCAAGTACAGCTTATATGGCCAGGAAAATACTTCTTTTAATTTTTTTTTAATTTTTTTTTTTGTGTGTGTGTGTGTGTGTGTGACTTCTGGAGCTGTACAGATGTGATGTCAGATAAACTGCTCCATTATTTCCATTGACTTGGGGAAAAAAGTAAACAGGACTGTGTCTTGCTTAAACACACTAAAATTCAGGCTAACCGAAATTAAGTTTGAGGTAAATGTGTTTTCCCCTTTTTTTCTGTTTTGTGGATCACAACAGCTTTTTAGATGAGAACATCCAAGTGATGTACACAGAATTGCCTGCTACAGTACGATCCAACATGGAAAATACCTGTTTTGATTTGCTCTCCTCTGGTCAAATACCATCTTGCACTGAAGATCTCAAGTTTGCTGTAAAAGCATGAGTAAGGGTTTTGTGGCCTCTGATAAGCAGAGACCACCCTGCTTTGTGCAGACGCGTCTGAATAGAGGCTTACAAAAGCTGTGATTATATAGGAACAGGAACAACGATGGGCAGAAGGAATAACGTAGCTGTGTTTGTCTCTCCCTTGCACCTAATGGCTCGATGATGGTGTGCCTGGGGAAGCCACAGAGGCTGTGTCTCTCCCCCTTGAGTATCTTTCTACCCAGCCAAAGTACCCAGCAATTCGCCGGTTAATCCCTTTGCAGGATGGATCAGACCGGGGACGCCTGGCAATAGCGCGGAGCAGACGCTGGGTGGCAGGGATGCTCCGGTAAATGCGGCTGCCGGTGCCATGGACTCTGCTTCAAGAGTCTTGACAGTGTTTGTACCTTTAAGGGTTCCTCCCGGGTGAAAGTATGAACAAAACAAAGGAAAAGCAGTAGGGATGGGCTCTCCAGCCAAGTCCTTGCACCCTTTGGTGCTCTGGCACAGCCATGAAAGGCAGCAGGGGATGCTCTCCTCAGCGGTTCCATTCTCTTGTCTTTGGTTTCTTGCTCTAAATACTGATAGTAGGAGAAACCGAGCCCATGAGCCAGGCAAAAGGAAGTGTAACAAACAGAGGCAGTGGAGCATGTCCAGAGAAGGGCAACAGAAATGGTGAGGGGTCTTAAGTACAAGTGTTAGGAGGAGTGGCTGAGGGATCTGGAATGGTTTAATATGGAGAAGAAAAGGTTCAGGATTGACTTTAACACTCTCTACAACTATTGAAAGGATGTTGTGGCAAGGTGGGGGTTGGCCTCTCCTCCCACATAACTAGCAACAGGACTAGTGGGATTGGCCTCAAATTGTACGAGGGTTCAGGTTGGATATTAGGAAAAATTTCTTCTCCAAAAGAATGGTTAAACATTGGAACAGGCTGCTCAGAGAGGTGGTTGAGTCACTGTCCCTGGAGGTGTTCAAGAAACATTTAGATGTTGTACGGAGGGACGTGGGAAGCACACAGTGGAGAAATTTTGGCAGTAGGTAGATGGTTGAATTGGATGATCTTGAAAGTCTTTCCCAACCTTGGTAATTCTATGAGTCTATGAGTCTATGATTCTATGAATTCTACTTTTGCCTCTTTCTCGGTTCTTGAATTTGGTATCCCAAATGTCGCTGCATGTCTTTAACCTCTACCCAGGAAAGTCACACTACTGCATGAAAAGCTATGCATACAAGTAATAAGCAGAGATAATCACAAACTGAAAGATCGATGAAAATTTGGGGATTTTTTAAAAGTCTGATTTTGATTCAAAATGGGTAGAAACTGGCATTTTTCAGAATTTCCAGCAAACAAGAACCTCCACAGACCTGGTGTGGCTAACTATACACTTGTCACTTCCAATGCTAACAGCAACTGCACCATCCCAAGCAGCTGCAAGAACTCCCAAAATCCCTGCGCTGGGGCAGCCCCGCACCCAAGGTCTATCAGCCCCATAGCTGATTTTGCTATACAGATACCTATGTGACATAGGAAGCATTTTATTGGTGACATGCCCTCTCTGTTCTTCTGCATTATGCATTTTTACCTCAGTGTTTTCCAAGTCACCAATACATCATAAGCTGAACCATTGCAACCTGTTGTAAGAACAGGAGGGGAAAACCACATCTTAAGTTGTAACAGTCCTCTTGACTTCTGGCAGAAAGAGACAGTTCAAAGCATCCATCCCAATGTAATCCAGCTGTAATGGTTCTGAGACCTGATTACCTCCATTTCACTCAGCTGGTAAAGCCAGTACTCAAACAGTCATTTCTTAATAGCATCATTAAACACATCTTTGATTCAGAAGCATATTGATTCCTGTGTATAAACTTGATTTGTAGCTACGACTCATTGTAAAATGTGGTTAATTCTGGAAGCCAGCTCTGTAGCATGAGGGTGGAAGGGAACCTACACAACATTATTACAAGCTGTCTACAAATAGCCCTGCCATCCTCCCAAGTCTCATGCTATAAACAAACAGCTTTGCCAGAGCCTGGAAAAGTTTGATTTTTCATTTAACTTATTTCTTTTCACATCATAAAGCAGTCTGGAGGTGTCAGGCCTACTAACTTCTGCGAATCATCTGTTAAAGGATTTGAGTCCTGTTCGGTTTGGTTGTACTTTATACATTACACAGGCTACAATATAGGGATGCAATGAGGAGAAATGAAAGGCTTCTGAGTTTTGGCCATAACACTGTCTGGGCTCTTGATTTATGCTAGTGGAACCAAGTGTAGCATTGGCACTGCGCTGCTGTAGAAGGACTGCCACAGAAACAAAGTCCAGAGTGATGCCAAGCATTTGCTTTTCTCATGGAAAAAGGGACTCTGAGTGGCCTAAAGAAAAGAATAATGAAAGAAAAATTATAGGCAGAAGCTTGCAGTTTTGGTTGAAATCCTTTGAAGCATTTAATTAGGGGGGGTGGGGGGAAGCAAGGGAAATTATTGCCGAAATTGAACTGTTTCATTCAGTGAAAAATTCTGACTTATTCTCCAAAAACATGAAAACCATGGTCAAAGCCAGAACTGCATTGCCTCTTAACAATTGTGCTTCTCATTTGCAGCTGTCATTCTCCCACGTCCCTGGGTCTGGGATCCCCAGATAACCCCTCAGCCTTCTCGCTCTGGGTGGCCTTGGCCTCACTCCATGTGGGGTGGGCAGTGCAGTGCCCTGCCCTCTAGGAAAGCTGATGGAGGCAGAGAGCAAACTGTAGCTCTAAAGACCATGCAAATTTCATTTTTCACCCAGCTTACAAATGCTGTTGACTTGAGCCCACACACCACTTAAGGACAGAGGAGAAATATCACATCAGTTTATAAGTGCAGAAATGTAGGATGAGCTGATTTAACTCATGCCCTTCAAGAAGAACAAAGTACCCAGGTCTTGTTCGTGTGCCTTGACCATAAGACTAACTGCTGCTTATTTGTGAGAGAAAGTTGACAAACTCAGGTACATCAATCCAGGTTGGGATAAGTATTGAGAATAAGATGAGGAGAGTGCCCTGTGAAATTTGAAGGAAAGTCTTAGTCCTTCTCCAAAAAACTGTGAACACAGGTGTTTATTAGTATTATTATTATTGTTGTTGTTGCAGCTGCTGCTGTTGTTGTTTTATGTCTGTAGAGCCCACAGAGATAGGAGGTTGTAGCAAGGTGGGGTTTGGCTTCTTCTCCCAGGTAACAACAATAAGACAAGAGGTAATTGCTTTAAGTTGTGCAAGGTAAGGTTCAGGTTAAGTCTTAGGAAAAACTTCATCTCAGAAAGAGTGGTGAGGCATTGGCAGAGGCTGCCCAGGGACGTTTTGAAGTCACTATTCCTGGAGGTGCTCAAAAAGAGTAGATGAGGCACTGAGTGACATGGACTAGAGTGATCACAGACACTTATTGAAGGATTAGATCTTACTGATCTTTTATTATTATTAATATTATATTTATATATTTAATAATATTTATTAATATTATTATTAGATCTTATTGATCTTTCCAACCTTAATGATTCTATGATTCTACAATATTGGTTCATTCTGGGTCTTTAACTATACAGCAGCAATATAAGAGGTAACTGTGGTATCAGAAAATCATTAAAAAATCTGAAATGTGGAACTTAGAAGAATCAGAATGGCTGAGCCACTGAACTGCTACATCGTATTTTTCTGGAAGAGGAGAAGCCATTGCTGATGGTCTCCCAGCTGTGTTACCAGCTGTAGAAAAGAAAATTCTTTTATGCTCTGTGTAGTTGGAAGGCAATTGTCATACTAAGTGTCACCTTGGGCAGTCTGAGCCTGCCAGCCTGCCTAGCCCACTGTCCTGTGTTTTGGCAAAGAGCACGAGCAGTATTCATCTGCTGTCCTATGTTTTTCTTTTTTTTACTAGCTGGGTAATTGGTGAGTCAAGGAGGGCTGATTTTGAGGAGTGGCTGGAGCTATTAAAACTGATGCTACCCTTGGACTGGGAAAAAAGGAAAAGTTATAAGCTAGATCTGAATGAACTTGATGCTGCCTGCAATGAGCGCCTTTTGTTTCATCAACCAGTGACTCACTTAGGAGTGTCTAATTCAGTGAGTCTTCATAAACAAAACTTTAGCATAAACAGCTCTTCTGCTTAGATTGGTATGAGGAAGAAATCAAGGGCTTGGTTCATTACCCTCCAGTGTAAAGAACTGTGAGAGGATTCCTATCCCATTTGGTTGTGCTTTCCAGCAGCCTTGCTTTCGTACAGGGGCTTGGCAACATGCAGGACTGTGAACTGAATGTGCTGTTATGACATTGTAAATCTCGGGCAAGGTGTTCACCAGCCAGCTATCAGCAGATCTCCCATGTTTCATATAATCATTAAGGTTGGAAGAGGCCACCAAAATCCTGTAGTCCAACCACCATGTTTTGTAGGTAAGAAGTCACTTCCCACGCAGGGTTATGGATGCTGAGATAACACAGTGCAGGGATCCTGCAGCATGAGGAGATCTGTGCAGAGCTGCTCACAAATGGCTGTTTTTGTAACATCTTGGTAACTTTTTGCTTTGAATTTGGTCACCAAAACCAGACTGCAGTTGCTCAGGTTCTGTACAATTCTATTCCAGAAACGAAGAGGATTCTTTACAGGATACCACTACTTGCCTCCAGTTATCTCAGAAGCTGTAAGGTTTGAGTCCCCTCCCTGTAGCCTACTCCATTCAGTGGGTGTGAGGCTATCCCTGCTGGCACACTCTAGCCAGGAATGCAGGGAGGGTGGGTCAGAAAAAGTGCAAAAGGGGTCTGACTGTATCCCATCAACTATACAGTACTGGATAATTTAATGTTATTGTTGTTATACTACCTGTAGGGTTTCCTGCCCTCACTACAAAACTCACAGATATGCAGACTAGGTCTCCATGATCTGGGCTTTGAGACTATAAGCTAAACTGATTTCCTCTTTACTTTTCACTCCAGTAAGGTAAATTATTTTGTCCTGCTTCGGTATTTCAGGATTTTGCTTCATGACTGAAAGAGTTGAGGTAAGGTGCAGAGCTGGGCCCAAGGCTGTAGCAGCCTGGGAAAAACATCTTTAAACTCTTTGTGGCCCTTCCCCTAACCGCCTCTGACCAAGTATTTCTCTGTGTCTGCTATCTCCTTGGTAAGAGATTTACTCTGCCAAACTGCTTTGAGACAGGCTGAAAAGAGCCCTTGAAATACCAATGGAAAAACTATAGCAATTCTCACTTTCTAGAAATGTCCATATATAGCTAAATTTATGTAGTGTCCATATATAGCTAAATTTATGCAGTCTCTGAGTGTAGTTATTCATTCTAGCAGCCTGTGTGCTCTGTGGCTTTCTGCAGTGATACTCCACAGGTTTACATTCCCAGGGCTGACTCCTGAAAAGATCAGTTTTGAAAAACATGTTGTGACATATCTCAGCCAAGAACAGTTTTTACACCCTACCTAGTGCCAGACTGACTAAAAGGAGCCTAATCTTCTGCTGTTCATGTTATAGACTTGCAGCAAGATGAGACCAGCAATGTTTTGTGCAATGTGCATGCTGCACACGTAGATGTACGTATGGTGATTGCTTATTCCCCCTATGGTGAGATGGGGGTGAGAACAAGAAAAAAGATAAAATATAAATATAAAATATAAGATAAATATAATTTAATAGAAAGAAAAGTAAGGAAAAATAATAATCATAATGATAAAAGAATGTAGAGAATGAGTGATGTACAACTCAGTTGCTCGCAAACTGCTGGCTACTGTCTAGGCAGCTCCTGAGCAGCATCTGCACCTCCTGCCAGCCAACTTCACTCAGTTTTGTAGTTCCTTGTGATGCCATATGGTATGAAATATCCCTTTGGACAGTTAGGGTCAGCTGTCTTGGTTCTGTCCCTTCCATGCTCCTTGTGCTCCCCCAGCCTTCCCTTGCTGGCAGGACAGTAAGAGAAGCTGAAATGTCTTTGGTTTACTATAAGCACTGCTCTACAACAACAAAAACATCACTGTGCCATCCACATTGTTCTCATCCTAAATCCTAAACACAGCACCATACCAGGTACCGGGAAAAAAGTTAACTCTATCCTATTTGACACAAGGAATACAAATCCCATTTGGGGATCCAGTTTTTCTTTTGGGAGCTTCCTAATTATTCTGCTGCTGCTCTCCCTGTCCCTGTTCCCTCCCCATCATGATCTGGCTGGTCTCTGGGCAGCCTGCTCACTTGAAGTGAGCTTTTTCAAGGGTGATGTGTAGCTCCAGTTTGTTCTGAGTAAGTTGCCATCCATCTAAAGCTGAGAAAGCTCACTCACTATGTCTGGAGGAAGAAATGAGAATGCTTTCCTGAAGCTACATTTCTTGCTCACAGATGGAAGGCCACCTATGATGGCTTCCAGTTACAAAATAGCTTCCATGTGATGCCCAGAGTCTCTGCATGTTTACCAAACCTCCCTCTGAGGCTGGGCCAGCACAAGCGTAGGCTGGGCCTCCGCAAGCCTTGAGGCTCTTTAAAGGGCTGTTGCATTTCTGCATCTGCAGAACCACCTTTTTTTCCCGTCAGTGCCAAGGTGAACCTCAAGCAGCACAATATGAGCATTCAGCCACTGACAAACAGGAGGGAAAGCTCCATAGCAGTGCCAGCAGGCCTTGCAGGTACCACCTGAGCCACCCTCCTGACCTTTTTGGGTGCTATCCTGGCACATCAGATCAGACAGCTTTCTTTTCTCATCTGGGACAAGTTTTCTCCTTTTATCCAAATTAAAATAATGAATAACAAGGACTAATTTAACCAAAATATTGGGAGAAATATTTTAACTGTAGAAATCAGCTTCAGTAGGAACATTTTATAAACATGGCTCAAAATTAGGCTTCAGACACTGTGTATCGCCGTGGCCGGGATTGCACTTGGCCCCTTTCCAGGAACTCATTTGATACCTATGAGAGATTTCAATCTGGAAGGGAGTCCAGGCTGAGCAGTGGCCACTGACACCACTCATTTGACAAGAGTAATTTTTTCTAGCATGTTCACATAAGGGGAATATATTTTACATTTGCGATCAGAAAAATTGAAGAAACGTTCTCCTCTTCAGCTGTTATATACTATTCTGGGTTTCTAGGGTTTCTTGCAAAAGCAGGACATTCAGCATCACAAAAAAAAATCCTTATATTTTAGATACCGTGACTCTGTTGGCTCAATTACCTATACACAATATGCTTAATAACACTGCAATTTGTCTGGCTTTGTATTCCTGTAGCAAGGCTTCAAGATCATCTGCCTTTTATTGTAATCATCTGATAGGATGGCTACATTCTTTATTAGCTTCTGGTTTGTAGCTGAGAGAGCATCATGCTTCCCAATGACAGCTCTTGCCATGAAGCCTCACCATATTCCAGGTAATCAGTAGAAAGACACGAGGGAAATGGACAACAAAGTGAGTATAGGTACAACCTACCACCTACCACCTATATTTTACTGTGCTGTCTCCGCATGATAAGTGCCAAGCCCTGCTGATACACAGATTTCTTCCTACAGTATCTGTTATTCCAACTGCTTATAGACTTCTGCAGAAGAGCCTGCACCTTGCAATACCAATAAAGGACCAGGATAGATTGCATAGCAATCTAATCTCACTGCTGGGCAATGTCTAGCAGTGGGAATTGCTTCAAGATAATCAGCTAGGAGCACTCAGAAGTCAGCACTCAGCTCTCCCCTCTACCACATCTTGAGGTCAATCACAAATTCTGAAAATAGAAATTGGTACTGCTTTGCAATTACCAGTTCTTAAATGTGGGAACTTTGCATTTTCAAGACCTTTCCCTGAAACTTTGAAGAGGCTTAAAACAGGTTGCTCAGAAAAAAGAAAAAGAAAAAAATACCCACTGTTCTTTTTCCCCCAGCCCCTGCCTGAACAGTGGAGATTGCTGCTGAGTTCAAACCATCAGCTAGTCTGAGGTTATGTAAAGTGCTTCTGCTGGAGGAGCTCTCACAATAGGAAGCAACTTCATTCTTCTCAAAGAGAGGTAAGAAAATAAGGTGGCTGAAGTGACTGAATTTCGGGGTTTAGTTAGGAAATGCATTGGACTTCATACCTCTGCTGTTGAGGGCTTTAAGCTTCTGATCTCAGGGAATCTAATTTCTAGCAATCACAGTGACAAAAATGGAAAAGAGGAAAACTCTTCACCTATTAAAGTATTTGTTGTTACTTTAAAGTAACAAATGGAGAATTAATAGAGACAGTCTGCAGTGAGCCAACAAAGAAATTAATCTAGTGTGATATTTCACACCAATTATGTAAATGGATTTTAAAGAGAATCTGTTGGAAGGAAGGAGGGAAGGGGAAGGGGAAGGGGAAGGGGAAGGGGAAGGGGAAGGGGAAGGGGAAGGGGAAGGGAAAGGAGAGGAGGAGGAGAGGAGAGGAGAGGAGAGGAGAGGAGAGGAGAGGAGAGGAGAGGAGAGGAGAGGAGAGGAGAGGAGAGGAGAGGAGAGGAGAGGAGAGGAGAGGAGAGGAGAGGAGAGGAGAGGAGAGGAGAGGAGAGGAGAGGAGAAAAGAAAAGAAAAGAAAAGAAAAGAAAAGAAAAGAAAAGAAAAGAAAAGAAAAGAAAAGAAAAGAAAAGAAAAGAAAAGAAAAGAAAAGAAAAGAAAAGAAAAGAAAAGAAAAGAAAAGAAAAGAAAAGAATGCTGGTATGGGGACTTCTATGTCCTTGGAATAGGCTATTCCTTCAAATAGACTTGACCTCATTGTGAAAGAAAGCCAGTGACTTTTCATGGCTCAGGGTCTAAACGTTGCCAACAGCTAAACTATTTATAGGCTTAACACCTGACTAGGTGTTAAATAACTGCTAGTGGTAAACATTGTGGTGCAGAATTATCACTTCAGACTGAAACCAGAATAAAATATGCAAAATCTAGAATGAATAAAAAGATTCACGTAGAATTTAGGATGTATTTAAGAAGGTGCATTTAATGAATCTTCTTTAAGTTGTATGCAACCCAACAGGATTAAAGAGTTTTAAAATGCTAGGTCATTTTTTACATGTATGTAAATAACCTATCTATGAATTTTCACCTAAATGTTAAAACACAGTACTAGAAAGCAGATGGGTCAAGCTACAACAAATGCACCAAATGTTTTACAGCATTCACTGCATGGTGGACCCCCTCTTGCTAACACAAATATTCCCTTGACCCTAGTATGTTTGTTATAAAAGCAAAAGAAGAAACTATCAAAGCTTGTTGGGTCAACTTGCTTGTTTGGAGAAGCTGACAGAGCATAGCTGACCTTAGACATGTTGGGGAGGGCCAAGGAGCAGAACTTAGTTTATTCTATGGTGTAATAAATATTTCAACATATCACAGTCCTCTTGGTTGCCTTGCGTGGTGCTATAGGGGTCACAACAAATTTGTTGAAAAATACTGAGCTATAAAACAGTATGGAGCCTCTTTTACTGCAACTTTAATTCTCTGATAAATAACTCACAAAATGGAAGATGCACAAATTTGGAGATGTCTCCCATCCATACTGCTCTGATGCAAGCATGTGCCCCTAAACCACTTTAGGGCAAGTTCCACAATTGTCTGGAGGGAGAGGGGACAAATATCTAAAACCTGAGGGCCAAGGATGTTTCTGTGTGTTCTGAGAAAAGTCCTAAGAAAGGTCAGGGGGCTCTAGCTTGTCTATGTAGATTCTCAGGATTGACTCTATCCAAATGTTGTAGGGTTGTATAGAGTCAACAGCATCAACCAATGACAGAAATGGAAAGAACAGGATCAGGATGCCCAGGGTGCTCATAACCACTCATGGCCTTTGCTTGCAGTGGTGGTATGGTGGAGCCATCCAACCTCACTGCATCCTCCTCATGCACAGCATCTTTTCTGACCAATTTACATGGTTGGAGTTTGCAGATCGAAGAGTTCCGTGCAAGAGCTTTCAATAGCGACAA
This sequence comes from Meleagris gallopavo, assembly GCF_905368555.1. Taxonomy (NCBI): domain Eukaryota; kingdom Metazoa; phylum Chordata; class Aves; order Galliformes; family Phasianidae; genus Meleagris; species Meleagris gallopavo. Next base: position 45,175,838 of record NC_139408.1, on the reverse strand, counting down.
GATCAGCAAGGTAGAAATTAAACAAATATTTTGTGAACCCCTTCAGCAACTTAATGATATCTTGGCCTAAATCAATTCCTGACATCACAAAAACACTGCTGCAATGCCTGACAGCTACATAATGCAGTCCCGACTTAGTGCTTCCAAGCATAGCTGTTGTGCTACAAGTATCCTTGTCTCTTGCACCAATGTTGACTAGAGAAGCAAGTGCTCCTAGCTCACACCGTGAAGCTACACAATTTAGTTTCCCAATGGCCTCCTGAAATAATTGCAATGATAATAATCATAATACTTAATAATGATAAGTACTAATGTCCTGTGGTACTAGACACTAATGAGATCTGCTCCTAGACATTGTATGCAATGTTCAGGAAGGACCAACTTGAACCAGACAGGTGCAGGCAGGGAGAGCTGACCAGAGCGGGCAAACTAAGAGCTCCTTTGGGGCAAGGGAAATTTGGCTTAGTGCTAGCGAGAGCATGTCCCAGGATGGATACCTCTACTTTCTATAAATAAAGCAAGGTAATAGCACTAGAGAGAAAGAGGAGCCAGTTAAGCTAAACAGCAGAGTCGGCAGCAAAAGAAATAAAGGGCCATAAATCAGTTAGAAGAAAGTTTCTAGTAGAAGTGAGAGACCTTGGATGATGTATTTATTGTCCAAGGTCTCTCTCTTCTTATTATATGGTAGCTGGGGCTAGGGATGTGTGTGCCACCAATGGTTCCTTTGTGCACCATCATTGCCGGGTACACACTTCTGAGTGCCCTCCAAGACTGGAGATGCCTACATCACAGCCTGCAGGCACTGAAGGTCTTCTGGGCACTGCAAGCTCTGCAACTCCATATGTCCAGCACTGCTCAGGCTGAGCAATTTTTCAAGCTGTATTATAGTTTATTGCTTTCTCCCTCTATCATTTCGTTCAATTCTACTTCTGTCTGGTACTTTGGATTGCTTTTCTTCTCTTCATGTCACCATTCTTAAAAAAACTTCTCAAACTTAAAAGCTCAGTTTCTGATTTGGCACAAGAGAAATGAAATCATCAATTTAAAAGGTGAATAAGGCACTGTATTCAGGGACTTGGGTGAAGTGTTGCCAGATTATCTAATATCCTGGATAGTCTTATTAGCTTCCAGCAGATCAAGTCCCAAACAATTGACATGCCTACACTGAGAACAGAGCAAAGGGGGAGAGGCTCATGTGAGGACTGTCCCCAGGGTCACTGCTGAACCCAATACAATACACTTTGCAGCACAGGGAAAGACGTAAGCTTCAGTCTGTGGAGGCTGCAGCAGTGACCGATCATGGTAAAATATGAAAGTCACTCATACTGCTGTATTCAGAGTGTGTACCTGTGAGAAAAGAAGGAAAAGAGAGAACACCGAGGGTCCAAACCAGGACCAAACTCTGATACTGGAGCTCCTCTCCTAGCACAGAGTGGGAAAAGATGTTTCACATCTTAGTGCTTGGCACTTGTTCTCTGCTGGGACACAGCACCCTCTCTTTAATTTCTTGCTTCTTGGCAATAAGCTCTGCTGTGACACGGTTGGCTTTGAGCTCACTCTTTAGAAACAGCCTTCTGGAACATGTTTGTACTGCTGTTCAGTATCTCACTGGGAGCCTACCAAGAAGGCTGGCTTGCAAGTCAGAAAAGTCACACAGCAAACTCCCTTGGACATGCAGAGCCAAGTTAGTGTGTAATGACCTTTTGTCTTAAAGCTGACCAAAATCTATCCAAATCTATCCCCTCACAGTACAGGCATTATCTTATGTGGTGACCCCAAACAAGAACAGAAGTGTAATAGCTTTAAGAAGTTCCCATTAGTCAAATTAAACCACAACACATCTTTGGGCCATGCTAGGATCCACCATGATTTAAGTTTACGTGGGGTTTTTAATGTACATAGAGCATCCTGGCAAGCTCTAGATATTTAAAATAGATGCCAGAATTACAGGATTAATCAACTTTAAAGCTGATGAACAAAAAATAAATATCCTGAGAGATCAGTGAGGTCTACTCAAGCTCTGCACTGCCCATGGAGTTATCACTTCTCTCTCATGATTTAGGGAGTGCAGGCAGTAAGATCATGAAGCACTGGTCAGTATCTTTTCATGTGAGGGGGAAGCAAGGCAGGCACCAAGGTGCATCCCATTTTGGTCCTGAGGTAGGACCAGAAACATGCCACAGAACAAACAGGAGTGGTCCATAATTGGTAACATTAGTACTGAAATTAGGAACTATGCTTTAGATCCTCAACACAGTATATTTTTCTTCTTTGATTTTATTACTGGGTTGCTACCTTACTCTCATAATCAATAACTGCTCAAGTCACTCTGTGTATAAAAACAATTTATAAAAACAAAATATCTTGATGTACAATTTTCTCAGAAGGAAGCCCCCAGATAGAAATGAGACTTGTTCCAAATTTGATCAGGCACTTTTAATCTACTGCATCTTTGGATTCCTGCCATGCCTCCGGTGTCAATACACCATGCTGAGGTAATTTTCCTGATGAGCAGAATGAAACACATTCACCTCTGTAGGGGCCTGAACATGGAGCCAAATAACAACAGGCAAATGGATGGGAATATCTGGGTGACCTTGGCCAACACATGTACCATACACTGAGAAGGCAGCATTTAATTTAAGAGTTAACAGTTGCTTTGATTTAAGGAGATAATGCAGTTTGCTGAGGTTCTCTGACATATGAATGGGATGAAAGATTTATCCAACTTCATGGATGATGGGGATGTGAGTGACACATTTGTTCTCTTCTTCCCTGGGAAAATACACAACAATCAAATCAACCATAGCTTTATCCAGATCATTAATTTCTTACTCACTGTTTACTTATCTGTATGTTGTGAAATGGCTCTGCTTCAAGAGGCATTTTGCCCTTAGGACAGGCTTCATAACAGACCCTCTCTATAAAGCTGATAAAGCATAGCATCACCCAAGAGCACGCAGAAAAATCTGAACATCATGCAGGGCTGCCAGGCTTTCTGGCCTCATACCCCAACATGTGAGGAGTGAGGAAAGGAGGACCTAGTCTTCTTGCCTTAAAACACGCAGGCTGAGAGTGACCATTTCTCTTTCCTTTTCCTGGAGACCAGAGTAGAAGACTGAGCAGGTGTTAATACTGTTGATGTTATCACCCAGCCATTGTAGGTACCCTTGGTTTTATCTTCATTCCAGACTTGGACTGTCTTTACTGGCAGTAACACCACCTGCATGGGACAAGATGTTTGTACCAACCAGGAGAAATCACTGAACTTAGGTTTTTTTTTTTTTAAAAAAAATTACCATCACTTATTTGCCAGAGACTGATCAAGCAACAGATTACATCAACTTCTGTTGGATAATATTTCCAGTTATTGAATTTGTTAGAATACAATCATTTACTTTTTTTGCCCAAGTCATAAGCTCAGTGATGCTGATGTAAATTAAAAGAGAACCAATGGTGTTCATTGGTGCTAATGTAAGTTAGAGGAGCTGAGGATAGAGACAATGAGATGCATCCTAGTAGATTTGACATCAAAAGACAGAATTCAGTGATTGTTTATAAACAGCTCATTAAAAAAATATGAATGGCTGACAAGTGAAGTTTAATATTGTGATTTCTATAATGCTTGGTTGGTTTCAAAAGCAATTGCACTACTTGAGAAATTTTACTTTATGATGCAAGGTCATTTCAGTGGGCTTTTATATTCCAGCTTTTCTTTTAGATTTAAGATCAAGTTAAATGGAAATGCAACAGGAAATCTGGTGTATTTTATTAGATTTTGTTGTTGCTTTTTTTATTAAAAAAGTTTATTCTGCATGTTTACAAACACATCAAGAGTTTGCTCCTGGAATCAGACCTTGTTTGAGAAATATCAGCTTGTAGAGATGACTTTCATAATACTTGGCCTAACCCTAATAACAGTAATTACATGCTATGGCACATGTTTGTTCTTTGTTTCGCATGATAGTAAGAATGGAAAAGGGCTGTACAGAGGCAAAGAAAAGAAAATGCCTGGAGACTTTTAAGGTGAGGCTGCATCAGGCCCTGGGAAACCTGATGTAGCTGTGGTGTCCCTGTTCATTGCAAGGGAGATGGCTTTCAGAGGTCCTTTACAACTTTAATGAGTCTATGAGTTTATGATTCTTTTAGTGACGAAGGGGTTTTAAGTCTCGATATACAGAGAGATTACTGTATTCTGAATATAAAACAGATCTGTGCAGCTTCTTGACAATTTGGTGCCAAAGTTATATTTTAGTACTGCACAGAGTGGTCAGGAAGCAAACAAATTGTATAGTAATGCACAATGAAGAAAGGCATTCAGGAATTAGACAAGTTTTCCAATAGGAAGGTTCAACCCCCAAATACCAGCAGGGCAACCTTTGTGTAACAAATCTAAGTTTAAAATCTTTTTTAAAATCTGATAACTTAAATTGTTATAAATCCAAAAGCTTAAATAACGACAGGCAAGAATCACACATATTTACCAGTATAATTCAGTGTCTGATGTCTCAAATCCTTCTCTGTTAGTGGTGTTAACAGCTTCTGAGGATTTCCTTCAGGTGAAATGTTCGTCTTACCACCTGTTACAAATGGAAAGATTAACATGGTGGAAGGGTGATACAGGAATGTAACAGCAAAGGGACCAGCATAGATAGGATGACATTTCACAGGAAAAGTAAAGGTGCTCACCCATCTCCAAAAGCCTAGGCTCACAGAAATGACTCCACAAAGATGATCTCTAACCAGAGATCCTTCCCCAGTGGCAGTCAGCCCTTAAATGAGGTCTAAGAGAGATGGAACCAGGCTCCAACCCTTCTGGTCATGCAGCTGAATTGCCTTCACCTGTGCTCCCAGGGCTGTCCTAGTCCTTTCCCCAGGTGCTCAATCAGTAGTTCAGGCTGACTCAACAGTTCCCATATACCACCTCTGCAGAGATCAATACACTGGTCACAACTGCTGGAGTCTCCGGGAAAGTACCTGGATGGTTTGGGGGGTTCTACAAATGGGAAAATGAGATATGGTCCTAGTTACTAATTTTTTGCTGGCCAGAGAATAAGCCTGGCATATAAGAGATGAAAAAATGAGGAACACACTGGGAGGATAGTACCGCATGGATTATTTATTTATTTATTTATTTATTTATTTATTTTGCCATTTTAAGAAGTTCCACAAACAAGTCACCTAGATGTAAGGCCAGTTGGGCAAGTAGGTTCAGATTGTAATTCAGATCAAGCAGGTCAACACATGTATGCGTTGGAGTCTGAGGTGTGTAAACAGATAGCACAGTGGTGGGCATGTTACAGCGAAGGAGCGGATTAGGAGGATCCACACATGAGTAGCAGCTGCACACACAGAGTTTCCCAGACCTCTCCTAAGCTTTTCTGGGGCTGAATCAACCAGTCATGCACATATATCGTATTATGCATGGTGTTGGTCTGTCCTTTTATTTATACTGACTCCATATTACCTGCTATGAATTCTGAGTTTGAAATGATTAATCATCTCACTGCCTTCTGCAATGTCTTTTCCATGTTGCAAGACAGATGTAAATTCAGTTAGCATGAATATGCATAGAAATGTAACAAACTCCTAATAAACAGTGGATGCCTAATGACATCCTCCCAGTTTGGTTTTTATTTTCTGAAATGCCACTCTGAAATGCACAGCACTAAGTTTACACAAGGAGTTCTTCCACATGTATATATACAGGAAAACTACTTCTCAGTCATTCCTATTTCTCCTAAACTCTTCAGAAACACTTCTACTTCTGAGAATCCCCAGCTAGTATATTCCCCATAAAGATTCCTTACAATTTCAGGGATATGTCAGGGTTTGAAATGAAGATACCTACCTGTATTTACCCAACTGCATCAGCAAAACATTTCTTTTGCTGTTCTGCAGCTGCAGCAAATGCTTCATGACAGACTAATGGTGACTCCCAGTTGTGCACAATGCACTGGGTGTGCAGCTGGAGCCTTTCCTGACTCATATTCCTTTATATATCAAGAAATGTGTATTTGGATAACTTCTGACTTTTCTCTCAATTAGAAGAGTTTGTAATGGCTTCTGCCAGCATCAACACAAGCCAATCCACTTTGTTTTAATTATAGCAAAATACAATTTCGTGCAATAGAAATTCAAGATGGATGCAAATCTCCAGTCTGTCTGCATAATGCACACCTGTGTTTTGTATTTCACTGATGCTCTCCTCAGAGCAGTAAGCTCTATGCGTAAGCATATCATCAGGTCTTTCCCAGGTCTATTTGCAACTGTGGTTGTCATTCTGTTTTAGCAAATTACCCTAAACCATATGGAACTGTCAGAGAGCCTTTCACTCATCTCCAAAGACCCTGAAATCGCATTGTCTTCTTCTTAACAGATGTAGATATCAGTCTGAAGCTTGAAAGGAGGGACTAAAATGTTGTGAGAACTTCACACGGCAAGTCAGTGAATGCAATTTGCATGTCATATTATTTTGTGGACCTGAGGCACTCTTTTAAAAATCTCTGGATGGAAGCAACACAAATCCCTGAAGTGCTGCTTGTGTTCCTTGATCTAAGGTGTGTCTTGCTTAGAAACAAACAAGCACAGTTCCAATAAAATAAACAAAGTTATACTGATCACTACCAGGAAAAGATCTGCTTATTTTTTAACATAAATAAATGCAAAAGGCTGACATTCCTGGGGAGGTCTTTCCAATTTGCAGCATATAGTGAGGAACGTAAAAGATGGATGGAAAGTATCTGAAAGCAAAGTTTGTAAAGGAATTTTTAATTAGAAAAAAAGTTGGATGAAAGTTCACACCTTCTGCAATATTTAATCCAACTACTCTCTCGCTACACTAATTGTTACCTGTGATTAATATCTCAAGATAGGGATTTAACCCAAGCATAGCAGATTTCTAGTAAATATGTTTAATATGCACATAAATATGTGAAGAGAGAGAATGAGTTCTTATTCAAGCATGAGTGATAGGAGAGTCAGCAAAATTATAATAATTTGTTATAAAAAATAAAGTATAACTATACTGAGGAAAGAAAAGACTGGTTGATCCATTCTTTCTTTCTGTGAGACCTCAGTGAGATTTGACTGTTTGCCCTGTCCTCACTTACTATAGAGTAACACTATCTGTTTCACTGGTCCTAGACCAGCTTACCTGAGCATACCACTAGACGAGCGTTGGCTCTCATACTTTGTTATAGAGATCTGATGTAGAGCAGGAAAAATGTGAACGGGAGGCCAAATATTTGCTATAGATTGTGGCTGCAAAGATCAGTAATGAGGACAGTACTATCCAACTGCTATTGCTCCAGCAATTTCTAGTAAATCTTTTTCTCCTTTTCTTTTAGTATGTTAAAAGCAAATAAAATGATTATGAGCAGCAAATGAATAGCCGGAGACATTTCTTAACACTGGTGAAAATTTACACTGACTTTTCATTGCCTTTTTATGATGCAAGTATTTTGACTCTAGGCAGACAAGGATATCCTGTGGTGTTCTGTGTTGCACACCCTGATGAGTGTGCCTGCAAATTCACCAAGGGCTGCAGTCTGCAAAGGTGAAGTTTTGATTCATGTATGAGGCTGTTTTTTTTTTTAAAGCTTTCTACAAAGTTTGCTATGCAACTTGAGCTTGATGTTCAAAACATGCCTCAGTGTCATTTCTGTTCCCCAATGTGTCAAAAGCTAACATAGTGCATGCAGCCTTGCTTCCTCTAATGTCTGGCTCATGGTATCAGCATTCATCAGAGATGGAGGTCCCTGTTCCTGGTGTTTCAAGTCATGTGCGGGTCTCTATTGGTACAAAGCAAGAGGTTGTCACAAGTTTTATAGCCCCAGTGCTATTTGGGTCTCTGGGTCATCACTTCACAATGTCATGGAGATAAAGAATTAAGCAAGATTCAGTTTTGGGCTCAGTGCCACATGAAAACAGAGTTGCTCACAAGTAAATAATCAAAAAAACATTTGGAAGGGCTGCAGAGTTCCAAGTTTTGAAGATTTAAACCAGTCTATGAACTACTATATCTTGTCTGACAGAAACAATCTATTCTGACAGATGTTTTTTGCAAATCTTCCTAAACTGCCGCTGTCAGTCAGGCCATTGGGTCTAGTTAAGCAGACCACTGGCCAGATTGATTTTTAGGTACTGAGCACAAGAAAATATTATTAAATCAGATATTTATCTATGGCATATAACTGTGAAAATAACAAAAGTGACACATGATGTACAGTTACAGCAGAGAAAACAAAACCATTGTCATGAAAAATAGGAAGTGCCAAGGAAGAAATGACTCATTCCTTCCAGTATTTAAATAAAATTGTCTTTAACACAATGTTGTACTTACATACACAGATACAGAACATGAGGATAAGATGTCTGAATTTGTCTCACAATCTCAGGTCAAAAGAAAATCACTAGTTAAGGGAAAAAAAAATAATAAACATGGTTTAAGCACTTCTAAAAGGTGCTGTGCTGGCATGCCCTGAATAGCAAAGTGCTGGAGATTAAGCACAAAGTGGATGGACAGACGTTCCTACACTGACATGGTAATATGCCTCACTCTGGTCCCAAGAGACTGTTCCACCTGGGGATAAGAGCTTTTGGCTGTGGAGAGTGGACACTTCTGCAGCCCATCACAGAATCAAAGAGTGACTGAGTCCAGATGGGACCTCTGGGTCAACCAAGTCCAACCCCCAGCTCAAGTAGGGCCACCCAGAGCAGGCTGCCCAGGACCACATCCACGCAGCCCAGAAGTCCACACATGCACGTCAACTACTGGACAACTGCTGTGCATAAATCTCCTCTGGCTGGGCTGGACCAGCTTTGGTCTAGTGACCTGGGGAGCTGCTTGTATCCCATTTCTAATCTCTTGAAACTAAATTCTCTCCATTTTCAGCTCCCACAGGAGCACATCAGTTCCCTGCTTGCTGGGCAGCAGTGCAAGCTGCCCTTGGCATTCCCAGTGCCAAGGTAAAGGTCATTTGTGGCCATCACCCATAGACAGCAATGCCTGCAACCCCGACACTCAGAAAAAAACACCTTAACCAGCCATTATTGGTGGGTTGGGACTACATAAATGCCCAAGGACCAAAGCACAACAGCAGCTTGAGTGGAGAAAATGCATCCTACATGTCTTCACAGCTCTTATCAACAACAAGGCAACTTGGCTGAAATTCAGCTCATTACTCCAGCATTCTTCTCTGCTGTCATGCTTGCTCTCATCTTATCTGAAAAGGTATTAAACAGATTTTCCACAGTTTATTTTTATCACATGCTCAGGTTTTCCCTGGAGCTGTGATCTCCAAACACAACTCAAGAGCTGATTATGCTTAAGTTGGAGATCTGGGTCTCCCTGCCTCAGCTGTGCTGAGTGGCATTATCAAGCCCTGTTGTGTTTTGGGAGACTGTACTAGGAAGACATTTCTTAATGGTGAAGGGATCTGCCCTCTTCTACGCTTAGGGTGGGAGGTTGAGCTGGCAGTTAATACTGCTCTTGAGGAATCAAAGATCTCTCACTTTGGTGGGAAAAGAATTCCAAAATTCCACTGTAATTTATTTGCTCACACTCTTCTTAAGATAACCTAGTCTGTAATGCATAAGTGACTACGGGACAGTGAATACTGCTTGAAAAGAGAGCTAACACAGGAAAGGATTTATTCTGTCTTCTTGCCTGTAGTGATGTCTCTTCTCTCAAAATACTGGTGGTTTCTTATTGCCCTGTCTGCTTACCACCTCAGCAGAGTCCAGCAGCCTGCTGAATTAGGTAAGTGTATGGTTATTTTTAACTGAATTGAATGCTACATGTTTGGATGGCATGTTGTGCAAGAGAGATATACGCTGGTGTCATATGACATTCTGTCCAGACACTTGTCCTAAATTTAGCTCTAAATTTAACCTGAAAGAAGTAGGGCAAATAATTAAATGTCAACCCTGCAAAACAAACCTGTTGCATTGTGATTTGAACTTAAAGGAAGAAGAAATCTCTCATGTGTGCTCAAAGCAGTCAGTGCAGGACAGCTAAACTATTTCAATGACAGTATAGAGTAGAGATAATTTTATCAGGGCTTTAAACACTGTAATTATTACATTTGAATTTGACTGCACTTCAAAAACAGCACTAGGTAAATAGAGATCATGGTGCAGTGTCCTTTAGCACAGTCTATTCTGGTTCTTTGGCTGCTCTCGTCTGCAAAGCAAGAAATGATTCCCTTGCTAGGTCAGCTTATGCAGGGGAGCAGGCCAGTGTTACATGGTAGGAGTCAGCAGGGATGACAGCTTGTCCCTTCCTTCGAGTTGCTGAGCCTGATGATGGTGGACACACTGCCATCATTTGTCCCAGTCCAAGCTGGAGCTCATCCTAAAGAACCAAAGCTTCCCACTTCTCCTGCAGCTGTGCACAGCAGGGTCTCACTCTGCCTCCACTCCAGTAGCCTGGCACATGAAAAGTCATAAATGAATTCCTTGAACCTCACCATGCTGAAAGGTATGTATATTTTGCAAGTTGCTGAATTTAGATAGGGCCATCTTCTGGTTTTCAAGGGCTTTTTATGTGTAAGAAAATAGTAAAATATAGGCAGATCTGTATCTACCCTGTTCTCAGGTCATATACAGCAGTCACAGTAGTTGGAAACCATCAGTCTTCAAGGAATCAGATGCTACCAGAAAAATCAATCAAAAAATCAATCAAAAATCATCAAATACCATGAATGAGCTGAGGGAGATTTTGTTCTGAAATTAGTCTATGAGATAAAATGGAGAGCTCCCACTGTATATTTCCACATATTACTTTTAAAAAATGTAGAAAGCTAGTTTCCCATCAAAATCTCTTTGACTTTTCCACCATTGCTGTTTCAGAGTCATTGTTATTGCAGGACCTTGCTTGTGCTTCATGTTGCCATTCTTGTTCTCTTGTTGCTCTGCAAAAGCCTCAGAGCAAAGGGGTTGCAGCAACATCTCTGAATTTTATGGATTTTGTAAAGGTCAAGAAAAAGAGAAGACTTTCATTAGAATTCTTACTAACATGCATTAGAACATAACATAAATGATATTTGCACAGCAAAGGTTAACTAAAAGACAATGTTTATGCTTTCCCCCTTCCTCCAAGGAACATGTATTTGTTTGTGCAGTCTTCAGGTTGCATTCACACTGCATGAGGATTTCTTGTTCTCTTCTGACTGGTTGCTCTTTCAGTTTGAGTCAGCGGATGTGACCTTACGATGACATTTGCAGAGAGGCAGTGACTTCGATGGCTTAGGGTTCTTCCAAAGCTCTCTGTCAGGGCAGTTTCTGTGCTGAGCCATCAGATATCTCAAATGGGGTTTGGGGCCCTAGTATGGCATGTTCCCCTTGTGATCATAACATGTTTCTAGAGAATTGATGGCTCTGTTTTTATTTTCTGAGACGATAAAGCTTTCTGTGAAGAGGCAGTTGTACACTGTGCAGAATTGCACCCTGACTTACAGGTGAGAGTCAGGAGCCATTGGAGTGGGTTAATTCCCTCCTGAAAAGGCAGTTTTGTTCTTAGAGTAAATATTTGCAGCAGTGAAGTACTGAGGCAGCAGAGTCAGCAAGGAATACTACATATTGTATTTCCTATCCCTGGGCATGTGTGGCACTTTGCACCTTTTCCCATACAAGTGCCTCTGGCTCCTTGTCTCTCTCAAGGTACTGTGGCCAAAGCAATCATTAGTTCTTGCAAAGGAAATTGAAATGGAAACTGTCTTCCCCTGTGGGAGTTTCTGTCTCCTTGTTATTTGAACATGAGTTGTATAGCAGGAGGTATGGAGAAGCTGCTTTTGCTTCTGGCATTTGCACTTGATCTTTGGGAGCGTCAGATGGAAGCACAGCATGGCAACAATGAATGAAAAGCAAAGCTCTGCTTTCTGGAATATGATTATGAAAGATATAGAAATGTGAATCCTAGGTCTGTAATCACAATGAAATATACCATCCAAAATACCTCACTGCCCTTCTACAGTGAAAAAGCTCAGACAAGTTATCCGGGACAAGGAAAGGTCCCAGAGTACCTAACACATGTATCAGTATGCTGTTCTTTATGCTGTTCTTTGGCAAAGTATATTGTGGGGATTGCTTTGCTTTAAACACAAGAAAGTAATTTTAACAGGAACCTAATCAGGTAGCTGCTATTCAGCTGCATAATGCAAGAGGTCTGCTTGGCTGGATCATATCTGTGTGTAGATCCACAGTTACTATCCTCACATGCTCAAAACATTATGTATGAATGACAGGCAGAAACAAAACGGTTATCTACTGGAAACATGCTCTCTGCCCAGGGATTCTTATTCTCACAGCTAGTCAATATTTTCTTGCTCTCAGAGCAGACATCCATGAGTCAAATGTTTGGGTGCAGCAGAGTTGGTCATTGTTACAAGTTACAGGCTAAGGATGAGAATAATAAGGATGAAAATAATTAGTGCTGATGTCCGTTCTTACCTGCATTTCTTCAGGCGGTGCCAAATGTACTGCCAGCTTTGCACACAGAATAAGTCTGTAACAGGATTGTTGATCTCCTCAGATGGACAAATGAACTTTGTTTTTTCACCAACTTTAGTTGCTTTATTCATCTGTGTTTTAATACAAAGCAGCTCTTAGAAGAACTTAGGTCTGCTAATGGAGGTGGGGGCTGTGAAAATATCCAAAAATATAACATATTAAATGTACTTTCCTAACCTGATTTCTGCTGTCTATTTTTAGGAAACATGAAGAATAAAGAGAACGTTGTTGTTCATTTAGTCATTTTCTATTTTTACGTGGTTGTTCTTTGTCTTCTCTCAGATTGAACTCTTTTTTATTGCTCCCTGTTTCTGAGACCCCAGCTGACTCCCCCGTCAGCATGAGTTGGCTATTTCCACCATTTTCTATTTAAAGAGAAAGCAAACAGAACTAATATGCAGTGTCTGAGTTTGAAGTGTGTCCCAAAAAATGGCATGCTTTTATGTATTTATTTTTGCAGGTGATGTTTTGTAATCTCTTGGAATGTCTTGGGGTAAAGCTGAAAATGCAGATTCATAACCAAGTGAGTCCCAGTGGAAATATTAACAAATCTGCTGCAATGCTAATAAATCATAATGATAGTTACTATCATGTTTTGGATATGTTGTAATAAAGATACAAAATTGTTTTATTGGAAAAAATATCAACTTCCAAATGTATGATTTCATGACTGCATAATAATATTTCTGTAGCAATATTTCAAACTTCTATGAGGTCTTCTTCTGAGGATACTGAAGTATTTCACAGGTAGAGATTTGTCAATCTCTATCCATATAAGTAGTCTCACTGGCTTCCTCTTTGTGAGAATTTCTGGACTCATCTCTAAAGTTAGTGTGTTTGACTGTTCCACTCCAGTAATGCAGATGAGACTCAGAGGACTTAAATGATTTACTAAAGACAAAATGGGGAGTTAATGGTATCTGAAAATAGAACTTCTGAAGCAGAGTCGTGTGATTTTATTGGAAAATGGTCCGGCAGCATTCATAGGTGCTCCAAATGTATCAAATCCCTGTGCCCACAGTGCTGCATTCCTCCAGCAATAGGCACTTTAATGCTGCCTGGTCTTTCCAGAATCATGCACTGAGTGAGACACACATGCAAGAAGTTCCTGCATGGTTGTTCCTCCGTGCTGGAGCTTCTGTCTCACTTGTCAGCTAGATCTGGCAGTCCTGATCCATGATCTACCAGCCTGTGGTTTTTGGCTTGCTGAAACAAGTAGTGGGGAAGAGGCTACAGCCCTGTTCCTTGCTGGGTAGGTATAAGAGACACCCAGCTTCATGCAGTATGTCCTGCATGTCTCTCTCCACATACACATATATCTGATGTGCCCCACAACTTGAAGGGTGTGATCTGGTTAAAACTGAAGAAAAGCAAGGCATGAACCATACTTATGACATAGTCATCATTTCTTATTTGTTTCAGGATTCAGAGTATGTTTCACAGAGATTCTGTGAGAGAAGAGTGCATGGACATTACAAGGAAACCCAGGAGCATGAAAGAGAGAATTGCAGAGTGCTAGGTGTGAATGGGGAACCACCTGCAGTGTTCATAGCTGCTGAGACCTTGAACCCAGTGTCTTTTTTCTAATCAAACATCCCATACTGGAAGATTCAGGCACCCATGCCTTTGCCAAGTTGAAATGACAGTGAAGTATCAACATTTTTCCTTGAGTTCAGTGAGTAATCATGCAGGCCGTAGGAATGCCAAGGGTGTGGATCTGATGAGAGCCTGCTCAGAGGCAGGCAGAAGGGTTAAATCTGGGAGGTACTCAATCTTGGTTTTAAACCAAGACAATCTTAAAGTAATATCAAAAAAAAAAGTGCTGGATTTTGTTTAAAAGTCATAGAGGGTTGGTTGGCATGCTGTTAGGATGGAGTTTCACTCTCTTGCTGTCATCATCCAGGTCCACTTTGCCTCAGTAACTGCTGAATGTTCTTTGGATAAAGTAATTGCCTCACACTGAGGTGAGGGGCAGACCATTTAGTGGGCAGCAGAGAAAGGGAATGTGTCATGTAATGGCGATTATCTTGTGCTGGAGTATGTCAGATTAAGAAGCAGCATGGAGATGGAACGATGCTGGTCCTGAAAGGCCTTAAATGCAAAAAGAGTGGCTGGGAAGAGATCACATGAGCAAATGATGTGGTCTTGCTAAATTGGTTCCCTTCCAGATTGCTCTTGCTAAGCCACAGATGGGGTTGTTTACACAGTGATGGGGAGAGTACAGCTGAGGCTCAACAAGGTATTCTGAAAGGAAACAAGACCTGCTGTGATCTAGGTTTTGTTCTCTTTATAGGCAATGTTTTGCCACAGGAATTAGTGAACTAGCTCAACTAAAAAGGATAGATATTGTTTTGATTCTGTATTATATTTGTTATACTTTATTCACAGTATTAGCTGTGTTCCAAAGTAACTGTCCCAAATTGAGGATTATCCTCATGTTTCAGCTAATCCAACAGTGTCAGCTCTCCTGTATGTGCCTGACAGTTTCCTTGGGAAAAGGTTATCTCTTCCTCAGACAGTTTGCCTTATACAGACCTAGGGACAATGTCTACCATTTTAAAATTACAACTTCAAGCAGTCTGACAGAGGGACATCTTCCACATTTAAGTGTTTTAAGAGCAGTTCTGCTCCAGTAATAAGCTCTAATAAATACTTCTAGAAACAAGCTCACAGCTGTTTTTGCCATTTCTGGAATTCTGGAGTCTTGAACTTGTAACCTTGAAAATACATGAGCCACTGTAAAACATAATGCCCACAGTACTGTTTACCTAATTCATTTAACAAGTAGAAGCTAAAGTGAAAGTAAATTGAACTTCCTTTTCCCCAAGTAAATAAAATTCTACAGGACAACTTATTTCACTTCAAAATTATATGGAAATTTCTTTTTTTTCTTTAGGTTCCAGAAACATGTCCTTATATGGTCTACTTGTCAGGGACAATAAATAATGATGTAATAGAAAGGTCAACTTTGTGTCATTTAGCTACAGGATGCTTGATGAAGTGAAGTTCCTCGCATTAATGCAACAAAGAAGAACTTTATAATGGGTAAAAGTTTCTGCAGTGCATCTTCAAGCAGGAAATCTGAGATTCAGAACAACTTATATTTTGGCTTGTATTCGCTGATCATGGGGTGATCCAGAAATAAACTCCAGGCTTCAAAGCGAGAGTGTTTCAAAGCTGTCCTGCAGTTGATCGAAACATCCAGACAAGACAGGGAGATGAATACCAACAAGGATTTTCTGAATTAAGACTATATCAAGAAGATAATTCATTTCAATAATATCGTAACTCTTTTATTTGAGAACTAAAAGGTAACACAGATATGCATGTTTTGAATTTACTTAGCATTTTCAATGTCAGTTTGCTATGTCTATGCAAATACTTATAGCAGTTTGTACTGTTCGTAACCAAACACCCTAACAAAATCTTCTGAGTTTGTCATTTCCTTTTGTTTGTCGTTTATTTTTGTTGTTGTGGTTGTATTGATTTTTTTCTTTGTTGTTCTTTCCACACAAGCTGTAAAACTCTCACTGGAGTTCAGCAGAACTGTAGCTCTGTCATTTCCTCATTTTTCTTCTACTTATCAGTAGTGCTTTTATCTTTGTTGCTTAGAAAACTTACTCAGAAATAATTGTTGTTGTCGTAATTACATTGTAAGGTATGATAGCATGCAAGACACAGTGAAAGAAGAAAGATGACATCAGCAAATTATTTATTTCAGTTATAAATTTCTGGTTGATACAACACAAAGTTATTATTGCAGTGATTACTGTATGAATTAATGCTTTCTGAGAAGAAATAAAAGCATGCAGGTGTATTCATTTCCAGTAAAGAATTTGCACAGAATCAGAACTTCATGGCATCATAACACATGCCAGACTGATAGGTGACCTGTTTTGACAGCTGGGGCCGAACGAGGGACTTGTTTGCTCAGAGGATTCCTTTGGGATGCCTGGCTTTGCTCTCCAGCACAGAGCTGTAACTTGACCGGTTTGCATAAGCTGTCGTTACAAAATGTTTTTGCCTGTTACCACAGCTGGACAGCATGAGGTGTTGTTCTTCTAGTGCTCCGGCTCTGACAGATATGATGGGCACTGAAAATGTGTCTGTTTTTGAAACATCATTTGTCTTCTGGCAGTAGTTAACAAATACACTTCAAAAATACCAGAGATTTGGCTAGAAACAGCCCTAAAATTAAGCAAAAATGTGAATGCTTTAAATGCTGTAAATTGGTCTAGTTTCCATTGTCAGCAGAGATCTGGCCTGAAAGATGTAGCAGTAAGGGCTGAAGTGTAGGCTTAGTTTTATGGAAAGACTTCCAACTGTGTTTACCTTCCCTTTGTATACTCCTGCTGCTTCCAGAAGTAAAGGCAAACATAGGGAGTGATATCCACAGAACCCGGGGCTCAATCGCACCTTGCAAAAGGCAAAACAAGCAAACCACTCTTCTTCTCTCCCTCTTACAGCCTC
Organism: Meleagris gallopavo; assembly: GCF_905368555.1. Classification (NCBI taxonomy): domain Eukaryota; kingdom Metazoa; phylum Chordata; class Aves; order Galliformes; family Phasianidae; genus Meleagris; species Meleagris gallopavo. Next base: position 45,158,855 of record NC_139408.1, on the reverse strand, counting down.
TCAAAGTCTTGATTTTGTTTTTAGAGATGTAGTTTATCACACCATATGCCATAAATGCTGAGGATCTGTATAGAGTTACAAGTTGACTGGGGTAAATGAAGAGTGGTGGTAGGCAGAGTGCCTGGCTCTGCTCCCTGATGACTTCTCACTCACCTGCTACCCTTCTATGATGGCAAGAAGCAATTCTGATAATTCTACTGCCTGGGCTCTACTGAAGGTTTTAAGCTTAATGAGGGAAGGTTTAGATTGGACATCAGGGGGAAGTTCTTCACAGAGAGAGTGGTGAGATGCTGGAACAGGCTGCCTAGAGAGGCTGTGGATGCTTCATCTCTGGAAGTGTTCAAGACCAGGTTGGATGATGCCTTAGGCAACCTGGTCTAGTAACAGATCTGGAGGTCGGTGGCCCTGCCTGTGGCAGTGGTGTTGGAACTTGATGATCCTTGGGGTCCCTTCCAACCCAAGCCATTCTACAGTCCTATGAAGGAGAACAGGCAGCCTTGCTAAGCTTTTTTCTAAAGAAATGCTGTCTATATGGATCTGTTGTTCCAGATGCTAATAGTGTCAAACAGTGCTGTCCTCCTTGTTCAAAGCCAGCTGTAAACCTCATTGTTTATTTATGTTGCATCAAGGATCAGAAACCCATTCTCCCAAATGCTGGATGTTGACAGAGCCCGCTGTACAAATATAACAAACAATCAAATCCTAATTGAGTTTGTCTGTGGCTTTTACCACAAGGTGAGTGGCTTCAGTAGTCACCCTGTGAGCAGCACCTCTGGTTCCAGAGCCAGGTACAGCTGCTCATGGTGCCAGGCAGAGCGTGGCTGCCCAGCACCTCCCTGCTGAGACCACTGTTAGGCCTTACCTGCACCCACAGTTCCTCTGTATGAAACAGACCTGAGTGCTACACTTAAATTAAACTCAAGCCAATTAAACTGAAACCAGGAGAGCAAAGTTACAAATCAGGTGGGGCTGCTGTTTGTGTTAGGAGAGCAGGGTCAGGCCTGTGCTGGAAATAATGATGAATTTAGATCCAGAAGGTCTTGTCAGACTGAGCTATTAAATGGTTGCACAGGCAGTAATATCCTGTGATGTGTCTCTAACAAGGCAGATCACTAATGAGGCAATTCAGACCTGAAGGCAAGGTGTTAATTACTAACACAGGCACTACAACCACAGCTTTAAAAATCAGGTTCTGCTCTTGAAGTACAAGTGATGCAATGTGCTGCTCACGTGTGAGGACAGATTCTTGGGCTGCCAGAGAAATGCAGAGGACAACCTGACATGAAATCCTCCTAAAAAAACCTGGGTTAGAGAAACAGTTAACCCAGCATTTCATTTCTATATCCTGCTCCAATATTTCAAATTTACAATAGGCAGTATGGAAGCAAACAAGCAGATCCAAGATGAATTCAGGGAGACTACTTTGACCATACCTTGCTTAACTGAATTTGTTCATCCATTTGTAGCAAGAAGGATTGATCTTTTTTTTGCACCTTTACTGCAGGTGGTAAGCACCTGTAGCTCATTTTTCTCATGGGCTTTCATAAGGTGGTGGTTGGTGGTTCACTGCTGCCCAAATGGGCAGGGCTGCACCAGGTGACTGTGCCCAGCCCAGAGGGAAAAGATGGTACACACATGGATGGCTGCCACAGCTCTCCTGGATCTCAGCAGCTTCTAACAGAAATGAACTCACATCAGAGCTCTGAGGTTTCACAGCCATTCACTGAAGAATCTCAACAGAGAATGGCTTCAAATCCAACTTGAACTGATATGGATCAGGGTAGCCGAGGCCATGCTTGGCTGTCTGGATGGGCCTGAAAGTTCCTGTGGCCTTTACATGTGACCCTGACACCCACACCAAGGTTGTGTGTCAGATGAGCAACACTGAAAGTTTTCTCTATTTTGGGCCCCACAACATTCTGCCTACAGGATGAGTCAGTAGAGGGAGCTGCTGCCAGCACTGTTGTTTCTGCATGGGGCTCCTGTCAAAATATTTAGACTAGTGAGGATCACCAACACATAGGGGAGCTTCTCCCTTTCCTCTTCGAGTGGATGGATCCCAGTTAACCTGTACAAAAGTAAGAGTGAAAAAGGAACAATCCCCAAATTCAAAAATGTTCTTTTAATTTAGTGAAATTAAAATGTGCCTCAGCAAGCCAGGAAAGACAAAGAGAGGGAGTAAGATGTCCAGAAATGTCTTTTATACCTAGATACAATGGTGTTTTAGAGGGTTACCTAATTCAGTTTGCCACTGCTGGACAGTCAGGATGCTGGTGGTGGGGCTGGAGAGGATGCAGAGAGAGATCTGCCCTAAACTCCTCCAGTGCAGGTTCCCCTCAGAGAACAACACTTAAGCTCCGTTCTTGCCTCCTCCTAAGAATCACTGTGCACCACCTGCATTGGGAGCTTTGGATAAGGTCCTGCCCTCTTAAGTGACAGCTTACTTGAAGTCTCTGAGTCACCATCTGGGCCAGGCCCCTACATCTGGGCACTGCAGCACTGAATGCTGCAAACAAGCTCGCTGACTCCAGCCCGTGGGTTTCACACAGCCACAGAACACCACTTACTAGGTAAGTATTTAGGCTGTGGGATTGTAAGTGTGCTGCCCAGCATGGCAGGAGCTGAGCAAGCCAAGCAGCAGCAGAAGCTGCTGGAAAACAAGGCTGTGTCATGGGTTTGGGCCAGCTGTGGGTTGTAGTGCAGCCAAGGACAGGCACCAAAGCAGCTGGGGCATGGGGCAGCAGCAGCTCTTGTATGGGAGTTATCAGTGGTTTGATGCCTGGGCTCTGTTCCTTGGGACAGGAAGGGGTCAGAGTAGAGCTGAGATCCACTTGCACTGGGGTAGCCTTGGAAGGCTGGACAAAAACAAAACAAAAGCCGACAAAAACGAATTGCATTATTTATCTGAACTGAAGATTTTGGCAGTTTTCATGACTGCAAAATAGATTCTTCCCTGCAAAGAGTCATAACACTAATCCAAAATCTGCTGGGCTTCCCTTTCCCACTTCCTCTGATGTATGCTTGGAGCCTGAGGGAGCTGTGAATGTGGCAAACATTACTGTTTCCGAGGTGAAATACTTAAATCTAAGGGTGGAGTTTTTTCTGTCTTGATTCAAGTTCTTGTAATGCTTTAAACTCTATATTATTTTCTTAGTTTTGGTTAAAAAAATGAGTGTGAGTGTCCTAATGTACATAGCTGTCTGCTCTATATGGGGAGTTACCATTTTCCCCAGGTTGGGACTGTCATCTTAAAGAGCCAAGATTTTCCACCATCTCTCATGATATAAGCCCTTGTCTCATGGACACTGATGGCCAGAATGCCCTTGGGCATCTGAAGAAGATCCTGCTAGAACATCATAATGTATGCATTTGCTGTGCACACAACATGGTATTGATACATCCCTATCACTGCTGGAAATTCAGTAGTAATTTGCCTTTTTTGAGTCTGTTTGATGGTGAAGGTATGCACTCATTCTGTGATTTCTGAGTGTTCCCTGGTGTTTTCCCCTTCTCTCCTTTCCAGCTCTCAACACCAGTTTTCAGAGGGTCTTACCTTAAGTCTTAAGGCTAATGACCTTGAACTTTCTCTGTGAACAGCAAAAAATCAGAATTGAAACTGAGCATTGTCACATTGCTCTGCTAGATGAGTGAAACAAAGAAAGTCACTTCAAAGAATAGCTTTGCATGTTGCTAAAGTGATCCCCAGACAGGGTAGAAGAAATTACTGAGTTGCTTTACAGTGGCAGTGAACCTGCCCTTGCAGAAAACCTGCAGACAAACAAACTGTCCCATAATTTTCTGCCATCACAGCAAGAAATAAAACAACTACAAAATATACACAAAAAGATGTTCATTGGTGTTGTCCAAAATAAATTCACTTCAGAATTGTTTCTCTTTAATCTGATGAGGATTTCCTTTGCCTATTTTTCTCTTGAGCTGTGGTAACCAGGAGTAGATAAGAACCTGCCTTGCGTGCAGCAGCTCTCTTCCCTTTTTAATCAACAAGTGCATCAGGTGTTTGTACGTGACAGGAAGGAGTTTGTTCGCTAAGTTCATGTGCAGATTTGACTGATAATGTTCTCTCCCTGGTGAAGGATTTCTGAAAGATTTGTTACTCGGTCCACTCGAGGCAGAGATGAACAAAGAACAAGATGTTTGAATTTCGCTCATTTTCCACATTTCGATCACCACAATTTCCTTTTACAGGACAGCAAAAAAAAGAAAAATAAAAGACCAAAAATGGCTACAACGGCTGCAAATACCCAAAGACAAACAATAGGCTGCGAGGAATACAGTCTGTACGGCAGCATGAGTGAGGACGAGCTGATCAACATGGCCATCCAGCAGAGCCTGGGGGAGGATCCCGTAGGCCAGGCAGCGGCCCAAGGACACCCAAAGCCACTGGGAGGGGGTCCCAGCGAGGCAGCTGCCCCCAGCCGTGCCAACAGCCACAACCCTCCCTACCACCTCTACCCTTGGCAAAGGTGAGTGAGCAACAAATGTGCTGCCTGCCAGCTTCCTCTGTCAAAACACGTGCCCTTCTAATTAGCTTTGCCAAGCAGCTTCGTGCGCTTGGTCTGAGAGTCTGTCATTAGTTTAAAAGTCAGAGCCTGCTATAAATCCAGTGAGGTCAACAATTTACGCCCTCACAGTGAAATGAAAATCAGCCTGAAGCTGTCTGGTTTAAGCAATAAATTAAACCAGAAAGGGGCACTGCTGTGTGTTTTCCTGAAGTAAAGAAGCCCTTGCGGAAACCAGGAACTCTCTTCTGCCATGCTGCACTCCAGGCTGCAGCTTTGCCAGAGAGGGAGCACAGTGTTTGTTATGGGAAAACATAGGAGAGAGGCCAAAAACCAGCGTATAAAACAGTGTGATCTGGCCACCTTTTAGATGCTGTGGGGGATGTGGTTATTTCAGGTCCAGGTCTGGTTGCAGGCACACTGCCCCTGCCAAGCACAGCTCCAGGCATCCAGCCATGCAGGCACTATGTAGCCACGTGGCAACTGTGGAAACCTGCTGCCAAAGCAGGCATCCTTCTCCTTTTTTTTTCTTTAAAGGCTGATTTCTCAAGGGGAAGGAGGTTAGAAAAGGGAAGGAGGGCTAGAAGAGGGTGAAAGAGGGTAGAAAATCTCTCCATAATCAAGGAAGATACAAAAATATCCTTTGAAGTATTTTTGTAATAAGCCTGAAGAAAATGCAGATTTGTTCCTCCTCCTTTCTCTCAACTCTGCTGCTCTTGCTTGGATCCCAAATCTGGGAAATGTGGGGCAATATGAGGAGCTGGAAGCGTACTTAGCTGCAGAACAGGGATGCTTTACAGAGTGCACTCCTGCTCCAGCTGAAGTTTGTGGCTTCTTGGGGTCATTGCAGTGCATTTGCAATGTCAGCTCTTCTGTGTGGACCTGGTGCTGTGCACCTCCCCTATGAAGAAAGGCTAAGTGAACTGGGTCTGTTTAGCCTTGAGAAAAGAAGACTGAGAGGGGACCTGATCCAGGTTTATAAATATCTGAGGTGTGGAGGGCAGAGTGGTGAGGCCAGTCTCTTTTCAGTGGTACGTGGAGACAGGACGAGGGGAAACGGACATAAGCTGCAGCATAGGAAGTTTCGCACGAATGTGCGTAAGAACTTCTTTATGGTGAGGGTGACGGAGCACTGGAACAGGCTGCCCAGGGAGGTTGTGGAGTCTCCTTCTCTGGAGATATTCAAGTCTCGCCTGGACGCCTACCTGTGCGACCTGGTGTAGGGAACCTGCTTTGGCAGGGGGGTTGGTCTCGATGATCTCTAGAGGTCCCTTCCAACCCCTACAATTCTGTGATTCTGTGATAATAAGAACTTCCCTGGCCATTTAGTCTTGTCCTCCTCAAGAGTCCTTGCTTTTAGCACAAAACTGCATCTTCTGCTCTCTGCATCCCCTGCCTTTGCCTCAGGCCAGCAGCGTTCAACCTCCCAGCAGAGCCGTTGCAGCACTGTAACTCCAGATCTGTAGTGCTGCTGAGTCCTTCAACCACTTGGTAGAGACATGTCCTCCTCCAGCACCTGCTCAGATGTACTTGCATGACACTTGGGGAGCTGATGAATGTTGCCTTGCTGTATGTCTGCTTCCTGTGTGGTGGCAGCAGGGTTAACCTCACTGTAGTCTTATATGGTCATTTGAATCCCCTGACGCTTCCTCAGAGGGCCAAAAATAATCTCGAGCTGAGAGAGCAGCTGAATCCAGCACAGAGCAAGCTGTGGCCATCTGCTTTTATTCAAAGCCCTGACCGGCACGCTTTCTCTCTCTGCCTCTGCAGATGCGTGTCTCTGTTTCTGCTTCAACATGACCTGTTTCTCTTATTCAGAGTATTTCTCTTCATTTCATTCATGTCATCACCACTCCAGATTGGCAGCCAGAGGCCGCATTCAGCCGCCCAACGCAGGGGCAGCCTGGGCAGTCAGACGAAGGTACGACGGCAGCCTCTGCAGCACAGCCCAGCCCATGTAAGTGCCTCCCCTCCTTCTCCTGTTCCACATCTCCCTTGCTCTCTTTTCTCCCTTCATAACTCTTCATCCCTCCAGTGCACATATCCTGGGGACTCTGGGTCATTTGGCAGCTCTGGGGAAAAGTGTGAAAAGCAATCTTCTACCACAGTATATAAACAAGGTGGGAAAGTCCAGGTTCTCAAAGTGATGTTTTATAAATGCTGCTGAATGCTATGTCCATTTGCATGGGGGTGGCCCTATCCAGTGTCTGGGTATAGTGGAACTGTCCAGACCATGACAGGATTATTTCAGCCCTTTTCAAGACAGAGTAGATACAGACACCTGCTGTACCAAACAGTTGCAGCAGCATTTTTCTGTGCCCTGCAGAAAACTCCTTTCTAGCTTTTCTATCTCTCAGTTTGGAACTATTTATTCTATTCAAGACCCTCCATGGATGGATGGTTGCAGTGACTACTGCTCTACCAGTCTTCTTCCTTCCATCTGTCTCCCCTCTCTATATTCTCCCCCATCTTTCCTTGCACCTGGGCTGAACCAGGCTCTGTCTCCTCTCTCTGCTGACTTTGCCCTCCCTGACATTTGTGAAAACCTCTCTGCTGGAACTTGGGTCCCCCCTTATCCTCATCTCCTACCACCTCCCCTTGGTACCACAAAAATTGCACCCTCTCATGAACTGAAATGCTCTGCACTCCTGGCATACCTTATCGTACTCTTCTGGGTGTGATGACTGGAAGGCTGATGGCTTTTCCTGCATCACATGGTTCAACAGATTTTGGTCTACAGTGAAGGCTGGGACTACACTGATAAACCAGTCCTCCTCTGTGAGAGCAGAAGTGTAGCTGGAAAGCCACAGGGGAGCATGCTGGCAAGGCAATCTTAGGGCCCTAGTCTCAGAGGCAGTCACAGCTGATAGCTGAGTTCACCTGGAGAGATGGTGTTCCTTCCTGCTGCCTGCATCTCATCAGGCTGCCGGTAAAAGGAGGAGCTTCTGAACCCTTCTGTGCTCCTCTGAACCTCTTCAGCACTCAGAACTGACCCTGCTATACATCTCTTCTGCAATAAGTATTTATGAGCTTGGCTACTGGCCTTTGAAATGTAGTAATTCTTTTGATAAGGCCCTTAAGGTTAAGATTTCATCAGAACTTCAGACTCATTCCATCATTCTAATGCTATTTTTTTTTCTATTTCTGATGAAATCCAAGCAGCAGAACGTGTCAGTTATTTGCTATATGAGCTAGGCAAAAAACAAGAATTTCAGATGGAGATTCATTAAACTTTCTATACTGATCTGAAATTTACTTGGCTACAGCATCCACAGCCTCGTCCAGCAAACCCCTCTTACTTAGAAATCATTTAAAGTCAAGGATCTCAACAGAAGTTTACTTCATTCAACATCTGAGGGCTCAGGCAGAATAATAACTGATTCTTCACACATTTTTAACCCTATCACCGATAAGTCTGCTTTCACTGAGGTCTCAGCTAATGTGACTCACCTTGCATTTGCTGTGTGCCAGCACCACCCAGGGGTTTCTGCCATACTGACCTTGCATGCAGTGACTCATTCAGTGCTGGTAACTCCATCACATGCCCAGTTGCAAAGTCGTGGTGAGCAACCCAGCCTATATAATGTGAACCTTTGCACAGAATAACAGATGGCTTCAGCCTCCTTGTGCCAGAGGTTGCTAAAGATCCCCACCTCCTTTTCTCCCAAACACACCAATTGCTGATGATGTCTGATTGCAGCAAAATGCTGGATTTCAAGCACCTATATAAAAATTACTTATCCCTTAGAAGGGATTTTAAGAAATTTTAGTTGTAGTCCTCAGGGTACTTTTGGTAGTATGAAGATGCAGCAGAGTCCCCAGGGCATCAGCACTTCAGCTATAAAGAGATTCCTTCTGGCCAGCTGTGTCCAGGACAGCAGCTATGTGAGCAGCTATGTGCTCTAGCTGTTATCTTATCAGGTACCATGCTTGGCTTTGTCCAGTATCTTCCCCTTATTCAAGTGTAGCTATTTTTATGACTCTGCTGTCCTGAGATTGCTGCTTCCAGATATAAAGAGAAAACAAGTGGCACCAAGGGTATGGTATCTTTCTCTATTCCTTGGCGTGCTGCTCCTGCAACCTGCACTAAATGCAGAGATTGTACCAATGACGTGGGTTTTTGGGAACTCACATGCATACTGAGCTACCCATATTTTTCTGTCTCTGATCTCACCCTGCAATGGCATTCTAGATCTCCTGTCTAGAATCAAAGTTTCTGGACGTTCCCACTATTGCTGTCATTCACAGCCTTCATTGCTTATTGTATTCCTACCATGGCAGTGCTAATGCTCTTCCTGAGACACACACATCCCTCCCCAAACCACAGGCTTTCCTAGGTTTTCAACATCCTTACATTTTCTCTCTGAAAATATAACCCATGTGGATTTCTTTGCAAGTGGCCATTAGAACTGGAAGAATACTTTTTCCCTTGGGATATTTACTGCCCTGGATCTTGGCAATTTGCTGCCTCAAAGTAAGGAAGCAGTGGCTGCATTCTCTTGGCACAGCCAGAGAGCCTGTTGGTTCTGGAAGGCACAGATCACCTCTGGGTCTGTGCAGGATGCAGGTTAGCAAAGGAAAGGCTTGTCAGAGAGAAGTCCACCTGCAGGGTGCTCATCATGCTTCACTTCTTGGTGGCATGCAGTACTCCATGCTTTTTCTAGATTATCAGTGAGCCTCTTGCTAAGTTCCTAAAAGGTTCAGAATTAGGTAACATCAAAAAAGATGTCTGGCTCAGCCAGCTTCTGAAAACAGACTTTCTCAAGGGAAATGAGAAGTACCTCTACAACACAAGAACAAGATTAACTAAAAACTTCTTCTTTAAGGCTAAGCCACCTGCAAATCGAAACTAAAATTATCTTCAGTGGTAGAAAGGGGCAATTCTTCTCTAAACTGAACTTGGTTTTGAGATATATGGAAATGTCTTGCCATTTGGGTCAGCAAATGGCAAGGTGATGTAATTATCACAACCATGGACAATGTAGAACTGGACTTACTCAACTACAGATATCTAAAATAATAATATTTATGTCAAAGTTTAGTCACATCTTCCTTATATTCTATGGAAAGAGATCAGCACCTCCAGACAGAGATTATTCTGATCTGTTGTGAATAACCTAATTAGAGCAGATAGATAAATTTCACCTCCAGAGGCCCTGTAGCTAGGTATAAATTCTTAGCATATGGGCTATAGGAGTTCATTGTTTTGTTCAAATGATAAAATGATATTGCTGCAAAAGACCTCTCAGTAATGAAGGAAGCAGTAATCAGGTTTTAATGCTGTTTTAAAGAGAACTTGACCCTGTGGTAGCAGCAATCAGGGATGGAGATGAAAAAGAGATCTGCAACATGATGAAATCAGGAAAAGACCTTTCTGAACCTAATAAGGATGGCTGGTTACCCCTCCATGAAGCTGCATACTATGGCCAAGTGGGTTGCCTGCGTCTGTTGCAAAAAGGTCAGTGAAATTAAAACTGATTACAAAAGAAGGAAGAAGAATACGAGTAAGCCAAATAGCAGAATTAGTATCATACTAGTCCTTGTCTGATACTATGTCTGAAGCATTATTCAGCTTCTATGACTGCATATTAATTTCACTTTCTCTTTGAGGATAGGCTTCCAGAGGTAAGCCTTAAAAGTTAGGAACTTCAGGAGAAAGTGATGTTTGGATAGATTTTGTCAAGCTCCAGACTTCTCCCAGTAAAACCCTGTAGCTTGAATCTTGGCTATTGTGGGCTACTTGGAATCCACAGTTGGCATCAGTGTCCTACTAGCTGAAGATCGAAACCAGAACTTCCTTGCCAGTGACTGAAGGTGTTTAATTACTGCAAATTGTTTTCAAACTGCTGCTGAAGTGCAGTTACTCAACAACTTTCTGCATTACTACTGGGCACAGATGAACATTTTAATCTGAGTCAGTGATTAATTTGATTGATAACAATTCATTGTATATTCTTTACTTTGTTTACTGAAAAAAAAGAATGAACAAAAGCTCATCTAAAACCATAAGGATTGAAGGTGCTACAGATATTTGTACAGCACTACACCATAATGTCTTCAGGCTTATGATTTCTTCACAGCATACCCTGGCACGATTGACCAGCGCACTCTCAATGAGGAGACAGCTCTCTTCCTGGCCACCAGTCGGGGCAATCTGGACTGCTTGCTTGCCCTGCTGCAGGCTGGGGCTGAGCCTGACATCTCCAACAAGGCCAGAGAAACTCCCCTCTACAAAGGTGAGGTCCAGATCTTCCAGGACAATGAGCTCCACCAGGAGAGATCTCACAGTATTGACCCTACCTTGCTCACCTCAGGCATAGAATCACAGAATCATAGAATCATTAAGTTTGGAGAACACCACAGTCCAACCATCAACCCATCACCAGTATACCACTAAACCATGTCCCTCAGTGCCACGTCCACATATTTCAGAAACACCTTGAGGGAAGTTGGCCCTGCTGTCTCCCTGGGCAACAACTACTATGAAATGTGCTATCCTACCTGTCTGCACATAGTACAACAAAACCTAATTGTAAATGTAGCTGCTTATTTCAAGTGCCTTTGGTTTGGGATGCCACAGTAAAAATGTATAGGAAGCCTGACAGACTGGGCTTCAAGGAGCAGCGAACAAACCGATAGAATAAAAATTATCAAGAAAATACTATTGTCTGAAGATGGTCCTGAGCTGTGAATTGCAGGCTGACAGAGTTCTATAGATTCCCCTTGTTAATATTTAGTAAGGATCTTTTTCTGCTGACTCCTTTTTTTTCATTTTCTTATCTATATAGAAATTTACTTGTAGTTCAGAACAATAAGATCCAGAGTAACTTTGCTCAGAATTTGCAAATAAAATGTTCAGGTCATGCTATTTCTATGTCATTTTACGTTCTTCCTTCATAATTTATATTCTGTCCCTTGTCATCTCCCTTTGTCACTGTGATGTCCGGCTAGTACAAAGCTGGGCTTGATCTTCCTCAGAACTATGCTTGGCACATGCCCTGCAAATGACACAGTCTCCTACAGGCCCAGAATGAAATCTGACTTCATTGCTGCATCCTGTGCAAGTCGCATATAGTGTCCTTTGCCAGCAGCATTACCCCTTGTATTGAACAAGATGAATCTATTGGCTTATTCAGTGTGGCCAACCTGTGTTCTATTGCTTGTGCTCTGTGAAAGGAATACCCAGAACACCCAGATTCTTTCCATAAGCTTGTACTATTCACTTCCCTTTTCTTCAAAACAGCCTGTGAGCGCAAGAATGCAGAGGCTGCAAGACTTCTGGTACAGTACAATGCTGATACCAACCACCGCTGCAATCGAGGATGGACTGCTCTCCATGAGGCTGTCTCTAGAAATGACCTTGAGATTATGGATATCCTGGTGAAAGGAGGTGCCAAGATTGAGTCTACAAATTCCTATGGGATCACTTCTTTATTTGTGGCAGCTGAGAGTGGGCAGTTGGAAGCTCTGAGATACCTGGCAAAATGTGGTGAGTAGAGTTGTGCCACTGATACGCCATTGCTTGTTTCATTCTTGATATTTCAAAGGTCTCATTAATTTTCCCTGTCTCAGCTTTTCTATCTTTGTAGATAAGTACTAGCCTGTAGAGCTGCTGAAACCCTTTTGCTCCAGTTAGCAGTTTGTGCAGAGTCTTTTAGAGAGCATAGTCTGTACACATGTACTTCTTGAACATTCGAGGCCACCTACGTTGGGAAATAATATGGTGCTCTCTAATTGAATTGCCTTACAGCTTTTAAAACCTATATTGTTGTGCACATGTAGTCTAAATCCAGTCATAAAAGAAAACTGTAGGTAGTAAGAGATGGAAGAAGTTGAACATTAGCCAATCCCATCTGCTCACAAACATGTGCCACCAGTGGACAAGGTTAGCTCTCCTCCAGTAATGAATACTGCTGAAAACAAAATCCTATCGTATAGTTAATGGATTTACACCAAGGAGAAGCAATTTCAGTTTCTCTCATGTGTACATATTCAAACATATAGAATCAAACATAAAGTGAATTTGATTTTTATTTACACCAAACCTACCTTTTACGGCTCCAGTTGTGTAAATAAGGGCATAGATTTTACTACCATTCTGAAGCATATTTTATCCCTGCAGTGGACTAATACTTCAGTGTACGTAAGAATTGGATCCTGCACTTATGAAAGGAGAGCTAAATGGCAATAAATATATGAAAAACTTCTAAAGCAGTTATTATGGCTAAGAAAGATATGAAAGACAGGGAACAACAACAAAAAAAAAAGTAATCTGCTGTTCAGCTAACATTGTCAAGTCAGTTCTGTATGACCATTTAGTCCATCAAACTGCCTACAATTTTAGCAATTACACTGGAATGTGATCTGTGTTTCAACTTAGACATTATGATTTCCTTAAGGTTCAATTTTGAGAAAAATACACAAGAGAAAATCCAATAAAACTGTTCAATTGTTTCAAGCCTGCTAAAACTCCTCTGAGAATACCAGAAATTATATCACTGCATTGTTTACGATGAGCAATGTTCATCATAAGAAGGGTTTCTTTTTCATTTCTTTTTCATTAAGAACATAGTCCTATGTTATGCTTTGTCACTGCAATTCTCTTGATGCTTCCAGCTACAACATTTTCAAAGGGCCAAACATAACACAGATGTTTCATTTTGGAGTGAGAGCAAAAGGAAATATTCTCTTTGGCAGGGAGTTTTCACAATCTGATGGAAGACTGATTGGTTCCTTTATTGGAGTTTAAAAGCAAAACTCCAGTGAACTGTCATACCATTTAGGATACATATAAAACAGCCTTTCTAAGGACAGCATAGTTACATTGCATATTGCAGTATATTGCAGTCAAAACCCAGTATTTCAGACCTTAAATATCTAGCACAGAAAAAAAAAATCAAGATTTCAGATTGTCTGTGGTCAAAGAGTATTAGGGCTTGTTTTATTTTTGCTTGTTGTTTATTAAAACAAGCATCCACTAGAGTACAAGAAAAAATATACTACAACCTCATTAAAAATATTCATCCTTTCTTAGCTAACATTTACCACTTGGACCCAAAATAGAAGCCTGATGAAAAAAAAACTAGGTCCTTAGGTACTGAGTTTTGAAATGAAATATTCGTTGACTAAGTCTTGTTCAAATGAAAGTAGAATTATTTCTGGTTACTATGTAGATGTCTTGTTATAAAATCCAATTTCATCCTAGATATGCACTAAAATTAAAATATAGTATAAATAGTCTAAATTAACTTATAGTTTGAATATAGAGATTATAAGCAATATTAATAAGCCTAAATAAATAAATCATAAATATATAACCATAAAGCAATTTACTTAAGAGAGCATGTATTAAAGTCTTGTAGTCCCCAGCCTTGTTCAGGAATATTTTATACATATCAATATCTATATCTATATATATAGTGTAAATACGTAAGTACTTATGGAATTGTTGTGTCTAAAGAAAAGTACATATTGAATAAAGAACAAGCACATTTTAAAATGTTTATCTATGAAATACAAATGAGTGGAGCCTGGATTCATGACTGGGAGCTGATGGGTGATACCCACTGTTTTATCCTGAGTAAATTTCTCCTTTTTTTGAGTGCATTATCACTTTATCATTCTACTTTCCCCAGCAATCTCTCAATGAGAAAATGATTGCCCATATAAACTCTCCCTCATAAAATTAACATCATGGTAAAACCCATTGGAGATCTATAAAGTAACTGTATAACATTTTCATTTTGCTACAATCAGATTTTGTTCACATCACCTTTCTGCATATGGTGTAGCTCTAGTGTCATGGAGACTTACGTGTCCATTCAGTGCATGTTGCCCCATCTGATTCAACCCTTTGGTCCTATAATTTTTTTTTTCTTCCTTCCTAGGTGCTGATATAAATACTCAAGCCAGTGATAGTGCTTCTGCTCTTTATGAAGCCTGTAAAAATGGACATGTACATATTGTAGAGTTTCTTTTGTCCCAAGGAGCTGACGCTAACAAAGCCAATAAGGATGGCCTCCTACCTCTTCACATAGCAGCCAGAAAGGGAATTTGCGAGTAAGTTTTAGTTTACTTTATAGTTTCACCTTTTAGGTAAAAATCCTAAGTTCTCCTTTTCATAAGGACTTCATGTCCTAGATCTAATTATGAGCACTGCAAATTAGGGAGATTGCATTAACCTGAACAAAATGAGTTTGCAGGATAGGATGAATAGGATGTGTGAGCAGAAATACGGGGTGAAAGATCACATTAGCTTTGCCCAGAAATCACACAACTAAACAACCACATGTATCTTGAAAGCAGGCTAAGCAGAACTCCACAAAATATACTTGAGGTGGAATGAAAAAAAGCATCTGTATATGAAGTTAGCACTCACTTTAATCTCCTTGCCACAGCCCACAGCTATTTTTGCAGAATACAATCATACTTCTAATTGCAGTCAGTGAACCTTTTGGTGACTGTAGAGGACTCCATTACCACAATTTCTATCAAAACCCTTCAAGAAATAGTTATCCAAATGCAAAGGTTATTTCTAGATAGTACAGCTGTTTTTGCAAACTGCTACAAAAGATTCTCATATATTTCACAATGTCTGAAGAATTAAAACTTTTGACAGCACTACACCTTCCTATAGCATCTTTTATCCTAGCATTTGAGTCCATTTGGGAAGCCCAATTACACTTCTGAAATCACTTTCATAGACATAAGAATATTTATTTTCTGTAATTGGAGTAGGTTTGTTTTGTGGAAGCTATATGTTCAGGGGGCGGCTCAGTGTGAATTTATATAAAAGGTTTATATACTTCTAGCACATACATAAATATCTTGCATAGACTAACACAGGCATGATTCAAAATTTTCTCTAGGGTTTGACTTAGAAAGAGTTTTTTGACAACAAACACATTTTAGATCAGATAGCTGCCAGAGAAAAAACCCAGCTCTAATTGTTTGCTTCCAGAATAGTTAATCTGACAGTATGGTAAATTGATCTGAATCCAGTCTCTAAATAGAATCTGGACCCGTTCTCTGATTCTGTTCTTTCCCTCAGTAGATAGATAGCCCAATCTGAAAACAAATCTACATGGAAATTCAGCAATCTGAGTGCATCCCTATGTTATAACAGAAATAGCCAACCTGATTTGGAGGTCATGTCTATTATTGCCAACACTCAGCAGCATACATGAGATAAGAAGTCAGCCCAAACTCTGAGTTTATTTACTTGTAAAAGATTGAGCACAATTTTTTGTGTCCAACTTCCCAACTGCTATGAACTGAAGTACACGAGGAAGAAAAAAGATATTCTCCTATAAATATTTATCTAAATGATGAAGCTATAGCCCAATTGACTGATTATTGTTAATTCCACTGGTATTCAGTAAAATAACACCCTTCAAAATGACCTCTCTTTGTATTCCTGAAGATTTAATACGTAATTCTGCTGGAATTCCACACTTCAACTTTTTGCCAGAGCACAAAGTCCCCTACCATCAAAAAGCCAAGAATGCGATTCCAAGGCTCAACTGTCAATTCTTGTTGCTTGGTGTTTGTTTATTTTAAACGACACTTTGTCAGTACTGACATGAAGTTCATAAAGGTCCTCTCATCAGCTCTAAGACAATTGTAAGCTGTCATTTAATTCCTTCACCCTTGGAACTGGGGAGCTAAGAAGACTTTGTGAAGTGTAGGCAGATTTATTATGTAAATGCAAGTCAATCATCTCTTGGCACATTCATATTAAGGATGCTCTGCCTCCTTCCTTTAATTTCCAACAAACAGAAATCACAAAAGCAGGTTTCAGGTGTAAGGAGAAACTCAGCAATATTTCAAAACTGCATATGAGTCACAGCCCTGTGACAGACACTGTCAGTGGCCTTGTCTGTCCAGTCTTGACTATCTTCACTTATCTACATTCTTCCTCCCTCCAGATAGGAAAGTGTGGTGGTGGAGATGCCACATTTCTGAACTAAAATGCTTTGAAGGATGAAGAAAACAGGTTAGACTCTGATAGAATTTCCAGCCTTTCCTCCCAGCAAAATCTGAGGGGTTGTACTGAGGTCTGGGACACTGCAGAATTTGGATATAAAGCCTCAGTGTGCCATCACTGCAGAGAGGTTCAGGACCCCACGGACAGAAATGAGGCAGAACATCTTTAATTCAGATGTGAAGAGCTGACTGAGGCACATATCCTGGAGGGAAAGAACAAAACAGACTCTTAAATCTTCAAACAGTTGATCATGGGATGACTAAATATTGGCACTTGGCATGGTGTCCTCACAGTACTCTCCTCCCTTCTTGCTATTTCATCTCTTATAGAGCATTTGATAATAATGGAAAGTTGCCAGCTCACCAGCACCCAATTCCTGCTCCCTGGTGAGACTTAAGGTGCTATAAGAGTAGTGATGCTGCTTAAAGAAAAAAAAAAAAAAGAAAGAAAAAAGAAAGGAGAAAAAAAGGCACTTATTCTCATAAGACATTTATTTAACGTTAAAAAAAAAAATTAAAAAATCTTTGTTTCAAAAATGAGAAGTAAAAGGACTTTGGAAACATCAGCTATCCACCATGCAAATGGCACCATAACCCTGTTAAGTGTCATGCATCTTCAACTTTTCTTTCATCGCTGGGAGTGTGGAGACTCAGTCTTTCACAGGATCATTCAGCACATCACTGGCAAAGGTTTCTCTGAGGCTAGCTTAAATTGTGCTTAGTTCATTATGTAAATGTAAGTTTTAAGAGCATTGCCGTCAAGCTGAAGAAGTACAGCATCTTAAAAGAGATGCACTTATGTGCTTTGCATGTTTATATGTTAGAAGAGCTCTTGACTGCTAGATAGAGTCTTCTGCATAGGAAGAGGAAGAAGTGATGTCTTAACTCACTGCTAGACAATTGCTTTCACGGATAGGCTGGAGGTAGACTTTGGTTTGACAGTTTCTAGTCTCATTCTATTTCTTAAGGTGCCTTATCTGTATAGAAGCAAGCTAGTGCCTCAGCTAAAACATCTAACTTCATTAGCAGGAAATGAGAGTTTAACCTATGGGTTTGATTATGCAGCTCCAGTGGTGCCTATGGAGACATAAAAATGCTCATGGATTTACGATAGCTGGGGCCTTGTACACTGTATGTTTGAACTTCCGATTACGTAATGAGAGCAGCTCAATTTATATTGCTGTGCTTAAGGCTGCATCACACTTTCCAATAGCAATCCCTCATTACTGGAGTTTAGGACTTGGCTGTACTTTTTTTTTCCTCCCTGGGCTAAAGCATGGCAAACAGCCTGGAAAATATTTTTATTTCTTTTTCTGCCCTTTCTTAATTGTCATTCTAGCTCCCAACATTTGGGATGGATGTTGATAGCCCCACAGATTTACCAAAGCCAAAAGCTGTGCAGAGGGCCTCTAGTATGGGGCTCAATCCAGAGTAGAAAGTGAACTGTAAAATCTGACATGGAGGTCTGGGAACCAAATACATAGTTTATCCCAGCTCAATCCCATAGAAGTGGAGGTTTCATTCCCTTTCTGGTCTCAAGCCTCTTGCTGTGGCTGTGACCTATGAAATACTTCACCACAGAGCAATCATGATGGATCCCCTGCTTCCTCATTAAGTTCCTCTGACCTGCACCAGTTCCTCCAGTGCTACCACAGAGTGATGGCAGAGGTGCAGAATGCTTGGAAAAGCCTGACTGGGTGTCTGCCATTTGTGCTATTCATGAGTTAGAGCAGGATAGGCAAGGAGTAAGCACATTGTTTCTTCCATTGTAATTGCCCCTGTGGCTGGTATTATCTCAAAAAACTGGGTGATGATTTCAAAAAACTTACACCTCCATAACACACATCACATTTTTGGCAATGCAAAAGCATTGGGAGTTGAAGATAGTTTTCAAGTTCACACTGATTCTTCTCAGAGCAAATCATCCCTATGCTCAAGTTAGTGGGCTCTTACAGTTACTACTATACAGCTAGGATTTGCAGTAGATCCCCTAGAACTCACCATTGCTCACTGACTCTCCACTTGACAGGATTGTCTCCATGCTGATTCCTGTGACTAGTCGCATCCGTGTCAAGCGCAGTGGCATCAGTCCCCTGCATTTAGCAGCTGAACGCAACAATGACGACATCTTGGAAGAGCTAATTGATGCTGGCTATGAGGTGAACACCACCCTCTCCAATGAACGGTCCTGCCTTTACGAGGACAGACGCACCACACCTCTCTATTTTGCTGTTTATAACAACAATATCTACGCCACAGAGCTCCTGTTGCAAGCTGGAGCCAACCCTAACATTGACCTCATCAACCCGCTGCTTATCTCCATACGCCATGGTTGCCTGAAGACAATGAAACTGCTTCTCGATCATGGAGCAAACATTGATGCCTATATTTCAAGCCATCCCACCACATTTCCAGCTACTATCATGTTTTCAATGAAGTACCTTTCTGTGCTGAAGTATCTCCTGGATCTTGGCTGTGATGCAGTTTCCTGTTTTCAATGCCAGTATGGAAACTGCCCACACCCTGCTTTAAATTACAGGCGGGACAGATTTAATGATCCTCAGCTGCCCAAAGAACCAACCATAACGCAGGTAAGCACTCCTTACGCTATCTTTAGTACTTTTGGGAACACCTCTCAGCCATGTATCTTGATAACTTCACTTATTTCTTCTCCCACCTTTCCTGCAAGAGAAGATCCTTTTTTTTAACAAATTTATTTACATAAAAATAAGACTTTGTAAGATTCAGTGAGTGTTCCAACTGCACATTCATTAACAATGTGGGCACAGGCAAAAGCTGCTGATGTCCAACCCTGAATTTCAGATGAACGATAGCCATCTTGACAGCTTTTATTGTCAGATCCACAGTACTCTTTTCCTCTGGACATGAGGTGCCAGAACTGAAAGATATTTTCTTGTCAGACAGTGTCAAATGGGCAGTAGAAACCTGTTTGTGTTATTTACCCTGTAATGATTGTTTTATCTGATAATTTATCTGCAAATTTAAGCACTTGGTTAAATTAAAATTGTATAGTCCTTCACCTTATGAGGGTAAAGTAGTGAATGTAAACATCTGTTTCCAAATCTGGATAAGCAGCCCTGGAGAGAGTGCATAAATTATTACATTAGCTATATGACTGTTCATAATATTTGAGGCTTTCAGAAGAGACCAGGAGATTTCGATCCATGGTTTCATATTTTCAAAGCCAATTACACGTTTTAGGTGATCATGTCTTATGCATGTATATCTACAGTCCATTTCAAAGCTCAGCTACTGCTTCAATTGGGCTGGAATTGGATTCTCAATTCCCTAAATGACTTTGCAGAATTGCAGAGTGCACATTTTCTTGTTGTTTTTTTTTTGTTGGGGTGTTTGTGTGTGTGTGTGTAATCTCTGCTTGTTGACTCCTTCCAAAATATCTTAAAGTAAATCTGACCTTCCTGTCAAAATTTACTATCCTTCAACTCGCAGCAAAACAAAGACCTCTTTCTCTTTTGGAAAGCATTAGGGAAGCAATAAGTCAACTCCTATTAAGCTGAGGTGTACTTTTGTTTAATTCAAAAGAAAGTGTTATTTAAGCCAAATAAATGATTGGCATTAAATTGAATTATCTCTAATTCTGGAAACATGATGCTTTTGGATGTGGAGTAGAAGAGGGCTGAAAATCCAAGGCAAAGAGAGAATATTTGTATGTACTCTATGTGATAATTCAGCCACACAAAAACAGGTATTCCTACTTAGCTAGATGCAATATTTCCCTCTGAATCTCACCTAACCATATTTTCAATTTCTAAAAAAATAATTGGTCACACACAAAACAGAATCATCACCTGAAAGGTCAGAGACATAAGCAGCAGAAGCTGTATAAGATAATATCTGTGCATAGAGGAACTGATGAGTCTCTATGAGTCTCTCATAGAGAGACTGTTTCTGCACACAGAGTAGGAAAAGTGGTGTCTTCCCTCCAGTATCATTTTAAATTTGCTTCTTAATGCTAGGTTTCTGGCTAACAAAACTAAGGCTTGTCTGGGATAGCTTCAAGATATGGCTGTGATATGGTTTGTATTCCAAAAAATATAGCGAGTCTCATGAATCTTTAGCTTTTTCTATGCATAAGATGCACATTTCTTATCTTCCTATATCAAATTACTTAAGGAAAATAAATCAGAATTAGTCTTTATACGGTAACACTATGAGCTCTTCGAAGTTGGTTTGAAAAATACATAACTACAAATAATTACTGATTCTACTGAATTAGCATTTCCTATGAAAGTGAATGCAGAAAAATGCTCGCTGTCTCAGCACCCAGTTCCCAAATTGCGGTGCCAAAACCGTGAGCGGAGGAAATGAAGCATCTTTCTGCCACGAGAGGGCATTCAGGGGCCTGCCGAGACTTCAGGCGGTGCATCCCAAAACCAGAGCTACTTCGCTCCTGAGACTATCCCAAGGCCTGTTGTTGCAGGTTTGCCTTCTGCTTCATTTTGTTCGCTGTCTTTTCCTGTGATCTGTTTGGGAACATTGTTAGTCTGGAAAATATATTTTTAGATTGAGCTTTTGAATGAGGAAGGAAAATAAAAGGCAACCTCCCTGGTTGGAGTCAAAAAGAGAACAGTAAGATACAGTGCTTTATTACTCTGAAACTGTATCCTCATTTAAGCTCTGACAAAGTGGATTTACTCTTTGTAGGTGTAGTGAAGATCCTCAGTTTGCATGTTGTATATGCAACTGCATGGCAATGGCATAGGAGTAGGCACTGGAGAATGTCAGATATCCCAAGCAACATTTCCTATGAACAATTCAGGTAGGAAACTCTGGATTGCCCATTGGATTCTGGGGTCTTCCCAAATCATTATATCTCATTTTTCTGGGAATGCTCAGAGAAGCAAAGTCAGAAGAGTAGTAGATGCTTCTGTGAATGCTTTGACCTTGAATGAAGAGACCTTACAATTTTCTGTAGTTTTATTCTTCACAGATGTGATAATATTTTATTTTTGGATAAGAGTATCCACGCAAGAGCTTAATTCATTATGAGTTAGGGCTCATACATGTATGATCATACGTGATCTAATTACATGAGCTTAAACTGAAAGAGATTCAAGCTGGTGCATTATCTCTCCTGTCTGGAGTGGACTTGGAGGGCGCCTGTAGACAGTCTCAGTGACTAAGATGATGTATAGTGCATAAGTGACCATCGTTCAATTGAGTTCGGCCATGTGTCTGAGCTCTTATCTGCACAGCATGATTTAGTTCACCTTAACTTATTTAACTGCTCACATGTAGACAAATCCACAGATATCTTCAACATATGTATCACCCTAATAGAGATAGATGAAGCTGTCTGGTATGGCACGCATTTAGATTAAAGTGGGAAGGCAAATGTTTTGAAATGAAACTACTTAAAGTCAGATCACTCCTTGAGAATCTCCGTAGCTCTCCATGCTAAAGCTCAGAGTGCTCTGCAGCTTGCTCTATGGGCAAGAGAGGCTGTGCCTGGTCCACACCCAAATAAGGAAGATTAAACAGGGTTTTAGTAAAAAAATTTCTGAGGTAAAACTGGAAATTGCCTCTACAGTTGATAGAAAGACCACAAAAGTAGTCAGGGTTATTTTTGCTGTTATAATTTCTACAGGTGCATTCATCTTTCACTGACTGTTGCAAATTTGTTTTTTTCTTGAAGTTTTGTGATATGGTGTCTACTCCAGAGATAAGTCGCTGGGCTGGGCCAATTATTGATGTTCTCCTGGATTATGTGGGTAACGTCCAGCTCTGTTCCCGGCTCAAGGAGCATATAGACAGCTATGAGGACTGGGCTGTCATTAAAGAAAAAGCAGGTATGGTTACTCAGAAAAGAATCTGTCATAAATATTTCCACTGTTGGATTCAAAATGTCAGTCACCATTTCCTCTTACATTTCCATTTTTTCTATTGAAAAGCCCTGTAGGTTTTTAACGTGACCTCTGCAGAATCATTCAGTCAGTATCCATCCCCTAAATTCAGTAGGATTTCCCTACTGAGATTGAATTAAATTTTTCAACCAAGTATTAGGCACTAGAAATTGCTGGAGTATGTTGACTTTATGATGTTGAATTTACCCCAGTTGTAGGTCTGGCCCACTGGAAATAAGTCTTGCCAGAGCAGGAAGGCTCATTTGTCTGCACCTGTGATATAGGCAGATCAGGGCAAGTGGACAAGGTGACCACCTCCACAGCAGGCCAGCAAGCACCCATGGCTCTCCCAAAATACCCTTTCTCACAAGACCCAAAGACTTTCACAGGTATTATCAGAATTAGTTGTCCAGCATGAAGATGAACTGGGAATGTACTACATTTATTTTCAGTGGTGAGGCTGAGTACTGTGACGCATCTTTCTTAAATCCTCCTAGAAAGCCCACTGCTAGGCTGTCATGGGATACAGCACCCCATCCTCCAGCCCCACTTCCTTCCCTATGTCATGCCTCAGAATGAATGAGCAGACACATCACATCACCATTGCAGACAAAGCCTCTGTTTTTACTCCTCCTCCTCCCATTCTCCTCTTGCCACAGACATGGATGTCCCTCCCAAGTTTAAACCTGCTCAGTTCACATTTTTGACCTGCCTCTCTTACAGAGCCTCCACGACCTCTTGCCCATCTTTGCCGTGTCAAGGTACGAAGCTTGATTGGAAGAAACCGCATTAAACTTATTGACACATTGCCTCTTCCATACAGACTGATTCGATACTTACAGCATGATTACACACAGTGACCTCAAGCATGGTAGACTTTCAGCAGCTTCCTGGCATGGCACTCAGAGTCATCAGCATGACAGTGGCACACACCATGCTGCTGGCTTGGTGAAGAGTCTTCCAATGACTAATCTACAAGAAATATGCTTCTGGAGCGAAAGTGAGAAGAGAAAGGAGTGGACATCTAAGCATCAGGTTTTACAGGAGGAAGTACACGTTATCCACCTCAGAGCTTGGTCAGCAAAGAACAAGAAGTGAAAGCCAAAGCTTAAAAATGAGTAGTGCTGAAGCAAGTACCAGTGAGGGTACTCATTGACCTGGGGTCTGGTGGAGCTTAGCATCCTTGCTGTGATCACAATTCAGAAGCTGTTAGAGTCAAAATATTTGGGAAAACAACTACATTTCATTCACTGACTGAGATTTTTATTTTAGTTTCTACTCTGTCTTTTGGATTTCTGTTCAGTGTGCTGGTTGCTAATTCTCTGATAGTTTGACACTGTCTTGCTAACAATTTTTTGGACCTTTCTCAGTTGAGTACTTGATTTCTGAACATTCAAAGCTCAGAACTTTTAACTATACTGAGATGTGCAGACTCCTTTAAAAGCACAGGAAAGCTTTATTGAAGGAGGATGTAAGAACTGTATTTACACCTAGCAAATACAGTTCAAGTTGTATTACATAAGAAGGCAGTGAAATTAGTGAAATTCTGCTTGAGATAACTTTCTGTATTTTCTGATTTTCTATACTGGGGATTTGAAAGCAACTCATATATATATATATATATATAAAATCTTTTCTGTAAATTAGAAGTAGCTGTATTATAAACAGTAGCTATGGTCTGTCATGAAGCTGGTGTCTGAACAGAACAAAGCCCTAGAGGAGCATGGGCAGTGATGAAGAAGAAAGGCAAGATACACAGGGAACAGCAACACTGCTAAACTAACTTTATCAGTTGTTCCACTAGAGGATCTTGTCCCTATGAAACTCAGCCTCTCTTACTTCCTTGACTTCTGACTATAACAATGCTATGACTGAAAGAAAAAAGAGGGTGTTTCAAGATGATGAAACTTCAAGATTTATGAAAACAAATGCCCAGAATTTAGCTCTAAATCTTTATTCAGATGCCCAAATGGTGCCAAGATTCTTGTGCCAGGTGTAGTTACATTGAAGCCAGTGGGACAATTCTGGTGTCAGATATTATTGAGGCAGAATAAGTCCTGCGATTTAACCTTGACTTTCTTGACTTTGGAAGTTAGAAGTATCTATTAGTTCTTTTGACATTGACGAAAGTTATTATCTCAGCTTCTTTGAAAATTAGGTCACCTATTTACAGCTCAGATACACAACTGATTTATGGCAGCTTAACAAGTTGCCATCTATCAGCTGAACTGCTATAATTGTCCGTGAAATTCTTTTATTGAAGTTTTTAACAAGTCACATTCCCTCACAGCTGGGGAGGCTGAGGAGCCCACGAATGGTTATTGGCAGTGACTACAGCTCACTTGACAGGTGTGACTTGCTGAACCACTGAAATTTAATGAATGCCTTGGTCCTGATCAGGCGCCTAAGTAAGGATGGAAGAGCCTAATTTTGGAATCATGTCTTGGCAGATCTTATTCTAGAAGCATACCCATTCTTACCTTAGGTGACATAAGAGCTGTGAAGTAGGGATTGTTTTGATTCCCCACCAGAGACTTGACAGATCTGTTTTTGTTTGTTGGCCTGCATACTATGGAATGAGATAGAAGTATAAGTAGGGAAAATGCACTGGACTGACTTTGTATGTGGTTTCACAACTTAACACAGCACTAAAAGTGTGTTGCACACACACAGGCCTATCTGGGCACAAAAGTCCAGATTCTGTGATGGTTTTGTGTGAAATGCATTCAGCACTCATGGGATAGGATGTAAGTGGAAGCAGAAATGGTCACAGCTAAGGGCACTGTCCATAGCTGTCCTCTTCCCAAATACAAAAGCAGTTGAAAAAAACAAGTTTCAATTCTCACTGAACTGTGATCTTCTTGCAAAGCTTTATAAAATAAGATGAAATTCCATTACTATCAGGGTCTGCCTCCTTTTCCTGAAATGTGAACTCCACCATTCTTACAGGAGGAGTGAGGTCTCTGGGGGTACAGTGTCACCTACACAGTAGGGCCATTCAGAAGATGGAGCCTCTTCATGACACCAGTTAGGAGCTGGCCACCACGGCTGGCCATACGGAGAAGAGCTGGCTAAGCAGCCCTCTGAAGCACTCCTCCAGCCTTTGGGAGTCTGTACTACCAGTGAAGGAGCTGTAATTATAATCGCAGAACGACTGAATATCCGAAGTTGGACATGACTCATATGGATCATTGAGTACAACTCCTAGCTCCACACTGCCCAAAAATTAGACTACACAATTGTGATAGTTTGAGAAGTGGAAAGTCATCTGTGGAATTATTGCATCCCTTAGCTAATGGGGCTGAGCAGTGAAGGTCCGGGTCTTACTCACATTTATATAAATCAGAAGAAATATTGTTAAAATTAAATAAGTGTAATAGAACAGAGTTGCAGGTGGTAGATACTGAGCGTGGCCTGGTGGAGACCATTTATGTAAGCATTTGTTTGGTGTGCGGTGTCAGCTCTGGAGACTGCTAGCTGACAGAAGGATTTGAAATCACCAGCTGCAGGGATGAGATTTCATGAACCATCCCAAACTGGGAATTTTCTCTGAACCATCGTTATGTACACAAAAGTCTCATGAATAACAACTTCTTTTTATGTCCTTGGACAAGATGAAACTGGTCTTGGGTGGAGCAAATACAGAAAGTCCATTTCTTCTTTCCGCCAAGAGACCTTCATATTTGCTGAGAGACTCATATCCTGGTTGCTCTCAGCTGTCTGTCCTGAGCAGCAGCCACTGACCAGCTGTGAGATGGATAAGGGCACAGTGTGCACAGCTACTGAGGAGAGATGTATGTTAGAGGGAGAGCCTAGTAATTACATTATTATGCCCTTTCTGCTTGATCTTTACTACAAACCTTCACTCATCCAGTTTACATTTATTTGCACTGAAATGGAGCCAGCTACCTCTCCTACACTCCAGTCACTGGCACAGTGTTTAATGTGTGATGCTGAATCTGTACAAATGTGATGAGCATTTACTGCATCTGTCTAAAACTGTGATATGATAAATACCCAACATCCCAAGCAAACTAGGCTTTGTAAGCAGATCAGTAGTTCCAGCTCCTTCAGAGATTATAACTTTTTGTGATATAATATAGGAATATTTCATGACCAGGTTACTGTACTTTATCCTACTGCAACATGTGCAATTCACTTTATGTTTGTGTGCACTATTTTGGTTTTTATTTTATTTTATACGAAAGATTTTCATTTACCATTATTTATGAAAGCTATTGTAGTTTTAACAGTTTAAATTTGCACTGTTGTAGTAAACAGCAGCTCTTGATTGTTATGTTTCCATCTTTTCATCAAAGTATGAATTAAACAATTAGATTCTAAAGGGTTATCAGCTGTCCTGAATAGCAAAATTAAACAACTAAACAGTAGAACAGCCAGGAAAAGTCTGAATCGATCCAAGCTTGCACAATTAATAATTTTGATGGCAGTCTCAAGGGCGAGAGAATAGTAAATATTGGTAGAGAGACAGTTGTTATTCTTTGCACACCTCTTGAAATGTCTAATGCATCCACATTCTATGATTTTGAATGTACTTAGCAACTGGCTTCTGATCATTCATGTTTTCTTTCCATGCTCCAGCTCAGAGCCCCAAGGGCCACCTCCTGCCCTGTGCGGGGGAAGGAAGCCCTATGTCACAGTGGAATGTAAGGATTTTAAAACATAATATTGGCCTGAATCTGAGGGTAAATTGATAAATATAAGCATGCTGGAGATCACTTGGAACAAGCTGGTTCTATTCTTTAGCTTAACTTAAAAGCAGGCTGTGCTGCTACATCAAAAATGCAGCAAAACATATTCAAATAAACACTAAAAAAAAGACTAAAAAAGAAAAACAAAAAATGTAGTACCTAAAAGGTAGAATCTTGATTTTAACTCTCTTATTTTTCTGAGTATCTTCAGAAATAAAATTTCTACAGAAGCTCTTCACTTTGCCAAGTATTTTAATACTGATGAAATCCACAGTCTAGTGGAATCCACTTTCAAATTTCCCCCCTGAACTCCAGAAGGAACACTTGTCCACAGCAGTCTCTGCAATACCCATTGTTCATTCCCTGAGCTTCTCTGGTCACCCACATGAAGAGCAATGCCAAAGAGAGTGCATTGCATTGGCAACAATGAGATTCAGCATCTGGCTTCATGTGGATTACAACAGTGATACAGATATGCTTATGTGAGAAAGTGCTTCTAATTACATACAACATTTCCTTGCCTCCAGCTCTGCAATTTAAGATCCATAATTATCCGTTCACTAAATTAAAGAGGGTCACTGTCTCCTCATGGATTCTTTTTCCCAAAAAGACAAAAACAGAAGGACATCTTCATATTTGGATCAAGAGCGAATCTGATGCCTTGAATTCTTAGACCAGCTCCTTACCACTTTGCACCTTGCACAGAGTTGCAGGTACACGCTCTGTCTCCTTAAAAGAGCAGTCTACACATGCTTGGTACATATATGAAACAATGAAAGATTAACATACTACAGCCATTATTTCCATTGAAATAAGCATCAGTGGCTAAAACTGAGAGGTTTGGGGAAAGAATAAACTACTTTCAGCCTGAGAGTAGTTTATATCCTAACTGCAGTTGCAGTCTGGTTACATAACATCTAGTCCCATCAGAAGATCCAAAATTAAACTCTGGTGGCTTAAGATGATAATTTTTTCATGACTGCAGTGTGCTTGAAAGAAGCATGGCCTGTTTTTCTCTTCGTAGAGATATCAGGAGTGATAGAGCACTACAATAGCCAGGGGCCAACCAGATCAAGGTCACTTTTTGCCGAGTCCCAAGAGAAGCTCCCATTCACTCCAGGAAGAGCAGGTTCAGGCCCAGAGAGGGCACAGATGCGCATTATCTGTCCTTCCTCTTCCTCCCTTCCCCCATAACATGTCTCTTGATCTCAGTGATTTATTCCAGTATAATTGAATATGGAGGCACACAATATTAAACCTTTCAGGTCTCATGTTCTGTGCCTTAGCAACACCTTCTCAATGGGTTTAAGAGAAGCTTAGCTTAAACTATCACCTATTAGCTTTTACCATGCCATTTCACCAAAATAATTAAGAAAACAATAGGCAGATCATTTGTAGCCAGGTCTTGTGACTGTATCTTAAAATCAGACAAAAGAAAAGATCCCTGCTAGAGAAAAAAGAGGGCAAGCTATTATAAACACTTCTCTATCATATTTTATGTTTTTGTATTTGATGTATAACACATTATTTTTATTTTGGTTGATGGGGAACAATTTATGAAACAGAAAATTATTCTGCTCCCATTTGCACCAGTTTAACACCCATTGATTTCCCAGCCCCAGGATTAAATCTGAATTACATCACTCTAAATAAGCAGAGATTTCAGCTGTCATATCTAACCAGCAGCTGCAAGTTAAACCCGCATCTACTCAGTGGGCAAAAGTAAACACATTACATTTGCAGAATCACCAGAATAAAATTACCTCCCTTCCTTTATTTTTTCTTTCAATTCTCTTAGTATTTACACACAAGAAGAGCTTAAATCAATTCACAAATGTAGTTTCCACATTAAATACTGTCCTTCCAGTCTCTTGCACGCAAAAGGAAGTGACCTGAATATCTTGACTTCTCCGGAATTACTTAAATGTATAAAAACAGTTTCAGTGAGTTTAATTCATTTCATTTCAGTGCTGTGCCTGCAGGGCAACCCGGGAAGATGCTCCCACATGGAAGAGGTCTCCGAGGTGTTACAATTGCAGCGAAATTGCGAGTGGCTGAGCCCTGCTTGCCATGGCTCCAACAGTGTGCTTCCATAAAAAAGGTCTGATTTGCCACACATGCCATACCACCAGATTCATAGGGCTTATTCCTGATTTTTACCTGCATGGGAGGAGAAGATGGAAGCTGTACAGTTACTAATTCACTCCAGCCTGTACAGGGGCCAATACCATCTCTGGATGGAAGCTCCTTCCGCACACGACCAGCTCCTTGTGCCCATTGGCCAACCTGATGCTCAACTCCCTCTAAGGGGTTGTTCTGTCCAGTGTCACACACTCTGGCCCTTTCCTCTGGCTAAAGGTAGCCAAAAACATTGAAAATCGGTGGAGGGATGGTAGGCTTGGTAGGGATGGGTTTCAAAACCACAGGCCTGTAGAGTTTCTGTCCTGTGCCCTCTGCCTCCTTGCAGAAGGGCTGTGCCTCGGCTGGCAGTGTGGCAGTGCCCTTCCTCCACAGCCCTAGCCCTGGGAAAGGCGATGGATGCAGCGTTCCAGGGGGTTGGTAAACAGCTGGCCCAGGGCAGGGGAAGGGGCAGCAGGTCCAGGCACCCACCTGGCCTGAGAGTACGCCAGTGGCGTCTTTCTCCCCTGCATTCAGGGCAGGCTCATGACTCTCAGGTCCAATACTGTCTTGGTTCCTTTTGCTTTTCTTCCCCTCAAAGGGAGGAGGGTCCCTGGGGACTGGTAGCCCCTCGGGGCCCGGGTGGAAGCCCCTGGCAGGGAGGCTCTGTGGCGGCCGCGGCTCTTCCCAGAAGGAGGCAGGAAGCTGTCGTTTCCTCATGGGCACCTGGTCTGGCCTGTTGACCTCAGGGTTTTGCTCTGGCACAGCCTGCTCCCCCACCAGGCTCTCCTCCGTCTCGGCTGCCTGCAGCACCTTCTCAGTGGCAGCCCCACTGAGGGGGCCAGGGTCGGGCATCTCAGGCTGGCAGCTGCGGGCCCTGTCCTCTGCTCCACGGCGTGGGCCACATTCCAGGGGCTTGGCAGGGTGGCACCGTGGCACCCGTGAGTACTTCTGAGAAAAACGCTTCAGCTGCTTCTGCAAATATTTCCTGTGGTCCACCGACCGGCGGCAGGGAGCAGATTTATCCAGGGCTGCCTTGATGTCACTAGAGGCCAGGTTGACAAAGTTCAGCAGGGTTTTTACCTCGCTGTCCGATGCCATTTCACTAGATGTGCTGTGCAGAATTTCCCATTAAATGTTTATAATCCGTTTCAGGCAAGCCTTGGCCAACCTGCAAGACACGGTGGGCAGACTCAGAGTGTGAAGCCTGCATTCAAAAAGCATCAAGAACACTGCAGGAGGTGGAGAGAAGATGTCAAACTTCTCAGCTAAGCATACAGGTTGTCCGCCAGCTCACCTTTGTGCAGGCAGGCTGCCATGCACCTGCAGCCCCGCAGCACTGCCCCGGCACAGGGCTGCTCACTTAATCTCATTAGGTGAGGCATAGGTGGGAAGAAGAAGCCAAGGCAGCTGCTCTCGTGTCCCTGCAAGCAAGCGCGGACACTCACCCGGCACGCTGGGGCTTTCCGGTGGGTGCTGGTGAAGAAGAGCCCCTTCCTGCTAATCTTGTTAGGCAGGTTACACACTGCCAGGCCCAACGGAGGCAGCCGGTGTGTGTGGAGGCAGTTGAGCGAGCACTTGAGCAAGCTGAATGAATATCGACTCTGCTGAGTTCGGGGCTCTCTCAGACCAATCAGGAGCCACTTTGCCAAATACAAAGCATCCCAATCAGGCATCAGCCTCCCCTTCTCACATTCTTTGCCATCACAAATTGTCACCATGGGGACAGCCACAGAAAGACAGCTAATAAATACAATCATTTCCCCGCGATTTCTACCATTCTCCCCTATCCTCTTCACCCCTACCAAGGCCTTTCTTTTTTAAAGGCACAATCCAAAGGAAAAGTGCCGACGATGAGTTAGGAAAGTTTAGGCACCCTTTTCTATGCACTCCCTGAAGCTGTCTGGGGGCTGATACTGACCATGCTTCATTGGCACAGGACAATGTAATACGGGGAAACAGGCTAGCCTACTTTTAACCGTTCCCCATCAGAGACTTTTTTTTTAAGGGGAGGATGATGTCAGAAAAAGGTAGGAAAGGAACAAATCTCTAAAGAGATGTGCAGATATCCATGGAAAGGGAGCTTGAGCGCTCAAGAATCTTGTCTTTATGTTTGCCCCCTCAATTGAGTTACACAAAAGCTGAATTACCCATTCAAACTACCCGGACAAAAGGATGGAGTTGGATAGTACTCTTGCATCTGTAGTCAAACAGTTAGAGACTTAAATCGAGTCGTCATGATGGAGAAAGAGTTAGACAAAGCCCATAGAATTGCCATCAGCAAACATTTTCCTGTGTCATATTAGTGGGTCTCCATGACTCCCCCTGGCCTGGGGACAATAGCACAAGTTTGCACACTCGACTACTGTCACCCTGCCAACGCTGGCAAGGAGCAGAAACAGGACAATCCTTTAAGGGGAAAGCATGCCCGCTGCAGGGAAGGTAAGAAGAGAGGGAAGAAAAGGCGTGTGAAATGCTAATTGAGCTGCTTCCTTTACTGATGCATAGCTATGTGAGCCCTCTGCCTTCGTGCAGGCTTGTCCCTGAGGGGTGGCAATAACTTAATAGCAAAGCAAAACCGGGAGCTGGGGGAATAGGAGAGCAGGATGGCTGCCCTTGATATACATGGGTGATGTGGAGCTCTGCAGCCCCATGTACCAGCCTGGGATCCACTGCCTCCCACAGGTAGCTCCTGCTTCCCTGCCTGCAGCATCCCAGGGATGGGAGGAGAGGGACAGTGGCAGGCTAAGCATGCCTACAGCCAGGGAGAGGCTGCCAGGCCTGGGAAAGCAGGGACTGAAGTCCCAGCTACCTTTCATTTTGCAAGTAAAGTCTTCTTTGCTAACATAAGGCACCAAAGGTCTGAGAGCTGAAAAATGCAACATTTTGCATTTATTTCTTTTAGTCCAGTTTTCTTTAGAGAAGGACAAGATCTAGACTGTACCACTGTATGCTGGGCTGAGGACTCCTCAAGTCTTCCTATGCCAGTGTGCTCAGCGCTGCCACCCCATTTTCACACCATTTTTCCCAGTCCAACCCAAGCTGTATATTTCAGTGCCAGCATTCAGGTGCTGCAGATCTGGGGAGACCTTGGGCCAGGACACTGCACAGCAGAAGATGCTACAGAGCCTTTGCACTACTGCAGTGGGTTGCAATGTGATGGCAAGGCAGAAAGCCTTGAGGGTACCTCTGTGCTATCTGAGACGGGATTATATTGGCAGAGTGAGGAGCAGCTTTGCCCTTACTTACAGTGCTGGAGGCACTGGTGCTTATCTCCTCCCAGTTTCTATTCCAAAAGCAGCTCCTCCCCAGGAGACCTAGTGCAGCTAACTTTCCATCATCTGCCTCACACCATCATGACACATGTCTACGTGCAATCTTCTCCAGTAAGATCTTCAGTGGGGAGAGTTTCCAGTCACCTGCTCAAGCATCTATTTTGGGATACACTAGCTGGGGCCTGGCCTCTTTGTGACTTGACACAGGTCCTTCTTCTGCAGCTGAGTTTACAGAGAAGTGTTTTCTAGCACATTTGACAAGATGCACATCAAGGGTTCACATCTCTGTTTGAAGGAACAAATTTCCTGCTGTGTTAGAGCATTTGACCACACTCTGGACAACATGTACACTTATCCCCAAGTGGTGTGTCCAGGGAAGGAAGATAAAAAGAGAGATGTGGGACAGGTGCCTGGTAGCACATTCATTAACATCTCAGGGTGTTAATGAACCATGTCCTCAGAGGCCTAAGAAACTCATGTCACATACTGTGAGTCCAATATCCAATTATAGATTTACAGGAAAGATAGAGGATTTATGGCTGTGTGTATGGGGAAGCTCTCTCCTAGTGTCCATCTAAGCCTGTGCCTTCCAGGAGGGCCACTTGCCCTGGTCACAGCTCCTTGGCCACCACGTGGCAGCTTCCCGTGCCTCACCACACTTGCCATTCCAGCATCCCTTTCTCCTGCAGCTGGGAAACGGCAGGGAGCTGAAGAGGAATGAACCAGCAAGCAGGATTTAAGAAGCAGAGCAACCCACCCTTTCAAGGTCAGACTCAGGTTGAGCTGCACAGGGTTTTCCCTAAGAGACCACCGGAGCCCTTTTGTTCCTCACTGCTCTCACCATGTTCATCCCAATGTACATGTGAAAGGAACAATTAACAATAGGGCACTCCTCTCTGAGGATCCAGTGCACTTTGAAGTGTCCACCAACCAAAGGCTCAAGAATGATACATCATTTTCCACTGTGAATGTGTCAAACTAGTACAGCAATTGAAAAAATGTCTCCACATGCCTTCCCAGCATGCAGACAGGGACCAGCTGGAGAGCCACTTCATATCTGACATGTCACCCCCTGACAGCTGTCTTCTTGGAAATTTTTGGTATGCGAAATTTTGTAACTCCTTTTTGTAAGTGAAGCACAGGAATAAACCCATTCAGTAAAAGGATGCAGTTATGCTTCTCCTAACATGCAGAAACTCTGAGAAATTATTTTCTTCCACAGAAATACCCAAGAAGTGTTTTAAAAACGCCGCTCATTGTAACTGGTGTCACGATTTAGCCAATTCTACCCTAAAACCTCTTCCAGCTTATTTCTACACTCAGGGACTCATGCAGAACAGATATTCCAACATCAGCATCATCCCAGGACTGCATGAGCAGACCCAGTAATGCAAACCATTAAGAGAGGAGGCAGTGCAGTAAGTACACTGAGCAGTTGAGATAACACAAATACCCAAATCACTGCTACTATTGTAATGATCACTAAAGCAAAGAGCAGTTAATGCAAATCTGAGTAGCACGGAGGTGATGCAAAAATCACTGTTTGGCACTAGCTGAGGCACAAAATGCATTTCTCTCTCCTAAAAGAGCACTTTTTCTCCATCTTAGCTTGAGTAATAAACACTGTCACAGGGCTCACCCTGCTGTCAGTATAACTGTGCTGCATACTGCAGTGCCAGTATACTTCCTAGCCTGGGTTGAAATAAGCTTCTTGCCCTCCCTGATTTGGGGCAAGTATTCGTTTGTCTGGGATATGTGCATATGCTAAGCACTGTTCTTCTCATCTTTTCCTTATGCAAGTTAAAACTAGGCAGCCTCCATTTATTTAAAAAAAAAAAAAAGTAGTAAACAGATTTTTACTTAAAAACAAAGCTTAGAAATTGTAAAAAAAAAAAAAAAAAAAAAATTCTTTAGAAATTCAACAAAGGTTTCAGTTTGTTATGTTTTGGAGAGGTGAGGAGAAAAAAGGAGATGTAATGTTAATGATATGCCAGTGGCATAAAAGTGGGAGATGTTGCTTAACATCATACTGCAAGAATTGGGTGACCTTAAGAGTTACTGCAATTGGAGAGGAAAGGATTTTAGGGATGCTGGGCTACATGCCCCAGGGTTTGATAGCAGGAATTTGTGCTTTGAGGAGAGAAGTCACCATCTGGAAATGAGAAGAAAGAACAGGTGACAGGATGAAAACGAACCTCACTCCTTCATCCAGTCTGAATTTCCTAGACTACAGGAGGGGTCCTGAAGCATACCAAGAGGGGACACTGACCGCGTTCAATCCTCCAGCAGGTTGCCCTCTGAACTCAGAGCCTGTCCCCAAATCCAAGTCCTCTAAGTTCAGGAAGTGAGGAAGGAGGGAGATATAGGATTTTGCCCCTAAGCTGTTCTCTTTACTTCTCACCATACTGGAGCCAACACCTTTCCCCAGGAGAACAGCAAATTGGTACTCCCACTAGCTTTGACTCTTCCCTCTCTATTTCTTTCTCTTGACAATCTGCTTTGACCTGAGTGACATCCTCTTGTTGCTTTCAACCCCTGATTTACGGCACATGGGGCCTACTCAGAGTCTGTCCCCAAGCACTGGGGCGGGGGGGGGCTGTCACCACCCCACAGCCGCTGCCATTCAGGCAGATGGTGGAGGGGGCTGATGTGAATAGCTCCTGTCAGTCTCATAGAGTGAACTTTACAACTGTGCTACGTGTTGAACTGCATGTGACTAATGCCATTCTTCTTCAGGCTGCAGGCAGGACACAGCTGTTTCTTTAAGGAAATTTTCATTTTTCTGGGAAGGAGAAAAAAAAAAAAAACACAACACTATTGCAAGGTCATGGCAATGGTGATATCTATGTATTCTGTAATTAGACATGATCAAAGCTCATCCTGCTTTTCACTGCCTCTCTTCCTGGTGAATCAGATAATGTGTAAAAATTAGCCTGGTCTTGGTTTGGTCCTTCTCAAGATTTAAATCTTGCTTCCACATGCATCAAGTATGCACTGAGCAGCAACAGGGCCAAATATAGTTTCCTTTATGTAATTCTCAAATAATTAAGTATTTTGAGATCAGTGAAAAGTGCCAAAAAATACAAATAGCTTCTGTTGATGAGCACTGCAAAATGATTAAAAAACACAAACATAAATGTGAGCATGTGAATAGGCTAATCTCTTAAAAGCAGCAAAAAAAAAAAAGTGCCCAGTCTTTCCTCCATAAACCATTAGGTATTTCAGATTGAAATGGGATCTGCAGTACATACTGCAGTGAAGAAACTGAATAAATCACAAAACTAATATGAAGTGAAG
Organism: Meleagris gallopavo; assembly: GCF_905368555.1. NCBI lineage: Eukaryota > Metazoa > Chordata > Aves > Galliformes > Phasianidae > Meleagris > Meleagris gallopavo. The sequence goes on along the minus strand of NC_139408.1, from coordinate 45,123,063 downwards.
CATCAGTGATCAGTCAGTCTCTCTGAAACTGGTGTTTGCTACGGCAGTTCTACGGAGTTCGTTACTCCCACTGAAGCCAAATTTGATTTATGCATGGATTTCTACAGGTGCGAAATTCTGTTCCCCCAGGAGTTTTCTGTTAAAAGCACGAGAGCTGGTTACTTAGAGCAGATTAGCACTCTACTTGTCTGAAATATCACCATATTTCTGTTCACTGGGATCTATATGTGAGTGTTGGTGGGTTGCAGCAGAGTTTGCTATGTCTTTTTTTTTTTTTTTGGATAATAGTTCACAAAAATACATTATTCTGCAGCATTACATGCAAAGTATAGTGCTCATTCCAGCACTCCAGGCTTGGAATGCAACATACTCAAAGTATCTTCCCAGTTTAACGGATAGAATTTAAACTTCAGATTCTGAGAGAATCCCCAGATATGAACTGGTGAAGGAATCATGCTTAGTCTAAGAGCTTAACTCAGAGACACAGGACCTCTTCCACAGGGGACTGTTTTTTCTAGAAGATGGATAAGATAGTTATTTTCTGATAAACAAGTGATTGTACCTGCACTGTTCCCAGAGCTGGAGTTTTGATAGTGAGATTATTAAGCCATGCCACGGGTCCTCATCAGAAACACATTTGATAGTACAGAAGCACTGATATCCTCTGGAAAACAGATCCTTCTGGATGAATTGACCATGAGAATGAGATGGCATTCAACCAAGTGTGCTGAAGGAGCTCAAATTTGAAATCGCTGAGCTATCAACACAGAGTTTACACCAGCCTCCATCCCAAGGACCAAAGATGATTAATGGAAAAGGTAGTTGTGCAAATAACAGAATACAGCATCATTTCCTCTGGACTGGAGGCAGATGTACTTCAGGAGTGCTTCAAAGACTTACGATGGCATTGATGCTGTTCACTTCCTCTGTACGTTGCATGTAAAAGAGACAAAATAGGGGCAAAGTTCACAGATGATACAAAATCATTCATAATAATCAAAGCTAAAGCTGACTGTTCCAGAAGGAACTTATAATACCAACTGACAGTGACGTGCCAGATGAAATTCTGTATTGACAAGTGCAATGTAAGGCACTTAGGAAAAAAAACAACTACTTGCACATCTGCAGTGCTGAGCTCTGGATAGCAACACTCAAAAGATCTGGAAGGTAACTGAAACAAAGGTGTGAGTTATCTGAAAACCTCATCTATTGCTCTGCAACAATCAGAAGGTAATCTGAATAGCTGAAATTACTGAATGAGAGAATAAAGCAGAACAGATAACAGCAGTTAAATCACTGTTTATACTGTTTGTGCACATTTGAACACAGTTGCAATTTTGCTCTCCTTACTCAAAAGTTTATAACTTTGGATTTAGATAGATATAAAAAAAGTTAGCCAGGATGGTCATAAGTCTGGAAGCATTTTTATGGTTGGAAATACAGTTTGGAAAGAAAACAAGCTGAGGGGGCATGATTCGAGCGTATACAATCATCACCAGAATGGAGAAGGTAATGAAGAAAAGGTTAATCTCTGTTTCTCCAGTGCAGGAATTAGGGATAATAAATCAAATTACCATGCACTAGGTCTAAACCATAAGGAATGAATTTTCTATGTGATACATTAATCTGTGGGTCTTGCTGCCAAAGTATTAATGAGTTTAAGAAGGACTTAGAGAAAGTCATGCCATAGAGGACCATGATGAAACTGAATAATTCACCTTCAACCTGTAGCTCAAGGACTTCTGATGCTGTTGATTGCCAAAAGAGAACATCAAATACAAATCAAATGCAAATACTTCCCCTGTCCTTGTGTCCTTCCTTCAATATCCACATAGGCTATTATCTGAGATGGACTAGACAAACATTTGATTTCATTCACTACAGCACGTTACCATAAGGAATGGTAAAATATATTCTGGGTAAGACTGTGGAGCATGAGGCACAGAAAGAATACACTGAAATTCTGTGAAAAGCAAAGCCTAATTTCCTTCCACCTACTATTTACAAGTTTGTTTGGGGCTATTCTGCATTCATAGCAATTATGTTTCAATGCTCATAAAAGAAAGTCTGAAACTCTGGAAGATTTACTTGTGAATTGTTTTTAGAAGAAATATTAGGTTGCTCAAAGGAGGACTAGCATAATTCAATGTGCCATTCATCATGAAGACAGATGTTACCTTTTTGAGAAGATTTTGTATTAGTTGCTGTATCACAGTCTCAGTCACATCATCTTTTCTCCAGCCTGTCAAAATAACTACCACAGTCCAGCTCTGAAAACAGCCACATGCCTGCTTAGCTCTGATGCGTCTCCCTATTGTGGCTGGAAATCAGTGCAGCCATTTATTTCAGCATATGTGTTTACGTGCACTCCATGCCCAAAGAGAAAAGCCAAGCCAGGGTGATACATAAATCATAGAACAATGAGTTGGAAGGGACCTTAAAGACCATCCAGTTCCCACTCCCTACCATGGGCTGGCTGCCCCCCACCAGACCAGGCTGTCCAATCCCTCATCCAACCTGGCCCTAATGCCTCCAGGAATGATGCGCCATCCACAGCTAACCTGGGCAGTGCTAGTGCCTCACCACCCTCTGAATAAAGAATTTCCTCTTAATATCTAATCTGAATCTCCCCTCTTTTAGTTAAAGCCCATTCTCCCTTTGTGCTATCACAATCAGAAAGTCAGTCTCCCTCCTGTTTTCCAGTACCTAAAAGGAGCTTATAAACCATAATGAGGCCATAAAAACATGAGGAAAAATTTTTTTACTGTGAGGGTAACAGAGCACTGGAACAAACTGCCCAGAGATGCTGTGGAGTCTCCTTCTCTGGAGAAATTCATGAACTTCCTGGACACCTTCCTGTGCAACCTGCTGCAGGGAATCTTCTTTAGCAGGAAATTGGACTAGATGATCCCCACAAGTCTCTTCCAACCCCACAACTCCATGATTGTATGATTTTATGGTTTCTCTCAAGTCAGGCAAATACTTTCCTCAGCCTCATGAGCTTTCAAATACTGCAGTTTGAAGTGTATGTTAGAAAAACTCTGGTTGCTTTCTGCTCCAAACAGCTCTGCTTTGATAAATGAGCAGGATTGATCTGTGCTGTGCGTCCCTTAACTGAATTACTATGTATAATCCTCCCCGGAACAGAACATTTACATTCCACTGACCTAGTTGAAAAAATGCATTAATTTTAATTTATGTAAAATTCTTCCAATAGAAGAGTGAGAGGATAGCTTGTAGCTGGAAGAGAAGTCCAACTTTTTAATCAGGATTTTTGAAGATTGCATTTCAGTGGGTGGTTTGCTCATGTAAATCCAGACACAGCTTTACTACCTCCCATTTTAGCTCACAAGGGTCATGAATAAAACAAATGCTACCTCTCCTCTTCTGATCCTTGGGTAGCGGGGCAATGAGAGTTGTTTACATAGCCCAAAGTTTGGCTGTAGGGTCACTCCATTTTTCTGAAATAAACACCACAGATATTTTTTGCAAAAAGAACGGAATGGAGTGTGATTTGTATTACTTCAGCACTGAGAAATAGTTGAAAAGATGTCTCATGCCAGAATTCCTTTTCTTAAATATTACCTGTGGGGTCTTGAATCAGCAATATTGCTACTACTCAATTCATCCAGCCCTGCATCTGTAGAAGGGGGTTTTGAGAGTAAGGAAGTGATAGGAGTTATCATGATACTCTCTTCCTTCAGGCTCTTTGACTGACACCAACATTACTGTAGCCTGTAGGAAATCAAATCAATTTGGGAGCTTTTTGTACCAAAATAGTCTAGGACCAGAGAAGCACAGAGATGTCCCAGTTATTTTTTAATTCCCCTACTAATTCCTGTATGCAGGATAAGTTTGTGGGAGGCGAGCATAGGATCTCAACGTTCACATCCAACATTTCTTACGTACACCAGCAGTTCAGCTGTCCCCTAGGGGACTCCTCCATCTGTGCCTGAGGTAGGACAAACCACAGCCATCTACAGGGACATGCATGTGACCTGAAACTCGCTGACTCGAGGGGATGTTTCAACCCAGACTCTGCCACGAGGCCCATTCCTGTAGCAGAAATATCAATACTGTTTCCAGGAGGCTGCTGGCCACCTCAAGTGACATTTTTTCTTACTTGCTGGTATCCTTAGCTTAGAGTAAAGCTCATTTCAGATGGAAAGTATTGTAGATGTTTTACTCATTACCAATGGAAATGCAACGGTGCATTCTCAGTAAGGCTGTGAATTTGCTAATCTGCAGCTGTTTAAGGACATGATATTGCTGTAACAGGGCAATCCCTACACAAGGCAGCAGCTGCTCAACACAGCCTCATAAAATGCAGACTGTGACAGTAGAGAATTTGCTATTTCTTACTCAGCCAAAAATCAGTCATTTGGGACCCGAACTTACGAAACATGAAAAAGATATCATGGAAAGCAACCTTTCCCTGTTTTCTAATAAATGGAAACCAGAAATATCAGAGGTGAAATATCAAGCAGATATAAATCATGACAAGCAAGGGAAAACAGGAGAAATATTGTCCAAAATAAGATAGCTCCCTATCAGCTCCAAGAACATTTGCAATGATTTATTTGGAAGTGAAATAAGCAATATTCATTTCAAACATTAAAACCCAATTGGCAGCCTTTCAGGCCTTGATAACTCACATGCTGTCAGATCTCCTTCCAAACATACATACTTGTCTTTTTATGCAGCTGAACTTCAGAAGATTCTTAAGACAAATGTTACAAGAGAAAGAACTGGCTATGCATGCAATGATACAGCTTTCTCTAAAAATAGAGAAGAAATAAATATCAATAAACTAATGCACAGTAATTTAACATTAGGAGGACTCTGTCAGGGAAACATTTATCAATTGTTCTTCCAGGTATAGAGGTGTTGAGAAGTGTTCACCAGGGTTGTTCACTAGCACAAGCAATCAAGACTTGGTTAAAGCAGGCTGCAAATAGGAATTTTCTTTCAGCAGAATCTTTTGTTTTTCAGAGAAGTTCCCAGGGTCTTCAAGATTTTGATTTACTTATGGTTAATAGAGATTTGATGCTAGTAACGAGTTTTTTTTTGTTGTTGTTTTCAACATCAATTTGTTGAAGACTGTCATTCTACAATGTCACAAAGCAAAAAGGAAATGCATTCTGACATAGATTGTTCTGAGGTTTTACACATGCCTGATGTTTTGTGCACTCTAGTGGCAGTTGCATTCAGATACAGTCTATGAAAAGCAGCACAGATATCTGAGTGTTCCACACCAAATGGGACTGCTGCACATAAGAACAGCCATCTGTACCACCCATGGGCCAGTTCCCCATACAGGGTTTGTATCAGTGTAATACACTGAGCGAGACTGAGGATGCTACTGAACACATGTTGAGGGAAGATGTGATAGATCTATGAGAAGGCCTATAAGCATGGTGTGATCCCAAAATATCTAGGGATTAAACTGTCCACAAGCAACTTTTGTTGTTTAGGTTGGATATGAGAAAAAAAAAATTCTTCTCAAAAAGAGTGGTGAGGCAATGGAACCAGCTACCCAGGAAGATGGTGATATAATTGCTTCTGGAGTACAGATGTGTAGAAACGTGTGGATACAACTTGGAGAAATATAGTTAGCAGTACGGTGGGGATAGTTTGATAGTTGGACTAGGCAGTCTGAGTAGTCTTTTCCAACACTAATAATACTATGTACCACTACAATACTTAAATGTGATAGAAAATACAGCAGTAATAGCAGAGTAGCACAATCCTAGGCTGCAGCAAATGAAAACAAGCCCAAATAGTGCAATCACAGATACAGAAACAAAAGAAGAAAAACTGCTTACCTTCAGAAGAGCCAAAGTAGACAGGGATCTCCAGCAAGAGACACCCTCACCTCCACTGCCAACCCTTAAATGAGGTCTGGGAAGAGGTGGATCCTGGCTTCATCCCTTACTGTCACTCGCATTGCATGCACCTGAGCTCCCCTGGGTTGGCCCTGCCTTCCCACCAGGTGCTCAATCACTGGTTCAATCCATGACTTAGCATTTTCACTGCAGCCACCTTTTGGACAAACTGTGCTGAATAATACCACAGAATTCTGTCATGGGATCCTCTCTGCCTTGTTGCAGATGCATTAGTGTCTTCCTTCTCCTCTTGCTATTCTTTTAATTCGTATTCATGCAAGCTTACTTGTCAAAAATTCATTGGGACCAAATAAAGCTCTTTTTCCTTCTAAGAACTATTCCCTAATTATCCAGCTACGATTTTGGTAGCCCAGGATCCAGCTCCTGGGTTAATTCATTTTGTGTCAGTTCAGCTGTGTCACACTGTGTCACCTTTGTTTCTTGATTGGGTGAACAAAACCTTTAAGGTAGGATGCAGCAAGTAATGAATATCCTGATCGTACAGTAGAGTAATTCTCAATTTTCTGTGTGACTGACTACAAAACAAGAATACATTCAGGCCAGTGCAGCCAGCCACCATGGCTGAATGTTGCACGCCAGCTGCACAGGCGATAAACCAAGTTTGAAAATGTCCTTGCAGACCTATCCAAATGCTCTGAATGAAACAGTCTCCATTTATGAAGTTTACTTCTGGAAATAAAAAGTTTAAGTGCATGGTTATCTGTTTGTCTTTTATTGTTTTTAAAAGCCACTCTTAAATAATTTTCAAATTAACTAATATCACCAATGGAATTTGTCTAATTTTGTTATCTGAACTACTTTCCCAAAAGTAACTGTTAGCAAAAAAAAAATAAAAAATAAAAAAAAAAATTAAAAATAAAGAAAAACAGAGGTATAGGCTAATCTAGTAAAACTTATTTAAAAAAAAAACATTTTTTTTATAAGATAGTTTTTGTATTTTAATGCATGAGCATGCCCAACAACCAGTCAGCAGTATTTTTCAGCTGCAGTACACAGAAACTTTAACATTTCAGGACCTGTACAGGGTAAATTTCAGTCACGAACACTTATTTCTCCTTAATTATAAAGGAGGGGGGAATATTTTCTAAAAATATCTGAAATAATAACTAGTGTATGATTGAGGAACAGGGATGAATCCAGCAGCATTTTTCACAAATATTTACTAACGCTGTCTGACGCACAGGCAGCCCTAATCATCACTACAAAAGCAGTATCTGCCTAGTGTTTAGAAATTGCAGTGAGCATTAAGAGGCTGAACACTTGTTGGCTCTGGAAAGATTGCTTGGTAGTGGGAACGTTGATTTCGGAGGATGATTTAGATAATCCATTTCCAGGGAGGCTTGTAAGAAAAATAAGTTCTTATTGCAGTGTATTTTACATGAGAGCACACTGCACTTTGGTTGAATGTATCCACTTTTTCAGAGAATCCCAGAATTGTTTGGGTTGGAAGGGACTTTAAAGATTATCTAGGTCCAACCCCCCGCTGTGAGCAGGGTTGCCAACTACTAGATCAGAAAGCAAATAGCTTTTTTCCCTTAAGGACTACCAGACTTCACACTGTTCTTTAGATAGATAGAATCAAGGCAAAACATTGCAGAAATGTATTTCATCAGTGGAATTGATACAGCTGGAAAAAGCAAGTAAGCTTTTGAACATGCAAATTGTTCTTTAGATCTAAAACAGGCATCACACTTCACACTGAGTTTAATTTAGTTATATTTGATTAAGCAACAGTGCTGACCAGTAAAGGATGCCTGGTACCTGTGGAGAGGTGAATGGAGCAAGAGGAGACACAAGGAAGTCCTGCAGCCCACACTAACAGATACCCCCTGAGGACATATATTACATTACTAAACCGATGTCTTTTCTTTATTGGCAATGCCTAGAGCTCAATGGACCTCTGAATTTCTGAGGCAGGTTATCTAACTTGTTGAGTGCACATCTGCTGGGGATGAGGAAAACAGAATGGATCCTTCACAGTGCTCTATCAGGAGGATTATATTATGTGCAGCTGGTCTATGAAATATATCCATATTGTCTGACTTGTCTCTCAAACGCTGAGATGTTTATTAAAAACAAGACTGTGGGGCAGATTGAAAGACCAGCTGGAATACATGTATCTAATATTGATTTGGCCAAGAGCTTTCAATAAAGCTAAACATAACAAGCATCCAGGGAGTTCAGCTGTCTCCACATGTCCCAGCCCCTCCAGCACTGCTCTCCATTAGCAAGTCTCTTTTAGCTAAATGTGGAGTAACATAAAGCTTGAACCCCTCTTTGTCAGGGTTGCTGGTCCCTCTTTCTTATCTCCGTTTGCTCTATTACACCAGGACTAATCTCTCTATGAGCCATTCTCATCTTCCTATTTTAATGTCACAGATTGATACTCCACCTACCATCTACCATCAGCTTGTTAACAGTGTCTATTCAGAGGTAGAGAGAAGTAGGATCTTTCACCCATGCATTTATCTCACTAATGGGAATTATTTGAAAATGAGCACAAGCAACACCCATTTACCATGAAAAAAAGCAACCTGGAAAGTGTCAGAGACACACAGTGAATGAACTCCTCTTGCTAATAGCTGACTGGCCTTGTTATTAATAAAGATATAATGATGTTAAGCTTCTCTATTAACTCAGCAGACCATGGCTATTGGTTACATTTCATTTCTAAGAAACAAGCTCATTTTTCAATTACATTGTAATTTACAGTGCCTTTAAGTGCCTGGAAAATGCAAAAAGTCTGAAAGCATCTTATACTGAGGATGCTGCAGAGTTTTATTCAAACAAAAAATTCAGTACAGAAAGATATTTGCTGGTTTGTGATTCAGTTCTTTCCTGTGCCCAGATGAAAAGAAGGGTGTATATCCTTGCACATTGGAAACCAAAGTTCATAAAAGACAGAATTCCTTTCCTTTCCACGCCCTTTTATTCATCCATTTGATTTCATGATGTTTTGATATCTGGGAGCTGTGAGTTCCAGAGGATGCTGCCTTCTCTCAGCTGGAAACATCATGCAAATGAGATGGTTAATGGCTGCCCAGAAGGGTGAAGCACGAAAGCAGCAGGAGCAGTTGGCTCCAACTATAGCAGCAAAGACAAATGTAACAGTGGTTGGCAGAAGGAGAGGGTTTCCCTTGCCAGCACCCTGCCTCTGCCAGTGCTCAGGGACATTAGACCACACATGATGCCTTGCTGGGCCTCCTTAGCCCTCTGGGAGATGAGCATTACCAGGGCATTGAGGGATGCCTCCTCTCACTGCTGCTGGTGGAGGAACCTGGCCCAGACAGCCATTATCTTACTCCCACTTCATTTCAGCAGCAGTACCTTCCCACACATTCTTTTCTTTTAGAAAACCACCTGGGTGGGTTTGCTGTTCCCAGCATCTAGGACTATGACCAGAGAAGAATGCCTCTCCTGACCCATTTCATACTCATTGCACTCTTCCCTCATGAAATGATAACCTATTCTGCTGCACTTTAGCTGTTCCAGAAACCTTCACCTCTGTCCCTGGAGATGTCTAAGACTAGGTTGGATGGGGCCCTGGGCAACCTGGTCTAGTAACAGATCTGGAAGTTGGTGGTCCTGCCTGTGGCAGGGGGGTTGGAACTTAATGATCCTTGGGGTCTCTTCCAAGCCAAGCCATTCTACAATTCTATGATTCACCTGGCAGAGCTAACTCACTTATAAGAGTGTCCTGGCCACAGATCTACATATTCTCAAACATGAGATCCCTGTTATCTGATTATCACAAGTTGCCCAGCTCAGGTTGGGCTAAAGAAAGACAAATGAAGTAATTTATTCACATCCTCAAATTACAGCAGCACCACTGTGAACTGACACATCCACCAGCAGCACATCCAGGGCAGCCACTCTGCAGACCAAGCAGAAGATTTCAGGACACCTTACAGATTTCCATGGCTTAAGATTTACATTTTAACATTTGCATTTTAACTGGTGCATCCACATTGGTTCTGAAAGCAATCTTTACCACTGTGCTTTACCTTCATCTCTCCAGCACAGCCATGTGCTTTCTAAAGCCATGGTCATTCCCCCCACAGACAAGGGCAAGAAGCTGAATGAGAAAATATTGGACAAGCCTGAATTTTAAACTTGAAGTTGATCCAGTTGGACATCATATCCACCAAGTACTTATTCTATACAAATATTCATTGCAAGTAGAGAATGCTCTGAAACACATGGGAGACCCAAGTGCAGGGTCTTCATCAACCCTTGAGTGTGAACAGTTTAACCTCTCTGGCTCTTCCTCACTTTGTACTGCTCCACTGAGGCAACTCAGCCCCTGTCAGCATAGCAGGGGCAGGAGTGATTACTGCTAAGTGTTGGAAGGGACAGAGTCTGAGGTAGGTCCCTTATACCCACCTCTCTTGGACTTTCTTCTCCAGCTCTGTACCACATTGCAGATATGAGCAAGTCTTCTCTGGGCATGGGACTTCTTGTATTAGACCTAGTCTCAACTTGGGGTATGCATTTTGCCACTAAGCATCTTGGACACCCCCAAAGCAAAGTGCTAGCTACAGAGAACAGCCTGTGACATTTTGTCTCCCTGATTAGGTAGAAGCAGCCTTTTGAATTTGAGTGACTGATATTCATGACCTTTTCCTCCTAGAAATGAAGGACTGTCTTTAAAATGTATACCAGCTGCATCTGGGGATGTGCAGTGAACTGAGCTGCTCTTAAAAACTTGAAAGGACTTGAAAGGACTTCTCAGGAACTTGGTCTGGGAAGAAGAATTTGTCCTGTAAAGGGAGAGAGGTTGGGGGTGTGCACATTCAGTGTCAGAAATTATATGTGAGGGATCATGGGAAAGCAGTAGTGCTTTCCATCTTGCTTGGCTGTGAGGGGCGAGAGCTGTACCCCTGAGCAGTAAGGCACCCTGCAGCCCAGGCTGGTACTTGCAGGAAAAATACTGGCTGGAGGAGATCAGCTGGGCCCAAGTGTGGGTTCCACCATACTTCTGAAGCTTGAACACCTCTACCTCTTTGTTTGTTTTTTCACATTTTCTTTGTACCTTGGTGCATGGAGATAGTATATGTTCATCTAACTTTCCAGCTATGATAAGGGAGCATACACAACAAGACAGGGTTTTGATTCTGATTCCTTTCCAAGATTGTTGCTGGCAGCCTTGTCAAGATCATAGCAAGATAAAACTCTCTTTTACAAAGATACAAAAAGTAAAATAAAACCAGGGAGTCAGACGAGATGATGATAGCAATCTTATAATCATAGCAAATCGTTTAAGCTTCAAAATTATGCTCTATAAAGTTAATTTTCCATGCAACATTAGGATACCTGCTCATTGCTATAGCATCTTATTATTATAATCTTTATCACCAGTAAGCCCTATGCCGTGGCATGGTTTATTTCCTGTCTATAGAGTGAATGGGAAGCCCTGAGAATTGCAGGCACACAGCTGAGAGTTAAATTAGGTTAAGGATATTTTTTACAGCTTTTGGTTTCCTTTAACGTACCTCCTTTTTCCTGGCTGTGTGTTACAAACTGGAGCTCTGCAACTCTAAGTAGGCACTGTGCAAAATCCAGAGAAATTTTCTTAAGTACACGCATTAGAAACCAGTCCTGAGGCTCACTCGAGGCTGCGGTACCTACTTAGGCAATGTTTGAAGAGCTTTCAGATCATAATGAATTCATGCATCCTCTTTCATTTAAATGCACGGAGAAATCATTTTTCTGCGCATAATCCTGAGCTCTCCTGTTTCATTTTGCATATCAGACAGGGAGGTGGCTGGAATCAGTCTGGTCCCACTCACACTGCCCTGATGCAGGACTTTGCCCATCAGCCCAACTCCAGCTGGCTCCGCAACCGCATACCAGGAGCAGGAGGCTGTGAGCTGCATCTAGGACTCTTTGTTCATCCATCCACCAACCTTATGTAAACTGAGATATGAAAATTAGACAATTTTGCATAGATAATGAAGGGCTCTTTTTCAGAAGATTGGGAAAAGCAATGACTTTTTCAAGCCTTAAAGGTTGTGTGTATGTTGATAAATGCAAGTTGCCAAGATTCACTACACCCCAACCACAGGATGTTATGTGCACCCTGCTTGCAGCACAGGTCTCTCTGTGATATAGAGCTTTGTCTCCGTGTTGCAGCCTGTAAAGGCTGAATGGAGTTTCCCCATATGTCAGTGGCAGAGTCTCACCATTACTTCACATCTTCTTTGGCACTCCAGCACACTTCAGCCCCTTCTCGCCCGGGCCACATTTCCAACACGCTAGCACTGTTCCCACCTCAGCCAGTCAATGACCAGAGAGCATATGTTCCCTTCTGGGATGCTCCAGAATAGAGTAAAACGTCTATGTGAGATGCACCTGAGCAGGTCCAGCAGGGCTGATCAGCTCCACTGGCACTTCAACAGCTTTTTGTGACTGTTTTTGTGCAGCAGCTAATCCAGTGTAGATAATGCTGTTGTGCTCTCTGCTGTGCTGGGACATCATACTGGGAACTGACAGAAACATCGCTAGAGCAGCATCAGCAGGGTCTGTGCACACTGCTGTCAGCAAGGACATTTCCAGTCACGTACAGCTTCCAGCTGTTTTGCTAGAGTAAGCACAATGGATGCAGCATGGAGCATGAATCACAGAACATGCCTTCCTCTCTAATTTTATCAGCTGTAAATTGTGAGTCACTGCCAGGAGTGCTAAGTGTTGAGTTCTGTGCAAGTCCGCACCTGGGAGATTCTGACTTCAGAACATTTTGAGCAATCTAAGCCATGTTACCTGTAGTTTGATGTTTTCCTTAACAACAATCTGCTCAAAAATGTCATCTCAAGAACAGCAGGTCTCCCTCCCCACGTGCCCTACTGATCTTCTTCCAAACCAGCAGCATATAAGCCTTTACAGAGACTTCTCCAAATCCTTGTCCTATCAGCAACATAGAGGACAGGAAGAAAGGAGTACTGTTTTTCTGTAAGTTAAAAAGAACATGCACATTTCTCAGCAACAGACAGACTGAAGTCACCATGCACGTCAGGCACCACAATCTACTTCACAGGTGGATGGATCCAGACAATAACTTTCTGTCATGGCAGAGACTGACACCTGCCCTGTGCTGTGAAGAGAGTAAGGCTGGGAGGTCAGCAACGGCAGCACCAGGTCCTGGAAAAACAGCAGCATAACTGGCTTGTATACACATCCATACATGCAGGCAGATTTTTCTCATATGAGGGTTGAAGCCACCTTGAGTACGCCTACAGAACAGGACAGGCAGTGGGGTGGGTATGCTGGGACCCTTTGCCTCTTCTGGATGTGCAGTGATGCCATTTTGACCCTCAGTCCATGCCGTGGTTGCCTCATATTCAAAATAGGAAGTCTCAAGCAACCTCTCCCTGCCACTGCCCCTTTACTATAATTAAATGAGGGCTAATGGAATATGGCATGATGGTAAGTGCTTGTAAAATTTATCTTTCTATCTTCATTTAAGACATTTTAGTATCCATCAGCACTTTCTAGCCACAACAGTAATTTATTTAGATGATTTATGTGGAAAAACAAGACCTTGCTCAATACCTCTAAGACAGCTCTGGGAGCATGGCTGTGGCAAGTAACACTGGCTCTCAGAGTCCCAGGTATTCATCTACACCTTGTACTCTGCATCTGTGGGGGAGTGATTATCCTCTGACAACAAAACCCCTTACCAAGGACTTTAAGCATTTCTGCTTGAACAAGTACAAAGCTGCATGGAATAATTTCCAATGCAAAGTGCACAGAAATGACATGGGAAACAATTATTTCATTGTTTAGCTCCACAAAATGACATCAGGAAAAGAAACAATGTAAAACCAGGAAAGGATTTTCCCAGACTAAAACCAAAACATATGTAGGAACTTTAAAATAAAAACGTGCAGGGGCCTGATTAATCCATAGGAGCAGTGAGACACGCCACATTACAGATCTCAGAAACACTGACTGAGAACAGCTGCAGTCTGTACATTTTTTGTTCCATAAAACAGTGGAAAGCCACTTCACAAAAACAAACAACCAATTTAAAGGATCACCATTGCCTCTAGGTCTGCCTGGTTTATGCATTTGCAGAGAAATATGCAAGGTGTTTAATGCTGGCTTGCACTGAACCCAGGTCAATTATTCCATTTTTGAAGCCCTGTAGCTGTGCTGCAAATGTTTGCTATGTGTCTCCCCCCAGGACCTACTTGCATTTCTCTGTCTCTGAGAAATTTAAGCAAAACCAGTAGCTGTGTTCCTTTCCAGCCATACCCATTTCTCCAGTGTGAACGTTAGAAGGGAACAAAGGTAAATAATCTTGCATACATACCAGAGACTCTGCTTCCAAAGCACTCAGGCATTTGTTTTCATTACATTCAGTAACATATTCCACCAGTGAAGGTTTTCTCCAAAGCAGTAAATTTTCATCAGATTTCTTGTTTTGATGATGTGTTTTTTCTTGTTAAATAAATAAGTAAACTAACATAGAAATAGCTATTAATCATTCAATAGAATAGCAACTACCACCTCAGTACTGTCTTGTCCCAAACCAACACTCGAACCAAAGTGGTGGATACGGGGGAGAATAAATAAAGAATAAATCAATTTGTTTCCCTCTATGGCTCCACAAATTGCTGAACCTCTGGGCTCACAATGCTGCTTCAGCTCATTGCAAATATTCATTTAGCTCTGTTACTTTTCAATGAAGTGATCTGGTAAGTGAGATGAATTTTGTCACCAGAGCAAGTCAGTTCATATTCCTGGTGACTAAAAAAGCCACACCAAGATAAATCTATTGTACTCCAAGATGTATTAACTCTATTTGCTCTTGCAAGAAAGAAAAGCTTTGAACAAACTCTGAAATCCTTTACACAGACCTGGAACTGCAGTCATGCTGCAGTGTTACTTGAGACAAGTTAGCAAAGAACTATCAAAGCACACAAGATGAAGCACTAAGATAGCAGAGGGGCCTGACATTTCAGGAGCATTCAGCTGATAATGTCACAGTGCACACCATAGGCATGAATAAGCAAGACACCTCAATAACTTATATTTTAAACCCATCCCAAGTTCAAATTGCAAGATTTATCTGTGATTTACCTGCATTTTATCAAACTATGGTAGTAAAAGACAGTACCTACCTCTAGGTATCTCTAGGTATTGATTTTATGTTACCTTCTCTGCATAAATTATTATTCCTGATCAAGAAATGGAGAGGATAAGCAGTATGAGATGAATAAGTCATCTTAAAAAATGAGAACTACGATTTTGTTTGCAGAACATTGTGTTATTCATCAGTGCAGGAAGAGGCCTGGAGAACAGAAGGTATTTCCCTTTGTGGAAAAGGCTTCCAGTGAAACCACCAGGAGAAAACTCCTAGGTTGCTCAGAGACCACACGTAAAACTGTACCTGGGCTCATATAGCATTGCAGCAGAGTTGGACAGCCCCTGGTCACTCCTAGTTTCCTTTTGTTTCTAATATTTTAAGACATGGGACCAAGATATTGATACATATGGCTGAGAGCCATTAATAAAATCAAAGAAACCATAGAAGATATAAATTTTCATTAACAAAAATGACACCACCATACTGTGTGTAGTACCTTATGCCTCTCAAGAAAATCCACTTAGTAGCCTCTGTGTCTTTCTCTCTGGAGACTGGTTTTCCTTTCATTCACACAGGTGTAAATCCAGATTGATTTTTACCAAGCCATAATAATTTCAGGAGTTAAAAACACATGAAGTAAGAGAAGAATTGGTCTCTGTATGAATATAGACACCCTATATGGCCAGATTCTGCTCCTGTTGATTTAGTGGGTGTTTCCCATTAGCCAATGCAAATCACTAGTAAGAAAATATCATTAGGCCTCCAGGTGAAATTTTGAGAGCTGATAGGCAGTTTGGAATATTAATTTATGCAATTAAAATGTAAAGCATACTTAGAGGGATTGTTCAAGGGACAACTCTGGCCAGGCATAAAACAAAGTCAATAAAGAAGTGCCAGATGGGTACCACCCAGAAAAGGCAATTGGACTTGTTATTAACAGAGCATGTTGGTTCAGATGCAGTAAAAAAAAATTAATGTCAAGAAGCCAGATAAAAATCTTAAGTTCTGAAAGAGTTATCGTAGGTATCAGAAGGGTTTCTTGATTCCTCTAAGCGTCATAGCAATTTATAAAAATCTACCACCTTTAAATTGCTATTTTTTAAACAAACGCAAAAGCATTTTTATTTTTTTAAAGGGAATTAATCTTTTGTCTTCAAAGACTAACAGCTGATGGAAACCTCAGTGATCTTTTATAATTTTTCTGAAATATGGTGAAGGTGCAGAGTTTAAATCCAAAAACATGATTTATGGAGGTGAAAATGTTGTGTTTTGTTCTTCTGTGTGACTGCATGGCAGCAAATGACTTTATCTTGCTTTAACACACAACAGCCTTCAAGACATAGCCTTTTCCTCTCACCCTGCTATCTCCCATGCTTAGATAATAGAAGAAATGATAGCTCTTCTGACATGACACGTTGAAATATTGGCAAAATGGGTAGAAAGTTAGGAACAGAACCGGCCAGTGTGTCCAGCTGGAGTATGGGGTGACCTGACTACTGAAGGGAAGACCAACTAGAAGTCATCTGGTAAGCTGAAATCCCACAAAAACACATCATAAAATAACAGCAGTACTGATACGTTGTCCAGTCTGGAAGAAAATCCTACATCCAGAGATTTGATTGAGCTTCTGCTGGTAAATCACAGTAATCATCACCTTCAGTAAATGGGTCAGTAGTCTGCAAGGCAGAAGTAAATAGCTCAGGATAGCTTTGAACAGTTCAATTACTCTTGTTTGAGAAGAGTTTTCTGAGGGTGTATTTTATTGTTTTCCCTCCCTTTGTAACAGTTGAGAGGGTGTTTTGACTTTAGCAGATCTTTTGACTAGCTAAATTCAGGAAATTGCCTTTTCCAAACAGTGGGTGCAGGGCTCATTGTATCACGTGTATTTGCAAGGGACTTTGGGAGCACATCAGCAGTAGGCCAACCTGAAAATGGTGGCAAAGACCTGCAGGGTGTCATTGACTTCAGCTATTTGGTCATCACATCTTGAACAAAGCAGAACTTGCCTTTAATATGCTTTTGTTTTTTTTCTCATATCAAAGGGCTAAATTATGCCCCCTAGTATGTGTAGGAGGCTTTTCAGTTATCTTTCTGATGCAAATTATGTCATTTTGCATTATCCAGTCATTATCTGCAATTTGAAAAGTACAGCAGATGTTGTGAAAAGCCTATATGTCAGATCTCTCCTCCTCTGAAAACAGAATCAAAGTAAGCAAAATTTAAACATCCCCATGATGACTTCATGTTTAGCTGCAGCTCAAGGGTGAAATCAGTCTGGGCTTTCAGAAATCTGTCAGGTATTTAAGTTCAGATGAAGCTGGGATTAATGGCCTGGGTATGCCAAGCTGAGCACCTGGACATATATATGCTCTTTTCCAATGCACTCATTCTTTCTCCCTGCTAAATGCCTACACTGAAAGTTGAAAGCAGAGTGTCATTACATTCAACGAGTGCTTCTCATGCATTTAGAAGACAGCCCAGTAGGAGACCTGCCCTCAGCTCTCATTGCACAATATGGAGCAAGTTGGATTTGATTGTGGCGACACGCCGACAATACCAAAGTTAATGAATTAAAGATATTTAACAAAGTATCCTTAATGAAGTTAAATTATGAGATTGTTTTACAAGGCGGCATTTAGCATTGGTAATAATAATTACAAAGTACCTTCTCTACCAACCTCTGTCTGGGATCTTGTAGAGGTGCATCACGTTTTGGAACACCGTTGATTTAAGAAAAAGCAAGCATTCAAAAGACCTGCAAAGCATCATCAGTTAAATGCAGTATTATTTACTGTCTTTAAGGTTAGCGATAGAAATGTAAGGAGGGAAAGAAGAAACAATGTTATGACTTCTTGCCTTGTAAATATTAGCATAAAGAGAGTATCATCATTCCCTCAATTTTCACCTGTGTTGAATCTTAGCAAACCAGCTCCTTTACCAGTTCAAGGTTTTCCATGTCTATAGAATAGCCTGGCACTACAGTCCACAATTATAGAATGGTACTTCTGGACTAAATCCAGAAAGGAATGAGAAGGGCCTTTTCACCCAATCCCACCTATACCTTTGAATGTCTGAAGGCTTGTCCTTAACTCACAGAAGTTAGGGAAGACACAGCTCTACGGATCTCTTGCTCTTCTACCTATGCTGAACAATCTACAAGATTGTAATGGGATCACAACTTAAAATCATAGAATCACTAGGGTTGGAAGACATCACTAGAATTGTCTAGTCTAACCATCCACCCATCTCCAGCATCCCACCACACACTGACTTAGAAGAGATAGGCCTTGATCATGCAGAGCATGAAAAGTAGCCTTGCCAAACACACTATTGATTCCCTATGCTTTCTTTTGTAACTCGGCTGACAGGTTTGTAGGACAGCAAGAATCTCAACTAACAGCAGTTCTGCTTCAGCCAGTTGTTCTTAGTAACCTCACCAAGGAAGAAAGATTTATACACAGGCACTTAACAAAGCAAGAGGTTTTTGTCTTGTGTGCACGTGTGTGCTGGAGGCATTATTGCTTTTTTTCTTGTTGTTTAAAATAAGCATATTTCTCAGAGCAATTTGGTCGTGTACTGGTAAGACCATTCTTTTCCACAGGATTGCAAGAATACAGTCTGGAGTGTTTGTTGGGTATGAAGTGATAGATGCGGGTGGAGTGAGAGAGGCTATACATTGATCTCGTTGCTTTGCATGTTCCATCACACAGGAGCAGCTGTACAATAGCTTGGGCTCTTAAATCATGACTTCCTAGGCTGAGGACTAATTCACTCCCTTTTGAAGTTAATTATAAAACTTTCATTGAGCTACAGATGGGTTACATGTTCACTACAGTCAAGGTTTAGCCTTCAGTATATCCTTGCTCCCTAAAGCCATCAACCTGTTATATCCTTGCTCCCTAAAGCCATCAACCTGTTTCACTGTTATTACTCTGTGACATATTCTTCAAAATTAATAACCAGGTCCTTCCAAGCAATCTCTGTGCTTTGTGTGTCTAAACTTGTGACCTTTGTTTCATCTATACTACAAAATCTGGCACAGCACACTGGAAAATAAAGGGAATACAATAAAAAAATTGGAATTAAGGTGATAAGATGGATGGTAGAATATACACCAAAGAAAAAATAAGATGCTGAATATGGGATAGTGCTGATTTACTACTCTTTCAAACTGTACCTTAAATACTCTCTGCCTTCAGTAACACTGTATGTTTTTTTTGTTTTTTTTTTTACATCTTGCTTTAATGCAGTCCCTTATATTCTTTATAAGTATGCACCCTCCACCCTGCAGAGAAATACAAATCAACACAAAGCACATCTAGACTGATAGTTTGGGTTTTAGAAAGCTTTTAGGGAACTGTAAAGAAGGTATCAAGACAAAATGGTCTGACATCTGAGATGGTGTCTGTACTTGAGTCTGACAATGCCACAAGACAGACATAGAGGCTCGTCAGGATTTGCCCATCAAAAAGAAACAGAGAGAAGCATGAGTCCTTTTGTTCTGTTTTGCTTCTGTTTTTCTGCAAGTCACAGTAAAACGCATGGGTTATTTTGATCTTTAAGTCTCAGATATGCAACTTACAGGAATCCTGAGGATCAAAAACCCCTCTTTGCTTCTCTAGAGCATATAGCCAATATGGGAACATAAAGCCACCATCCTCAACACTAAAACATACTAATTGTTGTCAAAAACTTGTTCCCTCTTGAATTCTGGAATTGCACTGAGTGGGGAGTGAACTTCTGTCTCTAAGACCATAAAGCATGCCCTGTAACTTTAGGTGCCAGCATAAGAAAGTCTCATGAAAACCCAGAACTGCAGTAGGAGAACTCGGTCACTACAGTGTTTCCAGGCTGAATTAGGCTGAAATACATTCATAGAATGTGCTGACAGGTTTCCTACAAGCAGGAACCAATTAAAAAGAAAGGCCTTTTTTTCTGTAAGTGCAAATCTTATTTCTTGTTATTCTTCTGTATATACAATATAGAAGTTATCCTACTTTAAGAGACAGATGTATCCTAAATTGCACCTGAACTTCACAGTAGTAAGCAATTATTTCTCCCTTTTTCTTACCGGAAAGCCTTAGGCCAGCATATTAAAAATAACAATACCTTTCAAAGATTTGACTGTCACTTTCCTGAACGGTGATTTCTAGCTAATAAGACATAGCTCATATTCAACCTTAAGAGGCCTTTGGTGGAAACTATTAAACTCACCAATTAGGAATGAGATGGAGCAGTCCCCAAGGGACCTTTGCTCGTTGATGTTCTCACAGCCACTGGAAGAATAAATAAGCACAAAGCCTGTCATCCTAGCTAATAACTCCCAGAGATAAAGGTTACAATTATGCAATGAGAGTTAACCCATGTTTCAAGAACATTTTCATAATAAATTTACCTCCCTGAAAGTCTTTTCGTGACTGCAAAAGAGGCAGCAGACTCAAAGCATATGCCCCAGTAGCCTGGGTTTCATAAGGGCCAGCACTGATCAACCTCAGAAAAATGTTTATTTAGATTGGACCAGTACCTTTTCTGAGGAGGGGAATATAAATCACAATCAACCAGTTCATAGAGGTACAGATGTTCCTGGACCATGCAATGCCCTGGATGGCACAGGGCTCTCCAAAGGGCCATCAAGTCCCCAGTAACAACAGCAAAGAGGACTCAGTGCCAGGACAAGGGTTTTGTAGTACTGTGCCCTGTGGTGACAAACCTCACATGGGGTGCTTGAACCCATCCTCCTTCCACTAGGATGTTCCTTGTGGAAGCCTTGGTCTGTCCCATTTTCAATCACTGCTTTATGAACAGTTACATATGTGCAAATATAAAATCTAGAAAAAAACTAAAAAATCTAGAGATTTTTTTTTAAATGAAGCTAAATTTTATATATATTTACCAGAAGATAATGTGCAACAATTTAGTGTCAGAGACAGAATGCTTTAGGTAGAAATTTTGCTGATGGAAAGTGAAGAAAGAATCACAACCAGAGCCTGCAAGGCTGGGAAGGGCAACATTACAAATGTTTAATGCTTATACATACAACTCTCAAAAGCATGAATCAAAGCTAATGAAGAAGGCAAACCATGGTAAAGTTCTTAGTGCCAATCACAATTTCAAAGAGTTAACAAACAGCAACAAATGAATGATTTGGAGCTGTTCAGTATGGTAACATGAATGAGCCAGCCACAACAACGGTAATAGCAGCCAGCATGTTGGGTATATTGGGAGGTTAGTTTTTGCAGGAATTGAGAAACTCTGGCTTTCTCATATTTTGATTCTCTACCTCCACAATATGACTTATATTAACTTTCAAGTTAAAAAAAAAGCTGAGTACTTCTGTATGTATCTAGCTGCAGTAGAAATAAATAGGATGGCTGCTTTATAGAGTACAGGAGTCTTCACCAGCTGCCTTTTGTTGGCAGACTTATAATCTCTTCATAAAATAGAAGCAATCCAGAAAGGCCAGGTCTAGGGATCTGACCCCTGTTAGGAAAGAGATAGTAATTAAGAATTATTTAAGTGAAGTTAAAACATTTTTCTGGCACCTTCTCCATTTACAGACTTCAAAGCACTTTACAAACCTTAACTTAAAGCAGTACCCAGAAGACCTAAATTGCTTCTTATCTTCTCTCTGCTTTACAGGTGAAAAAAACCAGGAGGTGAAATGTCATCCTCAAGATCACATAGAGCCTGCCTTGGAACTAGCAGCTTCTATTTTCCTGCTCATGCCAGCAGACTGCACTGCCTAGTTAGTGATAGTTCCAGTGTTAAATGGTCTCCTGGGAATGAAGTGTAAGAAGGTGGTATATTTTACAGGTTACACATTTTGCTTACCTTTAAACTACATCCTTCAATTATATGTTTTCAGTGAGCAATCTAAATTTTTCATAATTTATAATATTAGTCATGGCAAGGTGCTGAAGTCAAATCTAATGCAATGACTTACTTCAAACAAGAACTTGAGCCTGTGATTCACTGAAGGGTTTGATTTGCAGTTACATGTATTAAAAAAATTGATCCACTTACACGTATACTATAGTAGTTGAAGTTTTCAAGGTTATAAATTCTGAGGTCCCAAGCTTGTGGTGAGTAGCGCAGATTTTAGGATGACGATATTAAGAGTAACCTTTCTTGCGCTGAAATGCATTTCCCCTGAAACCTGCATCTTAAAGACTTGCCTTTGGTTCAGAGATCATAGAGAAACAGTATAGAGTTTTCTGTTTTTCAGTTAGTGATGGCTTTAAAATCATTTTAAGGGCAAGGCACGTAATGCCTCCTCCTTTGTTTACATCTCTTCCAGAAGCAGTGGAAATGCCAGGCCAGCATATTCAGAATGGATTGAGTTTAGGGTTATTTCCATCATGAGGTGTCTGAACAGAGACTGATTCAAAAGGTGCATTTTCAGCTTGATATGTATTAGAGGATTGTGTATATTCACTTATGTATCAGGTGCTCTGAGTGTGCAAATCTGATTTCTGCTGTCAGAGTCCCCCATCACCATTGAATGGAATCAAAGTCCAAAATTCCAAATCCTGTGTTTTGGTAAAGTGAAAACTCAGGCATCCCATCTCATCTGTCTGTCATAATGGCCTGTGAGGTGACCTGGTGATGCTGGACACAACTCCTCCTTCTCCCATCCTCTGTGGGAGCTGAAATTTTTCTTTTGCTGCAAAGTCCTCCCAGTCTTCTATCTCCTAACTGTTCATCACAGTTGGATCTATTTTTACAGCCTTTTTTCCCTATGATATATAATCAGCACTCACCTGACAGGAGAGTGTACTCAAGACTTATGAAAAAGCTGCTTTAAGACCACATGATAGTAAATTCTCCTTAATTCCAAATATATATATGAGATACAGAGCAGGGCCCACAACAAGTTTTATAGAGAGCATTAGTGTCAGCAGTTTAAAGAGAATTAAAGGGAAAAATAACATTTCATCCCTGAGAAAAAAAAAATCCAAGTAGTGCATAAGGTTAAAAGGAGCATTTCCATAGGGAACTGCTTATGAAAGAGCTTTCAGTTCAAAATAAGGAAATCACTAGGCACTGCAGAAGGATTATATTGATCAAAAATAGTTTTCTGAAATATCAGGATCCAAAGAAGGTCTCAAGTAAGAAACCCAAATGAAACAAATCAGCAAGCTGAAATGCAGGAGAAACCCCACATTCCATTTGCAGCAAGGATTGCTTGTGATCTGACTCCTGAATAAGACATGCTACATACAATTGGGAATGTTTGGAAACTGACTTATAGCTCTGACCCATAACAGCATTAGATTTATTGACCACCAACTGCGGAACCAGACAAATTCTTTTGTTTTCAGCAACATCCCAGCCTGCCTTTTGTGAAGCATCTTCTCTATCCTTTCTGCAGTTTCCTAGATGTGATTAACCAGGAGACCAGTGCTGCTCTATTGCTGCACACCCACCAATCAGTGCAATGCTAATAAGATGCCAGGTGAGACTGCTGAGCTCCCATTGAGCTACTCAAAATAAAAATATTTAGACAGATTTGTCTGATTTCTCCACATGTTGTCATCTATAATTTATCATTTCAGCTCCTATTTATTCTGCTTTCTGCTCTGTTTTATTTGGGGGGGGAGGGAGGGGCTCTCTTCCAGCTTTTACTGTAAGCACATCAGAGATTTGGATATATGATGCTTACCAGAGCACTTCAGTCCCTGTGTTTAGTTGTTCATCATGTCTGGTAAAGCAGCAGACTTTTCTGCTGAGCGCAGAGAATGAAGTGATATTTCTCAAATGTGTATGTACTGAGCAATGATGTTACAGTATCTTCTTCGCAAGCATTTTTGATGTCTGTAAATACCCAAAAGATGAGAATGGGTGCTGGGGTAAGCAGAGATTAAAATAAAGCAACTATCTTCTGCATAAAAGTATGTCACAATCAGTACAGACTGAGAAGCTCAAAAGCCAAATACACACATGAACACAGCTGAGGGATGAAGCTGCTACTGTGGATGGGCCTGAAGGCAGCACCAACTGGCTTCTCATGCTATTACCTGTCCTGTGCATGGCTTACTGCACTTCTATAGCCCGGGAATTAATCTCAGGTAGAGATAAAGGAATTCATTAAGAGTTTACGCAAACTGAATGAGTTCATAGCAAGATATGGAACATTTTCTTTCAAAAATAGTTCATCTTCCCTATGCGTCTGGAGCAATAAATACCCAGCAAATGAACACCATGCTTGTACAAAATAAGAATAGAGATTAATCTCAACTATCAAAGACAACTATAAATGAAATTAAAGTGAAATAGGGTAAAGCAGATTTGGAATCAGCAGCCCCATCACAGGTGATGCAGACCTTTGCAGAATACACTGCTGTTTCAGAATTTTGGAGTTACTGTTTTTTAATGTATTATGAAATGCAGAACCTAAGGTTTTCTTCACCCAAATAAATATATTCCTTAAGACTCCTTTTTCAAAGAATACCTCTCAATTTATCTTGCAGCACATGCCTCCTAAGTCCTATAGATGATGCACTCATTCCCTGTTATATACACATGCACTTAGAAAGCCACCACTATCAGATTTGCAGCACTCATATTCTGTACTCCAAATTAGTTATGACCAAATCCCATTCCTGCAGTTCACTCATTTTTCTATTACAGCTAATCCAATTACCTCAGACTCTTATCTTCCTACCAGTGAGCATGTCATCTTCCTCATGCAAGTCATCCTGTAGAAAAGTTAATGAGCACATTTATGTGAGAGAAGTCATGGACCGAAGTGTTCATGGGCAGAGTTTATTACCTTTGTAGTATGCAAGACAACAGGTTGATGAATATGACAGACAAGTGTAATTTAAACAAAGGAAAAAGAAGCATGAATGGGTTGCTGAAAAATGCTAAGCCTCACCTTCAGTTCAGAAAGGAAACAGCAAAAACAGAAGCATTCTTGGAAGCAAGTGATCAGTGCACTGAGGAAAGCTTTGGGGCACAAATAACCAACCCAAATCTAAAACTTGCCTAGAAACTTGTTCTACCTAAAACTGGCTCTGAGATTAGGGGAATAGATTTCTTCTTGCACTCAAGCTATCTGCAGAAACACGCCTGAACTGAGACAGAGGGAGGTGTTGGCAGAGGTGGGAGTGCCCACTACCTCTGCATGCAGATGCTTGCTGCACACAGCGCACCCCTAAAATCCACCCAGGGAGCTTTGAGCAAGAAGAAAAAAATGGTCAGTTGCAATTATTCCCTTTCTGCATCTGTGTGGTGGCTAGTTTTCTAATCTGGCAGCATGTGTTCAGCTACCAGATTCAAATAGTGAAATGGGATCCAATGAGAGCTCATAAGATGTACTTGGGAAGGAGCCTGATGACTGAGTTACATTTGGGAAGATGAGGAGAGTGAGACTTCGTTTAGTTGAGACTTAATCCTGCTCCAGTGCTGTAAAACAGGAGAGAAACACCCTGAGTAGTGCTTCCAAAGCACGCCAGAAACAGTGCAGAAAATGCCCTGAGGCTTCAGAGTCACATCTCAGTGGGTGCCTTGGCACCAAGCAGGACAGAGGGGATGTCAGCAGGGGGTTATAACATAGGATGAAGGAGGAGGAAAAAAGTGAAAGATAACCAGCCCATTTGCTCTGGGACCCAAAACAGCTCTTAGCAGCTCTAAATAGCTCTGTGTGGGATTGTCATTGTAGCTGATACTGGATCATTCCAGCAGAAATGAGCATTATGAGAATAAGCCTTAATGCAAGATAGGAATGGGGCAAACCAGCATCTGATAAAACAGCTTTGTTTTGAGGCAATTCTTTTACTCAAGTATAAACATTTGTTCTGTCAAGCAAGAAATCACTCAAACTGATATTTCCCACAACAGGAACTGCAAGATATACCATCTTCAGGAGTCTGTTTTCTCTGTTAGGAGGACACATTGCAAAGACCTTCTAAAGGACAGAGAAGCTGTGTTACAGAAAGCAGCATGGAAAGGCACAAGGCTTCTCTTGGCCAGGAAGGTTCAATGAAGGCAGCAGGTTCCTGCCTGCAGTATCCAGGATACAACAGAACTTCATTCCTGTACATGTGGAACAGTGTTTAGATCTGTATCCTGGATTTCCAGTTCAACAGATAGTGCTCTACAGCACACACACAGGTACTTGGGTGAGGAACCTCACCCTCAGCTGGGATTCTTTGGGGCTGCCACTCTCCCCTGGCAAGTCTGAGGGAAAACCAAACCACAGTAGTCAAGGATCTGGACAGATAAAGAGTGTAGTGTTTCCAAGAAGAATTAAGCTGTCCTTTACAAAAGGAAATACTTCAAAGAAAGATAACTGCTTATCACCTCTTCCTCAACTCTTGCATTTGATACTCTCTCAGCCCGTACCTGTTTTGCTCCATAAGCCCACACAAGAGCACTGGGGCAGCACTCTCTGTCTCCCAGCATTTGCCCATGGTCTCATTAAGTGAAGCCCCAATACGAGTGCATCCCTCAGTGCTACAGTAATGAATATAAGGAAATAGTATTCAGACTAGACAGATACATAAATAGCTACTATAGCTTTGAGTATAAAGAAAGCAAAATGCTTGCACTTGTTCATAAACAGAGAAATGGTTCCTCTGATGAGGAGTTTCCTCTCTGCTCATTACAAACAATTGTCAACTATTGCAGCCTACAGGTGTGCCAAGCTTACTCATCACCAGCTTTACAGCAAGGTGATCCACAGCAGCTTCTGTAATTCAGGCTAAAAGTTATTACAGCAGCACAAGGATGAAATGAGAAGGAGAATATGTTGAACACAGAAGAATATTATATGCAAATTGTGATAATTCATGACTGAGTCACATAAAGTATGTATTCAAAATCTGTCATGATTTACAGTTTTAACAATACAGTGCTTTGCATTTATGTAATGACTTTCATTGGAGGATCTTGAAATGCTTGAAGGCACCGAGATGAATACAAAATAAAATGAGCCTAACAGAGGGGCTTTGGATGCATTTCTTTCCAAATCAACAGCTGCTGGGGGATGATGCAATCTAGAGCTAAAGGACATGGGAAGTGTCATTAGAGCCATAACAGTAAAAAGACTGGACTTTCAAACAGGAAGAGAGAGGAAACGGGGGGGAGGGGAGGAGGGAGACAGGGGAGGAGGGAGGAGGGTGCAGAAATCAAACACACTGACATGTGCTGCTTCCCATGTTGATGATTATATCACAGTGCCTACAAGAAAACATCAAACAAATATGTTGCAAACAGTAAAACATACTTGCCTAATGAGGAAATTTTCAGTATAATTTATCAGTGAAAACATCACAAGGCAGAAGTCTCTCCCCAAAAAGCGCACAGTCAACTTACAGCATTTTAATTTATGCCGTCTGACATAGGCTGAGCAAAGATGATGGGAAGCTGTGACTCTTGAAGGTAAAAGTGACTAGACCTGTATAGGACATGAACCATCTCTTGAGTTAGAGCAAGAAAGAGCACATGCAAGCATGCACGGAGTGGAGTGCTGACACCAGTGTTAGATTTGACAACAGGTGCCTTAACCACCATCTTCCTGAGACCTCTCACAGTTTGGTGAGCCACAACAGTCCACAAGCAGACTCCAAAATTCTCCAGCTGAAATAGCTACAGACTATGAGACCCCAGAGAGCTTTTATCTTTTACCTAAGGCACACATGATTTATCTTAGGTTCTATCAGGGCAATAAATTGGAGTTATAGCAATACCTGTGATGTAAAAGAACTTACAGGCACTGTAATTTGTGTTTGGCTTCATGAAGACATCCACAACAGGGGATGAAGGTAAAGTATTTCAAAACATATTTCTTTCTCTTAGAGTTCCTATTTTCTAAAGGCATTTTTCTTTATGTCAAGATAAGAAAATTCTTTGAAATACTTACGTCACCAGACCTACTGTAATGGTATAACGTGAGGAAAAACATAGCAATGACAGCAGGGTGGCAGAGTCCCAGGCAGCAGCAGGTAAGGATAAGCCCAAGTGCAGCAATCACAGAAGTAGAAACCAAACAAGCAAGCAAACAAACAAAAAACTGCTTGCCTTCAGAACAGTCCAGGTAGATGGAGAGCTCCAGTGAGATACCCTCACCTCCACTGCCAACCTTTAAATGAAGTCTGGGAGGGGGTGGATCCTGGCTCTACCCCTTCTAGTCACTCAGCTGCATTGCATGCACCTGAGCTCCCTTGGGTTGTCCCTGCCTTCCCACCAAGTGCTCAGTTACTGGTTCAAGCTGTCACTCAGCATTTCTGCCTACACCTGCTGCTGCAGTGGGCCTTGCTCCCAGAAAAATGTGTTCTCATCCTAGAAAATAGTCAGAGTGGGCAATGGTAACCCACTGGTCACTGTCTGCTTTAGCAACATAAACGTGTTTTTTGCTGAGGATAGTAAAATGCTTTGTACTACCTTAGCTCCTAAAACCTTTTATAACATAAGCTGATGAACTTCCACAGTAGTTTTCATCTGTGGTCTTCAAAGGCCAAGCAAGGATTGCTACAGTAGCCAGTTCTGAAAGACCTGTATGTTTGGCTCTCTTCTGCACAAAGAAGGTGGCAAAGTCTTTTAGGCGATGTGTGTGTCTAGCTTTTCGATAGCCAGTCCAGGTCCCAAAGAGCCATGCCCCCAGGCACTTCAGGCCAGCCCAGTCAAAGACATAACAGCATCTCAACAGGCACGCAGGTAACCCATCCCTGGGACATCACAGATTTCAGTATATTTTCTGCATTCCGGAATGCACAGGCACCTGCTTAGGTATCTCTTGTCTCACAGCAGTGGCCATATGTGCAGTCCTTGTGGTGACTTCAGATACAAGATGTAAAAGACTTGCAGTGGCTTACACCCATAAAAGCTTAGAAACCACTGACAAACTGATGCATCTTCCTTCCCAGATGCAGAAAAAGCAGTTATTTTTCAGGAGAGAACAGATGTACTGATTTTGAATTACTACCTGTACAGACTGGTATTACATACTAAACAGAGAGTGGATGGGAGAAGTGGGAGCTGTTACCCCTTCTGCCACTGGGACCTGCCAGTTTTTGTCCAAGGGCAGAGGTTTGTTCTCAGCATGCAGATGGTGGAGAGAAACTCTCCTGTTAGCCCTACTGCTATCCAGCTGCAGCAGGTCTCAATGGTGAGTTCTGATGCCAGTATTGTCTTTGTGATAGCCCGCTACCAGCTATGACTAATAACCAGATCAATAGCCATTGTTGTGAGACAGATGGGCCCATTACAATCAGAGACATTCAGCGTCTGGCTTTTAACTCCTAACCTTGGCCAGTATAAAATATTCACCAAAATTCTGTGTTAGACATTGGCACAACCCCGTTTTTCTTTCCCTGACATTAACAAATGTCAGGCTGCAAGACTGTACACCACATCCATCTCACAACAATAGATGCCACATTTGCTGGATGTATTACTAAAGGAACAGCATAATTGATCTTTACAAAAATCCATTGTGGAGCTTATGGGTAAGTGAAGAAAAACAAAAATAATGGGATGTGTTTCTATCAGTGTTTTGCTCCTGTCAGTGACCATCTACAGGCTGTTGCTCTTAGACCCCCCTGCACTACCAGTTAATTTACAGGTAAGGGAATTTTCCAGCACAACTGGCACTGGATTTTCACAGTCAGTCTCCTCTCTGATAAGATATGGGCCTGATGTGCAGCAGCAGGAGAACTCTGGGAGGCAAAGCACCAAGAAAAACTTCCATCCTTTCCTTTACACAGCAACCTGTTGCTCAGCTCCCCACTGAACGCAGTTGCTCACTCTCTCCATCTCCTCATATTAACTGCTTCCTGGCGAAGTCATCTGCTTGGCTTCCCGTAGCAGATTTCTGTTCTTTCCACTCACTTCTAACAGAAGCAGCAATTGCCTGACAGTGAGTGAATCCCTCATATCTATGTCTCCCTACATAAATAGAAGGAGAGGTGCTAAATAAAAATGGAGGGACCAATCCCACTGACGAAAATAATAAGCAGAAAGAAAACAATGTTGAGAAACTATTTACAAATGCATTTTTCAGTTGAGTGTTGCTGATGACTTTTATGAATTATTGAATAATGTCATGCATTATTCAAGCTTTTTGTGCAGTTTATATTATCATGCAGACCCCTTAGGGCCTGGAATCAGCCAGCTAGCACGTTGTGCCCTTGCTTTCTGTGTGAGCAGTATGCTCATAAATAGAGAGAACTGCTGGGCTCCAGGGCTTTACCCGTTGACTGCTACCTTGTGTCTGGAGCAATCCTGCCCGAAAAGCTCTCCTTGGACAATTTCCAGTCACACTCCAGATCTCACACAGCAGCACAATTAAGGCACAGGTGGTAGGAACCAGCTTGCCTCCACTGTCTTGCACCTCATCTGCTCTGAGGATTTTGTGCTGTGTTCCTCAGCCTCTCACCTGAGGGCTCAGATCAAGGCATCCTCGTACTTTGGAATCCAGACGTGAATCCAGATGATTTGAGTGGCCACAGCCACGAAGGCTGGAAGAACCACATTTGAGATGTGAAAGCTCTTCAGAATCTGGTTCCCAATTCTTCAGACTGAGTATCATGTTTGTTAGAAATAGAGGTAAGAGGTGAAAGAGACAGGGCAGAAGGAAAAGCAGTGCTTATTTTAATTTGGTCATAATAAGTAGATAACAATAAAATGATTAGAATGAAAGGTATGCAGATTTCTACTTATGGGGGAAGTAAAAAAAAAAAAAAAAAAAAGAATCTGAGTGAGTTGATAGAGCTTTTTTCCTTAAAAATTGTGATTCACTGGCTTGATCTTCATCTGGAACTACTTACATTTTTGTATGCTCACTTGGTCTCATCCTTGTTCCCCATGCATTTTCACAACAATCTATGCCATGATGGTGCTCTTCTTATTTCATTCTTTATCCATAACTACCTCATGGACAGTTGAGAAACACATCTTTTGTACTAGCATGGAGTCAACAAAGAGGTGCTTTGCCATGGGTTAGTAAAGTTTGGTGACTTCTTAGCATCCAGCCAGACATTTTCCAGAGGAGCAGCTACAGACCACAGTGTACAGACCAGGCAGCCACACTGGATTTCTGCAGTATAGCGGATGAGGAATTCCTCCTGGAAATGTCTAACAAATGCTGCCGTTTACATTGGATCCACAAAGGAATCAAATGGAGTCCAAAGCTAAATGGGAAGGCAGTGCTTTCATGCTATCTTTTACACATTCAAATAATGAGTATTTAATCTTCTGAAAAAATAGATGGAACCTAAGCTGCAATGAATATTGAGTGTAAATCTGATACAGCACTTAAATGATTTCTGCAACCTGCAGTTCACTCAGGATGTAGAGATTTCATTATAATAGCCACAATAGACTAAGAATGTAATATCAGTAATAAGAAGTAATGGGATTGATATAGCTGGAAAAAGAACCAGACATGTTTGGGAGCACACAAGCTCCTCCTCAATCTGAGATTTCCCAGGACACTTTTAATAACTTTTTGCACACATTTTACCTTTACATTTATTAACAAAGAATATCTGTGCTGCTAAGCACATCTTTTTGCTGAAGAGAACAGATTGTGACCAGCTACCAAAAGTGAGGAAGCAAGAGGCTTGTTTAACATCGAATGCAGCGCTTCAGTGTTTTCACAAACAGAAAACTGAAAAAAAGCAAGCTCTCATAGTATATATACATATATATATATATATATATATATAGTCGTAGCAGGGGGCTTTTTTTGGTAATGGACACAGTTCTGTGGTATCCTGTAATTTAAGGTGTTACAGCACAAGTTGAAGATTACTTGATGCTGTTTTCCATATTGGTCCTATCCATCCCTCACTTAAACTGACATGGATCCATTGATTTTGTTTGTGAAGATATTCCTGTACCATACAACCTGTATTTTTCTAGGAAAAAAAAACATGACTTGAAAGTCTGTTACCTTTAACTTTTAAAACCACTTCTGGTATTTCATTAACTTTTAATTATATATATATATATAGGTATATATATATGTGTGTGTATATATATATATATATACACACAAAAAATCATCTGACTTAAAAATTGACTCTAGATGTGCTCAGATTTGGAAATCCATTCTCACAAACAGGAATTGTTGAACAACTGAAATATTTTCTGAAAATCAATTCTGTTATTTGTATGTGTAAATGCAATTAGAGGGGTTCTAATGCGTATGTTTTTTTCCTGCATTCTTTAAAATAATTGAGATCATCAGGAACAATCTCCTCTGCTCCCAAAGAGTTGATGGTGGTGTCTGGAGAACTGTGAGTCCCTCCACTGTTTTCACTCTTGTGACCTTTCTTAATATATCAACTTCTAAAAACTTTTCAATCGGTGTGGATTCCTATGTAGAGACTTCAAATCCACAAACAATACATTTGTTTTCCACTGCTAAAAGCACTGCTGTAGATATACGCAGCGATAAAAATTTTCTTTAAAAGAATAAAACAAAAACATTTTTATTATGATACAGCATTCAAAGTATATTGATGCTGTGCATTTAGTGTCCTGTTCATGGTATTCAAGATTCAAAACTAAGAATTAGTCAGAGAGAGACAGTGCTTTCAGGTAGCAGGAGGCTTTGAGATACCAGTGCTGAAATGTTTTCTGGTTATGTTCTTGCTAGTGTTTCCCGAGGTCTGAAACTCTCCTTGAGTACATTGATTTGCATCCAGAAATGTCATTAGCAAACAAAGCAAAATTAAAACATAAAAGAATTCTTCTCAGCCTGACTGATCACAAAGCCCTGCCTTGAGAAGTGGTCACCTTCACTTCATCTGCCCCTGGTTCCAACAAAAATCCATCCCAACATGTCTGAAGGCACAGGAACAAGTCCTACCAGAACTCAGATAGGTGAATGTCTGTTGATTTTGATGAAGTTTTGATGAGTCAAAAGAACCTTGTCCTGTGCCCTCTGAACACATGAATACATGTTGTAAAGTGAATCTGTTCTGACAAAATAAACAGCCTCTTAGAGTCAATTATAACCATTACAGCTACTTAGATGAAAGAAGTGCTATAATGTGTTTGTACAGCTAATCAGTGTTGCAGCCCTTATTAATGTTTCCTGAGTAGTTACCATATTGCAGTGTTAATCATGATTGTTCTGATGATCAGGAATTGTTCTTAAAAAAAAAATGATAATAAAGCAAACAAGAGAAATACTTTGCTCTAATAATCAAACCAAAGCTGAAAGGACAAAATGTAATAGCAATCATAGTGCCAACTGCTAACATTTTCCTGAAATTTTTTGAGAGATTGCTTGAATCTGTCTGTATGGTCTTTTTTCCTGAAAACAAAATAATATTTTCAAACTGCTTAAGTCTGCTTTTTGACCCATGACTCTTATAATGTACTTTTCATCTCTCAGACCTATGCTGAATCCACCAGCGAAGACCTGGCCTTGTTCTTGGTTTCTGTGCCAGGTGAGACCCTTGGAAGACGGCATCCCATTCCTGCCTCAGCCAGCAAACACACCACTCCCTCAGGCAGCTGGATTTGGACATGCTGGTAAGACAGGCAGGGAACCTGATGTAAGTAATGTTAAAAATGTGTTCAAGGTAACGGCAGTAATGGCTAGCAGTAGGATCACAACTCAAGAAATGCAGGTTCTGGCTCTGAGTTTGTACCCACAGCCAATACCCATCTCCACACTAGAGCAGTGTGGCTGGTGCTGGCCAGTCACCATATTTTTCCTTGCACCACACCTAGTGATACAAAACACTTGTTTATTAAGGAAAACATATTTCAAGCCTGTTGTTGATCCAAAGCCTGCAGTCTTACAAGCACTATGTCACTTATCTTCCTTCTAAGTGAGAAAAATTCCTGGATGGTATTTTTTCTCCATAGAAACTACAGAAAGGAAGTAAATGAAATTAATAAAAAGCATTAGTACTGAGTGAGCAAGAACAAGGCATATACTCAGCTCTTTCTTCAGGCATCCAGTCTAATGGGAAATATGCCATGTGGTGATTGCACGATGGGAGCCAAAGCTTGAACTTCACCTAAAGCAGACCAATAGTTCTGATTAAGGAGCTGTTAACTACAAGCACAAAAAGGAAAAATGCTGAGTACCTGGGCCAGAAATTGTGTGGGAACAACTCTGTGGTGACATTCGCTTCTGTGCAAATGAGGGCAGAGCATGGCCCCATGTCCTCAGTTCCCAGAGCTGTCTGTGGGCAGAAGGAACAACACTTAGGGATGGGCACTTGGGCAATTGCTAATGGCAGGAAAATCCAGTTCTCTGACATTAAGGCATTGTAAACACTGAAAGAAAAGAAATCTGTGTTGTGTTTTTGTTTTTTTTTTTTTTTTGGCATACAACGCCTAAAGCCTTATCTCTCATTCTGTCAAGAACCAAGGAGTATGTATACAGATGGTGCAATTTATTATGTTCTGTACTGTGATCAAGTGCTGAAATACCTTCAGGAAATCACCAGAAAGCCTGAAAAGCTTTGCTGCCTCTTGTGACTCCAGCTCAGTAAGACTATAATTGAATGAGCACAGTATATTAAGCACTCCATGTTATACAGTAGACTTACAGAAAAAGGATGCCATCTTTTTTCAGAATCATTACAGAAAATATATTTGCCACACAGTTACTGCATGCACCCAACATCATGATGTCAGTCTGGCTGTACTTGGCCTTTACAAACATATGAGAAGGGGATTTTCAAATAACTGGCCAGCCACAATGGACCGAGTTCAAGTCAGGTATCACTCTGTTGAATTCCATTGTGTTGTTCTCGTTTGTAAGATGTTGCTTAGCCCTGACATTGAAACCGGTGTCTTTTGAGATTGAAATGAATGGGGATTCGCTGGCATGGAAAGTGACTTTTACCCATGTATTGGCATATTTTCATTCCCGCTTTACTGAGCAGATTTTAATGAAATAGTTTATGAAACTCTGACCAGTGGATGCAAGAAGCAGAGAGGAAAAAATAAAGTCCACATCTTAATGCCTATTCATCTCCAAGTATGAAACATAAACCTTGAGCCCGACACTTTATTTCAGCCCACTTGTTTTAGTTCATCCAAAGTACCAAAAACAGGACTATGCCACCAACCCAACAGCAGACTTATGAACATCTTGGTGCACGCCAAGCCCAACCAGCTGCCACAGCCATCAGTCACTAAGGTTTTAATAGCTTCAGTGCAAGCAAAACCTTCTTCATCTTTGATTATGTGGCCTGCTTCCTCCCTGCAGAGCCATGATGTCAGGGGGCTCCTTATCCACATCCTTGCAAGAGCTGTTATTTCCGTGTACTGCATTATCACATAGAAACACCAGCACTGGGAAGCCCGTCCTCCTTGTGAGAGACACCAGACAGATGCCAAGCTGACAACAGGTCAATCCCTAGTATCACTCTAGGACAATAAAGAAATAAAATGAGAAATAAAGAAAAAAAAAGAAAGAAAAAAAAACCATGATAATTATTTTAATTTTTTTATTAAAAGAAAGGAAAAAAAATAGATTAAAAAAACCCACCATACACGGCTGCAGCGCGGGACCGTGGCACCCCGCGTGCCTCCGCCCGCAGCCCCGCGGAACCGCGCGGAGCGGAGCCCAGCCGCCGACGGGAGGAGCGCTGCGTGGAACAGCACGGCAGGCGCCGCGCCCGCAGGGACCGTTCCGTGGGATTGAAAAATCGCTGCAGCAGCAGCGCCGACGGACAAGGGGTCCGTGCCATCCCCGCTCCCCCGCCTCTCCTCGCCGTCTCCGGCCCCTCCGCCCTGCAAACTTTTCCTCCCAAGCGGCGGCCACGGAGCGCCCCGGTGGGGGGAGCCGGAGGGGCGGGCACGGAACGGCGGGCGGGGCGGGCAGAGGCCGGGGGGAGCCGCGTCGGGCAGGGCGCTGGGTTTTCCCGACCATCCCTTCCCCTCCCCACCCGCCCACCTCCTGCCTCCCTCCCTCCTTTCCTCCCTCCCTCTTTCCCTCCCTCTCCTCCAGAATTAAAGTTGGGACAGTCGCGCTCCGGGGATGGGTGCGAGCCAACGCCTGTGCCGCCGGCTCGCTCTGCTCCGTCCCCAGATCGCCCGGAGCCCGCGCCCCCGCCCGCCCAGGAGGGATGCTGCTCCGGGAGCTGCTGGGACTGCTCCGCTGCTGCTGGCCCTCCCTGCTGCTGCACTGTGCCCTCCACCCGCTCTGGGGCTCCGTCCAGGTAGGGCCTCGCTCAGGGGACCGGGTGCGACGGGCAGAGCTCCGGGCGGCGCCGCGGAGGCGGCGAGCGACGGTCCCCGGGTGGGGGAATCCGCGGCTCTGCTCGGCACCGCACGGCTCTGGCTGCGGGACCGAGCGGGTGAGGGAGCTGCTGGGCCCGCCTCGAGCCCCGGGAGCGCCCAACTTGCTGCGGCCGGAGCGAGGCGGAGCGGAGTTTCTTGAGCGAGAGCGTTTCGGTGGCGACGTGCACGGAAGATGCGGTGCTTCGAAGGGCTTATTTTTGGGAGTGTTCCGCCGTGAGGTTTTGGTGTTGGTTGCGATCTGAGGGCTGTTTGCTTAAACCTCAAATCGGGGTTTTCCAACTCCTCGCCGGGTGTCGGTGGGTGACCTTGGTGGTGGTGTGGGGTGAGCTGGAAGGTGCCCAATGGGCAGGAGTGTGTCGGGAGGGAGAGTGCCCGTCCAGCTCGGGGAGGGTAGCAGCGGCACAGCTCGACTCAAATGCGTCACTTGGGTATTTTAAAGTTTATTTATAATATATGTCTTCAGCCGAGTGACTGATGAGGCAGCTGAGTGCTGTTCAAGAACAGCACAATTGCAGTTTCTTGGAGAAAACACGGTGGAGACTCCGCATCTTTCACTCCTTGTTCTAAACTTAGTGACTCCCTAGAGATTAAACACAGATGTTTCAGCATCTCGTGTCTGCCTGAGTGACAAAGAAGATCTGTGCACCTTACAGATTAAAATGAGCAGAAACACGGCAAAACCAACATCTTTCATACTAATTCCTTCATCATAAAAATCTCAGCCAGCACTACCCTACTGCTGTCCTGCTCAGGTGTGCAGATTGCTGGCTGGAAGGCAAAGCTGTAGCTGCATTTTTTAAGGAAAATGCAATAGTGCGAGAAGAGATGCCTCCCCAAGTCCCTCTCCTGTAATCTATCTATCAGTCAAGCGGACAAAAAATAAATAAATAAAATATCTTGCATAAACATCTTAATGGTAAACTGCTTAAGTGACCGAGGTCAATCTTTCAATAGTAGTTACATTTATAACAATAACAAAGTCTCTGAGAACTGCAAAAACCAAGGGGTCCAGACTTCCCTTGCAAAGCTTTGTTGTCCCATTCTTCGTCTATGTTTGTGCTATTGCCTGCTGCTCTGTGTAAAGGCAATCAATAAGACTTTTGCTTTTTGCCCAAACACACACGTAGTCCAGGACACCCTGGCAGGTACCAGAGGGAAGGATGGTGCAAAATGTTCACCAGTGTGCCAACATGCTGGGATTGGAGCTCACTCCTCTTCGAATCTCTCCCATGGCTCCCTTCCCCCTGTTGAGTTGTAACCATTGATCTTATCATCAAAGTCTTCCTTTGAGGATGACTGACCCAGGGGTCCCATTGTATCCCTACTCTATCTACATCAGCCATTGCAGTTTCTCACTTCTTCCAGCCCTTCTCTATCCATTAGCCGTGGCATGGCCTCCTTCACCACATCTTGGTGCTGCTTCCTTGGGCCTTGCCTTGAGGCACTTAACAGAATCAGTCAGATATAAATCAGAGGAGCAGCATTATTCAAATACTTATGTATGCATATATATGTTTTTCTTAGCCTAATAGCCAACACGACAGGAAGGAAGGCATGATTCTGTCTGAAGTTTTTGACATAATTTAAAAAATGTATCAGTATGTGCAGTGATAAATGGTAGTGTCACGTCTTTTCTGGTTTTATAAACATGGATTTGGATTAACTGTGATGTGAATTATGCAGAGCCGCTCTGGGATTTACATGGCGTTGTTGAGATCTCATCTCTGTAGACTGGTTCCAAGAGGCAAAGCTCTCACCAACTCAGCAGGATCTTAGAGGTCTCAGTGACACTTCTCTTATCAAGCTTTCCTCCCCTTGCCTGGTTTGCAGTCACCAGAGAGCCACGGTCAGGAGACTGTACTGATCCACTCTTTCCATCCCACTCTGTAGAGCATGTTCATGGACTGCTGCTGTCCTGCAGGACTCTACTGGAGTACTCAGCTCCTCTGGCCATACACAGATTGGTTTTCCCACCCTGCACAAAGCAGAACCGAGCCCACTACTTCTGCAGGAAGTCTTGGATTAAGCAGAAATGTGACAGATACGGACCTCCACCGAGAAACTTCAAAAAGAAACCAATGTTTTCCACTTTTTGCTTGCTTTTCCCTGTGCATTTGTGGATCAGATTTTCATTGCCATGAATATTTAAAAAACATTTGCCTTTTTGCAAAGCATATTCACATCAAAGGTACAAAATGGTAACGTCAGCTCTCTCCTTATTTTCAGAGCAGGAAAAAAAATTGCACCCCCTTGAAGGCCAGCCAGCACATGCACCCAAGCTGACAAATGGCCAGATGAGCAGCCAGGTGCTAAGGAGACATGTCCATGGTGCTTACAGCACCAGGGCTGGAGAGTGCGGCAGAAGAGTGGGGAGTGCGCCCAGGGTCCAAAACTAACTCCTCTCCAGGGCTCTAAGTGGGCACTTATTAGCAGGACAGTCCAGAGAGGGATGGGGTTCTCTCAGCAGATCTGTTTTTCTCCTGCCAGCTCCTGTAAAAGCAGCTTACCTTGAATTACAGACAGTGGTAAAGAAATGTGAAGTAATTTATTTCATCATCCTCCAGGAGGATGGAATTTCTCCCCAAAGCATATTTCCTAGTGATTTGTTCTGCTTATCTTTACAAGATATAAGTAATATTCTTCATTCCTTTCATAAGAAGGCTAATAGACATCAATAACGTGGGTTGTTTTTTTCCCATGCCAAATGTCTTCTTTTTTCTCAAATCTATCTTGCTACCATTAGTTAATCTTCTTGCAGCAGTCCTTGACCATTTCTTTGCTCCTCAAGGCCACAGCCTCAATTGATGTCTTTCCTTTTCCTGACAGATTTCAGCTAACTTACAATATCCTTGCTCTTTACCAACACTTGAAGGCAAAATCTATGTTCCTGTAGGTATCTTCCGTCAACTAGGCATTGTATCAAGTGAAAAGAGAAGAGAACCAAATAGGTGTCAAAGCCAGTGCTCTCAAATTTCCGTTCCTTCCCAAGCATTCAGAATCTTTGTGAGGAAAGTAAATGATTCAGAGTGAGATATGTGGAAATATGTGGATATTTCTTTTTTTCAAAAATGTTATCAAAAAAGTATACAGGAGCAGAGAGCAGTTGGACATGCATAGGGTTAATCTTGTCTGCAAAGTAATTGAGAAAAATACACACTGGTTTCTGAGGACACTATTATCAGTCTAAGGTAGAAGAGCCTCCAGGGATTTAAAAGCAATCAATAGTCTAAAAAAAGATCGAGCAAGTCTTTTGGTTCTGGTTGATATTAAGTTAGACAATAATTCAGTGTATCATACCACACCAGCACCGTGTTCACTCATATACACAAAGCTACTTCTGGTCTGTGTATGAGGTTGGCTCCAAGACTGCTGAATGGTATTCTACCCTGGCTTTTTTTTCTCCCACTTTACTGGCTCCCATAAGACTGTAGAGAGCCATAGGGTTTATCAACCAGAGAACCAAGAAGGGAGTGATCATTAGAGCTGGGGGTTGATATTGCAGCCTGATCAGCAGTTGACTCTGGCAGAGCGATGCTGCCCCGCCTGCTGTGTGAGTGCTGCAGGTGCTGCCCTATGGATCCCAACTCAGAGTGCCCCGTGTGCCTTTCCTCTGGGTGAGCTGCTGGAAGCCTGGTCCAGCACACAGACAGCCCCACAGGAGCCAAAGTGGTACAGAGGAAATATTCTGCTGCCAGTGATCACTTTTGTGAAAAATAAATGCACCTACTTAGCAGACAGATTTATTACCAGCTCTGAGGGATTATGAAGCCAAGTCACTTTGATTCATTAGAGTGTTCGGAGAGTTTGTGTAAGTTCCTGGAAGCTGTCTGGGATGGTCTCTAACCAGCTTCATACTGTTACCTGGCTGTGAAGGGAAAATTGGAAAGCACTCGTGCTGAATTTGTCTCATCCTATGTTTGGTAATAGATGTTGACGTGCTGTTTAAACAACTGATCCTCCTGACTTGTGCCTCAGCAACGCATAGCTCTTTCTATTCTTTTCTTCCCTCTCTGTAATATTTAATCAACAAAGACCTACCTCTATTTCCCTGAGGCCAGAGCAATGCATCTTTCTGCATTTAGAAACCTCCTACACATGTGAACATGTCCTTGGTGCAGTGATGTTGTTTTAATTGCCTACATCTCTTTTTTTGCCAGAAATACGTGTAGGGCCTGTGTGCTTCCTGCAGTGGAGAATAGATGGGCTCTGTCCCAAAGCTGTCTGAGAAAGGGAGGTGAGGCCTGGGTGGGAGCGAGTAGAAGGCAAGCTTAGGGGGGAGTGGGGGGTGGAACGAGATAATTGCTAAAGGTCCCTTCCAACCCAAATTGTTATGTGGTTCTGTGAGACCCAAGTGACCGTGGAGACAGGCAACAGGGTAGAAGGAGCTGTCTGAAACAGGCCAGAGAGGCTGGAGTGAGACATTCTCTGCATGGCCACCATCATGCCATGGAAGAGAGCTGAGTAAGGAGAATGATAATAGGGAAAAGCTATTATGATTATAACCCTCCCAAGACCAAGTTTACAAGGCAACAGCTGAATGTTCCTGTGATTTTCCTTAGCTTCAGTGAGTATCCCGTATTTCAGGTTGCCCAAGGAGGTTGTGGATGCCCCATCCTTGGAGGCATTCAAGACCAGGCTGGATGTAGCTCTGGACAGCCTGGTCTATGGACAGCCTTGCACATAGCAGGGGGGTTGAAACTGGATGACCATTGTGATCCTTTTTAACCCAGTCCAATCTATGATTCTATGATTCTATGATTTTCCATTTGAATTTGAATCCTTTCAAAAAAAGGTTAACTTAGAGACCGCTGAGGGCTCTCCCTCTGAGTCAGAAGCTCTTGCAGTATTCCACAGATTCCCTTTTCATTAGGAACATACTCTTTTTCATTAGCATTATATTAGGAATTTTACAGTTACTGAATATCTTTATTTACATGTTCCTAGACATATAAATATTATTTCTGGTAAGAAAAATATGTATTTACATGTTCTTTGTCATGACTAGATTACAGTGCTGAATGTATGCATTCTGGCTAAATCATTGGCCAGTGCCAAGCCATGCCTACATGCCTACATTCCTTCAAGAGTGGTTACACTTGGGTTCTGCTTTGCCTCCTCTTCAGCTTCATTGATCACCAGCAGGAAGCTGCAAGGCACAGGCTGTGGCATTTCCATTTTGACCAAGTCTTCCATGCAGTCTGCAGATAAGTAGGTGGGGCTGCACCTCGCCATGGTGGGAAGTGAAATGTCTCCAAACATGAAAGGGAAGCTGGCAAAACAGGAGAGATCTCTGGCTCTTGGTTCTGCCATGAGGAAAATGAGAATAATCCTGATCCTAAATGTCTTGCAATTTTTATTAGCTCTCTTTGGCTTGCAGCAATGACCCTGTGAATAATGCATGCTATTAGATGGCTTTCCTAAGGAAAGAAGGCTTACGCAACCACATTGTCTGCCACTACCTGCCTGCACTCTACTCCATAATAATTCAGAAACCAGCCAGCCAACAGTCAGAAGTAAGGAGGTCTTGAAGATACTATGTTAAGTAAAACATAAAGCTGAGACATCATAAGGAAGCGATCTTGTGTCCTCAGTGATGAACAGCAGTGGCAGGAGCTCAGTTCTCTCTAGGGACTAAGGTGCCAATTGGAAACTCAAGTTCAAGGAGCATGTTCATGAAAAATCAGTTTTCTCTCTTTCTACTGCTCGTGCCATGACTTGTTTCTCCACAGATCACTCAGGGTGAACCCCAGAAGTCATGCTCCAAGCCTGTAGCAGATGACGTCCCGGAGAGCTGCCAGCAGATCTGCCAATGCAGGCCTCCACCACCGCCACCACCACCACCTCCTCCCCCGCCGCCCCCCAGGCTGCTGGTAGTGCCAGGTAAGTGGGCAGAGGGACAGGGATGCCTGGGCAGATGGGAGAGGGAAGGATGTGGAAGAGGGCACAGCGAGCCCATTTGTCATTTTCCACTTAGCAAATGCATGAAAAAATGCTCTCAGTGGAAATGGAGACCTGGTTTCTGATCAATGAATAATACTTGGCTTTTGGAGGAAAGCCAGAGAAATTCCCTCCTTTTATTGTATTATATATGATTCCCTGGCTTTAAATGGTTCACTAATGTGGTAGCCCTGACAAATTCTTTCCTATGCAGACTAAGCACTGTGCTTCTCCTGGATTTACATCACCTCCTGTTTTATCACATATGCAGCCTGGAGGTCCGAGACCCATTAATTTACAAGGAGGCAAAAATTCCAACATTCCATTCAGACCAACTTGGGTGGAAGGGGTGGTATGGACAAGTCCCCAGGCAGTGAGCTGACCCTCTGGCACTGCCTGTGTTGACTCAGTGCCAGGACCTGGGCTGAGCCCTGCAAAGACACTTCTAGGTGCTTGCTATGTCAGCAGAACTCCTTAACACTGCAATATTTTTGCATATTTGTCTCTCCCTGAAAGGCTGCCTATTAATTCTTTTCCCTGCTTAGATAAAGTCCCTTGGGAACAGTGTTGCAAAGTATATCTATTATCCTTCTCAGCGCTTCCCCTGAGGGAAAAGAAATCATTAGCAGCATCATTTGACTGTTTGTCTCTATCAGCTCCATCCTCAGATGTGTGCAAGACATGAGGAAGGCTCGCACATAGTTTTCAGCCTGGCAGAGGGCAGGCAGAATTTTGCAGCGTTTTCTGCCAGCAGCAAGCTTCGTATCTGTGCCAGGCTGCAGAAATGTAAGGCGAAGGCAGAAAAAAAGCAGTAATTTGAAACACTTGGAAAAGGAAAATCAAAGACAGCTTGAAAAGCAGAGATGAAGGCTTTTAATAGCAAGAGAAATCTCCTTCAGTTTACAGAAGAAAATGTTGTGGACAGTAATAGTGAAAATTGCCTTTATCTTTGTCTCATAGTCAGAAAATAATGTGTTTTATCACTGTTTTTTTGCACCTGGGCTACTCATTGCCCCAAGGGCACCACTCTTACCCATATGCAGAGCAGTGTCAGCATTGGTCCTGGGCACAGTGCTCAGTGGGAGGAGGTCTCTGCTCTGCTCTGCCGGGGAGGCAGCTGCTTTGCATGTATAGGAACTGTCTGCTGTGAGTGGGAAGAAAATCATCCCAGAAAAAAAATCAGTCTGTCACATGCTGTAAAAAGAGGAAACAGAAATCAAACAGGCCTGCGACTGGGATAGCCTGATGCTTACTCAGGCTGGATTGCCAGGTGCTAGCCCAGCTCTAAAAATGAGCTATATAAATCCAGATGACTAATATTTAAACAAGCTCTTTCATTTCAAATGCAATAAAAAAAATAGATTACGCATTCCTTTCACCAGTGAGCTTTAGAGTAGCAATCAAGTGCCTCATCTTGAAAGAGGCTTTAATTGTTATCGGCTGTCTAGGCGCTGTAATTTAGCCCATGTGTACAGCAAGTCCCATTCTTGTGAGGATGAGTGAGCCTTGTGGTTAAATATTGATGTTATGGACACCACTTTTAAACAGCATTCAGATAAAGCAGTAAAGGAACAAGACAAACCATTAAGTAGTTGATGCTAGGCTTGCACTTTGCAC
Organism: Meleagris gallopavo; assembly: GCF_905368555.1. NCBI lineage: Eukaryota > Metazoa > Chordata > Aves > Galliformes > Phasianidae > Meleagris > Meleagris gallopavo. The sequence continues at coordinate 45,079,293 of NC_139408.1, read as the reverse complement.
TTTTTCAGTGATTCAAGTATTGAAAAGGCCTCAGCAAAAAGAAGCAGCAGCCCAGGAGCCACAAGTTTGCTACTTTCACAAAGTACAACATCTGCACCATGAGGTAGTTTGAGAAAATGCTGCCATTGCCCTTAGAGCTTTGTTAGCCACAAAAGGCTGCAATCTCCTAGGCACAGCCCTTGGCTGCTATTTTTTCAATTGCACTGAAAGTTGGAGGTTTGTATCATCTCCACATGTTGTGGTGTGAGTCTAATGGTGAAAGCCAGTATGTATGTCTCTCTCGCCCTTCGGGTTACTACACACATTGACAGCCATCTTTGCATGTTCTGGCTAGTCTCCACCTGCTGTGGTGAAAAAACACAGAACACTCTTTCTGTGTTCTCCATCAATCCCACTTCAGCAAACGCTACTGAGATGTGCAGGACAACATTGTATGTGAGCAGCTGAATCCATCCCTGAAAGGATTTTGCTGTGTTTGAGAAAAAATCAGGACTTTGGGGAGCAATTACATTGCATTTAGTATCTTCTTAGACATTTCAATATTGACTGGTCTATCCAGTGACAAATTATCAACTCTGCCTCCTCCAGATATATTTATACAAAATCCGTTAAATATTATGAATTCCAGAATTCATGTATAGTTGCTGATAAATTCTGTGTTTATTCTGATGTATAGTAAGCTAATTCCTTCCACAGAAAATAAACAGAATCACATGTAACTCAACAGTCAGTCTAAATAAATGAGAAGTGGCAGAAACATCAACTTACTTGTATGGAATGTGTGAGTTACGTTTCATTGCGCTCTGAGGAGACATATCACTCATGAAGCAATATGAGTATGGGAAATTAAATTAGATCATTTGGTCCATATATTTCCCAGCATGGATAACTGAATTACAGACTGGTGAATTCAGATAATGACTGCCACCCAGACTGCAGGTCCCAGGAAAGGAAACACAAACTGTTTTTGTCTTCTCTCAACCACAGTCAGAGGCTTCCTTTTCTTATGTTTCTAACTGCTTCATATAGGCCACTGACATCTCTGATGTCCCTTCCAAACCCTGTTCTTGCTTTCACTGTACCTGCACTGCAGCTCTCATGGGACATTCCCCATGCCCCGCAACAGCATATCCATGTTAAGCAAAGGAATCCTGGTCTGCTGCAGTGAATACTTCTGCTTAACAGTATCTAACTGAAGGCGGAGTTGGCCACACTCATCTCTGTGGATGCTGGTTCTTTCAGTACTGCTAGGCTGGGGTTCAGTATCTCTTTCCATATACTGGGACACATGGGTCTTCACCACAAGTCTTTAACTTTTGAGTTTCCTATGTTTTATCCCAGGTGCTGTTTATTGGTGTCCCACTGAGATACCACTGCTTTGTTCAGTATATATGAGTGTTTCTTCGTGAGAGTTTTCAAACTGAGGAACCCTAGCCTGTATTAGAACTAGCTAAGATGCTTGGGGCTTTGCAAAAAAAGTGAGGACTGTTGGAGAGTTGAGCCAATTACAGTTCCTCCAAGCAGTCTGGCATCCTTATGTTTCTGCAGTCTCTCTCCTTATGCAAGCAGCAGCCCGCTCTTTAACCCATGCCTAGAAAACTGCTGGTTAATGAAGTGAAGGAAAAGCTCATGTGGCTGTGAGGGGCCTAAGGCCGACCAAGATTCTCAGAACCTGGCTTTTAATTAACTGTTTCTTATTTCCCCTCATCTGCTTTCCTCCTGGTTCCTGGCTTTCAGCCAAGGCTAAGGCAACGTGGATGGAGTACTTGTTTAGGCAGAATTTCTAACCCAGCTTCACAGACCCATGAGATGAAGCTAGTTCAAATGAAGTTGACCTGTCAAAATCTAAAACATTGCAGATGTCAACCTTTAAATATTTTGTGAGCACACAGGATTCTCCAGGGCCACTGCAAAGAAGAAAGGACTTCATTTGAAAGTAGAAGCCAGACTTTCAAAGGAGGAGAGGATTGACGGTAGACATCCAAGTAGAGACAAATACTGCAATCAGTATAAGTTTTAGACTGTGTAAGTTTTGAGGAAAAAAACAGTTCAGAAGTGACTTAATAAAAATGAACCAAGGAAGGGAAAAGAAGTCCAGCAGAAACACCACACTTGTTGGTTGGCAACATTGCTGTCTCTGCACATCTCCTTCACTGGGTGGAGGCATCCGTGATACTGCCATCCCTTCCCTGGGTGATAGGAATACCAGACCAAATATTGCTGCAGTTGAAATTTAGTGGAGGAAATGTGAGTAGAACTAGCACAACCAAGTTGGATATGAACCAGCCTTTGACTCGCTGGACGTACAAATACATACACTGATCCTGAACTCAGTGAAAGTCCTAAGCTCTCAATTGAGATAAAGCATAATCAAGCTGCACTGCAAAGCCAAAATGAATTATATCATTGCAGAGGACTCTAATCTCCAGGCTGTAATTGTACAGTTTGGTTTTTCAAGGTGAGATCTTTCATCTTGAAGATAATGCATCTCATTAATTAATTATTTGGACTGTTAAAAATGCCAAAACAAAAATGACCAACTGTAGTCAGAAAGCAACTTTTTGGCAACTGTACAAGCAGAAATGTATAGCTTAATTTCAAAAAATGTGCAGTGTCCCTTCAGTGCAAGTAGGAAAGCCAAAGACATTTGGATCTTTAAGGACAGATGATCACAATGTATGTAATGGGGAGAAATTTGGAGGACAGGAACACTCTGGAACTTCTCAAACTTTGAGTAGGTTTTAAAGCAACTAGTCTTGGAAGACTTCACTTGCTGACCACTAGCAACGTGGCCTTTCACAGCAGGAACTTCTTGTAGAAAATCATATGCTTCTGGGACATAATAAATGGAATAAGAAATGACTTTACCTTAGGCTCTTCTATGGTCTAAGATTCTAAATTCTGTCCCACCCCATGTGGGACAGAAAAATGACTTCAAACCTCAAACTAAGCATTCTCTCCAAACGAGTGTTTAAAAATGATAGCTAAACATAGTCCTGGTTCTCACTACAATGCTTCTTATACTACATGAGCATAGACACAGACAAGGTTGCCTATGCAATGCTGAAAGGACCTCTGGCCTTGGCAGACATCTGTGACTGTCCTCCAGGAGTTGAGTGGAAGTCATGATTGCAAAAGCTTCACTGAAATCCTTCTGGAGGCCATGTCATGGCTTAAAACATGAGGTACCAAAGAATTTGCTGCAGCTATTTGGGTGCAGCTCTTGCATCCCAGAGAGCTCTGACTTGAGGTTTCCTTCTGTGTAGGCCTTTTGTCTCAGGAGTGCTTTGCACTTCTGCAGAGAGCAGCTGTAAGTATAATTGTGGCCAAAGGAATTTATTTCCCTTACAGGAGAAAGATGCTTTCCTCTGTAATTCATACAACATACCTATTAGCAAAACTGAGCAATAGAGGAAGAAAACTACAGTAACACCAAAAGTGGAGAGGTGCACAGACTCCTGCATCAAAAAAATTGAAGTAATGATAGCTACTATGAGAGAACATTCTTTCTAGTATATTGGTCTAGATTGTGATTTTAAAATGCAAGCTGAAACAGGAAAGCCCTTTCAGTTTTGGTAACACAGCTGTTACACTGTGAATTATACTCCTGTGTGAGAGCTTTGTTTATAATTTACAGTACAAAACCAAATTCAATTCTTGTCTTCTCCCAGATACACTTTCAGTTTTCTGAAGGGTTGTGATTCTAAGAACTTGCAGTCGGATTTTGAGGCTTACAAATCTAAATTGACATCCAGTCATGCAACCTGAAGACACAGATGATGGCACATGTCAATTCAAGTCCAGGTTCACATCATGTTGACTTCACATTGCAGAAACTGCCTTCCCAAGAAGCGCAGAGATCAAAATGATTAAACTACTAAGGTGGAATTTAGTAGAATTCACACACCTAAATCAGAAATGCAATGCTTAAGTTTCCTGCTGTTGAGGTTTAACACTGTAAGCAACTGAGTACCACACAGATGTTTGCTCACTCCGTGCTCTCAATGGGACATGAGAGAGAACTGAGGGGAAAAGGAAGGAAAAAAAAACAATAGTAAAGATAATCATATACGTATTTACAAAATAAATCATGCATGATGCAGTTGCTCACCACTTGCTGGCCAGTGCCAAGCCAGTTTGTCCCCCCAATTTTATAGTTGATGCCATACGGTATGAAATATTCCTTTGGCCAGTTTAGGTCAGTTGTGCTAGTTCTGTCCTCTCCCAGCTCCATATGCTTCCTCCTTGGCCCCTTGCTGGCAGGACAGTATGAGAAGCCAAAATGTCCTTGGCTCTATGCAGCACTGCTCAGCAACAACTAAAACATCAGTGTGTTATCAACCTTGTTCTTTTCCCAAAGCCAAAACATAATATCATACCACATACTGTGGAGAAAATCAACTCTGTCCCAGCTGAAACCAGGACACCTGCTTAGCAGTGCAGGTATTGGTAATTAAAATACCAAAGACACAAAGATTTCAGAATCCTGGTATCTTTTTGCCTGTAGCTCAGTTATTTCTAGTGTAAAAATAAAAATAAATATAAAATAATAAAATAAAAGTCAGAAGTTCTTGTATCTGAGTCAAAATGAGAAAAATTTTCAGGGTAAGCAAATTTCGTAAGCAGCAATGAAATATGATGTTTGAAATAGCATACATCCCAGATGCCCAGACTAAGTCTGAAGTGACTAGGAAGCAGGTAAGACTGGAAAAGAGTCGTGGTAATAATTGATAGAATTCTGCTGTCAATTGTGTACATAATATCTCATATTGGGCTGTTGTAAACTCTCTGTATCTCTTTATAAAATACTGGTTGGATCACAGTTATTTCTAGCTTCCGTTGCCTTCCCAACTCAGAGTTTTTTCACCACAATAAATTCTGAAATGTTTTGTCAAGGCTAATTTTTATTTAGGCAAGTGATGAATCTTCCTGCTGCTCTGAGACCTTGCAGATTTGTTTTGAATTTTTCATGCAGTAATAAATCCATGTTATGGAAAAATCCACTCTCTTGAAAACGTACTTGTTCATACATTTTCCAGTATTTAAAACTAAGAGCCCCAGGCCAGATTTTGCAGTGCAGAAAAGTGAGAGTTCTGTTATCTGTAAGCTAAAAGTATTGTCTAATTTAGAAACAAGAAGCAGTAGATATTAAACTCATTCTGCAGAAGAGCAATCCCTTCTGCTTTGATATGTGTACTCCAAAAGCCAGATTTTATTTTATTTTTTAAGCAAAAGGACTTGGCAAAACTGAAGATGTTAATTCCTTGTGTGGATGGCAGTCCATTTGTACATGACTACCATTTCATTGATTAAGAAGATAACAAATCTTCAGTGAAGTTATTGATGAGTCAGAGGCTGTTGAGATACAAATAATTGTAAGTTCCCATGCCCGTGGCAGTCTGGAGTTGTGCCTCATCTTGACAAGCCAGAAGTAAACTCTTAATTGGCACAAGCTGTGCTGGCAGCAAAGGCTAAGCAGCTGACCTTGGTAAAGCAAACCCACAGAAGAGTATGTTCTCGTAATGTTTTTTGCATTATCTTAGTTATCAATTTAGTAAAGAAGTGTTGTGCTGCTTATAAAATCACAACTTACGAATAATTTTTAAGTCAGGATAGCAGATCAAGAAAACACTGGTCTAGATGTTTGAGTTCTTATCCTGAAGCGAGTACATAGTGTCTATTAATGTAGTAAAAATGTCAGTTGATAACTGATACCACTGCCAAAAATAATCATTAATAATTATGAGATAGTTTAACACTTGCACTAATAAGTCATGTCACATATAAATACTAGCAAATTGTGAATACCTAATTGTTATTAAAATGAATCAATTTTTCATTTTGAAGAATGCCTTTTAAACAGGGCTGATATTTCATCAGTTCATTAGCAAAAAATGTTTTACCCAAAGGTTTGTTCTTTAGCTGGACTTGTTGAAGGTAGCCAGTGGGACAGATTCTACTGAGTCATCGCTGGACATTTTCACTTCCTTCCGGATATAATCTTATTTCACAGCCAGTATCGAAGGAAGTTACTGTCAGCAGAGAAAAGGGAGAGTTTGGTTTAACCCTCAGTTTGATTTAGCAAGCAGCAGGTGCTTTGTCTTCATTCTTCAGCACCGGCTGCCAAGTTCTGTATGCTTCATTATGAAGTGATGGTCGACAACATCTCTGCAAGAGTTTGTCTGCTCATGCAGGTCTAGATTTCTGTGTGAAGATAGAGGAAAGTGCAGGCAGTGACCAGTACCCAATTTTCTTACATTTGTGACTGTGAGAAAGGCTGTGCCTTGTCTTTTGGCTCTCAGAGAATTACGAATGTGCTCCATGTGGTGACAAAGGCCTTTCTGTTGGGCATTTAGCATGGTGAAATGACTGATATGTTAACAAGCTGTAAATGCAATTTTAACTATTTTGGATTTTAGAGATAATGAGTAAGATGGTAAATGGAATTTTATCTTACTGAGATTAAGTTTACTTCTGGTTTGGAAAGCACTTTTAGTTCCATTTTGCTCTGATCAAGTAAGCAGTTTTAGCTATATTTCCCTTAAGTGAAACGCAAACACACTTTGGATAAGGAATCCAAGTGCACTAGGTGTGGAAATAACTGGTCTTACAGAAAAATGTTAGGTGATAGCTGTAGCCCTTTCAGTAATAACTGAGCCACTGAAGTGATAAAAGGAATTAACTGTTATGTCTAATAAGAGGTCTACATTTATATAAGTGGTGTACACAACAGTATCTGCTACATAGTCAACCAGCTGTTCCCTTAAACTCAGACATACGACTTGTAATGTATTTCTTTTCAAAATAAACTCTTTAGAGCCATCTGTAGTCATAAACCTAAAATGTATGTCAAGTATAGCCACTCTCCATACAGTATCTGAACACCCTACACACAACCCATTAACTTTTTAGAGATAGACACAAACCAGTGCCTTAGAAACTGCTGCTACTAATACATGAGGGAAATATCCTGAGTATTTCCAAGTCTTCTACAATCTGTGCTAGGAAATTCAGCCTGCAGATGGCTGAAGGTGGTTTTCTATTTGCCTTCCCTGAAGGCATGAAAGTTGAGATCGCGTCAGTTCCAAGCCATAAGGTTTGTCCAATCTTTGCTGTTGTCTGGGGGTTCCTGAGCTCTTTAAAAAGACAGTATCTATGAGATAATATCTTAATCATAACATTAGTACTGAATTCTATTTGTATTTTATGGCCTTGGTGTCTTTGATGGCACCACTCAAGTAAGTACTGCTCAGCCTGAAGAATTTGTGCAGATCTTGTCCTTAATTTGATCTGTACGTATAGAAGATTATACAAAGAAAATCTGTCATTTTTATGTGGGATTGAATCTGCTTGTCCTGAAGTATCTCCTTAATCATTCTCTGGCAAAAGACTGGTCATCAGTGCAGGGGCTTAGACTTCTAAAATCATGTGTCAGCTGTCTGGATTTCAGTGTACAGCATCCCGCCTTTGAAGGGCTGTTCACTGCAAGAACTGAAGGATGAATAAGCTTTCAGAAGACTTCAGGGCAATGTATTGTGACTCCTGCAAAAGAGGTCTTGCCTCCCTGCAGGAAGCATCAAGAGAGTCCTGAGCACTGCTCTCCCTCCACCTCCAACCTGCTGGTTGGATCTCAGGAATCCAGCAAACACTCAGAGCTATCACGTGTGAAGCTTACTTCTGTAAACTTTGGATTTGAGATGGATATCAAGCACTGAAAATTATTATTTTTACATGTCTGCATGAATGTTGAGCACTGATGTGGAAATCTGCTAATACAGTTTCAGGTATTAGAGCACTGCAATGGCAAAGGCCACTGGACAATGGTTAGGTGTTTTCAGGCCTCTTTCCTGAATGTGAGGAGATCACACAGTTTTCTTGGGCAAGCAGGTGTTCACAGGCAGTGATTTTCCCTTTTGAAGCATAGCTCATGCTTTCTGCACACTGCTTGCCACTGGAGAGCTGGGCTATGTGTTTGTGCAATGAAGTGGATGGTACAGCACTTGCTTATGTCTGTGCCTTTCAGCAGTGCCTCTGTTCTAAAGAACTGAGAATCACTGTCTTCAGGTCATGGCTGTGCTGTTGTTGTTCTGCCCTAAACCACTGCCTCACTGCTGTTCTTGCTTGAATACACAGTTGGTGAAGAGATCGAGGAAATGCAGCTGGTTGTTAGGGAAGCATAGTACCTCTAAGGGTAAAATTATTTACCCCATTACAGAATTGGAAAAGGAATAACTGTGCAACCATACTTTTTATTCCTATACCTTGGAACGCTATGGAAAACTTGGACCACTGTGCCTGGAGGAGAATCAGAGGATGGGGTAAAGATCTTGTAAAAAAAACATTTTTTTAAAATCACTGAACAAGGAAGGAAAGAGCTGAGGATGGGGGGGTCTTTCTTTAGAGGGATTTCTGTTCTCATGGGACAATACCTCAGAAAAGAGAGATTGGCTCCTCTATAATAAAATGCAAAAGGTTAAACCGAAGCTTGTATATCTATATTCAGGCACCCAAGTTAAAGCATCCGAGTGCTCAGAACTTGCAGAAATCAGGTCACTTTCTGAAATAAATTCCACAATACTAATTTAACAGAAAATGTTCAGGCATTTGTGACCTGTTTCTTGGAGGCATTAGATACCTACTAATCTGATCAACTGCTGCATTTCAAAAAGCAGGCCATCGAGTACAGGAACATCTGCCTGAACGATGGCTGTCATGCACTAGGACTCTGTAAGGGTGTCATCCTGCTCTGTGCTACTCAGCCTGGTACTGGTGCTGGTCATGGACAGCAGGGAAATGAGATGGTACACATGAGGCTTTCCAGAATGACTGTACTCTTGCAAGGAGATTGCCTTGCAAACCATAGACTTCAATTCTAATTTGCTTAGGACAGAAACTGATAGTGCGTAATTTATCAGGCTAAAAACAATTCTATCCATTCACTGAGGGAGAATCAGAGAGAGAGGGAGAAACAGCATCTCATCAGGAAACTGCTGGTTAGAAAAACATGTGACAGAGGGCAGTAGCTGACATGAGTGCCCATTGTAAAGATAAATGCCAGAGCAGAGCGTTAACACAGAAAGTAGCTATGATGTAATCTCCTTAAAAGCTTTTTTTCCACAAGGCCTTTAAATGCAACTGCTTCTCCAGATCATGCTTTAGAGAACAGACTCTTCTTCCACAGTCACTAACCCTACTCTCCTCCAAAGGACTTTGGCATCTGAAACCATGTTCAGCTCCTATTTGTGGAGTCATGCCTCAGTTCTGGTGGGGCTCATCAGCTAGATAGGATTAAAGCTGGCAGATCTGGTTCTCAGCTTGTTGATTGCTTGGAGCACAGACTTTCACTCCCTAATCTATTTTTTTTTTTTTTTAAACATTCTTCTATTGCTCTGCACTCTGCATCATCGTATTTCCATAAGCATGTAGGACTCTAACCTGAAGAGCCATTCTTTCACTACAGTGATGTTAAAACCAACAGAAGTTTTCTACAGGATTAACATGAGCCCTCCATGAATTCCCTACTGGATGCCCACGGGTCTCTGCCACACAGAAGTTCTGGGCATAGCATCAGTATGGGGCAGAGATCTGACTATTTCCACCATGGAAATGCAGTTATTACTAAATCCAGTGTTTCTATCTGAGTCCCAAGGAGGAGTCCAGAATGTAGGACTGGCCAGGAGTCAAAAGACATTCTGTTTTCTGGCTTTTTCACCAAGCTGTAGCAACTTTGGACAAGCTGCTTCATTTCAATGTGCTTCACTTATGCCTGAGCAACCATTACATTCATCTGGTATTATTTTTATTTTAGTACTAATGACAAGTTCATTTTTCAGAGAATTCTGAAATCTGCCAGAAAAAAGCAGGAGAATGTGAGGTTACTGAAGACAGCATAGTAACATGAGGTTTTAGTGAAATCTACTAGAAAACCCAAACGAATCCATGTTCAATGACCTCTAAAGCTTGGGTATCAAGCACCACACTTGGAAGTCCAGCATAGCTCCTCTCTCTTTCCCTGGCTACATTCAGGCTCAGCTTTTTTCCACCCGAGGTTACAGTCCTATTTCTTGCAAAGAGCCATGACCTCCATAAAGGTCCTGCAGAATTGCTTTTTTCTTCCATTTCTTCAAGTCTCATACTCCAGGTCTGTGCACAATACTTGTATGATTCTTGTTTCAGAGGGAAATTATTTTTAGAAAGGAGGAGAGAACTAAACAAAGAGGTGAACTGAGAGTGCAGAGAAACAGCATCTGCAGTGTGAAAGCTGCAGGGAAGGGAATTTCTCCAGCATTATCCCACACATGTTTTTATTATAGCAGAAGTTCCCACTGCATAGTGATAACAGTATCCCCTTTAAAACTGTAGTAGGAACATATGCATAGAGCAGCTGCATGATATAAAGTTGTCTGCAACATAATGTGATAAACAGAAGAATCATCTGCTCCAGGAATAGCTGATTTCCACCAGTGTTATTTAACCTAACTACTTGAGGGAGGCAGTAAATCAAGACAGGCTTTCTGCTGAGCACACTACTATTGCCTAGTAGCAGTTGTTTACCTGACTAGCTCATAGCTCTCTAGAAATAGCCCTCAGTTTACAAGCAGCAGTAAAAGCACAGTACTACAGAGAACTGAAAAAGTAGGAAAAAAGATTGTGTGGAATTTTTGTGTACATCAAAATCTACTGCAAATTTAGGGACTCTTATTTTGTTTAAGCCAGTCTATTCATTGTATACAGTGGCAGCCATAATCCAGAGATGAGGATGCTGGGACAGGACACTACTGGTGTAAAGGAGTTCTTCAGTCTTTCCTTCCTGGGCAGTATCTTATTCTGTGTTGGCTCGCTGTGGCAGCATCTCAGAAAACAGATACAACATAGCAACTTCTTAAGTCAGTACTTTTTGGGTACTGACATAATCCAAATCCATTCTGTGATGTTTGGATTTACTGAAGATGAACTTGTCCCAAGTTGACTTCGTCTGTTATTGAAGTTGTCATCCATTCCTGCTTTACGTTCCCATTGTGTTGGCCCAGTCTCTCAAATTAATGATGGCTGCTAACAGATCTGGCTTTCTGTGCTGACCATCCTGCACAAAGTTTACCTCTCCAACCAGACAACAGCACATCTCTCAGCTTGAGGAGAAAAGACCCGAGAACTCATGGCTTTCTGGAAATTTTGTATTTTAGTGCATTTACTGGATTTAATTCACTGTTTTGGGTACTGATTTAAGTACTTTAGCATAGTGCTCTTTTGGAGCTTGCTGTTTCTATGCAAGAGAATTGAGGGAGAAGCAGTGGCAGAGCTGGAGCCACATCCTGAGTGTTGTGCCCATCAACATCCATGTTGGATATTTAAGAGTCTATGAACCATCTTGTTCCCTTAAGACAGTCTACTTGCAATATCTTCTCTGTGCCATTTCATTACACCTGTAAGATATCTGCTCTGACAGGGGATTGGACTAGATGATCTCCAGAGGTCCCGTCCAATCCTTACAATGCTGTGATTCTGTGATTTCTCCAGGGGACTGTAGCTGCCTTGGGGTACTGGGGTGGGGAGGACAGTCCATGGCCAAAGCTCTTCAGCCACCAGCTAGATTGATTTGCTTACAAACATGAGGCAAAAGAGCAGCCTTATGGTTGATGTGGCAAAATCCAGGTTGTCTTTCTGCTGAGCAGTCAGGAGGTAGAAAAGAGGAGGCAAAGGTTGTTTGCAGGCTGTCCCCAAGGCTGCATCCAGCAAGCTGTGAATGGCCTGGCCCAGCCTGTAGGCCTGCACTGATCCTAGCAGTGCCACTGGCCTGTGGTTTGATGTACTCCCTTACCTGCCTTCTGGCAGCTCAGGCATTGCCTGCTAGCATATGTAGGTAATAACTGTGAAGGAAGGTCAATGAGATGATATCTGGACCTGCCAAGGACACAGTGAAGTGCATCCATTCATATCTTACAGCTTCTGAATCTTCAAAATGAATCATTTCAGACATGTGGTTTGTTTTGACATGTTCAGCTTGTGCAAGGAATCTCAAGTGCAGGGCAGAGGGAACAGGAGTAACAGCAGAAGATCCACTGCAGTGCACAAGTGCTTTTTACTCTGAGGGAGCACCAAGGCCCTCATCTTCTGGTCAGGCTCATTTCTCTCATCCTCCCAGGAAGTATTCTCCCTCAAATCCAGGAACTTCATTGAACAAAGCCCAAAGAGGACAGAACTACTCATTTTCCTGAAATCCATTTTAAAAATAACAGCTGAAGATCTATATTTGTATTAAAGTCTAGTAGTACCACAAATTTCATTAGATGGCTCTTTGTGAAAGATTTGTTTTCTCCATGCTGGCTGCCTTTCCCTGTTAGCAGCCCTGAGTGCACACAGTGTATTCCTATCATATGGACTATCCAGACACATCTGTAACTGCTCCTACATGACAAAATGCAGTGACCAAGCCAGAGACACTTGAGCTTACACTGACTCACAGATCTCTCCACATTGCCCTAGGTTAGGTAACAAATCCTTCATTCAGAGAGCCCAGAGCTGCCAGAGATGCTCTGCATCCCAGTGCAATTGGCTGGAATTAGTAGCTTCTCCTTGTCTTATAAATGGAGATTCCAAAGCGCAGATTAGTGAGTTTATCAAAATAAGAAGGCAAATAAAAGTGAAGTTGAGACTAGAACTTAATCCTGTCTAAGCTAGCAGATCAACAGGTCCTAACGTACGTGACATAACATATTGGTCAGCAGAAACACATTGCCTGCGTTCCCAGTTCTTTTCAGTTTCCAACTAAGATTGATAAAACATTTGAGACCCTTGGAACATGAGCCTGCTTTCAAAACACAATCCAGTGTGCTTCCAGGCCAGCAAAGTAGAAGAACATGGCTAATTCAGGCAGCCCTGCAAGAGCGAGAGAAGTGTTGCAGGCATAAAGATGGCTGGGCTTAGCCTGTGGTGAATATACAATATTAAAAATGGGCAGATGTCTCATAAAGATGATTACACCAGCACTCTTGACCTTTCTGCAAGAACAGAAATAAAAAGCAGGAGGAAAAACAATAAGCAGTTTTGATTTATCTTGAAAGCACTCTTCCTTTTTTAGGCATGAAGTCACTATTGCTGTAGGGAGGTGAGGAGGTCACCGTCACTCTTCCACATCATGTCAGCATGCACTCACCAGCTGCCTGGGACTGAGCCTGTAGCAGGCTGACACAATCAGACCCCAGCCAGAGACACTTCTCTGGGACTGCACGTGGGAGATGGGTCACTGCTCCCTTGTCTGTTTGCTGTCTCATCCTTGTTTTGTTCAGCTGACTGGCAGTGATGGCCAGGGCAGGAGGGATGACTGCTGCCTCCCTCCTCTCATTCACTGGTTCTGTGGAGGGCTGAGGCCCTCACAGAGCTCTCTGTGGTTAAAAGCACCCCTTACTCCCTCTTGGCAGGTTCAGGGCTGACACTTTTTGGATGTAGTGGTGTTCTCATGCAAAGAGTAATTAGCCTACAAGTAATACTAGAATGGAAAGTAAGAACCCTCAAAGTAATTAATGGCATTTCCAAAATCTAAGGTTTAAAAAGCGTAGCCATGAGCACTGAAGATAACATGAGGACATGTTCAAGGAGTCCAAGTCATGTTTCAATATTCTGTTGTAGACAGTACATGTTATTTTTATATCATGCACACAACCCCTTCACGGAGATCCAGAAAACATGACTAAGAACTGCTTCATCATTAGTTTTTGTTCGGTTGGTTTTATTTTGTTTTAAGCAGCTGAGGACAGTTTTGAGAGTGACCTACTCTAAGATTTGCTAAAAAGAAAGCAGATATTTCTTCATAATTTCATGGAAGTTTTATTTCCATTTTCCTCCCGGTATTTTTGTGTCTGGACTGTCTTCTTCAGTGAAGCCCTCTGAAGCTGAGCTAATCCTTCCTGGTGTAATACTATAACAGGACAGAAAGGACCACAACAAGAGCAGGATGACAAAGCATCTGGCTACAGCAAAAGAGAACAAGGTCAAACACAGCGTAAGAAGAAATTAAGGAAAAGAGCTGCTTACCTTTAGAAGGCCTCAGGCAGGCAGGAATCTCCAGCAAGAAATACCCTTACCTCCACTGCCAACACTTAAATGAGGCCTGGGAAGAGGTGGATTCTGGCTTCACCCCTTCCAGTCACTCAGCTGCACTGCCTGCACCTGAGCTCCCCTGGGTTGGCCCTGCCTTCCCATCAGGTGCCCAGTCGCTGTTTCAGGCTGTGACTTAGCATTTCATTTCCACTACACCTAGTATGCCCATTGCTAGCTAGATCTCTATGCATACAAATGCTTGCTATGTTAGCATTAGAGTTGAAGCTGCCTTAATACTGAGACTTGCAGACGAATTTAGTCAAAGAAGGCAAGCATGTGAGATTTTTCTGGTGCTTGAAGGGTTTGCAGGATGCCTTTACTCTCAGTGTACATTTTCATTAGTTTGTTATCTCAGAGTTAGTTCCAGCCACCCATAGTTGGTCTGAAATGGATCTGTTGATTCATTGCGTTGATACTGTCTTTATTTAGTCTTTGGTGCTGTTTGGAATAAGGGAAAGCACTGTCCCTCTAAGAGTAAACCTAACCGAAATTTGTATTTCCTGACTTTTAAGGCCAGAAGGAAAAAAGGCATTGTGCTCATGTGGGCTTCCCAGAAGCAGAGTGTTTTCTTGACTTGATTGTTATTTTAAGTAAATCTCTGCAGCTGGATTTGGACTTCTTTTTGGAGAAATGAACAGTCTACCTTAAACTAAATTTTTCAGTGAAATATTTCACCAGAGTTGATAGAGTATTGTAACAGATAATTACCCCTAATGATAATAATTATCCTATTTCTAATCTAAATATGCTTATCTCCACTTGTAGTGGAGTACATTCCTGAATGATTTACAAACTGTACCAGTATCTATTCCTATATTTTGGGAGTATAAAAAAGAGTTGCTAAAAAACAAATTATCTCAGTAGCATATACAGTTAGATTTTGAGGCACACCAGACCCCTGGCTTTTAGCTTAATTCATATGTTCCAAACATACTGTATAGCTTTATAGTTTCATAGTCTCAACATCAAATGCCGTCCCAAAGTCTAAGGTTATCATACCAGCTGTAATACATGTATTTACCAAACCAGTACTCTCCTCAGAAAATGTCTGGCTAGTTTGACAAGATGTGTTTTCTTAAATCTTTGCTGTTTAGCATCAGTGACTTATTTTAATACTTTATTAATTGAATGAAGTATTCAATATTTAACAAGACTTCTGTTGGGATGACAGCCTGCAGTTGCTTTGCTCAGCTTGCTTATCTTCAAAACGTCACAATTTTCCAACTACTTTCTACCCAGTGGTTTGTTCAGTGCGCAGAACAGCGCCTTAGGGCCTAGGAGAAAAAGAACATTTTCCTCAGGTTGCTTTGCACTTTGAAAATCACTTTCTCTGTTCAGCTGATCTTGAGACCAATGAAGAGCAGACAGGAATTGGTCAAATCAGGAGGTGTCATGCCCTGAGCAGCTGAAGCCAACCATGTGAGATCAGCACTGGATGCCAGGGAAGCAGATGTCAGCTCTTGGTAACCCCATAGTGATGATGCAGGGACTACCTTCACCCGGGGATGTCCTCCTTTCCTGAAACAGTGCTGTGACTGACAGCAGTATATGGTTCATTGTTTCTTTATCAGACAAGGGAAAGGATACAATTTAGTTCTGGAACAATATACCATTTCTGTTTTATAATAGATTTAGAAGAGGATGCATAAAGATGGAGGCCTCAGGGAGCAGTTCAGAACCACACACTCCAGTGATGGAGACATCAGTGTCTTCCTAACATTGACAGCCGAGTGTGGGCCTTTCAAAGGGACACTTCTCTGTGCCTCACACCTGATATATGGGGCATCCAGGTGGGCCAAGCTCTGGTTTCCCTTATGTTCAAGAGGATTAAAGCAGTTCTGCTCTTCCTCAGAGGGTAATTGTGAAAAGAAATACATTGAAGATGAATATATGTCACAGTAAGGAGGGCAGTATAACTGCATACTGAAGAAGGTAAAAGCAACCACACAATCAGAAGCATACTGGGAATAGCGGACATTTCTAAGGTTACTTAGCATTGCAATAACAAGCATAGAAATATAACATAATTTTTAAACCTGTATAAAATCACCAGCAATTAATAAACAGGTTTTGATGACTTCCAGAGTTGTTTCTCATGTTTTTCTGAGTGCCTGGTCTGGATCAGTGAGGACAGGAATGGAACTGGGTGAATTAAGGGTCATCTTCACATTGGCAATTCTTATTTCCTGTCTTAAATAGCTACATTTAAGCTGTCAGGAGACATTTTCACTATTCTGTTCCAAATGTATCTGTTTATTCTCCGTGTAAAAATACTGTAATAAACAACCAAGGAGCATGCGCTACTCAAGCAGGTAACAGGTGTTGCTTTAGGCCCTTTCTTTGCCATTTGTTACCCTCATTTATCGTGCTGAAGAGCAACCCAACCTGGTCTCACGATCTTGGTTTACTCTATGACTAGGTTGGTTGATCCTGTCTTGGAGGAATAATAGGAACTAAGTACAAAGGACCCTACCAGTCCTATTCTGTATGATTGTTATCATATGCATATACATTTCATTTGATTTCAGTGGAACCATTTCTGTTTCTTGGGGCAATATCAGGAGGGTAGAGTTGGCCCTGAGTATGTATGCTCCTGAGTGCCAGCATTTTCTTATCTTTGAAATGCTCTCTGTTCTGGAATGTTAAAAAGATAACAATATTTAAATCATTCATAAAATATCAGGTCATATCAGAATACAATACATAATTCCACCCCCCAGTGGAAACTAATTCTGCAGCATCACAGTAAGAAAGTAAAAATTTGGTTGCTGAAATGGTTTGGAAGTAGACTGTCAGAAGTGGAACCAGGAGCCATTAGTTCTACAACTTACTTGATTTCTCAGCTTCCTTTTGCTATATTTGGTTATTTCCTCTTCTTAACTGAAAATGCAGATTTAATCATTCCCATTAATTGAGTCATTATTGAACTTCCTTTAGAAGGACCCAACATCTCATGATAGTTATGTGGTTGAGTACACTGAGGAAAGGGTCTCTTCCCCCTTTGCAATAACCGGTGTTGCTCATGGCATTGTCTACTGCTCACCATCCTTCAAGAAACAGGTGTCCCAGAAAGTATGGGAAAAGGAATTTGGCCCTGGAGAAAAAGATTTGAGCTAAGTGCCACCAGTAGTATTTCTGATTCAAAATGTTGCTTGTCTTGAGTAGCATTAAATACGCAATTCTAGCCCTAAATTGAATAAGAAAAACGTAATAACAATCGCTTGTTTTCATGAGTTAGCATTTCTTAATATAAACATTTCTTAACTATTGGGATGGATAATAGGGAAGAAGTTTGACAGCCACAGTCCTCTAAGAGCAATTAATAAATGCAATAAAATTCTTGTTTTTTTAAAACCCATTCCCTTTCCTTTCTCCAAGGTTACAATGATAGCAGCTGCAATACTGATTGGTACACACTGCTATTGCTCTCTTATAAACCTCCCCTAATGTGATTTGAAAGCCTGTCCTTATCAGCATGACGTCTGCTGCTGATGTACAGAAGATGACAATCTTGGAGGAGGGGAGAGATTTCCTGCAGGTAGCAGAGCTGAGCCTTTCTCCTCTGTGCTGAACACTGTGGATACACAAGAACTTGGTCATCTGGAAACCATGACAGAAATATCTAGTACCAAACAGGGGGATTGACTGGGGGAAAAATATAAATTGTCCCAAATGTGAGGCAGCCTCTTTGTATGAATCTGTGGCCCTGGCATTGTGCTACTGCATGAGTAACTAAAATGGATCTGACTATATTCAGCTTATGCAAGAGAATTCATGTGTTTTTCCACACTCTTTATTACAGCTCCCAAGTCTACTTTCTGCCCCACTGAAGAGACCTGGTGGCCAGGCCTGGTTATTATCATTGCAGTATGCTGCGCCACACTAGTGTTCCTCTTTGTAGTTGTCATCATTTGCTACAAAGCCATAAAAAGGTAAGGGTACAGATGCTTTTAATGTGCTTAGAACAATGTAATCTTACAAAAGCTGACCCAAGACTTGGCTTGGTTTTCTTCAAATGCATCCTAAGGGCAAAATGCAGACTGAGGTACTCTATGGTCAGTGTGTTTTTATTGGAAAATTACTTAATGTACCTTGTCCTGTCTGTGTAAAGGATGAAGTTCAATGCACAGCCATGGGCTTGAGGAGAGGAAAAGTTAAAAATGGGACAAAGTCACAATGTTTCCCCAAAGTTAAAATGCTGCAGGATGCTGAATAATGTCAATAAGCTTTCAATTCAAAATGTGTATGTGGGATGTGAGATTTTTGGCCCAGACCCATTGCTAAGTGCAATATTTCAAATTAATACAAGCTTTTCTAACCTAAACTTTAGGGTAATTTGTGTAATTTTTCATTTGGAGACTCAACTTCTGACTTACTCTTGATTATTCTCTTATTTTTTTTTCTTGCTTCAATCTACACAATCAAAATCAAAACTTACTTCTTTTAATTTAAAAGCCCATGTGAAGCCTATGTACAATACTGTGTGTAGTAACCATCTCAGCTCCTCTGCCTCTGGCTTTATGATAGATGTGCTTGTTGAGACTCCAGGCAGTTAGATAGCTTTAACGTCAGTTACACAGAAAAATGGGATGGGAGATCAACTCTTTAAAAAAGAATTTCAACTTTCCAGTAGAAAAAGTCAAAACTCGAAAGCTTCTACATGAAAGCACTGACTGCGAGGTCCAGTACATGGATTTAGAAAAGAAAGTGCCTTGTGGGAAACTGTATTCCCACAATGGATGGAGTTTCTTTGAGGACGCCTCACAGTTGGGTTTTCATTGTGTCACTATTTCATATTGTAGTACTGGAACTGTACTGCAGCTGGGTCACTCGGCTCAACATAGAGAATACAATAATCATAACTCTCATGAGATGCTGCAATGACATCTGAATCACAATTTGGAAAAGTGATTCCAGCTTGGGAATGTTTGAGGGATCTTTCTGAGGTGAAAAAAAAAAAAAAAAAAAACAGGAAAAGAAAATAATTTTCATGGAAAAGTTTTTTGTGTGCAAGGCAACTGCAAGACTTTTGATGAGCCCCAGCAGGAATATCACAACAGGAGAGCACTGCATGTACTTTCTGGTTGTTTGAAAAATTTATGCAGGATTTGGATGATGGTATATCCAAGAGTACCAGAAAGGGAGAATTCAAACAAGAAAACAGAAATCTGTATCTACTACCTTATTAAATTGACATAAGTATCTTTGCTATTCTGGTATACTTAAATGAATGGTTATTAGTTTTGAGGAGCTAGAAAGCTTTTGCTCTGTCTACTGCACTTTAAAAAAAAATCATCCATGGAGGACTGAAACCAGAGTCCAGTTGGATGGGTAACCCAGCAAAATTTCTTGCTTGTAGTTCGTAATCTACTTTGGTCTGTTCACAGGGGACAAGTCCAACTCCCTGTGGAAAGTTGTATTTTTTTCAACAACAGCTATTGCATTTGTCTGCTTAATGTCAAACTATGAATGATTTCTGTTAAGGCTGCAAAATATGCCGATGGAAGCAGTAACTCTCCAGGACAATGTGAGCTTAGCAAAAAAAATGCTCTTCAGATCTGCTCTCTGCTGCTGGTAGATGGGAAATACAGAAAAGAAATTTAATCAGACAAATTTAGAGCTGCCTGGAAAAGGCTATGGGAGTTCATATAACCAACTCTCTTGTGTCTCATGTCAGTGAAGTGTAATACAGATGCTTGATGAAGACACCAGTTATTTGTCAGTGGTGAGGATATTAACATACAAGTCTGCAGCTTGAACTGGCATTAGGCTCAGAGAAAAGTGAAAACTCCTCTTTTATCTTATTGTTGACATTCACAGTGTTGACAAATGCTTAGCTGAAAACTGCTCAGCTGTGGGATGGATGGCTATAAAGAAAAATCTTATTAATTATATTTTTACAGAGTAACTAGAGCATTGCTTTTCATCAATGAGTCCTTTCTTAAACAACTGTTAAACAGATGCCTTGAAGTGCCTGGCAGCATCCCTCAGTAGCTCAGGTTACTTGATCTATTGTAAAGGATATCTATCGATAAGCCCTGAGAAATAAGATAAGTCACTACACAAGGGAAGCATCTCTGCCTTCAACACAGAGTATTATCACATATTGTTGAGCTGAATTGGTTTTAGCTAGTGTGAGAAATCCTTCACTTTATTTTTTTGCTGGGAGGTAGAGCTGGCTAAGGAAGGAGGGAGGATATTAATCTGAGTAACACTGAAGCCGAGTCCCTCCAGTGTGCTCCATCATGCTCTGTAGCTGTGCTTTGCCCCATTCTTTCTTACACCTCCATCACACCAACTCTCACATCCAGTCCCTCCAGACCCTCATTTCTTTGCATCTCCTGGAAGTGCGATGTTTGTCATTACAGTGTCTCTGACAGATCTGGCTCCCACCTCCAGGGCAGCATGTTGTCTGGTTGCTTATCATACTCTCATCTCCTTCAAATGTGATCCCCTTCAGACGCTCCTCCTTCAACCGTATCTAGGTTGTGATATAGACATGACATGGCATAACTCTTGTTGTCCAAGGAAAGGTTCACACAGTTTCTCTCTATGTAGAAACAAGAAACTAGTCGGAAGATCCCATCCTTGCCCATGCTGAATCTTTCTTAGCTCAGGATGAGGATAATACAGTGGGTCACCACTGAACAGCATCCCTTCCTTCTTTGTGCCACATCAGGCATGTCTGCAAGTTACAAAGTTGGCAAAGCTTCATTTCGCTGCCACCATTTAGCTGATGGTTGAGGCGGCAACAAGGGGGACCAGGAGAGTGGCAAAGCTTGCTAGGAAGGAACTATTTACAATGCCCATCATGAGCTGACTCTTGAGACCCTCTCCTGCTTAGTTTCCTCACTCTGAGACAGATATCAAACCATTTGCCTACATTTCACGGGTATCAACTAGGTTCAACACTTGCTGTCTGACTATCAGTGTAAATGCAAAAGTGGCAAGGATTATTATCCAAATACATACTCTATAAAACCTTGTGTGTCGCCTTCCAGAATTCATAGACAGGAATTTTCTACTTCTTCCTGGAAGAGCTGGGAAAGGCTCACATCTTCACGTTTGGAAACTCTCACTCTGATGGGAGCCTGGGGTGCAGCAGAAACTGAAAGCACCAGTAAGCATGAAAACTGGCTTGCCAGCAAGCAGCAGATGGTTCAAAATCTTTTTTGGAGCCTACAGGAACTACATTTAAAATTCTCACAAGCCCATCAGCTAAAAAAGAAATAAACTAAAATAATAATACCAAGAAGATACTGAACACGAGCTGCTTTGTAAAGTACATCTACCCATGGGCAAAACTCATACTATCAGCCAATCTGAATTAAACTACAGTAAACATATATGGTGTGTATCTCCCAGTGACAAATCTTTAAGTATTATGAATTATGTATTGCAAGGAGCATAACCGGACTAACTTGATAGCTTGATTCCATATTTCTCTGCTTAACAGTCTTCCAAATGAAGTGGGATTTATTGCCTGGCTATCAACAATATCTATATCCTACTTAGCCTAAAGCATGAGGCTCATCTTAATTAGCAGTATAAGCACTAAAGAGATGCTGAAGAGTGTAATAATAACAAGTATCTGATTGTAGGGTATAGCAAGTGTTTAATGTCTTAGCAGAAGAGTACAGGCAGAGATTTATTTGCACAGAGCTTGATTCTATTGTACTAATCGTTCACTTTCATAAGAATCAAATTTAAAGTGGAAAGAAAAAGTAGAAAAATGCTATTGCACTGAAGTTAAAATCTCCAATTTCAAAGGGCCAGACCCAATCTAACTCTCTTCTGTCTGCTTTTCTGCTACAAGACAGAGAGTACCTGTCCTTAAGGTATCATAACTCAGCTCTATTTTTATTTGTTCTGTATAAAATATTTCACCTGAGTTTTCCCTTCAGTAAGCTAGAGTTTGGCTTATCAAAAGTTTTTGGCACTAAGCCATTTTTGTCATGAAATACAACCTAGTGAATTGCTGCTTATTTGTATGAAATAACTAGTGAAACCAAGCCAGCCTGCTGTTATCTCCATCCCCACATCTCTCTGGAAATATTAAAGTCTCTCATATGAAATGCTCATAAGAAATGCTGAAATCCACTCCTGTGTTTTCTGGTTCACAAGGGAACTAATACCAAAATATTTAAATCAGCTTTAATACTCAGAGCACTGCCAGACATATTAAACTGTTGGGAAGATACCTATGGGGCAGTTCTACATTTCTGCATGTGATACTGAGGTCTGCAGCTGCACAGATGAGCTTTGTCAATCATTTGAAGAGACTGTGTTGTGCTACATTGTGGCTGTACACTTGATGACAGCAACCCCAGTTTTGCAGTAGAGGAACAGCTATTCTCTTTGGTCACAATGACAGGAGAATATTTCCTCTTTAAAAAAAAACAAATCTGAATTTTCTCTTAAGAAACTTTCACAAAGAATATTAGAAAAGAATCTAAGGATTGGCTGGATGTGTTGTGCTTTGTTCAGGCAGCCATCAGTATCTGTGACACCTTTTGTCTGCAGATTTCTAGAACAGGCGTAACCACAAGGCAGAACTCAGACACATTTAGGTAGCAGGAGTTCTCAGTTCACAGGGTAAAGATAGTGCTCTCAAAGTCAGGGATTTCTGTAACACTTTGCATATCTGAATGAGTAATCAAATATCTAGTTCCAAGTCTGGACTACCTCCATGTATTTCTCCAGCATTTATCCCTCTAAAAACCTGATGCCCTTTCCCTGGAGCATACTCACCAAGAAGTAAAACCAGGAGGTCCAAGGACAATTAGCACAGGCTGGAGGGAGCAAGGCCATCTCAATATTACATGGCTTGTAGACTGGACTTGGGCAATGCACCATGAATGCAAGCAGCTCTTTCAAATCTTAATCTGGTTTAAATCAGTGCAGCTTCAAGAAACAATCAGTGGAGCTCTGTTTCTCTTAATCGGCTCTGGAGGTGGCTGCCTCCTGAGCTTTTCTCAACATATCCTTACCATGTAAGCACCTGAACCACGGTAAGACAGTAAGACTGGACTGAAGTGGGAAGTAAACACAGCAAAGAAGATTAATGAAAGAATTTTCGTAAATAAACAGCTGAAATGGAGGAGAAAGGGATCAGCATTTTATAATCCTGTTTCTGCAGCTCACTGGTGTGTCAATGTCTTACTATGAGGCGTTTATATAGAAAGGGAAAACAAATCTCTGGTTGTCTATATAAAATTAAGATACTGGAGCCATCCCTCCAATCTCAAAGCAGAGAGCAAAGCTGAGCACCCAAGTCTCTGTGCTAACGGATGCACAGGCCATGTAACCTGGCAGGAGATGTTTAGAATCTTTTTCAATACATGAAAAGCCTGTACTTAGTTTCCCCAGAACATCCATATCATCTGAGATGGCCTGTGAGCTTCTCATTGTGCCTGGGGATGTGACTCATTGGTTCTGCAGCGTTTTAGGACAAATACCTCTGTGCTCGCTGCACCACAGTGAGCTTGCTGACAAAAAGCCCTCTTGCTAAGTCAGCAAAGAAAACAGCCCCATGATAGCAAAGTCTAACATAATATACCTTCTACTCACTACTCGAACTTTGTCAAACCTCAACAGGTTTGTATGTGTCTTATAGCCTGAGAAAAAGGCACCATAAATGCCTACACATGCAATTCCTTAAATAGGTAGTGAGTTCACCTTCAAATAATAATTAAATAGGAGAAAACATTGTACTGAAATAATAAAATGGCAGGTCATATTCACATTGTTTTAAAATTCATTGCTCAGGTGTTTTCTAGAGTACTCAGCATTGCCCTGTGATTTATGAACCCTATGTACTGCAAGGTCTAGTTTCAGTAGTTGGAGCAGGCTTCAGGAGGCTGACTTTTAACAGAATGAGGCAGGTGCTTGCAAAGGGAAAAAACATCAAGCATTCTGCAGAGGCAGGAGCTATAGTGAGCCATTGCGTGTGTCCTACTGGACAGATCACAGTCCTCTGTTTCTCATTTTGAACTGCTTGCACTCCCAAAAAGAAGGCACTAGATAGTCCCTTCTTCTATAGCCATATGGCTTTCTCTTAAGTGAAGTACTGAGATAAAGCACAGTCTAGTCCAAAATCATTATTAATTGCAACAAAACAGTGTTTTTCAGTATGAGAAGACAGAAGAATGGTCTCATCTACTTGGTTGCTATAAAGTGGATATCTACAGCATGACTGATGACCTGCCATTTTTCTGTTTTCTGCAGCAGATTAGGCTAGCACATCAAATGGGAAGAAATCCGGCACTAGGTGAAAGTATTTTACCATTACTGCCTCAGCACAACTCTAAGCTACATGTGGATTTCACGTGTGTGATGCTCATGTTAATCTAGTTGTACTAGCTGAAATATTCCCAAAATGTACCCAGCACAAGTCAAAAATACAGTCAGATACTGGAGGTCTACAATGAAAGATTTGCCAATTTGAATGATTTTTAAATGATTTTTTATTACATGCTGTTCTTGAAGCCATAGCTTCTGAAGTAATATGTATAAATATGACATTAGGGTTTAAAATGGGATTTTCATCTCTTCACCCACTCTTTTCATCTACAATTCTTAAAATGGACTTTAAATTCAAGACTCCCACATATTCAGAACTCCACAGGGCAAAGAAATAAATTTCTATTCCTTAGAAATTCATTTGATTTGTAAACTTCTGCAAGCTGACATGAGGGCTCTTGTGGTTGACCCTGCAGATGAAAAATCACAGCTGTGTCTGAGATGTGTCTGGTACAGTGTGCTGGTACACCTATGGAAAGTTTCTGTCTGGGTATCTAGGGTACTTGAGGGCCTGTGTTTGTTACAGCCTGCAAAAACCCAGCAGCAGCACACTGAGATGCCCAGAACAATCTGTTTTATGAAGCAGAGGAAACTGTACCCCTGGCGCTGGGATAGGAATCAGTTACTCCATCACTGTACCACACAGAAATTCCCTCTACACTAAGAGAATCCCCTAGGAACCTGCTGTGTGCATTTATCATTCCCTGTCCCTTTCCACAGAGGATTTGCAGTGCATCTGGAGTCAGAGCAGTGGAGCCTGATTTCTCCAGTGTTGGAACAGTTGAAGCTGCCTGTGGGCTCAGCAGACAGAGAGGATTTGCAGAACTTCTAAAACCCAACAATTTAGGAAGAGAAAGCCAGAGAAGTATGGGCCTGATTCATCGCTGTCAGCCTGTGTTTCTTTCCAGCTATTTCTACTGAATTTCAGGTCATATCTAGTTGTCTCTAGCCAACTTCCTGGTTTTTGCCCTCACTGCTGGTACTTACCCTCTTGCCACAGCATGAGAAGAGCCAGAACAGCCAGGATTGAACCCAGTCATATGCATGAGTACCCTGCCTCCAGCAGTTCCTCTGCGAGTCCAGTGCAGTCCCTGGTAGGCTTTGTCTGGACCTGCACTGGGGCAACCACATGCTAGTCCTGCCCATGGAGGAGGAGGGCACCAGTTCTTCCCATCACTTTCATCCAAGCTGTTGACTCCCTTAGAGGCAGACAGGCTTCACAGAAGGATCTTGACAAGTTACAGGCTGGGCAGTCACCATCTGCATGAAGTCTAATCAACATAGAATTGCTCAGGCAATTGATGTTAAAGATCATCAAGTCCAGACAGCCTAACCATACTACCCTAACTCTAACAACTCTTTGCTAAATCATATCTCTGAGCACCACATCTAAATGGTTTTTAAGCACATTCAGGGACTCAACTACCACAACTACCACCCTCGGGAGCCTATTCCAGTCCTTAACCCTTTCTGTAAAGAAGTTTTTCCTGATATCCAATCTAAATTTACCCTGGTGCAAATTGAGGCCATACAAGAGGCCATACAACTTGAGGCATAGCAAGAGCCAGTGCCAGATTCTGCACCTAATCTGATTTCTGCTCAACTATCCTTTCTTCTCTGCATCCCAGTGCTACATATTTATAAAGTTCCTGGGTTGCTAAGCAGCACTCAGCTCCCACTTTGGGAGAGCCTTGCTGCAAAGGCAAGATGTGCTGTAGGTCAGTGTGAGAGAAGATGATACTTGCTGGGGTGGTCATGCCCAGCCACATGCTTGCCTCATTCCTCAATTGTTTCCTCAGTACATATGTGGTTATCCCCTTCGGTAACATCAGGCTGGAGAACATGCTTCCAGATTGTCTGGCTTTGAGAGTTGTTGGCTAAATATCTATGTCAAAAGACATTTTTGGAGATGGCCTGTTCTAGAAGCATCTCTGCATCTCTTATCCTAAACTAAAGACAGGTAGTGGAGTAAAAGTGCAGAGAGGAATGAAGGGTCTGATCTCATCTGTTTACAAGTCAAGAATAGGAAAATAAGGTTCCTTTTCTTGCCTTTGCCTTAAAACATTCTTGCAAAGAGGCTCCAGATGGAGAAATTATGCAGTGCCTTCTCGGGTGTCTTTTTTCTGAGGTTGTGGCACAAAACATTGTGAAAGACGTTAATACTCCCAAGCAGTGATAAGTGTGAGCTAATCTGGCTCTTCCCTTCAGTTGCTCTTAACTCTGAGACCCCTGTGGTCTTCTGAACATGGAGACAGGCTGAACTGAATCCTTCCTTAGTTACAGTTAGCTGAACCTACTTAGCTTCCGAGCTACATAAATCCAAATCTTTGTGCATACATCAAGGTGCACTGGACTTGCTGCTTGCTGTGCACACCTGGAACATGGGAAAGATGGGACCACTGTGTACAGTCAGCTCATGGCAGGTGTGCATTTTTCTTGCAAAGAGAAGGATCTGGCTTTGCAGAATTTTCTCCTTGACTGGAGAAATTCAGGAGCAGCTGCTTGGAAATCAGTGGTTTAACTGGTAACAGAGACAGATTGCCTCAAATGCAAAGTGATATAGAAAGCTGCAGGTCTGTTTATTTTACAAATTTTAGCTTTCTTCTCAACTCCTTGCATTTATTTGTCCTATAGATAGTCTTCTATTAGACACATTTCTGTACTAGAAAATAGGCAGAGAATTTTATTTCACCTGCACAGAATGCATCCGTTTAAATAATTATGTGAAACTCTACTCAAATGATTAGTTGAAATAGCAGTAGCCTTGCTCTTCTGTCTGGTTGCTGCTTACATTTTTAAGGGATTAAATAGCAGGGTAACTATATGCAGATAACCATCTGCATTCAACAAAAAATCTGGGCACACAGTAGCACAGATGAACTTTGTTTTGGGGATAGAAAAGTCCAGTGTCTAGAATGGCAATATCTGTAATTGCCTGGGTGGTGAGAGACATAATGTCCTTCAGAGATTGTGAGAGACCAATGGAGAGTAGCTTTTGCTTCCTTTTCCACCTTACTACTCCAATCCCACATTTTTTCCCATATTTATCGTCCAGTTGGCCTGGCGTACCAACTACCAGCCAGTTTGCAGACATGGGATGCAGTGCCTGCAGCTTTCCCTCCTCCACTTCCAATATAAATATCCTTTTGTAAGGACAACTTCTACCTGGGAGCTCAGCTAAGTAATAGTTTATAACTGGTTTTACTGGCCAGTATAGCTGAGTAAATTGATTAAGCCATTCTCACGTTTTGTTCAATATATATGTTTAGACGTCTATATAAAACAAGCAAGGTTTTAATCAGGATAGATACAGGGCATTTAAATAGCACATATCTTCAGATTTTCTTAATGTTTTTTAAGCACTTTGAGAACAGAAAGTACACAATAGTGATTAAAGGTTGTTCAATCTGTACCAGAAAGACTGAAGAGTGCTGGGGGACTAAAAGATCTCAAGTTTAGCCTTGCACTCATGGTTCTGCATTACCAGCAAGTGGCAGATGATCAGAGCAAGGTTTGCTGCTTCACATCCTCAACCGTGGGAATGTGCATGGCTTATTTTTGTGCAGGTCACAGAGAGCTCTCACACACAAGCAGAAACGAAGGACCAAACCTGTAAGGAGACATTGCATTGACAGCAGAGCATTAGTCAGCAGGCAGTTGTATTGTTAGCTGTGCGGTGGGTGGTTAAGTGTATACATCATTGCATTTTTTTCCATTTTACATCTCTGTGTTAGTACTTTTTATCTCAACCAACAATTCTTGTTTTGTTTCCAATTCTCTTCTTGGGAGGGAGGAAGTGAATAGCTCTGTGGTGCTTAGCTGCCTGCTGTGTTAAACCACAACAAATTCCTACCGTACACATATCAGCCTTCTTCTTGAACCTGTGTCACTTTCACTCATTCCTTGCTTCCTCCTCCAGCAGTCCCAATTCAAACCTCTATTCTTCTAAGGACAGAATACTTATTTGGATATCCAGCTTAAATTTACCCCTGTCTGCTTCCTATCTCTCCTTTTAAACAGTCTTTTTTCTAGTATTCCCTGAAACAATTCCCATCCCCTCTTTTTTTTTTTTTTTAATTAGATTAAATTGTTCAAGCATGTTTATTGTCTTCCATAAGAGGTTAGGACAGAAATTTGGCTTCTCTTTTTAATTATAGACTTGCTAAGCAGATCCTGCCTAACACTACAGTTACCTACAGTCTCAGTTAGCAGGGCACTACATATGTACTGGCAGTGCCAGGCAATTTCTGTGTTGCTTGGCTGTGGCCTTGGCCATACTCCAGATATTTTTTGGCTTTGTTAAAAGTAAGTATTTCATGCTTTAAATGTCTCTTCCTTTTTTTTATTTTTTTTAGTGGCTTTTTGCCAAGCAGAAAGGTCAGCCGCATGAGCTCATTGTTTCACATTAGGCCCATTCATTTTATTTCCTTTTGTCATCAAAACACATCGATTATGTCTTTCACAGTGAGAACACCCAATAGATAACGTCAGCTGTCATATCTCACTAGTCAATAAAACCTTTTAAAGATCATTATAATGAGTGCAAAGAGTGGGGTGTAACACGAGGGGTCACTGAAAGTACTTTTATCAGTTACCTCAGTTAATAGTCCAGTAATAAAGATGCTTCTTAAGATAGGTTTTGTGTGAGTGATAAGTAAGGAGCATTAATTCTGAAGTTGGTTTAACTGAAGGCTGAGTAGAAAAGGCAATTGCATCACCTTAGGCTCCCAGAGCCAGATCAGAACAAATCCTGCTCAAGTCCACCAAAGCCTGTGGAATTACTCTTGACTTTGTCCTGATGAAAATAAATGAAGGCTAAACTCCAGTTCTTAAATTTCATGTGTGGCTCAGCAATCTACTGCATTTACTTGTGGTCTGAAGAGGCCAAATTCTCCTACCAGATGCATTCCCAATGTCTCCAGTAGCCTGGAGTAGGTGCACTTCTGCAGCAGGAGCCCTGCCCACTGCATTTTGCCTTTTTGTCCAAGAGCTCAGGGGGCCTCTAAGTGCTGATGAATGGCTGCGGAGAGAGCTCCATATGGAAATATTTTTCACTGAGAGAAGCACTCAGCAAAGACTAGACATTCAATCTGTGCATGGCAAGGGGGATTTGACTGTCGCAGGGGAGTGTGAAACACCCTGAAGTGGAAATTGCCAACATGCCTGCAGATCTTGCTTAAATATACTCCAGATATCAGTCAGCTAAATGTGGCTGTGAGGGAGAGCCATAAATTACAGACTTGAAAATTCTCATATGAACACCCAGAAAAGAAGAAATTTTGCTTAGGAGACGGTATCTTAAGGCTAGATCAAAGCAACATGATTTTCAGTGCTGTGAAAGACACTCTTCCATTTTGCATACCAATTCTAGCAAATGCACTTGCACAGATCTTCTCTCTGTCTCCATGTAGGAGACTAACTGAGTAACTTGTTCAGATGGAGCTGTTTTTTATTATAGTTGTAAATCATTTGCTAGACATGGGAAGTAGTTGCGCCAGTAACCTCTTCCTACAAGTAATAGTGTGCTGCTTGTTTTGTGGACAGACTGATGGTCAATATATGACTAATTGAATTGAGAAAATCTGAAGTTTCAAATATTTTTCTTCTTCAGGAATTCTTTGGTTTCTACCTACCTTTACAATGTCAAATAAATAATATCCAGACTGAACTTCTCTGATCTCTCCAAGATAGTCAGAGGAAGTCGGAATATAACTCCCTTTCTATGGGCTTGAAAACCATCTCAGAGAAGTGACCTTCCTTTTCACTTCAAAGCATGAGCCCTGTGTGTCTGATCCATCACACCAGGCTGGCCAGCCCAGATTGGTCATAAGGCAAGGCTCCTGGTGAGCAGCTGCACACAAGCTTCTAGATTTGATAGCTGTCTCTCATAAAGCAACTTCCTTCAGTGCATCGCGCCTGTCTAGTAGGGGTTCTGTTCACAAACCTGTCTTAGAAAGCAAGCTTGCTTCACCCAGCAGTTGCTATTATGGGAACAGATTCATCTCTGGTGGCTGATGCCCAGCATGAATACCTACAGTGCTGAGATGTAAACACCCTTCATTCACTTTCTTTGCATTCTTATAAAAATTCTGGTTATTGAGATGGTCCAGTAACTGAATAAAAAATTGTAAAATTTATTCTTCCACGTCCATATCTGCTAAACGAGGATGTTTCTGAAGAATGATGGTAGCCCACACATCATCTTGTCTGGGCTTCCAGGAGTGAAGTCTAGCTGCCACAGGAGCCACTATCAGTGCAGCATGGGAGGCTTGACTGTGTGAAAATACACATATCAGATATCTACCCTATTTCTTACAAAAGTTTGTAACCCAGAACGTTGCTGCTGCTATTGGATCACTGCATATACCTAGACAGCATGGGTATTTCCACTATACACGAGGATAGACCAATCCTATAAAGCAAAAGAGTGTGTTGTATGATATCCAATTTTACAGAAAAACATTAATTTTTATGTGTTGATAGCTAATGAAATATTCATCCTTGTGGAAAGCAGCTTTGAATTTATTGCATATACAAGCACTGGAAGGGCTCTGGACTTACTGTGCAGCTAGAACAGGTCTGCAGCTATTTATCTTTCCTTATTGTACATTTTAAGTACAATTTACAATTTTGTACCACTGTTCAGGAAGGAACAGACTTGCACTGTGGTCATTTGGGCGTTGGGCATCTCTTCAAACAATGTACAGCTTGGAAGGCATAGTGCCTGACTGCATTTTTAAAGAGAAAATTGATGCTCTATTCCCATTTTGTAGGAAGCAGAATAGGCATTTCTTTCAGTAAATCTCAAGTGACGGCAGGTATCTCCTGGCAGTCTTGAGCTGAGTATCAGAGCTCCAGCAGGAGTTGAATTTATCAATTTTTTTAAGTCTATTTATCAAAAAAGTCATATATTTTATTTTTTTAATGTTAAGAATGAGAAAAATAAAGAGAAACCCTCCCATACTGCTCTACTAGCAGTACTGCATTACCTAGACTTACATCTGTGCTAAATTTACCTCAGTAGTAAAAGCTGACAGGAGGGTGTTGTTTGAACACATCAGCTGAGTTTTGTGATTAGACATGATCATATGTCCAGAACTTTGCCTGTCCTGGTTTCAGCTGAGATAGATTTAATTTTCTTTATAAAGGCTGGAATGTTTTGGATTTGGTATGCAGTGTTTTGGATATAGCATGAGAGTAATGTTGACACCACCGTTTTAATTGTTGTGAACATTGTTTACACAAAGTGAAGGATATTTCAGCTGCTCACAGAGCCCAGCCAGCAAAGGGGCTGTAGGAACACAGGGAGCTGAGGAGAGATAGAACTGGGACAGCTGACCTGAACTGGCCCAAGGGATATTCTATAGTATATGGTGAAATGATGAACAATAAAACAGGGAGGAGCTGACCATGGGGAGTTGGCTGCTGTTACTCAGGGACTGGCTGAGCATCAGTCAGCAGGTGGTGAGCAGTTGTGTTGTACATCACTTGTTCTGTATTTTGTTATTATTACTGTTATTCTTTCCTTTTCTTTCCTACTAAACTGCATTTATCTCAGCTCACAAGTTTTTACCTTTTTCCAATTCTCTCCCCAATCCCACTGAGGGGGATCTTTTCTAAAGTCAGAACGTACAAATCCTGTTTGAATGTTACATTGACCTTTACGCAGGACTCTGCAGAGTGCTGGCATAAGATAATATGAATTTTTTTTTTTTTTTTTTGCAATCAAAGTTTATCATGTTATGTTACCAGAAATTGAAGTCTAGCATGTGAAATGCTCTAGTAAATAGCTGTTTGATGATATCTTGATTTTAGGACTCTTGCAAATTAATGCATACATGGTGGAGAGGTCATTATGGACTCTCATAATCATTTCAGGCGTGTCTTGCAGAGTTGAAGTTATCTTTCATTCACGGTTGTTTTGCATGAAGAGTACAACAATTTGCTTGCTAAAGCACAATGTGTAGCAAACCACACTGCAAAGCAAAGCAAAGCAAAGCAAAGCACTTAGCAAACAGCCTGTTTCGCCTGCCACCAAGTGCGTATGTCAGGTATGAATAGTTCCCTGCTTTTTCACTTCACTAATTTGACTCATCCGTCCATGCCAGTGAAGAGCAACCCGGGAATGGAAATGGAAAAATACAGGGCCACAGCGTTTCAAATGAAGGGGAGCTTGAAGTGTTACATGTAGGAAGATCATGTACAATTTTACTTATCAGGCAAAAAATAGGGTAATAGGGTTCTCCTTGGTGTGTAAAAGGAGAAGTTGTGTATTTGGATCAGTAAAATTTTAGGGGAAAAAGAAATAGTGGCACACAGAGTTAGACACAAAAAGAGCCAGTACCCTAATGTAAAAAGGCAGTTTAAAATTTGCAATATATTAAAAAGTCTTTGGTTATCTTAATGCATGAGTCAATTTTAATCAATGTGATAAATGCATAAAGTACTGTCAAGCCCATGATTTAAATGGTGCAACTGAGACAAGTGGGACACCAAATCTATATCTGTCATGCATTTGGAAATAAATTGAAGGAGTTAAGCAGAGCATTCTGCAAGCCTGAGCTTTGGTTCTGCCAAGAATAAGTAAGTGACTCAAATTGCCATTTCATTGAGCCCCAAGGTAGTTGCTGTGTTTCACTCACACCAACCCTGAGCAGCTGATAAGGCAGAGGAGGATGTGGGAGCTGCAGAGAGCCAGCAGAACCCTGATAAAATCTCCATTCCACTGTTTTCAGACTCTGAACAAATAATTTCCAGTGCATTCCATTGCAGGCAGTAGAATATCAAGGGTAGCTTCTCCAGCAGGCTCTTCAGACAGGTCTTGCTGTCAGAGGGGAGTCTGTGAATCACTCAGCTCCATGCTGGGAAGTGAAAGAGCAAACAGCTGCTCTTGGACAAGAAAAACAGAAGCTAGAAGAGGGCAGAAGGGGAAAAGGGCAATTTCAGGAGGACTAAAGAGTTCATTCCTGAAATCACCTCTAGGAAAAAAAAGAAAGAAAAAAAAAAGAAAAATGGAGATAAACATGAGAGGAAGATAATTCCTGAAGAAAGAAATCTAAACAGGGAAAGCAAATGGAGCTGGAAAGTTGCAGAAATACTTAAGACAACAAAATAAAGAAAGAAGGTGACAGAGCTGATAGTGGCCAAAATGTCTTCATTGTTTGACTGTTCATAAAGCCAATTTTCATGTTTGGAAGGGGAAAATAAAAGAAATTTTGAAAACAAAAGAGAAGTTTAAAAAAAGCCACAACATTTTGCCTGCCCATGAGGAAATGAGGAAAGTGCTGCCATCAGATTCTCCATTTCTCTTGAGTGGGGTGGGGTGGAGGCTGCTTTACAATGGTGTGATAGGTAGAGCCATAGGAGCTTTTTCCAAAAGCAGGCAAGCACAGTCATGTTAACAGCTGAAATGGAGTTCAACAAAGTTCTTAGGTTCCTCTTCCCTTCCATTTTCACTCTCTAACAGCTGGACTGACAGCTAATTTTAACAAGACTTAACCCTCACCAGCTAAAGAGGGGAGTAAGACATTGCAGTCAAATATATTTTCTGCAAGATTACAAGAGAAACAAACTTATCTTCCTGTAATCATTCTCCATATACCTTTCACTAATGCTTTTATCTGCTAAAATTAAATATTGTTAACTATTTTTTTATATCAATTGTTGCTTGCTTTGTTAAATGATGTTAAGAATAATAGCAGGAAACGTATTGTATGTATTTATATATCTCCCTTTTTGCCCTTTACACTTAAGGCACAAATATGTGAGATATCTTTTTGGAAAGCACAAAGCTTTTGCCTCCTGCTATGTGTGAGGCTTTGGCTTTAAATAAAGGTCACACCTCTTCTGAGGAGAAAAATTGTAGGGGAAACATTTACATGAAGTAACATTGGCTGTTACGGGACTTTTGCTCTGGTCTCTCCCTCCAGAGTCACTTTAAAATCCCAAAGATGATTTTGTTCAGTGATTCACAGATTCTTGCTAGTTTTCTGCATTTGCTGGGCATTTTCCGAATTACAATTAGTTTTGTTGGACCTGGACTGTGTTGCCAAAATGGTGCCAACGGCCAGTAGCTTCAACACCTACATGAAGTTCTCTGAGCTAGCAAACTAGGTTTCCTTCACAGGCAGTGCAGAGAAACAGAGATGCCTTGGCACAAAGTATCTGACTAATTTCAGGCATCCACTGCAGCTGATCTTAATCTTGTTTTAAAATTACCTCTTTCTATTCACTGACAGTGAAGGAAGTCTGGGGTGATCACCATAGATGTACGTATCTACATCTACTCACAGGATTCCTCTCCTGAACATGGAGTTTTTATTATGACTGTTGAGTGGCTGAACTGACGATTGAGTTGGGTCCTCAGTGGACAAGACTGGCCATCAGCACAGTTTGAATGGTGTAGCACTTCAAGGAGAAAGGCCTAGGGCTGACCCAATGCAGAGCCTCAGCCTGTGCCTCCATTCCAGGGATGAAGGTAGTGAAGAGCTGGGAGGTTGCCAGGGGGAGACAGTCAGCCCTGCGTGCGGCTTACGAGCAGACCTCTCACCTTCCAGGTGAATCATCAGGCTTGACAAAATTTAACTGCTGAGTTGACCTCTGTTCAGAAAGGGAAAATAGAAAGGAAAAAATTAGTGTTTTAACACACCTTTTAATGTCCTTGCTTTTCTGTACTGACAAATAAGATGTTTATCTCTGTCCTTTTTTTTTTCTCTCACCCTACCTACACATCACCGAATCTGGGATCACACAAGGAAACCCATGAGAAAAGAAGAGAATGGAACCAGTCGGGCTGAATATGCAATGACCTCCTCCCAAAACAACAAAACAGTTGATAACAATGCCGTCGTATAATCCCTGAGATCCTACTGACTCTCAGGAGGTGGTAAACTTTTAAAGCACAGCATGGAATATGCAAGGTGGGTGAAATAAGGCAATGAAAGGAGCTCTGTGGCCAAGGACTTCATTTCAGAAATAGTGCACGTATCAGTGATTCAGAAGAGAAAAGCAGACTGCTCTTCAGGCTTGCTGCTTCTCCAAGGGAGGATAATCCCCTTCTCCAAGGGACATAGATCCAAGCTGCCCAGAGAAAAGGCATCACAAAGCATTGCATGCTGCATCTCGTGAAAGCAACATCATGATGCCTTCTGTGTCTTCTTCCCCCAGTTCTTAGTCTGAGTAGAGTGCTCCCAAAAAGCTCCTTAAATAGGGTCTTCAGAGGAAAAGGTGACCTGCTGGAATGGCAGCAGCTTACTGTAAACGAGTCTGAGGGTGGAGCTGTCACCTCCATACTTCTCCAGCCTGAGCAGTGTTTTCACCTAGGACCTCGCAGCTTTGTGTGCTTATACTTCATTCATTCTTATCATTCTTATTATTTCATTACAAAAAAAAGGGAAAAAAAAGGAAAAAAATCTGCTAAGCCATCAAGGAACCAAAAATTGCATGAAATTGTGACTTATTCCAGGAAATTTGTCTGTGGTCTGGTGACTATGCAATTTTCATGGCTGAAGACTTTTCAGGCAAAAGAAAAAACATTAATTTAGCCATTAGCTTTGCTAATGAAAGATATGATCAATAGGTGCTTTGAACATTATTACTTTTTAATCAGCCTCCTTTTTTGCATCATGTTTCATTTCTTTTTACCTTTAAAAACTTCTGTTTGGTGAAAGTCTGCACATTTCTCTGTGTTTGCCTCATGCTGATTTGTCAGGGAAACCCCTACAGGAAAGTTTTTGTTTCCATCTTGGAGTATTTGGGTGGGATTGTGTTGAAAGGATGAGCAGCCTTTTGAAGTCCTCTTCATTCACTGACGAGCGTTGCTTCCTGAAAGTGTTGAGTATCATGAACTGATCCACTGAGGATGTTGTAGATCTGGCTTGGAGGACCATTTCTTAGGGCCTGGTAAGCTGGCTATGCTTACATTAATTCAGTTTCTGCCTCTCCTGGCAGAGACTGCCAGTCGTGCCAAATTCAGCGTAATAGCTTAGTGTTGTACTTTTCATGGCATGGATTGCTGACTACTTGGAGCAAAGCTGAATCCATCCAAATTCATTTCATGTAGGATCTCAGGTTAGATTCAGTAAGCAACGCTTAGGATAAAGGCAATCGAGCTGCTGGTCTTTCCCCATCTCCTGAAAACTTTCCTTTGTATCCCATCACCACACATGTGACTTCATTTACCTCTGTGCTGAAGGTAACAACACAGAGGTTCAACCCTACTTCACAGAATCACAGAATCACAGAATTGTAGGGGTTGGAAGGGACCTCTAGAGATCATCGAGACCAACCCCCCTGCCAAAGCAGGTTCCCTACACCAGGTCGCACAGGTAGGCGTCCAGGCGAGACTTGAATATCTCCAGAGAAGGAGACTCCACAACCTCCCTGGGCAGCCTGTTCCAGTGCTCCGTCACCCTCACCGTGAAGAAGTTCTTACGCACATTCGTGCGAAACTTCCTATGCTGCAGCTTATGTCCGTTTCCCCTCGTCCTGTCTCCACGTACCACTGAAAAGAGACTGGCCTCACCACTATGGCCGCCACACCTCAGATATTTATAAACCTGGATCAGGTCCCCTCTCAGTCTTCTTTTCTCAAGGCTAAACAGACCCAGTTTACTTAGCCTTTCTTCATAGGGGAGATGCTCCAGGCCCTTCACCATCTTTGTGGCCCTCCGCTGGACTCTTTCCAAGAGATCCCTGTCTTTTTTGTACTGGGGAGCCCAGAACTGGACACAGTACTCCAGATGAGGCCTTACCAGGGCAGAGTAGAGGGGGAGGATCACCTCCCTCGACCTGCTGGACACGCTCTTTTTAATGCACCCCAGAATGCCATTGGCCTTTTTGGCCACGAGGGCACACTGCTGGCTCATGGCCAATCTGTCGTCCACCAGGACGCCCAGGTCCCTCTCTGCAGAGCTCCTCTCCAGCAGCTCATCCCCCAGCCTGTATTGGTGCATGCAATTCTTCCTCCCTAGGTGTAAGACCCTACACTTGCTTGTGTTGAACCTCATCCGGTTTCTTACTGCCCAGCTCTCCAGCCTGTCCAGGTCTCGCTGAATGGCAGCACAGCCTTCAGGCGTGTCAGCCAATCCTCCCAACTTCGTATCATCAGCAAACTTGCTGAGGGTGGCCACTATCCCCTCATCAAGGTCATTGATGAAGATGTTGAACAAGACCGGACCCAGCACAGACCCCTGGGGGACACCACTGGTTACAGGTCTCCAGCCAGACTCTGCACCACCAACGACGACCCTCTGCGCTCTGCCAGTCAGCCAGTTCTCAACCCACCTCACTGTCCACTCGTCTATCCCACACTTCCTCAGCTTTGTTATAAGGATGTCGTGGGAGACAGTATCAAACGCCTTTCTAAAATCAAGGTAGATTACATCTACCGCTCTTCCCCCATCCACCCAGCATGTGACAGCATCATAGAAGGCCACCAAGTTGGTCGAGCACGACCTCCCCTTGGTGAACCCATGCTGACTACTCCTGATAACCTCCTTTTCTCCCAGTTGTCTGGAGATGGTATCCAGCACAAGCTGTTCCATCACCTTTCCAGGGACGGAGGTGAGGCTGACAGGCCTATAATTACCCGGATCTTCCTTCTTGCCCTTTTTGAAGACCGGAGTGACATTGGCTATCCTCCAGTCTTCAGGGACCTCCCCTGTTGTCCAAGACCTCTCAAAAATGATGGAGAGCGGTTCGGCAATGACCTCCGCCAGCTCCCTCAGCACACGTGGATGCACCCCATCAGGTCCCATGGACTTGTGGACCTTAGTACTGCCTAGGCGCTCACGCACATCCTCTTTCCTGACTAAAGGGAAGTCTCCCATTCCCCAGACCCTCTCCCTAACCTCCAGGGTGTGGGATTCCTGCAGGGGAGCCTTTTCACTGAAGACAGAAGTAAAGAAGGCATTCAGTATCTCTGCCTTCTCAGCATCCCCCGTTACGAGGACCCCCCCCTCACTTAGTAAGGGGCCCACATTCTCCCTAGTTTTCCTTTTGCTATTAACATACTTGAAGAAGCCTTTTTTATTATCCTTTATCACTTTAGCCAGATTCAATTCCAGACGGGCTTTAGCCTTCCTCGTCGCATCCCTGCAGGCCCTGACTACATTCCTATATTCTTCCCAAGTGATCAGACCCTTTTTCCACATTTCATGGACCTTCTTCTTTCCTTTGAGCTTGCGCATGAGCTCCTTGCTCATCCACAAAGGTCTCCTGCCACCTTTTCCCGATTTCTTGTTCACAGGGACGCACCGATCCTGAGCTTGGAAGAAGAGCTGTTTAAATGCTGACCAGCTCTCAGAGGCCCCCTTACCTTCTAACACCCGAGCCCACGGGATAGCTCCAAGTAGGTCCCGGAAGAGATCGAAGTTGGCTCTCCTAAAGTCCAGGGTAGCAATCCTACTTATTGCTTTGCTTCTTCCGCTCAGGATCTTGAACTCCACCATCTCATGATCACTACAACCCAAACTGCCCCCTACCTTTACTTCCTTAACAAGTCCATCCCTGTTGGTGAAAATAAGGTCCAGTAACACCCCTCCCCGCGTCGGTTCCTCCACCACCTGCATCAGAAAGTTGTCTTCAACACACTGCAAGAACCGTCTGGACCGTGCGTGCCTGGCTATGTTGGTCATCCAGCAAATATCTGGATAATTGAAGTCCCCCATAAGCACCAGTGCCTGGGAACGTGACGCTACATCCAGTTGCTTTCGGAAGGCCTCATCAGTCTCCTCCTCCTGATCAGGGGGCCTGTAGTACACCCCCACAACAGTGTCACCCTTACCAGCCTGCCCCTTGATTCTCACCCATAAGCTCTCCACTGCTACATCACTCTCTCCCAAGTGAAGTTCAATACATTCTAGCTGCTCTCTCACATAAAGAGCAACTCCACCACCCCGCCTAGCCAGCCGATCTTTCCTAAAAAGCACATAGCCCTCCATGACAACATTCCAGTCATGCAAGCTGTCCCACCACGTCTCCGTGATCGCGATGAGATCATGACCTTGCGACCGCACGCAGAACTCCAGCTCTTCCTGTTTATTCCCCATGCTACGCGCATTAGTATACAGGCACTTAAGAGAAGCAGCATCCCTCCACCTCTCTCCAAGCCTTTGAACTCCACTGTCTCCACCCATCAAGTCCTGTTTGGAGCCTCGAACTGCCCCCTCAGTCCCAGCGGTCGTCATTTTGTCCCCTTCCCCCTTCATACCTAGTTTAAACACCTGTCAATAAGTCCCGCCAGTTCCTCAGCTAGAACCCTCTTTCCCCGTGAAGACAGGCTGCATCCATCTGCAGCCATCATGCCAGGTGCCGAGTAAATTGCCCCATGATCAAAAAAACCAAAACTCCTGCGTTTGCACCAACTCCTAAGCCATTTGTTCAAGAGATGGGTTTTTAGGCTCAACCCACTATTGTTTCCTGCCACTGAAGGTACAGATGTAATAACTACCTGCACACCTGTTCCTTCAACTACCCGCCCCAGTCGCCTGAAGTCATCTTTGATAGCCTTCAGGCTTTTCTTACCAACTTC
This sequence comes from Meleagris gallopavo, assembly GCF_905368555.1. NCBI lineage: Eukaryota > Metazoa > Chordata > Aves > Galliformes > Phasianidae > Meleagris > Meleagris gallopavo. The sequence goes on along the minus strand of NC_139408.1, from coordinate 45,039,362 downwards.
TTCACTGCCAGCCTGTACTATCAATAGTGGATAGTAGTCAGAAGGGCAGATCAGTCTGGGAATTCTCCTAGCAACGTCTTTGACTCGAGCCCCAGGGAGGCAGCACACCTCTCTGCGGGTAGGGTCGGGCCGGCATATAGGGCCTTCAGTTCCTTGCAGCAGGGAGTCGCCTATGACAACCACCCTTCTATCCTTTCGGGTGTAGGAAGTCTTGAGGCGCGGGGTTGACCGCTTCCCCCGAGGCACCCTCACAGGTGGGCCTCCTTCCACACCTGCACACACCTCTCCCTCGGGTTCCAGGGCCTCAAATCTATTCCGCAGAGGCACCTGGGGAACCGAGCATGATCTGGGGGGGGGACGCCCACAACGCCGAGTAGGTATCTGTTTCCACCCATCCTTCTCTCTCAAACAGCTTTGCTCTGCTCGGCAACAAAAGGGCAGAGGCTCCGCCACTGAGCAGTGGATATCACCTTGCCCTTTTGGGAGAGAGTTTTGTCCCAGTCCCACACCCCCTAGTTCTACATAAGTATTGTGAGGGTAAGGGGCAGACTGGGGGCTCACTATATCCGGAGCACAGTCTGTCTGTCGATTCCTCTCCGTCACTTGTTTGCAAGGCGACTGGAGGCCACATGCCCCATAGGGAGCCACAGTCGCATGCTGGGACCTCGGGGCCGATAGGGCCTGGCACCACCAGTCAATTTCCTTCTCACAGTCCTTGATGGCCCTCAGCCTCTCCACCTCTTCCCTCAGGCAGGCCACCAGACTGAGAAGGTCATTTATCTGGTCGCACCTTACACAGGCATTGCCTCCATCGCCTGGCACTTCAAGGGCCAGACTCTGGCACTCATTGCAGCCAGCAACCTGAACGCTAGCATGCTGCTTTGGGATCTCAGTCTGGGTCGCCACGCTCTTCTTGGCTACAGCCCTCCTCTTACGTGTGCAGGGGACCTCTGTCTGGGTCTCCACATGTTTCCTGGCAGTAGCCTTCCGTCGGGACGCAGCCATGGCAATCCAGAAGACCCACTAGCACCAGCACAATCAGAGTAGTGTTACCAAGTGTGACTAATAGCTCCACCCTGTTACTGAAAGTGCTGGATCTGCCCACGCTCTTTTACAGGTCGTCGATGGGTGCAACCGCAATTACCACCCTCTTCACAGAGACAAAAACTCCTCCTTCCCGTCTGGGTGGGCAGTGGCGTGCCACTGCCCTCTTCAACGCCTTATTAGGGAGGGGGAGGGAGCAGGGAACGGAGAGCCGCTACCCTGGCAACGCCCCCGCCACGTGAGCCGCTCTCGCGAGAGGTGCCGGGCTGCACCGATGCCTCGGGAATCCCTGGATGAGGGAAAACCGAGCGAGTCCCCTATGCACCCCGCGATCAGCCGCCTCAGCTCTGCCTGGGGCAGCTCCGAAGCAGCAACCTCGGCGATCAAAAGGGTCTCTTCCGGGTTTGCGCCCGTTTAAATCTCCCGCCGCTACCCTGGCAACGCCCCCGCCACGTGAGCCGCTCTCGCGAGAGGTGCCGGGCTGCACCGATGCCTCGGGAATCCCTGGATGAGGGAAAACCGAGCGAGTCCCCTATGCACCCCGCGATCAGCCGCCTCAGCTCTGCCTGGGGCAGCTCCGAAGCAGCAACCTCGGCGATCAAAAGGGTCTCTTCCGGGTTTGCGCCCGTTTAAATCTCCCGCCGCTACCCTGGCAACGCCCCCGCCACGTGAGCCGCTCTCGCGAGAGGTGCCGGGCTGCACCGATGCCTCGGGAATCCCTGGATGAGGGAAAACCGAGCGAGTCCCCTATGCACCCCGCGATCAGCCGCCTCAGCTCTGCCTGGGGCAGCTCCGAAGCAGCAACCTCGGCGATCAAAAGGGTCTCTTCCGGGTTTGCGCCCGTTTAAATCTCCCGCCGCTACCCTGGCAACGCCCCCGCCACGTGAGCCGCTCTCGCGAGAGGTGCCGGGCTGCACCGATGCCTCGGGAATCCCTGGATGAGGGAAAACCGAGCGAGTCCCCTATGCACCCCGCGATCAGCCGCCTCAGCTCTGCCTGGGGCAGCTCCGAAGCAGCAACCTCGGCGATCAAAAGGGTCTCTTCCGGGTTTGCGCCCGTTTAAATCTCCCGCCGCTACCCTGGCAACGCCCCCGCCACGTGAGCCGCTCTCGCGAGAGGTGCCGGGCTGCACCGATGCCTCGGGAATCCCTGGATGAGGGAAAACCGAGCGAGTCCCCTATGCACCCCGCGATCAGCCGCCTCAGCTCTGCCTGGGGCAGCTCCGAAGCAGCAACCTCGGCGATCAAAAGGGTCTCTTCCGGGTTTGCGCCCGTTTAAATCTCCCGCCGCTACCCTGGCAACGCCCCCGCCACGTGAGCCGCTCTCGCGAGAGGTGCCGGGCTGCACCGATGCCTCGGGAATCCCTGGATGAGGGAAAACCGAGCGAGTCCCCTATGCACCCCGCGATCAGCCGCCTCAGCTCTGCCTGGGGCAGCTCCGAAGCAGCAACCTCGGCGATCAAAAGGGTCTCTTCCGGGTTTGCGCCCGTTTAAATCTCCCGCCGCTACCCTGGCAACGCCCCCGCCACGTGAGCCGCTCTCGCGAGAGGTGCCGGGCTGCACCGATGCCTCGGGAATCCCTGGATGAGGGAAAACCGAGCGAGTCCCCTATGCACCCCGCGATCAGCCGCCTCAGCTCTGCCTGGGGCAGCTCCGAAGCAGCAACCTCGGCGATCAAAAGGGTCTCTTCCGGGTTTGCGCCCGTTTAAATCTCCCGCCGCTACCCTGGCAACGCCCCCGCCACGTGAGCCGCTCTCGCGAGAGGTGCCGGGCTGCACCGATGCCTCGGGAATCCCTGGATGAGGGAAAACCGAGCGAGTCCCCTATGCACCCCGCGATCAGCCGCCTCAGCTCTGCCTGGGGCAGCTCCGAAGCAGCAACCTCGGCGATCAAAAAGGACTTCTTGTCTGGACCTCAAGCACCGATTCCACTCGGTTTCCAGGTGTGAATAACTCCCAGGCACCAACTCAGTCTTGCCCTGGGACATGGCTGTTTCCCAGCTGTCGCTTCTGTTGTTAATGCAACACACTGATACTTTCAGTTCAACATAAGGATGTGCCTGAACTGCGGAAACCAGATTTTGATTTTGAACACGTTCCTGACTGCATTTGGTCTACCTCTAAGATGTAGAGTTTGGCCTAGAGGAAGACAATGTTCTGTAGACCCTTCCTGAAAAACCTCCAGGATGTTCAAATCAGCATTTTCAGAGCAGGCCCATCTCTATTCTATTACCTATTAACCAGTAGGGTATATGTAAATATAAGTATCTTTCTAATGATAAAACAAAATGCTGCTATGTACCACCACTGAGAAATCTGTGGAGTTATTAGCTTTTTGGCTTGTCATCACTACATAAAAGTTTAGCTACATAAAATTATTTTTTAAAAGCTAGACTTTCTTAAAAAGTGAATGCAATTATAAAAGTTAAAGGGAATAAATAACCCTTTGCCCCAAAGTACAATCATTACCTTCCATATTTAAAATTGTGTGCTTGCACAAGATACAGCGATATGTTCTTACATCCAAAGTGAGATTAAAATGACAGAATTTTGAGTCTAGTATCCTAAATGTTGATTGCCTAAGGCACTTAGCCCCTAAATACTATAATAAAAATATTACAAGTATATTTCTAGAATATTTTTTAAGCTATAACATTTATTTTGGTGTAGTTACCGATGTTTGCCTTTTTTTACTCCAGTTCTTTCTGCCTAAATGTGACACAGTCTGAGACTGGTTGCAAGTTTAGCTGAGAGTATAAGTGTGAATGCAGATGAGTTTAGCATGATACAGGCTCAGGATTAGCACTTTCTCCTAAACGTTCTTGATTTTATTTATTTCCTAATAAAGCTTTAAAGGCATTCTGTAAAGCCAAAATCACAAAAGGGATTTGTAGCTCATGTTCATCAAAATGTGTCAGTTTCTGCAAGAACAAGTCTAAAGAGATGATCAATGGATACTGTCTTATTTTCAGTGATATCAGTGGTAAAATGGCCTCACTGAGAGAAAATCCTGATACATGACATAACCCATGAGCAAGCCTCTCACAGGTCCCAGAGGTCTTCTCAGTGGAAGACATGTTCAAACCTGGTGTGGAGCAGGGAGCTAGCACATTTCAAGGAGCCACACATGGGACTGGCATCTCTTTTCAACTCTGCCATTCACCTGCTGTTTACTAGCAAGTAATTTTGCCTCTCTGTGCCTCAATTTACCCAGCTATATAATCGAGATAAAATACTTAACAGCTCTGTGGCAGAATTTTGAGAGACATAAACATATCTTAATTGCACAGGCAGAATTACAATGCCATTATATCTAACATACTGATATTAAATAAATGTATTTGGGAACGTCATTACATAATATTTGTACTGCCCGAAGCATTTCATAAATAAACATTCCTTCACATGCTTTCTTAGTCTATTGGACACAGAAGAGCAGTAGCTGACAAGCTAGGAGCTGCTTCTCCCTGCTTCTCTAGTCATTTGCTCTCAGCACTTACACAGCTGCGTGGATGGGAGATATAGAAAATTCCATATGGGGCCTGTCGAATCCTGCAGTCCTACAGTTGACTACAATGCACCAGAAGCTTAAGGTGATCTTCAGAAAGTCTCTTGGAAAAGTATGCTGGAAGCAGATTTAAGTCTTCAGAAAAGAAAGACCAGAAAGGCAGTGTCTTTGGGGAATGATTTTTGAAGTTTTCTTATGAGGTTTAAGGGTTTGTCTAACATTCTACAGACTACTTGGAAAGCTTTTCTGAAATGGCTTTCTATTCTTCCCTATTGTACCATTATTAAATACAAAAGGAAAGGAAAGGATGGATGAGGACTCCACTAAGCAGTGACCCTGGATCTGGAGAACTAGCAGTTCAAAGTACAACTTTCCAAGGACTGCAGGTTTATTTTTAGATGCAGAAAGGTCCTGCATTGCTCCATTCACAAAATAGCCAGATCCTCAGCAGTTACAGAGGTGTCCTGTTTCTAGGCAAAAGTATAGTGCTCTACTCTGAGCCCTCTGACCACCACCAGACAGCCTTGCAAAATAGAAAACCACTTTGTTCAGTCTGAGGGTGAGCATTAACTCAACATTTCTTTTTAAGTATGGACACAAGCATAGACTGCACTTTAAGGGCCTGAGCTACAAAGCATTGAGTTTCCTCAGCACTCAACAGGAAGGTGCAGCTGAGGTGTTCATGTCTTGCAGGAAGCCCCAGCCCTGCAGCCCTCCCTGGCTCAGACCCACCCCAGGGCTGTGACCAGGAGTGTGTCTCCACCTTGCATACATGTTTCAAAAACAGACGAGGAAGGAAAGAGGAGAGTTCTACCAAGTTTAAGATATAAATATGTTGATATATATCTAGATAGAGACCTAATTGTCCAGTCTTGCATGCCATATGGTCATGCATAGCATGTGAAGCGAGCGTGGCCCTGCTTCTCCAACCAGGTAATGGCCATAGATGCTGCCAAGCAATGGAGAATCAGGCCTGTGGTAGATATGTATTTACAATGCTCCCTGCATCTGTACAAACCAAAATATATTATTTTAAACTGCAAAATAGTGTGTTTGAATCAATGCATGAATGTAAATACTCTAAGATCTGCCTTCTTGACTGTGTACCACATGTACAGATGAAAACAAATATTATTTATAGGAAATCTGTATTGGTGGTTAAATAACAAAAGAGAAAAAAAAAATCAATTAATGTTGTCATGTTTCTCAAACAAGCCATTAATGTATATTTAGTATTTAAGGATATTGCTCAACAAGTATGTTCCGTACCAAAAACTGTGTTGCAAATACAGATTGTGCAGTACCCTATTTTAAAAAGGCACCATAATTAATTTTTATTTTAAATAAAAATGTACTTGTAAAAAGTTTCCTGTGTCCTGTGGGTTGTGTAGCTAAGGGTTGAGACATGGTGAAAAGAAAAGCTGCAGGGAGGAATGACTGTGGTGCCTCCTTAGGCACTTCTCCTACTGCTGAATTTACCCTGTTTGTTTAAACATGCTTTCTGCTCTGGTTTTAGCACATCTTGTGGCTGTTGACATCTGGTTGGGTTCTGGTGCCTCTTGTCCAACCCTCAGTTTCACTCCCAGTCCTGTGCACTGCTACAAGATTTTAGCCCAGTCCATTTCTTACCCTCATTCCACTCCGGGGTTCTTGCTTCTTCAAACAACAATAGTGCCTGAAATAACTCCCCAGGTACTTTCAGGCTCCTGAACAAGATCAGTTGTATGCAGGCCTGCATGGGGTGATTTTTATTCCAAGTGTGGAGTCATCTTGGTTAGCTTTAATTCAATAGATGGAATTTCCTCATGGTACAAAGATTTGTCTGCTTAATTCCTAGAGCTCAATAGATTTCACTGGTCCCTTGTGAATAATTTCACATCTCCATTTATAGGATCTCTTGGACAAAAATCAACAAAAACCCCAAATCAACAAAAATATAAAATGAGCAATAAACTCTATGCCATGTACTGCAATTTCCAGGAGACCTTATTATTAGCTGTGTTTTGTGAAATAAAGCCCTCATATTAGAATTTTCATGTGACCACAGAAAAATACCTCTAGAAGACATTTGTCTCCACTTCAGACATCAAAGCTGACAGTTCAATATCCACACTTCCAGCCTGTAGCAGAGAAAGAAGCACCTCACTGTGAAGAGGAGACTTCCACAACAGGGAGAGGCTGGTTGGAGACATTGGTAGGGCACAGATCCAGTGAAATTCAGGTGAGGACCCTCAAGTCCTAACAATAAAAATATCAATCAAGAATTCACTGCCATTTGACTATTTGCATACTTTAGTCCTGGTGAAATGGTTGTATGAACCAAAGCATGAGCATATTAAAAAACAGCCAAAGCCCTGGTTCTCTTTGGTGAACAACCACAGTATTTGGTGCAAATCTGATTAGACTGGAACAGTGCAGGAAAGCTCCAAACTGAAAAAACTGAAGGTGTTGTAACCACTGCTGAAAATATTACTAAATAGGAGACACAGTGAGTAACTTGCCTTGCTGTGAACCCTGGTGTTGTCTGGTATGCTCTTCCTTCACTGCTCCATCTCTGGGAACCAGCATTATGATACCAAGAGCGTTATTAAATTACTGGGTTTTAATATTATTTGGAAAGGGAGCAAGAGAAGAATAATGAGGGAGATGTGGTGTATTATGTGATTTTAGTAATATACAATCATTATCAAGTGTATTTGAATGATTTCATCTGGTCACATGCATTGCCAAGGTCTACATCATTTCAATAGATGTCCAGTACAATTACTTTCAAATAACAACCTTCTCCATTTCTGAAAGAGGCCCTGATTTGGGCATGCTTGCGTGTTGTCTTTGCCCATCAAAACTATCAGATGTTTAAAAATCCTGACGTGTTGGTCTTAGGTTATTAATGTGTCAAAATTCTTATTAGCTATTTCTTTTCTATCAAAAATACTGCCTCCAAGCTGATCTTCCATTAAATAAAGATGTTACCTAAGCTTCACTATCCTTTCATAACTATTAGATCCTCAACCAGTTTTATAGCACAATTTTATAGAAACAATTATCTAATTGCAATCTTACAGAGGAGTTGCCCTTGAAAATGACCTGAATCTAATTATTTTTTTAGCATTCAGAAATTAAAACAAAAGCATTCATTGCCACATTTAAACACTTGTCATGTTGCTTCTGCCTTGCATCATAGCACAATTTGGCATAACCATGCAGATTAGCAATTCTTCCAATTACTTTGAGCATCTGAGTAGAGTTGTCATAGAATCCTCCTGCTCCAGTCCATCCTGCCAGGAGTATGCATATTCTCTGTAAGCCCCAGGAAGGGCTCCTTACTTGGACACAGAGAAGGGCAACAATGCCTGGGTAAGGCATCCAACCCCTGAAGTGGGACTGTCTAGGGAGAGGGAGGGATGGTGCAGCTATTGGGCACGGGATACAGCACCAGCACCCTTAGTTCTGCCACTATGGTCACCATCAAGTTAAGGTCTAGCAGCACACGACTGAGGTTCAGGGTGAGTAGTCAAACCTCCCCTCCTCCCTTACTGTATATCATAAAATGACATAAGTGTATTACACCCATGAAAGATGCATTTTTGCACTGACCTGAGCTTGTGATCAGCCTCCCATGCTGCTGCTGGAGAGGTGGCTGGACAGGATGAATGTAGTCCTTGGAGACCCAGCTCTGCTTCCCCCAGTGATTTACAAAAGAAAATCTTACAGGCTTTAGTTTCTGCCTCACTCTATAGATGGCAAAGCTACGACAAGCTGATTTTATAATAAGCGCTGGCTAGATACATCAAATCCTCTTTCTGGTTTGTTGGTTTCCTTAATCTGTGAGCATCCATAAAAACATTTAAGTGGTATATACATTTGTCTTCCTGAAAGTACTTTCTATTATATATCACAGTGGCTGAAGCAGAAAGGAAGTTTCTTTGTAAACAGCAGCTGGCTGTTTTCTTTCCTATGCATTGATATAAATTTCTTGAACCGGGTTTTGTGCAGCACAAAAAGAACTTTGAGCCAGAACATGAATAAATTTCCCTCTAAGTTCAGCATCACTTCCCCCTGCACACGCACACAGAAATGCTTTCAGTATTTAAGGTTTCATTTAACACAGCCGTAGTCGGAAGCAGAAAAGAAAGTATAAAGAAAAGCAGCAGTATGGCAGACACGTACAAGTGAGCGAGCCTGTGAGCCAGAGACAGCCTTTCCTATTTTGATTTGTAATTTGAGGATAATTCAATTAGACATTTCAAGCAATTTAAACATTCATGCATTGTCCAGCACCAAAGCATGAACTGTTCAGCAGCAAACTAGACCTGACAGCCTTAGCAAGCCAAGTACAAATCTCAGCATTTCAAATGAAAAGACCTCACCTAATTGATGCCTACCGGAAAATTAAAAAAAAATCCGGGAGTGCCAGGAGGGTGTGGGGGGTGAGAAAACTACAAATGGCAGAATGAGGCATTTATCCCGATCATGGACTTCACACCTCATTAGCAGTCATTTGCTTAACAGAATATTTCGAGGGCCTGTGTGTTCCTCTTAGAGAGAGATTAAAATCTGAATGCACCTGATCACCCATCTGCTGCTCCTCTCCAGCGGTGGCTTAGTAGGAGGCAGTTAGCAGAACGGAATGGACCAGCAGCTGCTTATTGCAGCCCGAGCCATCCTGCCAGTGTTTCCCCACACTATCAACCAATGCCAACCCTGCAGGGGGAAATCATGGCTGATTCCAGGGCACAGTTCAGTGATGTTAAAACACTATGCATTTGAATTTTAGAGGGAGTTTAAAACAAGGATGTTTCAGAGTCTTGTTTGCTTTGAACGTGTTGTTCCTTATGATCTCTCATGTTAGGGGAAAGAAATTTGTTTTCTCCACAACAAGCTGCCCTTCAGTCAGGAGGTCACATTCACCTATAGACTGGCTGCCTGGCAGGCTGACTGTTTTGATGGACACAGATTTGGGCTGCCCAGAATCACTCTTTTCATTACAACATTTAGAGGCAGGCTAAGATAAATAATGTGACTCATCAAGAAAAGCTTCTCTGGCAGCTACATGCCTTTGGTGTACTTTCAACGGCTCCTCAGATCATTTCCAAAGAAGAAACAAGACCTCTTGTCTTGCAAAGGTATCAAGCCTCTTCCCTCTTCATTTCAATCACTGTATATTCAAAGTTTACTAAGTAGACAACATTTACTCCTTACAAAGTAGAGAAGTCTTGCGGAGAGATCTTGACAAGATGCAGGGCAGGGCAATTGCCAACAGCACAAAGAGCAGTATGAGGTTCTACACATGAAAGTGGAAAGCTGTGGATATACTTGCAGACTGGGGGACAAGAGGCTGGAGAGCAGCACTGCAGGAAGGGATCAGAACGTTCCAGCTGATGGTAAGTTGAACATGAGCCAGCAGTGTGACTTTGGAGCCATAGGGCCAACAGGTTATAAGCCTTTGGAAACTCCTGATTTCCATTCTCTACAGGGCATTTGAGCTGATTAGGTAAACCATCTGACAAATCTGCCTTTAGTGAAGTTGTCCCATCTGCAATACTCCAGCTAAAATTAAGGCACTGGGTTTCAGTCAATTATTGTCCAAGAATAAGTGAATATCTTAGAATAAAATCAAGGATAGAATTGAACAAAACTAATTCAAATCACTTGTTTTAAAAAACTTTAGTTTTGAGGGATCAAAACCATTTGCAAATTTAGTTCAAAATGATCAATAATTTTTACTCTTAAAATTCTTGTGGTAATTAGAATGGGAATGGGAAAGAGGATACTCTGAAATTTATTTTGGACATTAAATATGTCACACTCTCAGACCCAGCAGATGGATTTACAATTCCAATTCAAGTTTCCTGTTCCTACCAGGGAACACTGAATATTACATATTTATCTCATTTCCAAAGCAGAGGCTGAATTTGTTCTTCTCACCCTCTCTTCTCTGTCTATTCTGTCTAAAGAAATCAGTGAATGCCACTTCTATCTAATGTCCTATTAATGTATATATACAAAGAACCAGCCACCAATAACAAAAAAATGTATTATTGCTGTGTTCTTCCTGCTTGGATATATTCTTCCTGCACATTCAGACAAGAGCCAAGATGATGAATGCATCTTTTAAACCACCCTTGGTGCCAGCATAATAAAATGCCAGCAGCGCTCAAAACCAGCTTGCAAAGCAAAACAGAGGTGTGCCCACAATGACTGTTCTATCCTGATTTTAAGAGGAGGATGCCCTCATCTTCAGGTGTCTCAATAAGAACAGAGCCTAGCAGAATAAAGCAACTTAGCAGGAAAAAAATGAGCTCTGCCGGAGAGTCTTCTGCTGAACAATCTCCCTACCTGTTGCCTTAGGAACAAATAAGTATTTTCAAATCCCATCAGTCTCCAGCCCAACAAGTGATGCTGATCATACATGCAGCTAGAGACTCAGTTTAAGAAATCCCTCAAAACTGAATGATGGCACGAGTCTGTTCCTTTCTCCTCACTCCTGCTACGTTGGACAGTGCCCAGACTAAGTTACAGTCCTGTAGGTATTGAAACTTACCTCAGGTTGTAGGCACACCAACACACACGTGCAAGTATACCTGTACACACAGTTCTTGCCACTCTCCATGACAACACAGTATAAACTGTTTCAGTGCATATTTTGAAGCAAACATTTCCCCTGTCCTAATTGCTATGGCAGAATCATTATAATCCAATTCTCCTTTGAAAAATGACAGTGACAAAATGCAGTGGTAGGTGTATCCAGTTTCGTCCTTTTTCCTAACCTTTTAAGTTCCAATGGTGCATGTCTGAAGTTAATGAGGCTTTACAGGGATGAAGGAATTTACCCGACTGAAGAAATTACAGAGTTCATGTCTGCAAATTTGTTTTTCAGCTGCATCTGAACAACTCACCACTTTCAGATTATGATATTCATGACTTCTAGCTATGCTACAGGAGTTTATCCAGGAAAAAAAAAAAAAAAGAGATAGATCCAAGCACTTTCTAGAATTAGAATTTGCCAGTTCTGAGGGGAAAAAACTGAAATGCTCTGTAACTGTCTTTTAACTTATGAAAATGAATTGTGATGTAATCCCATTGTGTATTTGTACTGTGCAAGCTGCTGTACAAACACAGTGAGAGACAGCCTTTGTCCAGCACCACATAATCCAAACAAGCTCAACTTTTGCTGTCATAACCATGAGGGATGTCAATAATGCTGGACTTTCATTTGTCACCTAGGATAATTGGTTTATTCTCAACAGATGTGATTTATGAAGCCCCACTCAGAAGTCACTGAATACCTCTTGGGGCAAGATTTCTTTCATCTAATTTTAACCAAACTACAAATTAGGAGTTTAAAATATCTAACTTGTCTAGAATGTTGTCATCACTGCAGAAAGATGGCACCTCCAGATGGCAATGCAGAAATGAGTACCCAAGCTGGGAGGGCTGAACAGCCCCAGGCTGCTTAGGGATGCTGGGATGGCTGCTGCAGTGCAGGATGTGGCTCCCATGGTCTAAATTTAACCAAGAGAACAGACATTGCTGCATGACAGTATAACAGCAGGGGATTATCAACCAATTGAAAGCTGTCAGGCATTCCCATCCTAGTGGGAAATAGTGCAAAATTAAGTAATAATAATAATCCATAATCAGAGCAGGGATATTACATTCAAAACTGGATACATTTGCACGAACTTCTACAGAAAATCCCACTTCATTCTTGAAAATACAGTGGATTAATTAATACTGAACATGACTTCAGAAAGTTTGAAGAAAATTATCTCATGTATGTGCACACGTGTATGTGCACACATGCGTGCAATGTAATTCATTCTGTGTAGACAAACAAGGGTTAATCTGAAGTAATAGTTACTGGGTAGACAATGCCTTTGAGGTCACTTGAGCAATTTGGCCAGGCATCCCCTGAATGGAACAACAGGAAAACCAGTGGCACATCCTCCTCCTTCCCAGCTAGCACCAGCACACACAGGGCATGCCTTGATGATGGCTGTAGGACTGCTAGCAACTCAGCTTCACCCAAAAGGGGACCTCACAGAGGCCTGGAGAGTACAGGGGAAAGGAGCCCAGGGCTTTCTGGCAAGGTCTTCTCTCTAGTGTTGAAGAGAACATGGAAATACAAGCTACAAACTTATTAAAACAAGAACTCCAACAAATTTTCTTTTGGTGAGTGCTAAGGAAAGCTGCTGTGGCAATAGGATGCTTCTTTCAAATCCACTTTTCCATCAGTTTTTGAACAGTTTCTCATACCAGGGAAAACTACTCAAAAGCATCAGTGAGGAAGTGAATGCCCTTTGAACTGTCTCTCCCCTAAGGCTCAGCTTTGCATCATCTGTCTGGACTGACAGGTCACACACCACCAACAAAAAGGACCAACTCAGCCTTTTTGATGGTTACAGTCTGTCACTGTCACTTGCTTTCAGCACACGTGGCAAAGACGTGCCCTTCTCTGAGGGAACCAAGCAGCTGAAAGGAACATGACACTTCATCAGCTTCGGAAAGCAGAAAACAACCAGCATTGCATTTATATCTGCGGGGTTTCAAGGATTTTCTGTCTGGACTTGCATTTAGTTAGCATAAGACAAAAAACAAAAATAATTTTTAAAAAGAATCTAAATTAATTGAGCTAGCAACCCACCTTTGCCAATCTTTTCAAGCTCAGAAGCCCCATTTACTTCAGGAAAATATGTCTTTGTTCCAGGAGTGTTCCTGGTGATGTTGATTGTAGTATGAACAGACTTTTTAAAACAGCTTTTCTAAGTTCTTTTTCAAACCTAGTCACTACACGAACAACTGGTCAAGGCCTGCTCCAGACCAACTTTTCTCAATCAAATTAAGTGTCAATATCTCTAAAGTTCTCCTGAAAAACTATTGCAATTTAAAACTTTGCTTTGATCTGTATTAATTTCCAACTGTAGCTGAATTAAAACAATCATTTGTAAATAATGCTTATGCACAATAAATATCTTCACCTGAGGCTGCAAACCCTTGATGCTAGATTGGAGAGGGGGATTGGAACTCCCTAAAACATCGTGGAAAGTACAAAACCCAGGGGGGTGATGCTGACTGCTAGCAATTAATGATCTGCTGTTGCTGACAGATCTAAAGAACTGAAGAGGGAAAGTGGTCTTACGTGGCTAATGCTTTTTATAGAGTGATGCACTACTTGTGCTGATTTCAGTGTCTGGACTCCCATGGTTACACTGTGTAGGATCTTGCTGCTGGAGGGGTCATTTTCAAGTTCTCAAGAACAAAGAATTCACACTGAGTTCTGGGTTTTGAAGTAGCTAAGAGAGTGTTTGTTGAAACCTAAGTAAAGAACATCTGTCTGCAAATTTATTTTGCAGAAAAGGAACACATTTTGAAATTATACCAGAGATGAAAACAGCTATTCCACATTACGATTTGCACACTTTATCCCATACTCAATAGGGCAGGAGACAAACCAAGGAGTTGCACAACTGATGAGATACTTATTTGCAGGAAGGGGGAGAAGAAAACAATTTTCCTATGTATACATGATAGTAATGAGTATAAATTAGGCAAGGTATTTTAACGTTCAGGGATAACCCACATTCTGCATTTGTTGTGATGATTCACAACAATGAACTTGACCCAAAAAATGCTGCAGAAGCTCTCAGTGTTATTAATAATAATCATTATTCAGAAATTTCCCAGATGGATTACTTCATCTTCGTTTCTGCAACCACTCCTATCTCCGTTATTTAGCATGTGCATTTTATTCCCTTCTAATTAAATGCGACTTTGCAGAAGATGCCGTTTTTCATACACATATTTGACTCAGCAGAGCTGAACAGTGGGTATCCCTCTCTCAGAGCCAGTGCTCCAGCTCTATTGTGCAGCTCCATATGCCAAGTGTGGCCAGCCTTAACAGAACTCACCGTCTTGAAACGCACTGAAGGGAAAAAATGTCATGTTTCTGTAAGACCCACAATGCAGATTATTTCTTCTTGTCTGCATTTATGGTGAAGGATGAACACAAGGTCAACATAAGCATTCTTAATACTGCTTTTAGGAAATCCATCTTACAAGCTTGATCTTTGTCATCTTGATTCAGAATATTTAAACAAAAATCTAATTAGCTAAGTGACACTTTTTCCAGGCCAAATTCAAAATTCCTCTGTTTGCTTTTATAAATGTAACCATAACCTGATGAAACCCCCTGCTCTGCACCCACAAATCATGTGTTGACATTGCCCCAAGGCTCAGGAGAGCATTGCCAGCTGCATAGAAAGAGAATTTACAGAATTAGGGACTATGCCAGGGGCTTTCCCCCATAACACCCAGCAGGCTGCAGAATAACAAAGTGACTCGAGCCCATGGGCAATGTCAGACTCCGATGTAACCACCTGGAACAGCTCTAGTATCTCCCTGTCATATCCCTAGCATAAGAAGGTCATGAACCTGACAGAGTTGATCCAGAGAAGGGTCACAAAGATTATCAGAAGGTTGGAGCACTTCTCCTATGAAGAAATGCTGAGAGCTGGGATTTATCAGACTGAAGAAGAGAAGACCCAGAGAAGACCTTAAGACCTTTCAATACACATAAGCAGAGCTTATGTAAAATACAGAGAACGACTTCTTTTTTTTCACCGGGCAAAGGGTAACAGTTTTAAACAAAAAGAGGGAAGATTTCCATTAGATATAAGGGAGACATTCTTTATTTTGGGGGTGGTGAGGCACTGGAACAGGTTGCCCAGAGAAGCTGTGGATGCCCCATCCCTGGAAGTGTCCAAGACCAAGTTGGATGGGGCAACCTGGTTCAGTGAGAGATGTAGCTTCTCATGGCAGGGAGTTGGATTGGATCATCTTTAAAACTCTCTTTCGGTCCAAACCATTCTATGATTCTATATTGCCATGATGTATAGCGCTTTTTTTGTTTTGTTTTTAAACGAAAAACAAGATAATGGGAAGAAAGACTGACTAACTGGTAAATATGAAGTTCTGATTAAAAAAAAAAAAAGAGTCATCCAACAACAGAAATACTATAGTCTTCCCTGCTTGTTGACTGTGTGTTGCAAACTGTCTCTCTTGTAGAATTACACTATTTCACACAACATAGAGTGGCTACCAGAGACCTGCTGTGTACTTAGCAATGAGCTGAGATCTTCACCTGGTAAAAAGTTCCACTGTAGTCCCACTTGATTTTAATCACTTCAGATTTATCAAAAGAAAAGAAATATCCCTTTTCCTCCCTTTGCCAAGCAACCAGACAAAGAGTGGCTGCCCTGTGCAGCCAACATTGTGCCTGGCTGCCTTCCCCACATGCGCTGACTGTGGCTGCTTCTGCACAGCACTGCTCAATCTGCCTGAAGCTTGAGGACAGTTTCCAGCCTCCCTGAGCATTTCATTACCTTATCTCCATTATTTAGACAAATACAGAACACTTCTCCAGACAGGTTGAAGGGCGCCAGTTTATCTGCATTAATACAATAACAAAGTACCCAGCTTCTCCTTGAAAGTCAGTCACTATCCAGCGAATGCTGTAAATAGCAGGATTCGCATGCAACAGTGCTAGATGCACTGCCCTCCTAATTTGATCCTGTTCAGCTGTTTCCATTCTTTGCTTTTCGTTTTGCTTTTCTGAAATCACCCTGCCATTTTCCATCTTAGTGTGTATTGTTAAACAACCAGTTTGAACAACACTCACGATCTAGTTAATGAGTTTTGTCTTACACATTCAGAGGGGTTGAACTTTAAAGCATTTACCTGGCTGAGCAGGGGCAAATGGTAGATGTGGTGTTTTGTGGCCACGTAATATTAATGGCGACTATTATCTTTGTGCTGCCCATGAAATATTGCCATGTTCTGGATATCTTAGGGCTAAGCATGATGCCCTGTAATTACACAGAAGGAAAGAGAAACCTGTAACAGATAATTTATGCTGCAATTCATATGGAACTATGCTACAGCAAATCAGAAAAGCGATAGAGAGCTTTGGGGACAAAGGCTTATTTTACTTTTTTTTTTTTTTTTTTTTTTTGAGGATCATTTATTATTATTTTAAATGCCAGGTTCTTAAAAACATTTAGAGAAAAATGAAGCTTATTCTCAAGCTTCATATAATTCTAAAAAGATAAGAGGACTTCTCAGAAACATGATCCTATAAATTTAGCTGTATGTGCAAATACAATTGGGACAAGAAATGTTTTTTACACTATGTAGAATCCTTAGCAAGAGTAGTAAAAGGCAGGAAATTTACATATAATAATGAGTCCTAATTTTCTTACTGGACTACTGGAATAAAGATCCATTCAGGGTTTCCTTGTCCAAACTTGTTAGGACTGGAAGAATTTTAGTACTTTTTTTTTCTAGCTGAGGGGAAATTTCCTAAAACAGAAGGAACATGCCTCAGAGCAGTATTTCAAACAGAAAATTATCTTCCCTGAAGATCTGAAATATGATTTTCTATATTTATCAGTTTTATAACAGATAAAGGTCAAAATGTGAACTTTTTTTTTTATCCAGCAAATTCAGCAAAGCCTCTTATGCTTCATCTATCCCAATGGGAATAAAAGTAAACTTGCATCTACTGTTTTAATATTGGTGAGTCTTGGTTTTCTCCTTTGTATGAAAATATTCTGTGGAAGATTTGGAGTACCAAGACAAAACAGGGTCTGAAAAATCAGATTAAAATGAGCAGGTGATAAATGTATAGTTAAAAAATTAAATTTAAAAAGAAATGGAAAAAAGAAAAAATTATGCAGAGGCACTTCTCTAGAGAGAGCCAAACCCATTAAGCTAATCTATTAAGCAGCTGACATTCTGACCCATCATTTCTTCTTCATTTAAGATCTTAAATCCGTCATGCAAGTGGATCTCTCATTACTTTTATCTAAACAAATTTAAGTGCATTGGCATTCTTCTGCAAACAATTTGTGGAGAAAAATCCTCTAAACAATCACAGCCTCAAGTTTGAACAGTGTGACCCATAAGACGAATTCTGTTTTCTCTTTTCTTCTGAGCCATTGACCTAGACTTTATAAACAACTTCCTTTACCCTTCTTCCACAATTAATTTCCATCCAAAAGAATTTTCCTTTCTAGAATTTGATTTTGAGATAAAACAAGGAGGTGGATGGCAGGACACTTTGATGCAGATCCCTGTTCTGTCACATACTTCTTGCAAGACGTGGGTGAGGCAAAGCCAGATCCACAGAAAACCTCTGACACAGCTATCCAAAAGGCATGGATTTGAGCTCCTGTTCAGCTGCAGCCTGGTAGGAGAGATGCTGGGATTCACAGGCTGCTCCCCAAGTAGGGCAGCTCTGCTCTGAGCGTACCTTAATCCACATGTTTAAGTGCTGAAACTACTCAGGAAGCACAGAATGGTAATTTCTTCTGCCCCAGCCCAATGGACCTGTTCCAACAGGACAGACTTGCACTCAACCCAGCATCTCCCTGGCCATCAGGCTTTCCTGCATATCAGAGACCTGGTTCCCTGCAGCTCTGCTTGGGAATGAGGCCTTGAAGCCACTCTCCCCTCCCCAGACAAGGCAGCTGTAGCAGCCTAATGGGCCCCTGCAGAAAGGCCCCTCTAAGAACATCACTTGCACAGACAGCAGCCTTTATAAGACAAGCCTTCACAGCTTCCATGTAGAAGTCCATAGGCTCATCACATTGTAAAGCATTGAGTTACAGACTGAAGATACCTGAAGTCCATGTGCAGCAGTACAGACGTATTACCTTGGCTAGCACTGTGCAAATCATCAGTGAAAGAAAACATTTAAGGGAAATGAAGCTGAGAAGCACAGTATGTCACTCGATTGCAGAGGGGTGGCACCAGGTCCACCGAAGATCATGGCCAGCCTGGTCTTCAAAGAAATGTGCTGCCTCTTCAGGGCATATTAGTCCCTTGCCTGCCTCAGAGAAGTTTCTGAGATTAAAAGCCTAAAAGTCTTCAAGTTGTGACAGAAAAAGTGAACATGTTTCACAGGGTCCCAGTAGTCTCCCTGTGCCAGGATCAGACAAGTGGAGACCACTCACAGTTAACTTGGAGATTCCCTACAACCTCTGGCAAAGTTTCTGGGCCAGGTCTACTGTCGCAGCAGAGGCTCGCAGCCCTCCAGGCACTTTTGCAGGCAAAGGAGGAGCATGGTTCTTCCTGTTCCAGAGGGGCTGTATTCTCATGCATTTCCTACTCCATTGAGCTCATCAGAAAGCAAATGACCAAGCTCAGCTTTTAACAGTTTAGTTTTCTGACTGTTTGTTTTGGCATTGATGACGTTGCCTGTTTTGGACTGAGTGATTGTCTTTGAACTGTTGCCCAATATATACACTTGCAAGAATGGCTCACTGTGACATTTTTCCTAAGCTAATCAGTTCCAGCTGGCAAAGCTTAATAAAAGTTACTCCTTTGCTGTGCAGGGCCTGAGGTCTTTCTGCTAAGGAAAAGAATTGAATTTTGGAAGAAGTTTTTTTTGTAGGACCATAACTTAATTCAACATTTAACCCTTGATATTTCATACTAAAATGACTCATTAAAAACAAGAAAATGAACACCTCTACTTTTATTAACAACAATTGTATTTTTTCCCAAAAAAATCATTTACTTACATGTTTGGGGAAAACACACACACTTGGACTGCCACTACAGGCAAGATTCTGCCATTCCTCATACCTTCAACCCATTCTGCTGCATACCCAATGTTTAGCGTTCCTTACTGATAAGTATAATCATATAGCATTGGATTTTGGCTGCTCTTTGGCATGCCCTCTTTCCATTGTTTTGTGGTGACTGATAACCAGATTTCAAACTAGAAGAAGGGGGAAGATAGTTCACAGATTCCTGGCACGGAAGTGAGAGCTTGACAGACTCTTCTTGCATCACAGGTAAGAGTGGTTTTATTACCACCTTTCTCCAGCAATTGTCTTGGAAGGGCAGAAAGCCCTTGTTCAGGATAACAACTCTGGCATCCTTAGGGAGGAGTCAGTGATGAATTTCCAAAGCAAGGAAACTGTTATGAGTTCAACTGAAGTACCAAAACTTAAGGACTACAGTACTCAGCTTCTCACTTTGCACAGCTCCTTGCTCAGTCTTGGGCTTTGAATGACCTGTTTCAAAGTTTTCTGATCTCTGAACATATTTTCTAGGTGTATAAGGAGATACTTCAGTCATATGAGTTCCCTAAGGAAACCAGATGTACACTAAAAACAATGGACCATTTAAATAGTACACTATACTGACAGGATTCAACTTTTAGAAAGTTAAAAGGCATTTCTCTAGAGAAAATATGAAGTATTCCAACATCCTGTCATGGTACTGCCCATCTCTTTCTCATGCCTTTTAATTGCCAACCCCTTGCATTCCCAGTGTTTGTTTAAATTTAAGAGTATCTCCTTGTTTCTTAACAGGAAGAAGCATTTCATCCAAGAAATGCTTATTGGTCATCAACAACGATGCACAATTTCAGTTTTGCTCGCTAAGGATTTCCCAGCCAAACTTCAGCTTTTTCCTGTATATTGCTTCAATTCTTCCATTTGGCATTTTGGCAGCCTATTAACACTAGTAAAGTATTGTTATGAAAACATATCAAGTTGCTCTTCTTAGACTACAGTCAGTCTGATATGAAATCCGATCCGGACTTCAAGTTTACTTCTGAATATCAAAACATGACATAGTCTGTGAAAGTTCAATAAATTAAACTCTTTTCATTCCATCTGCTATGTGAGCTAATCTACTTCATTATTTAGTTATAGTACAGCCTCAAAAACAGATATTCACAAAATGTAACTTCTGAAGCATTTCCCAAGGAGCTAATTTCCACTTCATGAATACTGCAACCTACTGTGAATTGTCAAATGAACTTCTGTTTGCCTTTATTTCTTTTGCTTACAGGTCCATGTGAAATTCCCTCCAATTGCCTGCCCCCAAAGCTACCTTCTCAGATCTCCATCCTTTAGGCAGTTCGTTTCCTTTTGAACAACACACATCAACTTTTGTGCACATAAGACCTTTACACACGGACACTGGGGGTGAAAAAGTTCCTTTTATATTTCTCAGAAGGGTTTATAAATATAAACGTGAGGGAGGTTCCTCACAGTATGGGGAAGGAACCGAGACATGGATCCTTTGTCCAAGAGTGGTCCTGCTTTGAGACAGAGGAAATGGAAGCCAAACTTCCTTTCTCCATGTACAGATCCAAGCATTCCTACACAGACTAATGTGGTTGCTGACAATTACTCAAATTAATGTAGTCACTGTATCTCATATAATTAATAGGAAAACAAAACTTAGTTTAGTCCATACTATCCGTGTACTGCATAGTGGGTCTATACAAGTTCCACATTTAGCTTGCCTCCATAAAAGCATAAAACTTTTGTTTCAGTGCATCAGGGACAATTTAAGCCTGTGTATGTTAGAAGTGAATACATTTGAAAATATGATTCTCCATGATGGCAAGGAAGATCAGAGAATTTAAAGACAAATTAAATTAATTATGTAAGTATTATTTATTTAATTCCAAACGTTTTGCTCCTAAGCATTATTTTAGAGGGGATTTTAACTTGGCTAATCCAATAAAGAGCAGTGAGTTGGAATAAAAACAGCAACAATTACTGCAATTTGTCTTGTTTCCCTTGCAGAAAGCACCCTGTTCCACCATTAGCTTTTACACTTTCAAAAACAACCTTTCCTTCTTACCCACTGCTGACATTTCCCAAATGAACCACCTCTATCAACAGCAATGTTTTAGCAAACAGTTATTCTTCCCTGCCACAGCTGTCTTATCCACTGAACCTAATCAACCTGCTGGGGAGAGTTGAATAATAAGAGATACAAGAGTGATTGAAATTAGTGATTCCCAACTCTTAATCCCAATGTGAGAAAACAAGCCTTTGCATAATTAAGTACTAAGTATGTCAAGCAAGTATGGAACAATAAAGACCTGAAATATGTGTTGTTCTGTTAGTAACTCATGAATTACTGGATGTTTTGGTAACTTAATTGAATGCTGATCCCAAGTTTGTTTTATTTGTCATCCCAGGTATATCTCTGTATATGAAACGTGTCATAATAATTACAGCTTCTTATATTTTTAGAAAAGATTTCAAGGCTCTATCCCCAACCACCTGCATCCCATAGGAAGAAGTCTTAAATAAGCCTTTGCAAATTTGGCCAAGACACATTTTGAAGGTCTTTGTTACCACAGCAGATGTCCAGATAAAAGCTCTAAAGACAAATGCATCCCAGAGTCACCCTGTATCGGGAGTTTGTCATGGCAAAAGGAAAGGATCACGGAAGTTGAGAAAGACAGATGGACTTCAGAACAAGCTTGGCACCACTATATCAGGCAGGGATGGAAGGAGCTCAACCTGTCCCAAAGAATGATGAGATCCATCAGACAAGGCTCCAGCAAAAGTACTGCTGAGTATAGAGTTGTTCTGCTGCAGCAATACTAGAGCTGCTGATTACAGGTACTTTGATACGTATGTGCCCACTATCAAAAAGCAGGCATGTGTATTTGTGAGCATATGCACATTCTTGTTTAAAAACAAAAATAATTAAAAATAAAATAAAATCATGGATACCTTGTTATGTCACCATGGCTTCAATTTCTGGGAATACTCCTCCTTATGCTTCCTCACTCCCACAGTGCAGATGGTGAAAGTCTACTTCTGAGCCATGAAACCAGTGGAGAACCATCTCCAATCACCCTGTTTTCTCCAAGCACTGCCTTAGTTCACTGGAGACTGTAATGAAGCCATTAGGCATACCAAAGGAGAAAAGAGATATTTAAAGTAGATTTTGCACCAGAACTTGACTGAAGTGGAATTTTCCACATTGTATATATGAGACACGCTCCTGCAGAATTACCAAGGACCCAATTATGACTTCTCTCCCTTCAGTCCTGTAAAGCTCCATTTCTGATTATGCAGTCAGCAATAAAGAAGTGGATGTTTATCTAAAACTCACAGTTCTTCCCATTCCCTTGTGCTCCTTGTCAGTTTGCCCTTAGACTGTAAGGCAATATATTGTGTAACCACAACCCTGGAAGCATATCCCGGATGTCAAAGGGAGACCTTCACACAACACAGAGTCTGCCTTTATCTTTCAGAGCTAAGATGCCACTAGTAGCAGTAAAGCACTGGTAAAATAACAACAAGAAGAAGCACCAAGACAGTCAGCTCAGCACACTGCTTCTCCCTTTCCTGGACTATCACAGAGCACAAGAACTCTGAAGGTTACATCTCCACCAGTTTTATATATTGACCTTGATGTCCTGTCCCTTACAATATTCTTTAAAATCCATCATCTCAAACTAAGTTAGAAAACCTAATTAGTAACAGAGACAATGAATAACAAGCTTAAGGGGAGGGAAGAGAGAACTTCTTGCAGGTGGCCAGCTCTTAGCTGAATAATTCTCTCTGCAATGGTCATGCTTCAAAAATTTAATTCTCTGTAATTTCATTTAGGATGGAGAAAACAAAGCAAGATGAGCAAAGTGATATAGGATTTCATTTATATTCTGACAGGTACGTTCATCTAAAGTTTGCCTATAATAGCTGCAGTTACTGTACCTTCTTCCAAAGCATTTAATGGTGTGAAACAAGTGGCAATAAAAAAAGAAAACACGGGACCCACTTGGAATTGTTATTTGCTAATTTTGTACTGAAAAAAGAAGCCTCTCTGCATCAGGCTGATTGTATTAATCTGAGATTCCTACAGTCCTTCAGACTAGATTGCTTTTTGATTCTTGCTTAGTGTAAGTGGTGATAAAAAGCTGAAATTATAATTCCTATTTAGAAGACAAAGAGGTTCCATGGTGAGTGGCACATTCTGGTGCTTTAATTAAAAAGTTGCAATGAAAAACTTTGCTGCTTCTGCAGAAATCTGCTTGGAACACAAAACATGGGCATTATTTGCAGGCAGGTATCAGGAACCACCCTTACAAATGTTCTGAGCTGCATTTATATTGTTGCTTCAGCATACTAAGGAGGAAAAGCAGCCAACAAATTTGAAATATTCTTTTTACCTAGAAAACAAAAGTAAAAATCATTCCTATCCATGATGGAAATATATTTTCCTTTATGGAGTTCTTAAAGCGTTATCATCTCTACTGAAGCTCCTTAAAGGAGATTTTCAGCAACAGAATACCCCTCAAAAATAAATGAACAAACAAAAAAAACATCAACTTAAGTATCAAGCAATAATTGAAAGCCTTTAGCCCAGTACTGTAATGATTTTCAAGTGCCAGCACCTTTTGAAATGATTGCCCAGAAAGCTCTAGGCTCAAGGTTTTTATTCCCTGAGAACAAGCATCACTCTACAAACACAAGCCACCATTCTTTTACAGAGACAGCAGTGGCTGATGGATTAATATCTTATGCAATGCTCTGAGCTATCCATACTCCCTGAGGATTCAATTTGGACATAAAAAGAAATCAATAGTCATCACTGCTTCTTTCAATTTTTCATATAACCACAGCACTGAGAATTAATGTTTTACTGAGATAAATAACTGTAAACTAAGGCTATGTAGGGCACACGAGATTTGGGTTCACTCGAGTATCATGCAAGAGCTCATGTCAGGTACTGTCAGCTTGGAGACATTAAGTTAAATCACATCTAGATTTTTAATAACACCAGAATCCAGCATTCAATGTTCAAGTGCTCCTTTTGTGCTGGAACCCCTTCTAACCTTATGTCTAAGCTCAAGCCAAGGTTTGTCAATGTATTTGAAGTTTCTTTTCTGCTCTAGATACCTGTCAAAAGTCTGGCCAGCAAGAAAAACTTGAGAAGCTTATCACAGTGAAATTGACTGCAAAGGCTAACAAAGGTCATAATTGTCCCAGCATCCAAGGTTCAGTTCCTAAACTCTGAAACTACCCATTACTAGAGAACAGAATTATATGTTAACCTTGATCTTATCAAATATTTTGGCATAGGTCAAAGCTGTACAGATACACATTTTTTACCTGATGATATCCTGAGCAGGGAAGGAAGAAGCTCAGTCTCTATCAACTCCTCCATTGAGACTCACTTCAACAGCACAAAAAAAGGGGGGAGAGGGTAAAGTCAGAATTAGTTCTCCTGCTCACAGATGGCACCTGAGACAAGAGCACAGCTGAAGGACTTCATTTACTCAAAGATAATTAACTAATGAGGGATGTAATTGTGTTCCTAAAAGTTATGCCCTTAGGGCTAGGAAAAATCAACATGCAGTATATGTAGGCCTTTCTTGATCAAAGTAACTAATGCTTTCCAAAGGAGGGCTTGTTCCTAAACAAGCGCATAGCATGTGATCAACCCTGCCAGTACCTTTCGGAGGGAACCAACCACCCCCATCTTCTACTCGAACACATATGCTCCTGGTGCCCAGCAATGCCTCCAGGCATTCCCTCTGCATTTGCAGGGCTACCAGTGGTAGCTAACAGCAGTTTGAAGCAAAGCATCATTCCCTGCCTGTGGCAGGGAGGTTCGAAATTCATGACTCTTGAGGTCCCTGCCAACTCTGGCCATTCTGTGATTCTGTGATCTTCAGCAGCCCTAAAGTTTGGTTTCAGTTTCACAGCTGGGAAAACTAGCAGGTGTTTTGTGATTGAAAAAGAACAGAATAGTAACCCACTGGGTTTACTTCTGCATGTAGGAATCAGATGAATAATGGGACGATGCAGACCAATTAAGAGTAACTCAGTTAATGGAGCTGATCTGCTAATTAGATCACATTTGGTGAATCAGATGCAAATCACATGTGACAGAAATATTAACAAATATTAAATGCTTACAGTGAAACACAGATAAATATTGCTGCTGAAGGGTTCTGAAGAAGCTGGTCACTACACAGAAGTGTTTCTCTTTAAGGACTGGAGATGCATATGTTTGAGTTTCATAAAATCCTTGAGGTGGGAAGCATATTTTCTTCTTGGCTTGTACAGCTTTCATCACCCTGACAAATCCCAGTGGAGCATAAATGCTCACTGGAAATGAGCAGAGAGAGAACTTTCTGATTAGAATCCACATGTACATGTCGATTAGGCTGAGACATTGTGGGTCTGCTGCAATTAAGTCATAGAAATATAAAATTACCGAACATCCTGAGTTGGAAGGGACCCATAGGGATCACTGAGTTCAATTCCTGGCTCCATGCAGGATCACCCAAGAATGAGACCATAGAAATGAAGGAAATGTTTTTAAATTTGAAAGGCGATTTAGGAAAAAAAGTGAAAATAAAAGATGAAATAATGGGACTCTCGCACTCTTCCTCTCAGGGCCTGGAAAAATATCTGGGCTATTTATGTCAAGTGACATACACTTAGGGCAGATAAGCATCTGATATTTGCGCCAGCTCATTGTCATCACAGTGGAGATCACTGGGACGGAAACGTTAGTGCTATTATATTAAATGTTTTTGGAAGACTAAAATGCTTTGGTCAGGTATAATTAATATGATCTCCTGAACAAAAGTAGAGCTGCAGCTTCCGGAATACCAGCTATCCCATGATGAGTTAGGAAAAAGCTGAGCTCTAAGGTCTGTGTGATCAGAGCAAGCTGAACATGTAAGGTGAACATGGGAGAACAAATATGCCACTCCACACACATAAAATAAAATAAAATCATTGTTCACTTGGTTGTGCAATAATTGCAAAAAGTGGGGTTCAATAAATATTTATGGAGTTCAGATCATTGCTGCATTACTCTAGCACTTTCATATGGCACCTCTCTGGAACCAGCTAGCACTAGAAACTGGTACCTTGTTTCTTCAAAGTATCAATCTTGTTCCTTTTGAGCCGTAAATGCTGAGTTTGATCCTAAACAGGTGCATTACCTATCTCTGCATATTCCAATGAACCTCTGGCAGTTTATACTTGCTTTGAATCTATAGTTAACATAATTTACACAGGATCTTCTCAGTAGTGCAAAATGTGTAACGTTTTTAATGATTTATCTATTTGTTTTAATAATGTTCATTTATATTCTGTTTTACTAATGTTTTCCTGCATGGCAAGGATTCACAGATTTAGAAAAGAACTTCATTGCAATCAATTTGATTTCATATGAAAGCAAAGGAGCAGTCAGAAAAGCAAAGCTGACCTGAAGAAAGGATTTCCTATAAACCTTGTATTGCGTGTGTATAACTTCACAGATGTGCTACTGTACCCTTTTGAAAGGCTCTAAAACAGTAAAACAGCCCTAGTAGTTTTGTTGACCAACTGCTGAACTATACATAGTGAAAACTGACCCAGCGTTGTGATATGTCTATCAAACGTGGAGCCACTCAGCTCACAGTCACGGCTTGTCAGGTTTGATGAGAACAGGTTAAAGACAGTGTCAGAGTAGGTTATCTGGGGCTGCTCACAGGCAGGATACTCGTCAGTCAGCTGGCAGTCTTGCAGTACCTATCAAGTCCTGCAAAATGCTGGAAAGTGATTGAGTATGTAGACGTCCAGTTACTGAGTCCTAGCTCCTCTTTTCCCATGTTAATTCTTTGTGAGCATGAACAAGAAACCAGCACCCATCCCAAGCTTTGCTCACAGTGCCCTGCTACAGAGCTGTGATGCACTGGCCATACACAGTGCGAGCTAATAGCTGCCTCGCTCCTGGTGCAAGACTTCAGCACTTCCACAGCTCACTGGGCATAGCAGGCCTGCATGAGGCCTTCTGTTACTTGACCAAAGGCAATGGAGTATTTTGGAGTTACAAATCAGTACACTTCCAAGATGATCACAGTGGTCTTTTCCAACCTGAATGATTCTATGATTCTAGAGTTGCATCAAGGCAAACAAATTGCATATCAACTTTAAGTCAACTGCATTACTGCTGCCTTCACCTGCTATTAGACCTGAGATGAGTCCGTACGACTGACTGAACATTCTTTGTGCACTTGAGATTCAGATTCCACAGAAAGAAGACACGCTCTGGCCCTGTCAAAGACTCACGTTAAGAAGCAACAACAAAAGGTGTGGACAAAGCTCTCCCTGATCTGCATGTACCTGGGGAGCAGCAGAGGAATATTTGCTTCAGAGTCTTTTCCCAGAACTCACTAGCAAGGACAAAACAGTGCTGGGCTCTGGCTTGAAAAAAGGCCGTGCAGACCAGAGGTCAGAGACATCTGTGAGCCCAGAACATTCATCAGTCCTACAGTACATTGAGTCCTATTGCATCAAAAAAAAAAAAAAAAAAAAAAAAAAAAAAGCCAGGAAAGTTACTGTGTGTTTGTAGGGTCTCTGACCCTACTGCAGTTCTAATAAGAAGTCACAGAAATGTCGCACAGAAGATAAGGCATGTGTATGGTACGGAATGTCTAAGTGATATCTAACTTATCTAACTGACGAAGCTTTCTGTTTGCACAGTCCTGCATGTACATCAGTGACTTTCTTAATGAGCAGCAGGGAGGTCTGCCCAGCAGTGTGAGGCATTCAGTGCAGAAGTTAACCTCACTTTCAGGACAGAGAGTTATGTAATTTACCCGTACATTGCACTGCGGACGATGTGGGTTTTACAGCCCTTTCATCCCAAGTGCCCTGTGTTGAAACTTTCACAGTTCAATGAACAGTAAATTGATTCCTTTACTAGGTCAACCCTGCTAACAGGCAGTGATTTAAGCTGCTTATCACAACATATGACTAAGTAGTGTTTCTAAACTACAGCTCTTCATGACAGAGGGAGGTTAGAATCTGCTCCAATGGCTTGGCTCCTGGCCTCTGGTATTTGGTAGCATTTGTATGGAGTGCCAAATGTTATTTACTTTCTAATCTGCCTACAAAATACAAAGAATTGCTGCTCTAGGCTATTTCAGAGAGAGAATATGAATGACTCACTTGAATTTTGTCTTGGCCTCAAGCACCATCAATGTATGTTTTACTGTTCTTTAAAAAACAATTAAGTGTATCTTAAGAAGTCTACAGCTCATTTAGTGATTTTCATGAGGTGCTAAACCATACACATCCAGCAAAGCCAAGTTATTTGTTGTTATTAGTCAGTATAATCCTTCATCAGAAACTCCTCCAGGCTATATTCTCTATGCTAGAGCAGCTGCTTAATTCATATTTACAGTCGTACATGACAACAGATCTGCAAGAACCATATAAAACCCCTAAATCCTATGCTCATCTATGGAAGTAGGTTCTGTGCTTAGATCTTTTCTCAAAACCCTGAGTTAAAACCAGATCTGAATTCCTACAAAGTCTGAAAGAACTCTTACAGACCTGGATTCAGCATGTCTGGCTTGGCTTGTGTTTAATTTTAGTATCTATTCACCATTACATTTCTGTTATTTCTATGTTTTGCCATTCTGAATACTAGATGCTTAGAGACAGAGATTTTGCTAGGCAGGGAGAACATTCATACCATGTTGCCTACATTAATTATCCATTGAGATGCCTGTTTGTGGCATCTACTATCCAGAAGTGACTTTTGAAGAGAAACCTCTTTGCCACAAATAAAATGCTTTCATTCTTTAAGTCTCCGCAAACCCACTGTGCCCACCCAAGATAACATCCTTTCTCACACCCAAGGCCCTCATGTTCTCTCCCACACTTTGCCTTTCAGCCATCTTTCAGATTCACTGGGCTACACAAACAGTGCAAAAATCTCTCTCCTGCACATCCTACTTTGTTTTTTGGCTCAAAGCTTGCTTTCTGAGGTATTTCTTGTGATACGACTCTAGGAGATGAGAGATGGGTGTTGCTGTGTGGCAATCAACATCACTGTGTGGACAATTTTACATTTGAAAGCATTTCTTTGGAGCTGTTTACCTTAGATAGTGCTCAGGACTGTTCACTGGCAGAAGATGTAGCCTGTGACCAAATAACTCCTATTTGCTATGGGAGAGTGGGGAATGATGCCACTGTATCCTGTGAAGGCAAGATACAGGTTGGCGCCTCTCTGCTCCCTCTTATCTGCTGGCAAGGCCAGGAAGATAGGAACAAAGGAGTTTCTGCTGAGATCCCAAAACCAGAATCTGCCACTCCAAGGAGGGCTGACTCAACCACTTTGGATTTGAGCTGCCACTCCAAAGAGAGCTGACTCGACCACTTTGAAACCATTGAAAAGGGGCCATCATCACCATGCTTATCGTCGTCATCGTCAACAGAACAACAATGTCCGATGACTCACCACTACTGAAGATCAAAGACTGAACTATGAACCACGCTGGATCCATGGTGGTGACTATCTCCCTCTTGCTGCCTACAAAGACTCCTTGTTTCTTCTTTCCTATCTTTTCTATCGCCCTCCTTCCCTTCCCCATTAGCCTAATTCATAATAGTGTCCGTCCTCCCCTTCCCCATCTCCCTAATTAAGATCTGTAATAAACTGGTCGGACCAACGTTTGAACCGTGTTTCTTAATCTCACTCCAGGTATGCAGATATTAAAAGAACCTCCTCTCTCTCCTATAAATTGGAGCGAGACACAGGGAAACAATCACATTTCCATTTCAATGAGATCACACTAGACTCCACCACAGAAGAACCCAGGCCCTATTTGTGTGCTAGCCCAGCAAAGATATCTTCAATATTGCAGATAAGCAGAAACAAGATGCAGTCCAGGAAAGGAAAGAGTCAAACCCCTTGAAACCAAAATCTGCAGCTTCTTTTTGCCTGAAGGCCAAAGTTAACAACAGTATCTACAGGTGTACCCCAGTAGTCAATACCGTTCCAGATCTTCATTAATGATCTGGTTTATGGGGCAAAGTTTACTCTCAGCAAATTTGTGGTTGGCAGAAAGCTGGAAGGAACAGCTGATATGCCAGAGGGTTGTGCTGCATCCAGAGGAACCTCAATCAGGCAGGGGAAGTGGGCTGACAGGAACCTCATAAAGTTCAGCCAGGGGAAGTGCAAAGTCCTGCACCTGGAGAGGAACAACTTCCTCCTCATAGCCAGTCAAAAGCTAGAGAAAAAAAAGTGCTGTTTCCCTCACTGTTACCACCATGAACATTTAGGAAGAAGCCTTTTTATTTTCTGGTGGATCTCTTATTAACCTTCAAATGAAGACAGAAATGCTTTGCATTTGCAAATGCTCAAAAACTCTGTTTAGTCAAATGCAAGTCAAATACAAGCAAAACTAGCTACAACAAAACGGCTTATAATGAATCTACTGTACTTTATTCTGATCAGTGCCACTTCACTGAAAACACTGGAAGGGATCTTTTAAGCAACCTAGCATATCCTTACAATCAAAGTCTTGGTGGGTTTTCTTGTTTTGGTTTTGTTGATTTTTTAAGTGTAACGATCGTTTAAAGACATACCTCCAACATTTCCACTTCCATCTTTCCTCAGTATCATTACTGAGGAAAGCCTGACCCTCCACAACAACTAAAACAGACAGTTCGTTACAGGTGTGCATCTCTACTTCCACACAATGAAGGAGGAAAAACCTTAGTTCTTAGAGTGGTAATAAAGTCCAGAAATTTAATAGCATTCTAAAACACAATGTAAATGTGTGTTTGCTATTCTTCTAGTCAGTGCATTATAGTAATAAATACAGAAAATACAACTCTGATTGCACAGATTTAAATTACAAGAAGTGGTAAATCATGATGCTCTTAAGATCTGAGGCAAAATTCACTGAATTTATTGAATTTCTTAAATTTCAATAGGCTTTGGCTGAGTCTCTTTATGATATTAAAACCCATTTGTTATTAAACATCATGTTCAACACAACAATATGCAGATGGTGTAATTTGTTAATATTATTATGCAAATGTTCAGGTCCCACCATGCTCTCTTGAAGTCTCAAAATACAACTTCCGTAGACATCAATCAGAATAAGTCTGAGTTATCCATTTTTAATTGCACTGTATACAAGTATTACAGATGAATACAATACAGTATTCACAAAAAATCAGAGGCTTCTATGAAACCTACAAAGAGCAGCACAGCATCGATGAAGTAAAAGCAATATTTCAAAAAATAATAAATGAGGCTTGGCAGATTTGGAAAACAGTGTTAAAGAAAAAAAGACAAATGAATTGGCACAGTTTAACAATCTAATTTCTAAGTGCACTTTATAATAACTGTCCTTAAAAGCTGCTGTTTTCCCAGAAGATGATGACAAAAAGCCTCATTAAACACCACTGTTTTGTATGACAGGTTTTATTGCATTGCCAGCTGTGAATCTCGGAAAAAAAAAAAAAAAAAAAAAAAGAAGTCTCCCCAAATAACTATAAAGGTTCCTAAAAAGCCAGTTTTCTTTATTATCATCAAAAAATAGCAACATAGCACTTCCATATGTTTGAGAATACCCACAATTCTAGTTTTAAAAAAAATAGAAGTTAAAGAAAGGTGATTTTTGTATTAGCTTCAAAAATAACGTAAAGAAACATTTATTAACGAGATATTTCTGTGATCAGAGAGATATGTACAACGAGATAGATTTAAGTCCAATCCTGCAAAATACATGTTTGTGAATGCAGACTTGAATAATTGTCGATCCTGCTCCTTTGAGTATAAATGATTAATGTAATTAAGGACTGGCAGAATCAGACTCTTAGCTTCACATAAACTTTTCCACAATCCGTTCTAGGCTAAAAAGTATAGATACAGTATATACTCTATATACTGCTTATTACAAAAGGTGTTCTACAGCTCTAACTCCATTATTGCTAGACTAAAAATTAATATTTGGAGCAATTTATGTGAATCATAAAGGATAAAATTGAGATGCAGCTTCTGATGATTGAATTTCCACTTGAGCCATTTTAAACTGGGTACACTGCAGCCATTTGCGGAGCACTGACGAGCTATTGTTCATTTGTCCTGACCCCTGTAACATCCTTAGGCTGTGATGGTTGACATTGCTCTGGATGGCTTGGAGGCGCAGCTGAAGTCCAGCAGACAAATGCTGTTAAAATAATGCAAAACGTTTATCTCCTTTAATATATGCATTAATACTGTACTTATTGTCATCAAGTGTTGTTGGTCAGGGAAAGCTCCCCTACTACCCCAGTGTCATGTTTCTTTCTTCCACATCCTCCACTGTAGTGTTGCCATGAATTACAAATGTGCCTACAAATCACTAAGAGTCCCAATCCTAATCTGTTACGGGATTTTCAACCCCAGAACAAGAAAACCACAGCTTGGGGAACAACCACTTCATTAAAAAATAAAAGGCTAGGCTGCAGAACCCAGTAAGAAGTATTTCAAAAGGGAAAGGAAGAGCAGGACTGAGCTCAGAGCACATATATTAGCTCATGATGCTAAGATACCCAGGACCTTCTGAAGTGCTGAGCTACCCAGCACATCTGGATGTGACACAATGACCTGCTTTCAGATAGTTTGGAGACCAAGTCTAGTAACCCTTCTTCCAGAATTTATAGAAATACGTAAGACAAAGAATAAAAGGACAAGTTATGAGAAACACCTTACCTTAAGATTTGACTGTATCATTGGCAACCACATTGGTATTAGCTGCAAGAGATGCATTTTGTTATTGTACAAGTGACTGTAGACATGCTGTAGTAACTGTGAGACAAAGAAACCCATTTAGTTGTGAAAATACACAGGGACTGAACCATAAATCTAAAAATGTGATTATTTTTCAATGATGCATATGTTTTGTGGCAAATGACTCTCTGAGGTTAAGAAGCCAGCTTCCTTTGTTTGTAGGTTGATGAAGCACCAGTAGTATCTACTGATATTCTGTCTAGGGATTACCTTAGACAATGACAAGAGTGCAAAATTAAAATAAAAAAATAAAGTTAAAGGAAATCACTCCTTATTTTCCTGTCAGGGCATATCTGTATTTGTAGATGAGCAATAACAGAATGAATACAGTACATATTCCGCATTGCAAAGTATCTATCAGGAACTGAAAAAACAGAGAAGTTCCTAACAAAAGGCAGATATTTAAATAGTAACCAGCACTTCATAAGCCACTAGGTCAGTGTCACTGCTTCATTCCAGAATGTGACCTGTGTGCTTGCAAGCACAGATATACTCTCCTAACTGTGCAGAAATGCTGATATTTCAGTCTCCTGCTCCTCAGAGAACTTCTATTTCTGAGTAAGTATAACATGACAAGCTTCTAGAAGACAGAAAGGCCCTTCTAACAGAAGTATTCATGTTCTCCAATATTAATTTAACCACTGAGATTATTGTTCGAAAATGTTCCTTCTTAATGGCATCCAAATTTGTAATGTACCAATTATGCTACCAGAAGCTGCAAGTTAAACCTAATCACTATTGACAACATTAGATAAAGCGCTGTTTGCCTCGTGCAAGGAATGATAATTGTTTCAATTTCAGTGCTATTTTGCTGGGGAATCGTATGCAGATCTGTCAGGATCAATTATTTAGCCTACCAAATAAAGGACCTCAGCATTTACAGATAGATGAATGCCAAAACAGCCAGAAAGTAGTCAGATGCAGCAGTGTGGGAATTCTCTATGTCATTCTGTGGACTCCCACACTAAATGAAGTGCCTAATCTAGTGCCCCTAAGTCCAGATGTGATTATTGGAGAGATGGGAACAGGAAACATATAGTGAAAATCCATGTTCTGTGTCCTACTGCCATTAACAAATATCACTGAATTTTCACCCAGAATTAATGACTTCACTATGAAATTATCCAGTAGAGACAGAACTAGTGTCGGAGGTAAAGCAAGCAAGGAAAGAAGGTAGGCAGAAAACACAGAGAAGGGAATTTTCCTCAGGGCCAAGGTACCTCCCTTTGCATCCAAACCAACCAACTGGACATCTTTTAGAGTCAGCTGAAAACAATAAGCACTTCTCATCACTGCTTTGGTACAAGATGAACTGGATATCTAAAATAGATAAAGATGAGTCATGGCCTAAAAATATGTGTTTATATCCATTGACTAAAAAGGGTAGTCAAGGAAACTAGCTCATATTGATATTTATGCCACAGAAGTCTAAGGTTAGATAAGATTAATGTCATCCAACACCACTTCCATCTTCCAGAATCTGGACACATGGAGGACAACTAACATTCTTCTTCAGGCACAAGAAAGTAAACCCTCTACTCCTACAGCTGCCACTTAGATAAATGAGACTAGAAGAAATTTTTATTGAAGCACTTAAGCTTTATGACCTAGTTCCCAGCCAGCCTTTTCTACACAAAGGAATAATACATAAAGCTGGCTAGAAAAAAACAGCTAGAAGAACAGACTGCTGTCACTGTCAATTTTTGGAATTGATATTTTCAACAGGATCATGTTGATTCCAGTGCAAGTTCTGACAGAAGCCAGGCTAGAGAGTAGATCGGTTACTGTGCTTTTCTGGCTCCTGAGCTCTGCTCATTTAAAAAGGAAAATAAACATATAATGATTGAAATATTTTCACAGGAAATAACTTTGTTTTCCTCAACAGATCAGTCAAAATGTTCTAAAGTCAGATCCAAAAATCATCCTCTAAGAAAACAGGAAATCATTTAAAGACCATAGAAAGCAATCAAAGATATGTCTGCTAAATTCAGAATAAGCCTAATAGCAGAGGTCAGCACAGTATCTGGAGGAGGGATCCTCATAGAACCAAAGCAAAGAAGGAGATAAAAGAATGCTTTTACCAGACAGCTCTTCTGTCAGTGAGAGAGAGCTGAATTTTTCATGTCTTCCCTTTCTCCCTTGTTTTAAGACAGATTTTCAGGAAATGTTCACTTAGTACAAATGGCGTGTCATCATCCAAAACCTTCTCATTGTGATGCATTGGAAATATGTGTTGAATCACACATAATTACATAGTGACTTCACTAAAATAAGTTTTTGCAGCACCTGCATTCTTCAGGTGGAATAGAAGACACTGCAGTAGACAAAGCGTGAATGACAAATGATCAGGATTGTGCTCAGTTCCAAGAGGAATTACTATATTTGGTGAAAGAATGTTGGAAAAAAAAAAAAACAAAAAAACTAGGATAAATACTTACACAATTAATTAGTTCTGAAAAAGTTAGTAACCTGGGACAACAATCCTAAAATAGTATTATGTCCATGTATTGTTTCTCCATGACTGCATTTTAGGGCTAAATAAATGGGATTTGGCCATCCAGACTATTCTCTTCCACCTCCCATCCACATAGCATGAAAGAAAGCACATTAACTGAATTTCATAAGCTTATGAGCTTGATTTTGTAGTAAAAAAACCTGATTTAACCTGATTTAGCATATTATTGATATATACTCCAAAATGTAACCCTCTGTAAGTGTATATGTGAATTGTGATGGGAATTAAGCCCCAAAAGCCTCTCTTTTGACAGCTTTAAAGCCATACTTCCATTTTCTTTAAAGACATATCCTTGTCAAATTCTGGACATCCTAGACTGCCCACAGCTTCTCTAGAGACAGTGACAATTACTTTGATGTCTCTACAGTGACAGAATTTTTGTGATGAATTGAGACATTACTGACAGTAAATCTGTATTTTCACAATGAATGTGAATATTTTCAGGTCAGTTAACATTGAATCCTTCCATTTTAGCTACTATATTTTCAATTCCACCTTCACCATAAAAGATGGGAGTAAAACATTCGCACAGTTTCCTTTATGGCAACTGAAGAACTACATAAACCAACACAGATCAGCTAGGTTCAGAGTGCATCTAACTAATTGGTTATAATTTTCTATAGGGGGGGAAAAAAAAACACCTTCAGAATAATAATGTGATGGCAAAACAGGTAAAAAAAGACTAATAAAATTGATCCGTGCTTGTGCAACTACTCCAACCATTTCACAAGCTATTTTTTTCTGATTTTTTCTGAATAGTTCAGAAAATGCTCAGGAGCCTGACTGCTGATTTCAAAAGCTGTTTTACATTAACAAAGCATGCCTTATTTGATTTTTAAATCAAAAATAGCCTGTAGCACATCCATTAGAAAGATTTATTATCAAATAATATTTGACTAAGAAAGACACCCTGGCATTTAATACACTACTGTGGAATAAGGCTTTGTAATCAACCTAGAAGAATTTTGAGAACTGATCAATCAGGTGATCTCCAAATATCCATGATGATTTAAGATTACAGAATGGCTGAAAATTCAGACAGTACTTAGAGGTTCTCATAAGATCAGAGATACTAGTTGAGATCATTAGGTGAATAAGACCATCACAACAACCAAAGGAGAAAGTAGATCAGCAGACCATTTCGAAATATCAGGTGAGTATGGATTTTAAATTAGAGTCTGACCTTACTAGAGATTATAATTTTTGTTATGCTCTACTAGATTTTATTTCTTCACTAACGTTCAAATTCTACTTCTGTTGTTGATTTTAAGAGTTGTGGGGACCATTCTCTAGTAGTCGCAATTGATCAACAACATCCTTGACTAAATGTTCATAATGTGGTACACCTACCTTTACAAAGATAGTAGAGTTGCATTCCTGTAAAGCCTCCATTAAACTAATCACATGCAGACATACCATTTCCACCATCTTGTAAAAAAAAAAAAAATCAAGAATTAAACAAATCAATATCCAGTATTGTACACTAAGCAAACACTAAGAGCCTTCCTTTGTTTGCTTGGCAGTTATACT
Source organism: Meleagris gallopavo (assembly GCF_905368555.1). Taxonomy (NCBI): domain Eukaryota; kingdom Metazoa; phylum Chordata; class Aves; order Galliformes; family Phasianidae; genus Meleagris; species Meleagris gallopavo. Next base: position 45,002,354 of record NC_139408.1, on the reverse strand, counting down.
GGATCACTAGATGCCTATTTACTAAATATGCATAAGATAATACGTACATAAAAAGCACATTTAGTTTTCCCCTGATGCAGCAACATCTGTCAAATATTTCAAAATGTTTGATGAATTTTAATTCCTATCATGCATCAAAACAAATTGACTTCAGCTTTCTTCCTTTCAGACATCATAAATCCTTTTACTTGCCTTTGCTGTATAGTTCTCATCAATCAAGGTGTCAGAAATTGATATTTTTATTTACTGAATCCTTTGAAAATTAACATAGTCACACAAAACATCTTTTTTTCTATTATCAGAAGACAATTAATTGTTCTGAACTGGCAGCTAATCCATAATTCTTCCATTTTGTATGATTAATTATGATAGATGAAGATATTATTTATTTGGTAGTAGACAACATTTTATGTTTAATATTATGTAAATTCATAAGTTCAAGAAAAACACCTTGAGTCAACAGTGAGTATTTACAGTGCCTATGTAAACTATGTGTAAATTCCCCTGACTATAATAAACTTTTATGTAGTCTTTTTTATCTTCAAAGCACTTTAGGCAAACACTAATTAACCTCACAACACCCACGTGAGATGAGCAAGTATTATTATCACATTTCACAGAGCAAGAGCCAAGGCAAATAGTTTAATAATTTTCACTAAAGCCACACAGGGAGATGCTTTGAGAATAAAGACTGGAACTTGAGACTTCCAGGTCCTATCCTTGTCCTAAAGTTTGACATTTTCCTTTGTGTCTGACTAAACAACTGGCTAGTAAGTTAGACTATGTACAGCTCCCACTGAGTGGCTGATATATCATTTAAAGACAGTTTCAGATGTTCCTTGCCTCTTGATATGACATTTCAAATACAGCCTATGCACCTGTGCAATTACTAAGCTCTGAAGGTGTACAAAGGTCCAAAGGTGGTGTGAAAGATTCCTTACAAGGGTAAAGGGAATTGCATTAAATAACTCCCATTTTAAAAAAAGGGAGGAAAAAAAGTAGCAAAAGAAACAAAAAAGAATGAAAACTCCAGATGTTCAGAGAATCTTGCTTAGAGGACGAGGCCATCTATAAAGAATCTTTCTCACTCATCTACTAGTTACCAACTCAGTTAAAGTCAATCCATCATTAACATACAGTAATGGTACCACATTCTTCATGTCCTTCTGAGACGTGGCTGACAATACATCTTGCCCGTCCTAAACAAGATCTCAATCCTAAACCTGCATGCATAGAGAATCATTAATCAGTGGGAAGCAGAGGTAGCACCTATGTGAAAGCCAATCACACACTTTTGGTTTCTTACTGTATGAAGTTTCTACAAAACCAATAAGCATTTGAGATAAGTGAATAGTTAGAATTATTATTATTTTTTTAAATGGCCTGGATAATTTCTGGGCACCATGAATAATTCCCTTTCAAACTTTATCTCTGGAGATTCAAGTTATTAGCTACTCAAAAGTGTTTCTAGAGATAACTACGTGCCTTATTATTGATGAGCAACCAATGGGCTATGAATAGTGAAGCGTCAACACTGTGTGTCTTTCATCATTGTATGGTAAAAAAAAAAAAAATTGAAAAAGATATTCATAGAATTATCCTAAAACACTCAGTTGCTTGTGTGAGGCAGAGCAAGATGAAGCAATAGGAACAGCAGGAAGAGCAGGGATATATAAAATGAGACTTGAAGCAGAGAGCCCTCAATACAACAAGCAGTGACTAGCTCTGGAACACCACACCTCTGTTTCAGGCAAATCCTGGCTATACCCTATCTCAGGACCACTGTAAGGTTAAACCAATACTACCTTTCTCTTTAATTTCTCAAACTATCAATGTTGCTTTATAAAGTTATTCAGAGATTGATGTATTCCACTGGAATGTAGAAACAAAGCCAAGCCCCATCCAAGTTTAATCTATACAAATCTATGCACAACATCTAACTCACCACTTTGTTATGGGCCATCAGCTGTAGGATGCTAGGTGTCACTCGGCTCCAGAACTCCAGGGCTGTAAGGATCGCTGTAAAACTAAATTCGTTCTGATTCTGGACGGTTGGAGCTACTGCTGTTTGTTCACAATACACTGTCCAGAGCTGAGCAAATATAAATGCATGGAAGAGGGAACACATGTGCAGAACAGATGTCTGTAGAAATAGAAAAGAGAAGACAATGTTTATTGAAAAAAGTGTATTGGAGTATAATGCAGGGGCTTTCCCAAAAGTGCTCCCCTCTCATGCACTGCACCGTGCAGTCTTGTGCTTCACTTTCCTGAATGTTTTTCTTCAATTAGGAACTAATCATGTTTGATAACATCTCCATATTTATAAATGATTTCATATCTACGGACTAAAAACTGCATTTGCACAGTCCCATTCAATCTTAGTGTACAACATTAAGGTCAGTCCCTCTAAAGAAAAGATTAGTTTTGCAGAACAGGTACTAAAGACTAATCCTGAGACTCTTGCTGAAAAACTCCTACCACTGTCTAAGGGAAGCCTGGAGGCATCAATCACATCTATTAGTCTGATCACCTACAAGGAAACGTATCACACAAAACACATCATTGTACAACTGTGATCTCTCTCTGTCTTGCTGGAACGCAGCTGCTTACAGTCCTGGAAAGTAAGTGCTATGAAGCTAACAGAGAATTCATCCTGTGGACTCAAGCATGACTTTGCTAATAAGTATTATATATTGCAGTGTCTGAGGCTCCAGGAGTCCTGAACATTTACTATTCCCTTAAAAGAATGATGTTACTGGTCAGAAATGTTTTCTCAGTTTTATAGTGTAACAGTGATCCATGCTTTGTGGCAATATGACCACATCAAATATTGCAGTGGTTGCTTGGTAACGGGAAAGAGGTAATTGACTGAAGGAAAAAAGACAAAAAAAAAAAAAAAAAAGCCAGGACACATGAATGGGAAGCACCAGTGCATCGGCTGTGTGAGGGGAAAGAAAGAGGAATTTTAAGTACTAGAAATATGCATAATCCTCCTGCTTTTGCAGTTAATAAAATTCTGGTTGGTGCAACTGTACTCTTATATCTGTGTTTAGCTTCTGTCACAAATTGCTTATGATTTGCAATAACTCTCTTGTCAATAACTTCTTTAGAAACAAAAAGTTTTACTTGAACCATCACCGTTTGTAATTAATTTTTGATCACGGCATCATTAATAGGTTATACAGTACCACTGTACACCTAGATAAGAATTAGCAACTCTCTTGAGATTTGCTACAGAGATGGTCATTGCTAAAGATTCAATTTGGAACTGAGTTTGTCCTTCCCCATTCCTGTATTGAAATATTTTGAAAAAGTTAAATCTCTTAAACTTATTTGTAATGATTTCATCACCGGTTTTCTATACATGAAGGGGTAACTTCGCAAGAAAAACTGTAGAGATTTTTTTCCCTAGATCTCAGATTTTAATGTTATAGGCTTCCTTTTTACATCAAAAGAAATATATATCCCTATGTTGGTTGCTTCAATCCAGTGGAATCTTTTCTCAAATATAAAAAAGGCAGAGGGTTCTTAAACTCTCAAAATAGCATCATTGGATTACTTCAGAAAGGGTCTGCGGGATTCTATGCTGGAAGTATAAACCATTTTAAACAGGATATTAGTTTACATGATGAAGTTTTGATAATACTTGTGAAATTTAAAATTTTATATTACCATCAAAATACAACTTAGTGATAAATATTTTCAAGAGTAAGGCCAGTATACACCACATCTCCTCTTAAAATGCAGAATCCCTTACCTTTGATTGCTCTGGAAACCCAATCAGAATAACAATAAGGTGGTCAGCAATTTGTGAACCTGCATCCAGTGGAATAGGCATGCAAGATGATGGAGAATTTGGACAGACAACATTGTGTGTCAGTGACCCCAGGAGTAGCCAGGACAGCAAACGAATATGTGAAACACATTCTATGAATTCTTTGGGCCTGTCAAGAAAGAGCGGATTTTATAATGCTGCAAAGTTTTCTATTTCTTCCCCAAAACAAAAAATCTCTTTAAACACTTTGCAGATGCAGTCTTAAGTTCTGGAGGCACAAATCATTGGTACAGCTTATAGGAAGTCTAGAACCACACAGAACTTAGTGGATTTGACATAACCTTTAACAAATCCAAATCCAAATCCAAATCCAAATCACATAACTGGAGGAGCCTAAGGAGTGGTCTCTACATAAGGATAAAACATACACAGATTTACCTGATCCACACACAGTGATTTTTTACACAGCAATCATCAGATGAGGATTGCCCAAACAGAAGTGCTTCTCTTTGTTTCACAGGACAGCACACAGCTGACAAGGCTATGACAAGGTATTCTTCATTCCACAGCTAGCTCTGAGACACAGGGGCTCTGCCCTGCCTTACTGTCACTGTGTTCCACTTCTCCATACATAAACTCCAAGTAGAGTTCATTCCTTTTTTTCCTTTGTCTCCTCCTGGACATTAGAACTGCATCATTCTTCTGGGGGCAGAGAATGTGCTTCTTTGTGACCGTTATTAATTATTCATCCACCATCTAGTGCAAAGCATAATTGTGAAGCTCTGTGCTTAATCTAAGAAGGAATAGTATTTTCTGGAGTCACCTTGTCTGTTTCCTTCCTGTGCAACAGTTCAAACTACACAGCCATTTGAACACAAAGGCATGGGAAAAAAATATTTTAGATGAACAAATCACTACCTAGCAGGCCACTCACTACTCTCACTCATTTATAATTTAATGTCATTGTCAAGGTCTCAGAGAAACAAAGGTACATTCCATTAATGTACTTTTTTGTGCAGACTGATAAAATGTTCACCCTCAAATACATACAGGGTCTCGTGGGAAGTCCATGTCTTCACCTCAGAATATAAAATGCAATTTTTACAAATAAGAAACTGTAGCCCAAAGAGTTTCTTATTCTCCTTATTTCAAACCTGTATATGTTCTATCTGCAGGACTGGAAACCAGATAGCTTAGACCTCAGAAGCCCAGGCATAAAGCCTGAGACAAAGCTGGGACTAGAATACAGATTCATTAAAATACAGTCCAGTGAGCTACACTCAAAACACCTCACTTGCTAGCATTGTAAGACAAAGAACAGTGCTTTGCTCTTCTTTTTAAAGATAAGAAGTTGCACATCAGGATTTCTCACAGTGAAAAAAAAAAATAAATAGGTCTTGAAGAGCAGGATTTCTCCCTAGGTGAAGTCAGACGGTTTTACCACCATCTACGCAGACTTACACTTAAAGATCTTGCTTATTTGTGATGAGTAATATCAAGGGGCATAAATTCCATTTTTCTATGACCATATTTTATATAATTACAGGACTAATAAATTACTTGCAAGCTTTTCACTGTCTGTTTCAAATGGAGAATCAAGTTCATTTTCCAGTGCAACTCCATTCAAGTCAAAGGAGATACTTCCACTGGTCTCTGCTTTAAATGGTGCACTGATGAGTTTTTCAGATAAGGATCAGGGAGATGCTGATTAGCATTTTTAATGACTCATGGCCACCAATCCCAGCTATGCATCCTAACTACTCAATCTAGCAACACACATAGAATTCTGCGGAGACTTCTAATTCATTTTTGTGTTCCTTTTTGTGGAAAAGCATTCTCACCCTTGTTGCATTGCTGAAGGAGGATGGTAAAGCCAAGGCAAATATCGGATCACAGCTTTGTTGTCTCTGTGGTTTCCTCGTGTGATTTCCATAGCAGTAATCTGAGCTAAACCAACTTTCAGATGCCCTCCAAACGTGTCTTCATGCAGTGGCTGAGAACAAGTCTTCATATGACTCTGCAAAGCAAAGATCTTATTTCCTACCTGAAAAGAGTATTCTGCTTCACTTCCCTTCTTGAGATCTCTAGATTGAGACTAAAACTACATAATCTAACTTAGAAATGGGTTTTAAAACATTCTCCAGTCTCTATATTAGTAAGAGTATTATGATGCAGCTTTTTCAAGGAGGCCATGTTCTCAAGAGCCCATGCAAAAGGTTAATTTTACAAAATGTCTAAGCATCTGTTGTACCAAAAACTCAAAGCTGGTAAGTGCAAACTAATGGTTGCACATCCAGAAAATTTAACTAAAGATCAAATAATCCAGCCATTCAAAAGGGTAACAGCCTGGGCAGGAAATGTCTTCCTTGTACAAAAGAATTGTGCAATATTCTGTTTCCATGTACAGAAGTAAGCTGCCTCTCATTCACCAATGATATGACTGTGCTGCTCAGGTTATTTGGAACAAATGCCTTTAAGCCCTGGAAATACAAGGGCTAAACCTTTTACCAAGACATTGGCATACACTTCTTCCTGGAAAAATAACTTATTATGCTGTTTTGACAGCTGCAAGGAATGTTTCACTGGTACTCCTCAAGATAACTCCGTATTTCTGAGCTAACTTTGCATTACCTTCAGTCTCTGAACAAACAGAACATATACTGAGCACATATAAATATATGCTTTGCATAAGAAAAAAAGGCTATCAATAATTGAATTATTATGAAAGAATCAAAATCAGTGATCAATAATATTCTATAAAAGGATCTGACCCCCAGCAACTTATACTCTCAAAATCACTTGAAGTTTCTTTGAGAGGAAAAAAAAAACAAAAAACAAAAAAACAACTATCAGCATGTATATCTAGTGACTTTGCTACAGACAGGAAAGGATAGAAAGGTATGCAGGCAATTTTATTCTTCAAAAATAGTGGCATTTTCTAAATAAAGCCTGAGCTTTAGCAATGAAAATGTTATCCCAGTGGAAAAGAAAGATAATAACCTGAGCAGAAAAAATAAACTGGAATGTGGTTATCTTAAGAATTAACATTTATATCTTGTTTATAAAGCAACAGTTGCAAATATATAGGACTGAAAATAATTAACTTCTTTCACAAAAAACGAAACTATTCTCAGGCACCCAAAATAAGACACTGGAAATTAATCGATAACTGGAACTATTTATTCACTGAAATTTATAGGATAGTATTTAATAATCTTTTCTCAATTTTTATCTTTTTCTTCTGAAAAACGTCACTCAACATTTGAAATTTCAAAAAAAATCAGCTTAAAAGAAAGTAAATCAAGATGTTGTGAATTTGTTTAAAATTCTGACTATTTCTAAACTTAGAAACACATGCAATATTTTCCCAACAATGCTGGAAGCACATAATAAGTTTACCTTATGATTCTACTAGAATTTGAAATTGAAAAATCTGACTTCTCAAATTCATCTTATTTAATAAGAACCATCTTTTAATTTTGCAAAGATAGCCAAAGTTTAATCATCAAAATAAATAAAATTACTAGCATTTTTTGTCTCTGTTATGTTTTTGGTAGAGCCCTGTATTACATGGACTCAGACAACATGGACTCAAACAAATACAACATGCAATTTTGACAAATTGGTTCCAATTTCATTTTAAAATGCCACGGAGTACACATTTGGAGATCTTCTTGTCTAATTCAAAAATATAAAAGTGACAAACTGGGTAAAGTTTTAGTTCATGCCCTAGCTTTATCTAGGTGTACAAATGTACTAAATAAATAGCCCTACCAAACATAAGAAATTATCAACTCAGACTCAAGCTTTGCAAAAGCATATCTAAAAAGCAGACTGCAATTCAAGGGAAAAGGGGCACCAAAAAAAAAAAAGCACAAGTGGAAAAAATCTTCGCACAGAAACTTTTTACACAGAAGAGAGGATAATCTGCAAGTATTTTCACATGATTTTTTTCCATTCTGTTTCTATGGAAGTGACAAATCAGATGTATCTCTTTCTCATTTATGATTTATTTGCCAATCTCTTTTGAAAGTAGTTCTGAACTGGAGGAGAAATGGGTGAATAATTTTAAAGGATACAGCGGGAAGGCAATTCAATTCAGCTTAAAATGATTAATTATGTTGTACTTTGAAGTAAATCTCTACTCCAGCTACTGTACAAAAGCCTGCCTCTCCTACTGAAGATCTTCTTTTAAATCACAATGGGATTCAAGGCATAAGGCCAATGGGGTAAAAACATACAAAAAAAAATAAAAAAAAAGGTACTTTGTCCAGTAAAACAAGGTTACTGAGGGTTTCAAGAGATGGGATTTTCAATTTCACAGGAATTCTTCCTCTTCTGTGGTATTATTCTGCAAAAAAATTGTCCCCTCCAGAGCACAGAGTATAGTGGAGAGGACAAGGGGACAGTGAGCAAGTGAGTATGTGAGATAAACAAACAAAAACAAAAACAAAGAACAAAAAAACGAAAGAAAGAAAAACCAAGTCAGTCTTCTCAAAGGCTTACAGTGGTTCCTTCCAGGCGGGCTAACTATGGAAAGCATATTTAAAACAACAAAAATTCCATATACACTTTATGTATGCCCATAACCAACCTTCAGTTTGGTTAAGGTATGCATATCTGCAATGAAATCCAGCACTTCCCCAACATACTGCCTCATGCACTCCATTGCTGCTGTTCCACACTAGAACATAAAAGAAACATGTTTAAGCACCAGCTTTCAAATAAATTAGTGTTTTTGTTTTTGTTTCTTGTGCACCACAACACAGGTTTGTTTTTGTCTGTTTCAAATTCTTTACTTTTCAATTGAATTACTTTAATTAGAAATAGACATTCTTTGATGCTTTTCTTCTCATTGTAATTTGTTCTCTTATCTGATGATAGTATCAAAAGATAGACCAGTTAGTGTAGCATCTTCACGCATCATAAAATGCTCTTTATCTGTGACAGCAATGAAAGATTAACTAATGAAACTTTCAATAATATCTTTGTCATGCAGCCCCTGAAATTTACAGTGGTCCAAAATCAAAGTCTTAAAAGTTTGATGAGAGTTTAACAACTCAGTTCTTCAAGCAGCTGAGCATCTCTGCAAGTAAACCCGAACAGTTGTAATTGCAGAAAACAAAACTCAGTCACAGATAAAGCTGCTCTTGCATATGTCCACATGAATCATGATGGAAAAACAGGGTAAATGATTGGCCTACTGTATTTTCTGAAGCATCACTGAAATGAACATCACTAAAATTTGTTAGGTTTTTTGTTGTTGGTTGGGTTGGGTTTTTTGTTTGTTGGTAGGTTGGTTGGTTGGTTTTTTTAACTAACAAATGTTTCTGGGGTATTCCTGTAGTAAATTCATACAGCACTCAAGCTAGTCATAATTTTGAAAGTAGGATGCAAGGGAGAGAAGGAATAAATCCAATTCTCATGAACTATATGAACTTGAGCATAAATATGTAAACACTGAGAAGTAATCCATGCCAGAGCAAGAAAAATCCCAAAGGGAAAACAAAAGGATTCAACGTGGCACTTGCATTCCCCAGCACAAATTTTCATAGCCCCTTTCCCAGAACAATGAAAAATGCCAGTTTGGCCTTTGGCTAGTATAAGACATGCCCAAGATGTGCACAGTACTCAGTGTAACAAAGCTGTCAGATTAAATAAAGGTTTCCAAACCAGAGAACTCTGGAGAAAAGCTTTCAGAAGATGATATGGCTGACCCACAAGGTATCATATAATGTTTATATTTTAATAATCAGAGGTGAAGATGATTCTGGCTGAATTCAAGGGGAACTAGAAATGTCCAACATTTCTCAAAATCAAGTCTTCATATTTGCCTCAATTTTAGGGTCCAAATGACTTTAGAGGATATAGGATGAAATTATTAAATTTGGTATCTTTCTTCTTACAGTAGAAAAACAAAACAAAACAAAAACCCTGTCGAACCCCAAAACATAGGCTCAGCACAAAATATTGCAAAATGTTTATAGAGGGGGGAGATATTCTTCTTTGACCTTTATTTAATCACCTCTGCTTTGAAACAGAAGCTGAGTGCACAAATGAATCAGATTTAGTTTTGACCACAAATTTATTAAGCCACAATTGAGTTTTAGTGTCTGAAATTTGAAAAACAGTTAGCATTCTATTTTTAAACAAATCATCCAGATGATTCCCATTTTCCTAGGTTAATATCAATCTACTTGGTGTTGAATTATACTACTTTCTGTTTTTTCAAATGCTATGCCTGCCAGTTCCCTTGACAGAGTAACAAACAGTAAAAAATGGTCACTGACAGCCTTGTCAGCATATCCTCCATCCAGTTTATGTGGAGCGTTGAATAACAGAATTATAAAAGATATACTCAGACCTCTGAATAATAACATTCCATTACAAAAATCTTCCCTCTGAGTTCCTGTTTCATTCAAGCAGTGAGCTACTTGGTTCCTTTAATTTTTTTCTGAAATGATCATTTTCCCATCATACCTTTTTACAGCAATGTCATCTACTTATTTAAACCACATGTAAATTAAAACATTCTGTTGGGAGGAAAGGAAAGGCATTATTAAAGAGCTACTTTAGCACAGGCTCCAACTATAGTCAGACATGTGACTAAAGATCATTAGCAAGAGTAAGAGAAGCAGCATCAAGTCCAAAACTTTTCAACATTAATAAAAAGGAAGAAGCCTATCAGCTACTGAATGCAACACACCTTGCCAACCACAGAAGAAATGAAAAAGAAAGAACATTCAAATGAACCATAATGAGATGATAAGACATAATTTTAAAAACCAAAACTCAAAGATGGATTTTTGATTCAGTACTTACTCCAGGCAGTGAGGCAATCATCTGTTTATGCAAGATTGTTGATTCAGCTAGTTTAGTTCCAGCGTCTGCACAAACAAACTAAGAAGAAATTAAAGATGAATTATTTTTGAATAATTTACACAGGAACCTGAAGACACTAATAAGTTGTCCATGGCTTTATTAAGATCATTTCAGATCTTAATAATTTGCCTAGAAAGTTCTCTTCCTTTATTACCAATTTTGTTTGTTTGCCATTATAAATGAGTACTTTTAAAGAAAAATTCTGACTTAAATGTGTTTCATTAACACATATATGCTGGACAGAATCAATTTAAAGAATATTATATAAAACCAAATCCCTCTTTATAATCATAAATAGATATCTTTGTCATTCCCTGGATATGTCAAATATTCCTCTTTCATCCCGGATTAAAACAAGATAGAGAAAAATAAGGCAGAATACCATGTTCTTTAGTATGACTCTACAGTGTTTTTACTGAAATTCTACAATGATGAATCATATGAACAGTTTTCAAATTGAGAACACACTGGTGCAATATAAGATAACCTTTGCATAATAAAGGCAAAAAAAATAAAAGTACAAGATCAGCATCATTGTTATACTAGTCTATCTCTACTTGGCTGAATTATGCTTTTATTTCCTTTCCTTTCTTTGTCTTTTTTGTTTGTTTGTTTGTTTTGTTTTAATTTCAAATCCCTTGCCCCAAAATCTCTGCTGTCCACATCACTCATACATTAGATCCACTAATATCATTATTTAATCTTTATGCTTCAGTAATGCATTTGGCAACGTACAGATGATTTGCTCTTGCTTAAAACTTGTACTAAACTCTATTTGCACTTGAGTAATTTCTGTCTATCATGATGCAAGGAAGCTTTCTAACAAAGAGCAGACAAAAAAGAAGAACAAGCAAGCTAAGTTGTAAGTCTTAATTTTCTTTCTTGACAATGAATACAGTAGTAGTTTTACAAAGTGAGACAGATATTGACTATACAATATTCTTCACAACCATCTAATGCCTATGTGTTAGCAGTGCTTTCAGAGGCTGAAGCTATCCATGAAAATATTTCCAAAACATTTATTCTTGCAGTTCCACGGGCTGTACCTTTCAGAGATTTAATCTTAATTCGGACTGCCTACCAAAGGCTTGGAAAGATGTCAGACCTTTGACTTGACCAACAATCTCTACTTTGGGATAAATAATAGAAAGATATATTTGAGTTTAGATTAATAATTAGATATCACCAGACATAGGCCAGAATCCACTTGACTCTTCTTTTACTTAGAAATTGTTTTACACTAGAATAAATCACACAGAAAAAATAAAAACACAACTCATATTTCAGTTGTTAAGTGGCCTAATGCTCTTCTTGTCAGAGCTCTAATCATTATACAAAAAGGAAAAGAAAGCCTTAGGTTTATGGGCTATAAACCCATATCCAGACTTTGTCTTAGCTTAAGCAGCAACCAGGACACTCAGTTCCTGTTTTAACAGAAAGACCCATCAGTGAACTTAAGTGAACAGGTGACAGATTTTCTCCTAATGTTCCCTGTATCTGAAAGAGAAAACTGTTGCAGAGCAGCAAAGCTACCTCTACTGGACTCTTTTAAGCTTCCTGCATCTACTGCACAGAGGAGTTTGGATTAAACAAAATATTAATTTATTTGTGAAAAACTGCTGACATTTTTTAATTTTTAATGAGCAATTAGGCCTTGTTTAGTTTATATTTCTCAGCATCTGACTGCCAGGTGCAAGGTTCTTTCCTAAATTCACAATGCAGTCAATACAAGATGGGGAAAACAGATGCAAAGTGAAAATTTCTTTCATTTCCTGTCCAATTCACTGTGATTTATGTTGTCTCTGCTGCAAAAAGATGAGGAATGGGCAAATAATTACCACATCTCTTCTTAAGAGTGTCTGATAAGATACAGATGGAGCGTAATGTTTAAGATGGAATGTCTTCTGAATGAAGTGAATTAACTATATAACATAATTATCTACATTATACTATGCTTATAATCAGAGCTGTAAAAATATATATTCCTAATAACGTATTATGTATGTGACTTTAAATTGCTACAGTCAGTAATTAGCAGACCAGATCTTCACAAAGACATAAATTGGAATCACTAGATTTACAGTAGCTGAAGATCTGCACAGAAATATGAGTAACCTAAGCAAAACAGGTCAAGCATACTGATCTTTAGAGGATGACTGAACAAGCAAATCCTAATGAGACTAATATAATTTAAAATCATTGGAAATCCTGAAGATATATGCTGATGAAATGTGAGTAGGAGAAAGGTACTGGGAAACAAAACACTGGGTGAAGAAGCAGTTCCTATGGAAACCCATGGAACTGCAGCATATAGATGATGGCTTTAATTTGCTAGGACAAATTGAAGAGACAGTCTTTTTTGACCCTTAACATCTGGGATATCTATCTGGAATTGGGATTAGCTGGTTAAAATTCTCATTCTTTGTAAAGTGGGATACAGTTGTGCTCATTTTTGCACAGATGTCAACAGTTACACTGAAGGCACCATATAATCTGGAATAAATGTGGGTGTCAAACATACATTCCCAGAAACTCCTTTGTCAGCCCACAGCTGATCTATCATTAAAATAAAACACTTTTAGCTTCTTTATTTTGAACACTTTAATTGAATTTCAGTATTCTGTATGCACTGTCTGTATAGAACCTTGTATGGAGGCTAACAAGTTAATGGAGAAGGGACTATCGAAAATGGAAATCATTTTCATTTGGTGCTGTATTACCTTTGGTACAGTTTTAAAGCCATTCAATTTAAATGAATATTGCATGGGCTTTCTGTGGTAAAGTTGTACACTGAGCCTGCCATTCTATTAATAATATCAAAGAAAATTCACATAGATACATGTTTGTTTTTACTATCACCTTTTTTAAATTACTACAGCTCCTAGGATATACTAAGTGGCTATGGTATTTAAATTCAATTTGACACTAGACACATACTACTGAGGGTTGCCAATTTGCACTTAGTGGGCCTGAATACAGCCCATGATCTTTATGACTGACAGGACAAAAGCAGCTTTGGATATCAGTAAATATGACTTACTTCATTAGCCTCTAAAAGGCTATACAAGACCGTTACAATCACACTGGCTGCTCTTGTGGAAGGTGTGAATGCATCCTAAAGCATACATCTCATATAGGAACAATTCTAGAAAGAAAGTACTGGCAATTATCAGTTTCTCTACTTTCTCCATATAGCAGAGAGTTTTCTTTGATGACTTTATCAGGTGCTTGGCTCAACATGAAGGCCAAGTGTTTATCAGCTAAATTGTACTGCCAAGACTAAAAGGGTACACTTGCAATCCTAAATGGCAAATTCTGTATTGATTAGACTACAGAAATTAAGGTACTTTGTCATCCTCCAGGATAGATAGCCACAGGACAAAGCTACAGAATGGAGCAGTGCAAAAAAGATTGACTTTTTCTGTAATCTAGGAGAAGTCAGTCAAGTCAACAAACACTAATGCACATGCTATCAAGCTGAATCTCTGCACCACTAAGACAGAAAGCAGTTAGTGGTTAAGTTATTGGAATTGGCCTTAGTTGGGACTCAACATAGAAGTCTGAGATTAAAAATTAAAAAAGCAAACTGTCAGAGCCTGACATTGCCGGTATTCTCAGTAACCATGCTAAACTTGTAAATTCTTTTTGTTGAATTTGGGCTGAGAGACAATCCAGATGAGAATAACATGAGGTAGATCTGTACCTGGACCAACAGCAATAGATTCATGTCTGGTAATGGTGATTTTAACTTCAGTGCCTGCAATAACTCCAATATGACACTGCGTGTCAAGTAGAATTTGTCCCTTTCCTGCAAAAGAAGAATATAGTATTATGAATGTTTTGAAATTCACTGGCACCCACTAGTAAACTACAGCAGTAACTTTTCATTTAAATACAAAAATATAAAAGTTATAAAAGTGTGCTTTTTGTTACTATCTTACAAACTTCCACATTTTTGAAATTCTAAAGAACACATAGAACAGACATCATTGAGAAAGATTTTTGCTATACAATATTTTAATATTTCATACATGACAGATTTTATAAGACAGTCATATAGCACAGGCAAGCAGGGTAGATGTCACTGCTTACTTCCGTATAGACAGGAAAAGGACAGTAGTAAGGACTGACAGAGGAAAACAACCCTGGCAATAGTCTTTAGCACTGTTCTCTCACTAAACTTGCTAAAAGTGGTCTAGATTTTACCATATATACTTTTGTTGTCATTTCCCCTTAAAATAAGGTTGTGCGCAGTAAGAAGTTTTAACAATGATTTTCATTCATTAGACTAGCAGTACTTTTCCACTTACACAATAAAAACCATTTTGGCTACAGCTGCTACAACAGAAATATTTTAAAACACATGGTGAAAAATCAGCCAATGCAAATTAGAACACAGAAGCCTAAGAATAGAGCTGTAGAGCTGAAACAGCAAGGCGGTTCAAGAGATAAGAGGAGCTGGTTACGTATCTTACTTTGACATTCTCTTACTTCATAAGATAAGATAAAAAATGTGAAACAAATCCATAGCCTGTTAGTGACCTCCACAACTCAAGAACTTTGATCAGCAGAGAGACTTACATTGAGCTCTCTTTCAAGTGAACATTAGAGAAGAAAAAATGTTTTCTAATAAGAAAAATGTGTTCCAAAATGTGTTTATGATTTAAAGTTTATTATCTCTTGTCTTGTAAATCTCAAGCACTTGCCTGCTCACTTGAGTAAGTTAAACTTCTAACTTTTCATTTAGTAAGGGTCTCAGTTCCTCTGTGACATCTGCAAAATGGAATAATGCTCTTTTCTTCCCCAAAGAAGGACTGTAAGGTACAATATGTGAAGTCAGTTTGCAGCTTATTTCCAGCTGCACGCAGTAGCAAATGCAACTAAAATGAAAGGAGATGGAGGATATGAATAGCTGGAAGACTGAGCTTTGATTACCACAGACCGAGAAGCCAGTCACCATTGTTCCTCAGAAAGATGATGTCACCACACTGTATTTGGGTAATACAAAGCCAAGCAAGTGCCTCCCACAGCATCGACATGTCTTTTAATGAAAACAGATTTTAAATATCAGCCTTTGAGTTGGAAAAAGGCACTAAAACAGCAGAATGGTACGTCTGACATGGAGTCTGTGAATGAAAGACCTGACTTAAATTCCTGTTTTGGCCTATCCAAGCAGAATTTTGATTTTTCAATTACATGGAGCACATGATCTGATAACACATTTTCAGATAGTGCATTTAGCTGATGGAATGAGTCCCATACTGCAGCAGTCTATGCGGCTGAACTTTAAAAAAAAAAAAAAAGCAAACACTGTATCAGCTCAGCTGTATTATGAAACAATGTCTTGAGGAGACAAATACTCAGTCACACATCCTACATGCATGAATGGTGCTCTGATCCTATAATGTCCTCAGTAACTTATCTCCACCAATGCCATAACCAGATGCCAAGAGAAGAATAAAAGCAGGGCAAGCATGTATAATTCCCACTATCGCTCTCATAGTCACCGATTATTTTCTGCTCAGGGGACACCTGAGGTCAACGTGGATTCTGTATGATTTGTAACTGTCAGATTTCTCTTCCATGTGCATGTCAGCCAACCACTTGTGCCCATGTCAATTTTCAGAACCAGCATTATTTGGGAAGGAGTCGTTTGAAGAACCACTTCATTTTACTTGCTTTGACATTAGTTCCTACTTAATACGTCCTTGTTCAGGGATAGCATGAGATTATCCACTTCTGTCTGGTTCACTTGTGACTTTACAAACCTCTGTCACATTCCCATCAGTTGTTGCTTTGTCAGATTGAAGAGACTGACTCAGTTGCTCTTCATATGGAGCTCACTCCACAACTTCATCATTCTTGTTACTTTTATCTGAACTTTATCCAGTTCTATTATATCCTTATTGAGCATGGGGAACAAGAACGGTACATAATACTCAAGGCAAAAGAGGACACTGATGACCTGCTGGAATGTCTATTCCTCAAACAGTGACTCTTCCTACTGTCATCTGCTTTCATAGTCCTGAGAAAAATACACAATGCAGTTAATAATTACGTGCCCCAACACACTGGACAGAATTTTCTATCAGCAGTTCAACACAGTAGCCTGCACATACTGGAAGAGAGGTAGAATTCTTGTCAAAAGCATTCAGCCATGTTAGAAACTAACACCTAAGCTACACAGAATGTAATTGGGCCATCATAAAATGCTTTGTCAGAATACTGGAAAAGAAAGAGAGGCTTCATGAATCCCAGCTTTCCTTGGCCTTAAGGATGATAAAACAGTGAGATAACTCTTTCTCAAACTACTCCTACCTGTCAAAACTCTTAATGTTTTAAAGCACAGACAGATGAAGGAAAATCGAGCAAAATGGTTTTAGACATCTGACCTCTTACTTCCTGCTGTTAATCAGGAGTGATGACATTGAAGTCAATGGCCCAGAGCTCACTTCCCTCTGAAGTCTTCTTAATCCTATCATTCTGCCATTATACTGCTGATAAATATGTATAAGAACTTCATATTTTGCCACAGCTGTGCAAAGTCATATTAGTTCCATGAGAATAAAGCCCAGAGCAGACGTGTAAACATGGTACGAAAGAATCAAGGATGCAACCCTTTTAGTTTCTGTTCAGCCAAAGCTACCCTCTCGAATGCCTGTGCATCCCTATCAAACAAATGCCTTGCGAACTTTAAACTATGACTTTGCTAAGGCAAATATATAGAATGTGAAACTATCAGAACTTGTTTCAAACAGTACCTCAGGGTCCAAACTTAGTAAACAGAAGAGGTTTTTTATATGGTTTAATAGAGTAACATGCTATCTCTCCAAATAATCTAGGAGAAAGCAGAAAGTCTTTGTATTTGCCTCCGTTGCTACTGCAGTAATTAAAAATACTGAGGATATACCCTCAGTTCTTCCAAAATTTCAATAGTAAAACCTTACTGTGTACAGTCCAGTGGAATACTCCATTTATTAAACAGTATATTACTAACAACAGTATGATAGTAAAATACTAAGCTTAGAATGAAGTGTCAGTAGCTGTAGGAGATAAGAAAGCCAAAAAGTATCCCTAAGAGACTTGAGAGGAAAACTGAAGGTAACATGATAACAATCTAAAAAAGAGATGCTACCCTCAACTGAGAGTTCCAAAGGCATTGAAAAAAAAAAAACGAATTGCTGAGCTGGAACAGAATCTCAGACAAGGACATATATCAGACTGATGTGAGTCTTCAGACTCAAAGATACAGAGATATTTCTGCCACGAGATATTAGGAAATTGTTGATGATTAAAAAACAAAAAAGATTTGGAGTGGTCAGGCAGCATTCCTCTCTTTGAAGTACACATTAAAGTGGTTTGCTGCTGGAAGAGATGAAATTCCTTCATACTACAGCTGAAAGTTCTGTGAGTTTTGTTTGAGCCAGTAAAAACTAACAATTAATTCCGAACAGTTGTAATGCTCTCAAATTATTTTCCTTCTGCAATTTGCTTCTACATTGTATTCTATCACAAATAGCGCTATTTGGTTACAGAATGTCCACTGCAGGGAAACACAGAGAGTGCAACTAGCTGTTTTTTTTTCTCTAAAAGTATTCATTAATTTATTTTTTCCAATGTAAAACCATAGCACACTTTCAGCAATAACTTGGATAATGTATTATGAAGTTCCACTAAATTAAGCTTTTTGTGGAAAAAAATTGCAGGAGAACATTCACTAATGATTCCATTTATGGGTCACAAGGTTGCATTAAACTAAATCAAGAAGGAGCTTTTACCAAGTGCTATAATCTTAGCTTCCTGCATGCAATTAAGACACAATACAGTTACAGAATATTGAACCAGGAAGCACACAAGAAAAACACTAGGTTGTTTAATATCATGTTCTAATAAAATTTTAATTAAATAACTGAAACTGCAGAGGCAGTATGAGGGGAGTGAAATACTTCCTGTATTTCACCATTTGCTTTAGAAGGTATACATAAAATTGCCTTATCAGATATCAAATGCAGCAGTTGTTTCAATTTTAAATGTGTGGGGTTTTTTTATTGTTTCAGTGAAATCTCAGCCAATTCTCAGTTAACATTTCTCTCATTTTACTTTGCCTTGCCCAAAGCCTGAACTATAGATCTAACTCAAATTACTTCCAGTAATTGGAGAATCTCTTCTGTACTCATGATTTTTTTTTCTTTCATAAACTCTTTTCTTTCAAATGAGACAAAAAAGTAATATTTGCTTTCTGCAGTTAAACATACTAATAGATTCTCTTAATCTTCAAACCATTGCATCTGGTGAAAGGTCTTTGTATTTTCTTGTGGTGCATCTTTTCTGTGAGAGTGTCATTGCTTCTTTTGTTTCATTTTTAATGCATGTTCAGTGATTTTAAGTCTTGCATGCACTAAGTGATGTTAACTTCTCACCAATTGCAATAAAAATGAACCTGACAAGTAACTGAGTGTTATTTGTATACTGTATCTTTCAACCAGAATCTTAAAAACTTTTTCCAGGTGTTTTGTTTTCTTTTCTACTCAGCTTAGAGCTATGCATACCAAAGTGAGATACCTAATACAGAATAAAACAGGATTCTAATTTGTGGAATCTTCCGCTGTAATCATCAGTCTGTTGCCTCCCCTCACAGCTTGGCTTTCAAGTGGCACTACTGGGAATATTTAGGATTTTATTGTGCAAAGTATGTGGCTAAATCCATGCACTAGGATATATACAATTATACAGACAGTCATGCATGAATACCAAATGTCACCTCTAAGAGGGAAAAATTTTCAAAAGTTGTGAAATTGTATCAAAGTTTTTTTCTGAGCAATGCTTTCAGTAGATTCCCTTTAACTATCTATACTGGGAATGTGAAATTCAGTGTTATTGATAGGTGCTGCATCGTCATCACTACTTGATTAACCAAACTACATTAAAACCATTGACATGTCTCAAACTTGACACTGATTTCATCTTTACTTACAAATATCCTACTTGATGGTAGTAGGACTCTGTCTTATTTTCAGTGGTCTCTAATGGAAGTTATAATCTTACTGTTACCTTAGTGAAGGCTCGGTAGCACAAACCACACAGTTCCACCAGGTAGGCCAGAGTGAAGACAGCATTCTGAATGACAAAACTTAGTAATTTTGAAAAAGGCTCCAGAAGACTCTGCAATGACATGATTTAGGGAAGTCAGAACTCAGCAAACAACAAAAGGCATTCCAAAGGCTCAGCAAAACAAAAGGCATTCCAATTCAGATATATCTGAATGGAACACCATCATTATTGTTAGTTCAGAAATGATTTTGCTGTGATCTACACTGCTTCAGTCAAATGGCTATTCTATCTACCACAATTTCATGCTCGTACAACAAATTAGAAGAAAAAGAATTTTTAAAAGTTTATTCTCTAGTGTTTATGAGACATCAGAGATTCTGTAGTGTTTATGCAGGAAAACCTTACTGATCTCAGAGGAACTGTACTAGTGAGAACTGCAGAATTGGCCTCTGAGGAAGTTAATTACTTTTTTTTTTTTTTTGGTGGAGAATATCAAATCTTTAAGATACACCCTCACACCCACAAAGGAACACAATCCCACCCACACTTTGTACTACCCTAGGTTGCAAAGCTCTTACCATTCTCCACCATGTATCAGGTTGCACAAATTTATGCTTAAGTATTATGTTTTCCTAGCTAGTGGATAAAAACACATTTGCAGAATAATGCAGGTTGGTTGAACAGGAGGCAACAGAGTGTTCTTGAAACTTACCCTTGTGGCACTAGTGGTAGGTATCTTCAGCAAGCAAATCATTATTCTTAAACTAGAATCTAAAGAACACTGTGGACATTTTGAAGGGAAAAAAAAAGTTAGTACCTTTCTGTGTACATCTCTTACTTTTAGTGGTGGCAGCTATTAATAAGCTACAGGTGAAGTCTGAAAAATGATCTCTGATGACTGATTTTTAGTTACTTTGCCTCAATTATTACTTATTTCTGAACATGTAATCATATCCCCTCAATGGTAACATTACCTCAAGTCTCAAGAAAATTTGACAGAAGCGCTGGATTTAGAAAAATTACATTTACCTTTGGTATTACAAAAATCTCCTTGAAATACATTCCCACTGTAGTGAAAATGGATTTAAAAACGGAGTGAATTTGCACCATCTATCTCATTTCTGTGATTGTCCCGGACTATGATATTTCCCTGTACATCAAGATAGGCTGCGCCCCATGGCATTAGAATAAGCTCTGGCAATAGCTGCTCCAGAGGCCCCATTAAATGTGTTCCCTAAGGTGTAATTGATTTTTCTTCCGTGTAAATCACACAGGTTGCAACAGTGAATGGAATGTCAAGGATCTGTCCTTTGTCTCACCTTGTCCCAGGTGCAAACATCTAGAAGAGCAAAGAGTCATATATGACCCTGGAGGACAGGTGATTGTTTTACTTCTACCACTAATTATACTTCCCATGAATAAAGGGAAGTCATAGTAAACACTCCACCTAACTGGACAGAACCAAGGAATTTAATGTTTCACATAGCTTGAGAGTGACACAGTTTAAAAAGTAATTCACAAAGTTAGATGCTGGATCCTTCAGCTCACACTGATCAACATGCTTTTGCACAGAAGAAATTATTGCTTGGCCCATTCATGCTGTGAGAAAAGAAGTCAGAATAAGAGTATCAGAATTCCATGTTTACTGGAAAGAATCAGAAATTTTTTTACTGTGTTAACTGAAAAAACATCAGGAAATGTACACAGTAGGAAATAAGGCCTCTCTGCTTTGAGCACTCAGGAATAAGAGCCCAAAACTTCTAGATTCAGTTTTCTTATACATTCAGTTTCCATCCATATATAGCCAGAACTATAACTTGGTCAAACAAGCAGGCTGGGCCCAGTTACTTATGGGAATAGTTCCAGTAGTCTCACATTTTACTCTGCCTGTCTGAGTATTGTGTAATTTTAGCAAATTAATTAGGTGGTGCTGGTCTTCTTGTGAGATTTAGTTAGTTTTAAGTCAAAACCAAACAGATGCCAAAACACTGATTCTCTCTAATGCAGTAATCTAATCTGACAAATTCAGGGTATGGAAAGTGTAGAGGAGAAAAAATATCTAACAAATTGTGAAGGAGTACTCTCTAGTCAGAGTTGTTATTGCTTCCTATGGAAAAAAAAAATATTATTAAAGAGATAGATTGGGAGTACAATAAATTTAGTCCTCTGTAAACATTAGTTGCATCATTGGAAAACATTCACAACCACCTGTACTCTGGCTCTCATCCACAACTTTCCCACTGTTTCTGTACATCCTGACCAATGCTAGTAAAGCTCATTTCAAACATCTGTATCATACCTTAAGTGGCAAAACACAAGGGAGTTTGGTAAGGAAGGTCTGAAACTGATTACTAATTGTAGTCCAAAGGTTGCTGGGCGAATCCATTGGCAAGGCTTCCATAAAGGTAGCAATATTTTCCAAACAGCGTAGCATCGCACCCCCTGCTGGTAAATTCTTTTTGTTATTTAAACCCTGGGAAACAAAATGACAACTATAAACAAATGGAAACATGGACGCTTAAACAATATTTGGAATTTCAGAGGTTAATTTTTCCTATTAAATACTACTTACATCTTGTATAGCACTAATGATAAAATGTTTTCTGAGGAATTTGACCTGAGTTTGTGATAGTTAAGTCTAGTTCATTTCCTAAAGTACTGACCAAGAGGTTTCAATATCAAAAGCTTAAGATGCTGAACTTTGAGAGAAAATTTTATACACAAAGTCCTAACTCATATTCTGCCTATATTGTCATGGCACTAAAAAAAGAAAGCACAACTCATATTAACCTGTAGCTTGTCCATATTTTCCTTTGGCTAATTTTAAAGAAGCCATTAATGTTCAGTAAGTGATGCACAATTTTTTGGCTTGTGTACTAAGGACAGGACTGGAAAGATGTAAATAATTTTAAAGTTCTGTCAAAATCTTTGTTTGATTCTATGTTCTTGGAAGAGCAGGAGTATGGAAGTGATTAGTACTCATGGCATGCTAAAAGTTACAACAGAAACAAGCCAAGAGCACAGAAGGAAGTTGGCGAAAAGCAAGCAATAGATCTTTGGATTATTTAAAGAAAGTGCCATCAGACACAGATGAGAAAGCCTATATAGGAAGATAAATATTTCTGAAAACCAGAAATAGTGCAGGGAAAGAGATGGTCTAAGCTGCTAAAGAATAAGACAGATCAAGGAGCTGGTCTGTGGGAAAAAAAAAAAAAAAAAAGAAGAAAAAAGAAAAAAAGTTATCAGTCAGAATAAAACCCAGAAGAAAAAAGGTGAGGATCCTGCTTCCAGTGACCAAAAAAAAAAAAAAAAAAAAAAAAACACCACATTACTTTTAGTGATATAAGTTTGAACTCCTAGTGCATGAGGAGAGGTGACTTCAGTAAGTCTGATAATGCCTAATAAGGCTAGCAACATTAATAGCGGGATAGCCAACATACCTCTAACAGTTGGCTTAGAGCAGCAATAGAACTCAACTCACTGAAGTCCATCAGAGATGTGGCTAAGGTCCGTAAGAAACTTCCATCTAAAATTGGAATGACATTTTTTCACTGGGTGTTCATATGGGGATAATTGTAGGGGTCAGAATTGTATTCAGGTACTGTCGATCACCTTTAATATTGCTCTGAAAGAGCTGGGGGAAGATGCCATTGGGAGCGAGCTGATGGAACACACAGCGGAGGAACTGCTTGGCCACACCTGCAGCATTTCCAGGGATCATCATGCTGGAATGAAAGGAAGGAAAAGAATGTATAGAAATTGCCTTGCAGATAAAACACTTCTCTAACCTGAAAACATAGTGATAATAAATAAGATTCTATTCTTAATTATAAAAGTGTTCAGTTATGAGAAAGACATAAGCAGAACTTTCCTGATTCAAAAAAATTATTAATTTTACTTTATTAATTCAGGTCAATTATGCAGAGATGGAATTCTGTTTTTGTTTGTGAGTTGTCAGGATTTGAAATACAATCCTGCTCTCACCTTGTGGATTTCAGTGGTACAGATTCTTGGTTTTACCATAAAGCACAAGAGAAATAGGTAAACGGGCACATTACAATTATTAATTTGCTTCAAGAGTTTAAATATTTCCTAATCTCTCACAAATTGAATGGTTTTGTTAAAAAAACAACTTAAGTATTATCTATTTACTCATGAACTGCACTTCTTAGCACTTTTTGCAGCTTTTCAAAACAAATTTATCCTATTCAGCATCTTTTTTAAGTGATGAGACATCACTAGGAAGGGATCTTCATGGTTGAGGATGACTCATTTCACCTCACTTCATTGAATACATGAAGACAGTTTATCAAGGCAAATAGTGAGCAAACACTGAACAAGCTAGAACGATCTGCACTGAAATTCTGGAAATCAGGAGGCATCTTTAAATGAATCTAATTAATCTGAATCTGATTTTTTTTTTTTGTATTCACTACATATGAATACGAGTCCCTATCCATGCTCAAGAGGCAAAAAAAATATATGAATGAAATTAAACTCTCACTTAGAAACTTAAAAAAAAAAAAAAAATTACATTTAATTGTTTTCATGGTCAAGGAGGACAATGCTTTAAATTCATTACTGGACAAGGTATCTTTTGCTACTATACCTTTCTGCTTGATTAGAGAAACTGGTACTTGATGCCAACCTGCAACAAAAATAACAACAATTGAAGCTCATACGCTTTTATGTTTTTTTGTGTTCCATTTTGAATAAAGTCAGTAGACTATAGTTCTACAGAATGTTTAAAATGTTACCAGAAAGTTCTCCTGAAGCGCTCTGAAATTCACACAAATCATACTGGAACAACGTACAAACTCTAACCAGTTCTGTCACAAATACTTCTCAGATTTGAAGACAATTCTACTTCCCTTCCTGTTCCAGAATGATGAAAATGAAGTGAAAACTACTGTCATATGCATATCTAAAACAATTACTAATCTAAAAGGATGTGGCAAAGAATAAACTTTGCCAGAAGCTGCATACGGAGTGAATTGTTTCTGATTAACACGGCAGCATAGACTGAGCCAAAATTCTCCACTTGGCAACCTGAATTGAGGCTTCTCATTTCAGATTTTTGGCACCTAAGTAAGTGGCTTAATTTCAGAAACAGTAAGTATATCAGAGCTCTTACAAAATCAGATGCAAAAGTCAGGGGGTTCTCAAAAATCACATAATCCATTTTTAGTACCTAAATATGGACTAGGAAGCCCAAAATGGGAATCCATTTGAGAAAATACTTAATACAAGCATAAAACAAATCACACACTTAAGTATGCAGAACATGTAAACAAACAGAGTCAGAGCTTATACTATCAAAGCAATGCACATTTAGTAATAAAAGTCACTAAAAGTTGGAAGCATCACCTAGATACAAAATACCACGCAATTTTTACTTTCATCTGGTATGTGTCAGTATTCCAGCTGGTACAAGATACAACTGAATTGCAAGTTCATAGAAAAAGACCAGTTTGCATCAGCAGATGAACTGGCTTTTAACATTTATCTTTGATTCAAGATCCTTTCAGGGTAGATTTAGCTTTTGCTTAATCCTCTGTCAGCCTCAGCTCAGAAGGTTTCTTCTCCAGTCTCCACTACAAACCAAAAGAAGGATCCTAAAGCAGCTCAGTCAAGTGACTGAGCCAGAATGGATGGTGATTTCCATTAATGATGCATGACAAGCTGGACACACAGCATACTTTCAGCTGTGAAATAATCTCAGGTTGGATAATGCAGTGGATTGAAGATAATATTATCTTCAGTTGTCCCAGCATAAATCAGAAAAAAATCAATAGAGTCCATGAGTCCACTGTTGTTAAGAGGAGTCCAGGCTAAAATCAAATGTATTTTCTGACGTACAAATTAATTCTGAGTGAAAACAGCTCTGAGGCCACCTTCAATCAATACAAGCCTAGATCCTGGAATAACTGAAGCATCAGCTTACCTTAAAGTGCATGCGGATTTCTGCAGAATTTGGTGGAACTAATCACATGCCAATAGACATCACAGCTATTTCCAAAAATCTAATGAATTTTCAGAAACAAAAGCATAACAATTTTCTTCTGAAGGAAATCAAATTTCTATGCAAAGTTTCTCCCCTCCATCTGAATGCTATAATGCAAGCATGTTGTGAAGGAGTGTTGTTTTTGTTTGTTTGTTTTATAATAAACAAAACATTTAAATTCTAATTTCCAAATGGAAAAACATCGTGAGACATGAACTACATTAAATACTTGGGAACAACTAAAGCTTTTTGAAATTAACAGCCTGTATGTGTTTATCACTAGCACTCTAAATAATATTTGAACAAACTCTCATCACCATCTCCACTTATTACCTCATTACTTACGTTCAATGTAATTCCATTCTAGATAGCCACTTACTGCTCCTAGAATTTGCCAGAAAAGGCAGCTAGTAGGAACAACATGGGACATTTACCAAAAATACTCCATGCTGCATGCCATCTGCTGCTTTAAAAAACCATCTTCCTCCAAAGATGCAGCATTCCTTCTTCAAAGCACAGAAGAAGTTAAACCACTCAGCCCACATCCCTGATAATTTATCTTCCAATTGATTCACTCTCTATGACTTCTTAATGACTGCTAGTTCTGTATTTACAAGAATCACGCAGATGGAAAGCATCTGTCTAGATTAGAAATTTTGCCTCCACTAGAGTTTATCAGCAGTAAACTGCAGCACTGGAATTAATGAAAATAGAGGGCTTGAATAGTAGCTGTGTTTAACTGGAAGTGGGAGATGGGGAGGCAGGGCTGTAAAGAGCCATGTCCCTGCACAAGTCAGTCAAGCAACTTCTGACACTGAAAGTAATATGGAGAGGAGAGCAGTGCCATTTCTGCGTGTGTAGTGTTGCTCAGAAGTTCCTTCTGAAACACATAGAATGCATCTCTCCCACATCTTAAGCAACAAGTTGTGAAAGCAGCTGAAGCAGCAGTGACAAGTACTACAATACAATGGTGCATTTCAGTTATCCAGTGCATATCTCGTGAAAGTCACAACAGATAAACAGCAGAGATGCCAAACATTTAAGACATTATCAAAGACAACTTGATAGAGCATCTGGTTAGGAAGCCAAGACGTGCAAATCTTTAGTTTTAATAACAAAATATGGTTGAGGAACCTGAAAAGTTCTTCAAGTAAGCAGAACCAGATATTATATATAACTTCATATAATGAAGTTTATGTAAACTCAATTGCAGGTATTCTTTCAATTACATGGAAATGAGGACAGGCCTGAATTTACCTTCCAACAGACTGCATGATGTCTAACAGTAGAGGAGCAGCCAAGTCTGGACTAAGGTGAATGAAGGTTGAGAGCACAACTATTGCCAGGCCTAGTGTTTCTTCATCATATTCTTCAAGAATTGCTCCACAATCATGGCATCTGCAAGGAACAGTAAAACAGACATTGAGAAATTCAAAACAATGCATTCAGCCATATTTATGTCTTTTTAAAGTACTATAATTTAGTACTTTCTATTCAGAATTAATTTAGTAAAAAATGTTATTCTGATCTTTCTATAATTAACCAAAGTCCATGGCTTTCAAATATTAATAAAGGTTTCTGCTAGCTGCACTTGCTGTTTCTGCACTGACGAAGGAAGAGCACAGTGTATGTCTAAGTTTTGAGTCTTACACTGGTAATGCTAAGTTTCCCTCACTCTGTATTGGACTGCTTCAGTTTGCACTATCCAAGAGGAATCTATCACACTGAAGACTAGCCCTAGCAATGTTAACATCAGCCAGTTCACGCCACTTGGTTTTGGGGAAAGGGTCATGTCCCTGGCACTTTTCTATATAGCAGCATAGGCACAATGACATACATAGATGATCTCAAAAAGAGAGAACAATTTCACATTGTCCTTTCTGTTATGAATTATGAGTAACAGATTATGCAACTAGAAGCAATAACCTGATTGGCCTACACAGCATTTATCACTCTTAAGGAAATGAAAGAAGAAAATGAGAGAACCAATCAGGGGCACAGAACCTTAGACTTTGGAGAAACCTCCTTTTCCAGGACAAATTTGCTGCTGAGTCACTTCCTCCTCCTCAAATACTAAAAAACAACCAAAGAAGTTCTGAAAGAACTCTCTAATGTCTAATTATATAGAGGATGTCAGACTCAGGAGAGATGAGACAGGCTTTCACAACCAAGCATAAAAACCAAACCAATGTGGGAAACTAGCTTATCTCAGCCCAGTTTGCTTAATTTAATCAATCAGTTGCTAATGATTCCAATAGATTGTGATATTTCAACCTAATGGAATTGTACAGGCAATTTTCTTGACTTTGTCACTAAACAAAAGGAAAATATGCCAACAAAGTCATAAAAATCAAGCTCAGCTGGTCTACATGTTAATAGGTCGTTACCTATAACATGTAGACCAGCTGAGCTTGATTTTGTTAGAGCTAGAGCTTTGGAGAATTGATAAAAGGATGTGTCAAAGATAATCCTAACCTTGGGGATCCTTCACTTTGTGACACTATAAGGTCTGCTTCCAGTCACAGCCTGCTCATTGGCCTTAACCAGTGATCATTCTGGTAGATCTGTTTACCGGACTGAGCACAGTAGCACAACCAGGAACTTACAGTTTCTATTCATAGTTTTTCAGTAATTCAACACGTAGCTCTTTTCTGACAGCTTTCCTTCTCCATTAAATGAGTACACTTAATACTTATTTTCAGAGGCATTTTAACCAACAAGTAGATGTTTGCAAAACCCTTTGGGATTAGTGCTATGTTGGTAACAGAAGTGTTGATGGGTAATCACAACTTTCTACTTCAACTGAAAACCAGAAGAATTTGAAAAATAACCTTTTTCTTCCTAAGGTGAGAGTGGTTTCCAGTGATCACAAGGAACCATTGATTTAAAATAGGGAACAGTACAATTTCACCCATTTAAGCAATCAGTTTTAATTAAAGAAAAATCCAAAATTTCTGTTACCCAAGTGTCCTTAGTAGGTTACATATATTGTATAATTCTAATCATGCAATTATCCAGTTTTAAATGAAGGGTAGAAACTGTCTCCCTTCCCCTTCATGTACATACAGTAGCCTGAGTTGTATTCTCGCCAGTGCAAACTCACAGATATCCCACTGAGTTGGAAACATATCTTGTGGGCAGTGTTTTGAAATTTTTTAACTTAGAATAAAATATATTAATTAATTCAAAAAAGATAGCATACAGTTAAAAGATAAAAAGTAAACTTTATTTCTGTTAAGTATATTTGTATTTACTTTGATCTATATGAAGTTTAACTAGTTTTTTGAAAGAAACAGAAAATGAACTTACTTGTCAGTCATCACAGTGGGCTGGTCATCAGCAAATTCTTCTGGTGCAGGTACAAACATACTGACTATACTGGGTGCTGATAACAAGCTAGATTTTGTGGCACCTTTAGGCAGTAAGGAACAATAAAAACAGAAAAGCAAAAGGAAATCACTAAGCAGAATCCCAAACTGCACTGGCCTGAAGATCAGGCTTGTAAGGATGAGCCATGATTTGACTGTGCATGGATTAAGAAATATGTATGTCAACAAAAAAATATAGCATGTTCCTCCAATTAACTATAACTATCAACTATCCTTGAAAAAAAGATAACAAAGAAAGCAAATTCTGGGAAGGGCAGGTATCTGTGTATCTACCCATATTTAGGAAGAGAGGATAATTCTACAGATTGTATTAGACTGGAAGAAGATTTGCATCCTTCCTCATACTTTCAGGGAATCACCTTCTCACCATTATTAATGACATGAAGAAGTAAAAAAGTTTGTATGCCCAACCACCATGTCATCAGCTTATTCACAGCATCCCTAACAGAGGCATGAGAGAAAAATAAAAAAAGGGACAGTTAGAAGAAAGAATTTATAAGAACTTGAGAAACACTGAAAGCATTAGAGGGCTGGTAATTATAAATACTTTCCATTTAAAGTTTTCACAAGCATCTTGATTCTACAAAACTGAGTTTTTCAGCTGGGAGCCCAGAGACAGCATAACTTTGCCAATATATGAGATTTCTTTAGCACTAGGCAAATTGTGCACCACTGTTTTCAGACAGATGTTTATTTAAAATGAAAAGTTGTGTAAAATGGAAAATCCAAACTCTTTGCTTATTTATGTTCTGTTTTCCAGAATTAAACCAGAATAAGGTAGTCTGAAAATCTAACCAGTATGACAGTCTTCTCCGTTAATCCCTTTTTCTGCATTAAGTATTAATGTTAAATAATTTCAGGAAAAAAAAAAAAAAAGTATAAGTGGTAGGACTCCAGCTACTTTAGCTGCAAAGGAAACCTCAGGATGATGAATCCAATGTTAATGGGCTTGTGGATAGGCCATCAGGAACTTCTATCAAAGTTATGGTGATATATAAGTCATGTCATTCATCTTAGGTACATTTCAGTGGTCATTTAAATATTGTTGGCAGTTTCATCCTGCAGGTTAGCAAGACAGAGAGATTTAATTCCTATGAAAAAAATACCTTATGTTTGCGCTTTGTATAGCTGGCATGATAGACTGCATTACAACTGCTCCCAGAAAGATCAGCTCAATTAATGAATCCAGGGAACTCAGCTGATAGACACCATCACATCGTGTATAAGCTGCCCCAAAGGCATCTCATTCCAAAGATCTATCTATGACAAGCACATTTTTTAATCAACTTTTAGAAAAGTATCTATGCCTATTTAATCTGAATTCAATCACATGTTAATGTTACCAACTTTTTTTCTGGTTCTTTCAATCTGCAGATTCAAACTTAACATTAATATTAGCATGTTCTGACAATATTTAACTATGGAGGTGGCTTCCCATGGATGCTTAGTTCAGAAAGAATTTCTGATAAGATAATCCGAGCTATAAAAGGAAAATCAAATTTAATAGCACCTCTCAGGCAAAATAAGAAGCTCAGAAGATTCCATAATATTTGAACTGAAAATACGAGTGTTGAGGTTTATTTCACAAGAAGATGATATTTTACTCAGAAAAAAATATATTTCTTTACATACGGAGTTCACTATTTCATAATTGTTCCCTGAGACTTATCTGGATGAAAACAGACACTCTAGGAAGCCCAGAATACTCTTCAGAAATGTAGGACATCATCCAGAACATAAGGAATAGAAGATTTTCCATATATTTCCAGCCAATTACTTTCCCCTTAACAAACAAATCAAGATCTCTCTATTGTGAATTTAGAAGTTCACTGTCATCTTCTCCAGATAGAAGGCCCATTGCAGCATGCAAGTATTAATAGCTGTCATAATGCAGGACACAATGTTGGGATAGAATTCAACTATACAAAAATGTCCTTCACTCGTTTACTGAACAGAAGAAAAAAAAACACGATTTAGTTGGAAGAAGGTAGGTCACTGCCACATCACAAGATTGTAAGAAAATCTGTACATCTTTGGCTATGAGGATATTGAATTGGCAACTTCCAGCTTGACAGCACAAGCCCAGCCAGAGAAAACAGTAGCAGAAAGCCAGTGCCTCTCATCAGCTGACCCTGTGTTGAATGAAAAGATTTGTCTAATACTTTTTCAGTAATGTATTCTGCAGGACAGTTGAGGGCTTTAAGATAGCTGAATGGAACACAAAATTCACTGTTATTTGGTACTAATGAGAAAACATTCCTAGTAGTCTTTGCAGAGAGATCAGGTCAACTGGACACTGAACTAACCTCTGATTCTTAGCGGTGGTCCCTCCAAGTCAGGGTTTAGGCAAACAGGGACATTGCATAGCCGTTTTCCATGCTGTATCTGCTCTGTGAATAAATACAGAACTTCAGTCTCCATCACTATGAATCCAGTACATCACCAGTACAAGAAGATATAAACAGTTAAACCAAGAAAAAGACAAATAAAACAGCTTTGGGGGGAAAAAAAAGGAAAAAAAAAAAAAGAAAGAAAAAAAAAGTTAATTTTTAAGCATAGAAAGAGCAAAAGAAAAAGGGAGGAATAGAAAAATAGAAGTCCACAAAAGGAAAAGTGACAGATTACAGAAAACCAAAGAAGGCATTTTGAGAAATCCAACTAAACAAGAAATGAAGAGCTAACTGTAAAGATTCAACAAGGTACAGAATATAAGAGCCACAATAAAAAAACATTAATGTTTAGAAATACCATAGACTAGAAGTTCATGTATAGCTTGTTCTGACAGATGCTAGACATGCAATGATTTTAATGTACAGATAACAAGCTTGAGAAAGAAAGTTTTGAAATAAGAAATGAGAAGCATGGTACCTACCCGTGTTTAAAAAAATAAAAAGCATGCATGGACCAAGCTTGTGTCATATAATTCTGCATTATAACAGTTGTTACACTTGAGCATGAGTCTCAAAACTGTAGCGTGACATTGAAATGATTAACAGTCAAACTGACCATTTGTCCTGAAAAAAAAGTAATCTGTCCAAATAGTATTTTTACTTTAAAGCTAGTGGTTGAAAAGGAGACAGAGATGCAAAGGTTTCTGGAAGAAAACACTTTACTTAGTATCTCAATAATTGTAGGCCTTTAGTTGTTATGAATGTTAGACAGAAAAGTAGCAGGTATTATGAAGTAATCTAGTGGACTTAGAACAAGGTTAACAAGATGGAGCTCCTACGTGGTTTTGAGTATTGACCTGTTCTTCTGAAATGTAGGATAAATACTTCTCACAGAAGGACATTAGTATCTTCTTAATATCTAAAAACCTGTCTGAAAATCGAAGTGATACCAACTAAGTCTCTTTAAGAAACAAACTTATTTGCTGATAAGACAAAAACCATTGCTACTTTTGACAAATTCTCCCCTTTATGATTTAAGGATCTCATGCTGAGCATGCCACTCAGCAGACTGGACTATCAGAAAGGAAAGACCTGAGGTATACGCTTATACCTTTAGCCATGTTTCAGATACAATATTTAGTTTGATGGAACTGAAGGCTGAAGACTGAATTAAGCAAAACCTTGAGCACAACTGTCCAGAACTGGTAGACATTCATTCAACACACTAAATTCCACAAGAGGTTTTAAGCATTCTCTTCTCTGGACACATGTGGACCTTCTCCTAAGTTCATAAGAAGCACAATTCCATTATGTCACTAACACCAAGATGGGCAATGAATGATCTAGTCTCTAATACAAAATATAATTATTTCATTGTTTAGTGGTATCTGCTGTCAATTTGAGCACAAGAGAACAATTTTTAAAGAAGATTTTTTTAAAAAAGTAAAACTTCACATGAAGAACGAGGAAATTATGTGCTTATTTCTATTTTCATTGTCTGCTTTATTTTCATCTTGAGCGGTGAAAAAGGTAAGTAAATGGAAAACAAACTTCAGGTGTTCATCATGAGCTGGCAGAAACTTTCAGAGCTTTCAGAGAAATGAAACTGGATAGTATAGCGTGCAAATCCTTAGTGTACCAACACCATTGTAAACACATATGCAAATTAATGATTCCATGCATCAAGGATGAAATTCTATACTTAATGAAATCAACAGCAATACTTCTATTTCAATCAGCTAGATCCCTGGTATGCAAAATTATGGGGACACCATTGTACCAGAGGGGCTACATCCCAAATATCCCAACTCACACCAGGTGAGAATCTGCTATTTACTATGCAGGTTCCTCTTTAGACTTGAGACTGATTATTTACCTGCAGAGGTAGAATAAAAACACCTACTCTTCTAGTGGATTGATACAGAAAGTAATTGGTTTAAGGAAATAAAAATAAGGAACAATAAACGCAGCTCACCAGTATCCCAAGTGCTGATATTGTGGGGAGCACTAGACTGGTGTTCCAGCTGCCTCTTCATTAGCTGGTTCATTGTCAGAGCTCCCAAAGAGCCTCTTTTCATTTGTCTGAACTGAGCTGCAAGTCAGAAATGCAAAAGGATTTCAAGGGCTCAAACAACATGTAAAACTACTCTTATTTCCTGAACTTTCAAGCCAGTATGAGGTAAATAGAGATAGGACACGAATTGCTCAAGGATCCTGCTCGAGTCAATACACATTTTTCACACAGCTACACAGGGTAAAATTACGGCCAAATGACATATCATAAATGATTTGGATCTACGATCTTATCTACTATGCCTATTGTCAGTACCTTTTTGTCACCAAATAACACAAGTTCTTCAAAATACTAGGTGTCTGTGCAGTGTAAGATACTACCCCAAAGTTCCCATGCAGATAGGTGATAAACTCATGCACTGTGTTCTGAGAAAGGAAACACGGTCTGGTCTCCTCCCAGCAAAGTATGGAGGACTACTGTATCTATGCTCACTAGTGGGGAAAAAAATCTGTTTTGCTTACTGAGTTCCACCAGCATTCTTCATGTGGAGGCTTCTTAAATACTTGCCACTCAGGCATAATATCTGCACATTCTTCTAAAACGTGAAGTCAGCATGCTTTTCAAAATGGATCCACTACATAACTGCCCTTCCATTCTTCTTCCAAGGAGTAACAAGCCTTTGTCATTTTCTTATCTGACCATTTATAATACCTACTTAAATGAGTATTACTACATTATTTTATGGATTTGTCTCACTAGACAATGCTTCCAGAAAGAAAAGAAAAAAACACACTTGTGGATTTACTATTTAAGACTTTTCTGGTCATGTATCTTTTGTGTGCTTAAATGGAGGAAGAAATAAACTGTATAATATTCCTGACTTTCTTACTTCCTTTCATTCATAAGGAAAAAGCACATGGAATAACCATAATACTTTCATTTTGCCAGCTGAACGTGAACAATATAAAATATTTCCACCACAGAAATAAAACTCATTTTTTCACAGTATGAAGACAGAGACTATGATTGAACAAACCATGCATCTCCATGCAGGAAAGCCTTACAAATATTGCCGTAAGCCTACGTTTAAATGACTTCCTCAGTAAGGCTCAACAGTAAGGACAACAAATCAAAATTTTCTAATGATTATTTTCATTTGTTCAACATTGTTTTAAAACCATATTAATGTTAGTTCAAGCAGTTCACTTTTAAAAATCCAGAAGTACCTAGCTAAGTTATGAAAACAAACCCAGACTTTCATGTTATTAACTGTGATGAAGAACTTCAGACATGAGATAAACCACAAACAAAACTCTGAGAGGTTGAGTGCCTTTATCCTAAACTGGGTCTATTCAGTGGAAGTTCACACACAAGCTTTTACTAAGCTATTTTACTAAGTGAAGTATTTTAAGTTTTACTTTATTATATCCTTTCAAAGTGTCAGAGTGCACTTAATTTGGTATTTTTGGTACAAGTACAGCCTCCTGCAGCACTGCTGCAAAGTAGTCCCTGTATAACTAAACTTCTGGAATGGAACCAGACCAGAGCATTATTACGTGTTTCATTTTTTAAGTTATATTGCAGTTGTTTTTCAGAGAAAATTAGGAAAAAAAAAATTGCATCAATTTCAGGGCAAGAACTTTAAACACATATTTTATCACTTTATCAAGTACAGAATTTCCTAATGAAAGAATGGCAATTAATTTTAGAACTGACAAGACTGCTCGGAGTGCAGATGACTGCCAAATTTTAGAAAATTGTCTCTGAATTTTCTTAACAGCTTTTGTGGTTAGAATTAAAAAAACTTTCATGCACATTTCCTATCATCAGGCTACTGTTAAGTAGGCTTGGATTTCTACTGTTATTTACCTGATTTCTCATGTTGTTCTCACAACAATTTCAATTACCAGGAATCAAAAAAGAAAATCCAAAAACGTAAAATCCAGAGAGTTGTCAGCTTTTGAACCATGTTGGAGCCAGGCTGACTGCTGTGGACCAGCATGTGACTTTTCCAGTCTATGACTCACTGGTGATATAGGGCAAGAAGCAGTTCATGATCAGGTGGTCCACAGAAAACATGTGAATCACGAAGGGATAAATAACTTCCATATATTATTTGGTGAGTCTTTCATATATTAGTTGTTGACCTGATCAATCACTTTGCTGAGAAATTCTCTCCCCAAGAAGTCCAAAGGCAGTATCTTCCTATCACAATTTAATGACATGCTTTCTGTGGTTTAGCAGTGATTGAACAAGCAACGTTATCTGTTTGTGTTATGAAGTGCCTTGCGTGCACAATCCTGATCAGGACTTGTTATGCAAAACACTGTAAAGGCATGTAGTAAAAGGCCAAAAATACTTCAATCAAAATATACAAGGGACACAATGGAAGTATCCATGCTCCATTTTACAGCTGGAAACTGAGGCACATAGAAAGAAGTAAATTGTTGAGAGGAGTTGAGCTATAACATCTACTAACTCCTTCGGTACACAAAGGTGAATTCTACCTGGCCCCATGAACTTAATAAGTTAAGCTTAAATATTGAGCTGATACAGCTGGTCCCTTACAATTCTGGTGACCAGAGATGGGAAGTCAGTGGTCCCCTAATCATGGTTCTCCAATTCTGAGGTCTGGGCAGCCCAAGTTAAATACTGAGGTTATAAAAGGCATTAAGCCTCCACCGTTTCCTTCTCCTTACTTTTTAGGTGACCTCCTTCTGCTCTTTCAACCTGACAAACTTGAAAAAGCCTTTTTTGTTGTCTGACACCACAGTAAACAGTGTAAACTCAAGTTGATGTTTGGCATTTCACATTTTCTTCCTGCAGATGCAAACTACAGTTCTGTACTCTTTCTGTGAACCCAGGCCTTGCTTGCAGAGGTCAGATATTTTCCAGTTTATTTCCAGGCAGAGTTCCCTGTTCAGACAGGCCAAGCTTCTGCCCCACTTACTTGACTTTGCCATACAGTGGGATACACACTCAAACTGTTGTGGTTCAGAAACATCCTCAGGTACCCTCTGGGATCTCTCTAGCCGCTTGCTCTATTCTGCACCTGCTGCTGCTGCTTCCATTTCTGCTGCAACTACCAGGGCTTCCTGCAACTTCCTGCCATTTTGAACTGCTCAGTATGATATAGATACTACTTCAGATTTCATGTACTGGAATTTACAGAAACACAGAGCACTCACTGAAACCAGACAGTGATAGATCTTAACCAGTGGCTATGTAGCTGCTTTTCAGGCTGTCATTAAGTGGACGACGAATGTTCAATTCTATGGAATGCACAACTCTCAAGATGCTTTTGGTAAAACCAGAGAGGAAAACACTGTTCCAAGAGCTAATCTGGCATGCCACAGTAACATCATCTTTTAATAGGGCTGATACTCCGGTCTAGCAGTTCACTGGTATCAAAGCAGATAATCATTTCCCCTTCCTTTTCTACTACCCACAGATGCTGTCCCATCAACCTTCAGGTGTCTTACTTAACATTGCCTAGATGGACATGCAATTCTGGGTTTTGTTAAACTATTCCAAGATGCCTCCACCTTCCAATGTTAACTACACCTGTTCTATTAAGCCATGTGACAATAACTTTTAAAATCAACCTTGTCCACTTTCTCCTGAGATGAGTATAGGACTCCCAGATAAGAAGTTAATGCATTTCAGCTGAGTGGCACTTAAAAGCACTTTACAAAAATTGCAAGAGATTTGTTGTGTGTTTTTTTTCCTAAGGTAGAACAAAAATATTATGAAGACCACAGTAATAGTCCTAAGAAGCTCTCATCCTCTTCTCTGTGCACATACAGTTGACAGTGTTTTCTCTCGCTGTAAAATAAGCATTTAGCTTCAGTGAAATTCTGCTTTTATCTGCTACCTAGCCTAAATCAGGCAAACCACATTCCACAAATTTGCCAAGTCACAATAGAAAATCTTGTGGTTACTGACTGCTAAAATCTTCAACATAGATTAAACAAATCTAATGATGTCCAGCACAGCTATGTTTCCAAGAATCAATAAAACTCAGAGGGAGGCATTTGCCATATATGATATGTATCTGATGTATAAGTACAAGAAGAAATTAAATTCTTCGATCAGGGATGCACTTACTTGATATGGAAGAGTGACTACTTGTCTCTGGGACACCTGCTT
The DNA here is from genome assembly GCF_905368555.1 of Meleagris gallopavo. Lineage (NCBI taxonomy): Eukaryota > Metazoa > Chordata > Aves > Galliformes > Phasianidae > Meleagris > Meleagris gallopavo. The sequence continues at coordinate 44,964,700 of NC_139408.1, read as the reverse complement.
CAAGGGTTGGTGCAGAAGATGATTCTCTTGGCATTTCCAGAGTTGAAAGCCCTTTGGCAGCAGGATCTACATACAGAGATTTTACTTAAAATGTCAGTGTTCAGAATTGATAAATATTTTCCATCTGCTTTCACGCTGGATGTCTTTTTCACATTTCTTCAATCATCCATTCACCATCTGGCATTTGCAGCATTTCTAAAAGAACTCAGTGGTAATGTTTACAGATGCACAGGGATTTATTACTTAAAATCACTTTTTGAAGGAGATTTGTACATACGCCCATTTAGAGCTCAGAAATAACTAATGCACGTACAGTTTGTTTTCAATCCTGTTCACAAATTAATTAACAGAACCACCAACATGTAAATATGTATCTGTGCTATAAAGAGGCTCAGGCACGAAATTCTGTATCCTACAGTTGTGAGGTTGAAGAAACAATCGCCATTTTGCATATTTAATTCAGAAATCACTTTTGTCAGAAGCCCTTCTAACACATACGGATGTACAACAGGATGACAAAGCTCAAATAAGGCTTTGAACTTACAATCACTGTTTTATGATGGTGATATTAAGCCTACTTAAATTAATTACAACAAATATGTTCTCAAATAAATTAGTTCGTAAGGCTAAAACAAAGGAAAACAGATGCATGAGACACATTAAACTACCCAAGTAACTAAATTACCTAGTTATGCAAACTGACTGTAACGTAAGTGAGCATTTAATGAGTCACTGTGATTGGTTTATGCTCCCTTTGGATGACATATGTAGATGCCTGCCAACAAATGACTATTGTATATAAATCCTAGATTTCATGTGGCTTTTCAGAACTGGGTCAGTCCTTTCAAGATGTTTCAAGGATGTTTTCGTTAGGGAATTCATGAAAACTTACTAGTGGTCCTTACAGTTAATTAAAAAAAAAAAAAAAATTGAATCCAAATGCTTTTAATGACCATTCTTCTCAAAGAACCTATGTGAAAGGTTCAAAAGCACTTGGCTCTCTTGTTTTTACAAAGCTTCAGCAACTTACTGGTACTACAAATGGGACACTCAGCCTCAAACAAATGTAACAGCGCAGCTACGATCACATAGAACGATTTCTCCTCGTAGAACTGAGATATCACAAATTCATGAATCATAATTGGAAATTATACCGTGGTTCCCTCTGAAGTAACTGAGAAATAAGTGAGGTCAAGCATACATAAGTATTACTCTTCTCTTCAAAGAATTGAGGCCTGGAGGATTTTTTGATTTTATAATTAATGTATGTTTTTAAAAAGACTGATAAAAACCCAATCTCTGAAAAATCCTGAAAAGAAATAGCCACAGAAGAGGCAGCAGAATACATTTTTAACACTGTTCTAGACACATTCAGTTGAAATCTCTACAGTTAAAACGTACTTTCTCTCTACCTGAACTAAGTACCTAGTAACAAAGCCCTGTATTGAAATGATCTGAAAAAAACTAAGGATAAAGGAAGTACTCCGTAGTTTTCCAGCTAGCATTTCAAATCTTTAATAAGTACAAGCCTTGTAAACTTTATGTATATCCAACTACAGTATAAAAACAAAACATGAATATCTTTGTTACTAAATGCAATCTGTAGTTAATCCCATGTGCTCTTAGCTGTGCTAAGTTTGCTTTCCAGTTTGCTTTCCACTGCCTTCTGTCCGCAGAAGAAATAAGAGACAAAAATCACTATCTCAAGAGAATGACCAGCATAATATGGACTAGATTAACAGGATAAAAGGCACAGAAGAATGACAATTTTACTGACTGCTCAAATAAAGAAGTCACAGAGTTCCACTCCCTAACTTTAATATGAGGGACAGTGTATTTGTCATTGAACTCAAACTTCCTTTTCACATGAGCTCTCCCCTGGCCGTGCATGATAGCTGCATGGTTAGTACATTCCTTGTGAAAAACAAACACCTGGAAAATTTCAGCTAGTTCAGATTGCACCAGATCACATATCTTTCTCTGTATACCTATCTATTACAAAAACCTTCCCAATATGTCATTAAGACAGCATTTTCAGCTCACCTGCTTCCTTCTGTTCTCCCAGCTTGTCAAGGATGTTAAAGGAAATGTCCAGGTATTCTCTCTGAATAGCACTCACAGCAATCTTCCTCTGCTTCCTCTGGCGGGGGACAATCTGAATCTTAAATTCTGACTCCTCAGTCTCCTCTTCTTGTTTTTGTTCTGTGTTTTGTTCAGTATCAGACTCTGGGTTGTTACCAAGTTTATCACTTTCGGTTTGCTTTTCAGAATCCTCAGGAACTTTAATGAGCACTGTTTTAACATTGGGACTTGGAATTGCTCCGCTAGGCCTAATTTCCTCCACATTGAGTTCAGAGTTATCATCAAGGGACGTTTCTGGAAGGGCAAATGACTTCTGCAGCAGGTCCCTTTTCTGTTTCAGTGTTAGTGAGTTCCCACAGGAAACGTCATGAAGTTCTTCAGGCTTACCTAAATCCAAAGAGTTCTTTTTATCTTTGGGAGAAGTAGAAAGGATGTCCTCTATTCCTGCTGAAGTGCTGTTGCTTGTATCCTTAGAGCTAAAGTCTTTGGAGCAATCTTCAATGCTGAACTGGACTAGAGGTGTTGTGCTGAGGCTGAGCGCAGAGATGTTGATAGGTGTTGAGGGAGATGACACAGTGGTTTTGCCAGAGACCTCATCATTTAACTGGTTTATTGTTTCTTCTTCATCACTCTCCACTATTCTTAGAGGAGGAAGTGGTTCAAAGACTAAAGAGTCACTGTCTGAAGTGGAAAGTACTGAATGCTTTTCGGGGCCTGACGTTGAGTCAGAGGACAAATCTATCAGATCTAAATCTTCCTTGGGACCAGTAGGTTTAACTGGAGAGTCCACCTTCACTTCAAAAGTTTCCATGCAGTTTAACCTAACTTCTGGTATGACAGGTCGTCTTGTTTCCTGGAAACTCTCTGCAGAAGGAGGATTTTCTTGTATTTCTATATTTTCAGCTTTAGTAGAAGAATTCTGTCGAGATCGTCCGTAATCACTCTGCCTGTGTATCGTGTAAGCAGCAGGGACAGGTGGTTTTTCTAAGTCACATCGATCTATGCAGGACTTCCTGCGATGTTCATCTAATGTAAACAACAGGGAGTCTGCATTCCCTATATCAAGAGATTTTTGTTTTAGAGAGCGTAGTTTTTTTTTCTGAATGCTTTCTTCTCTCACACAGCGTAGAATACTGTCTTGTAAGGCCCCCGTCTCTCTATATTCAGCCAGCTCTATTTCACCTGATTAAAACAGAAAGAGCTAATACTACCTTAGTTGGAAACTTCTGCAAGATATCTTCATCTCACAATTCACTGGCATTTCAAATACAAAACCAGTATTAATCAAAACTCTCTAAAATTTGTTTTCACCTCAGAGACATATCGTATTGATTTTTACAAATTAAAAGAGATAAACAAAGCAATAATTACAAAAAAAAAAAAAAAAAAAAAACCTACACTGAAATAATGGGATTTGTCCAAATTCTAGTCATCCCAGATAGATGCAACCTGCAGGCAGACTGCATAACCCTATGCATTGGATAGAAGATTACACAGTCAAGTAATTTCTAAGGACATTTGGCATGGCTGTGTTTGTTATAAAAAGCAAAGGAAGAAATTAGCTACACAGACCATTTTGAAGAGGTTTCAAAATAACTTTGGATTACAGCATTGTGGACATGCATGCAATAAACTCTACAAAGAAATGTGGTAATTTGAAACTATAAGTGGGAAATTGTATTTCTGCATGAGTAAGATGAGAAAAAAAAAATCATACTTCTCTGAGCATTCATCTCAACTGGTTGATATTTCACCATTTTGCTGCCACCAATTCTTTTCAGTCTTGCAAAGAATGTTTGAGATTCTTTATTGCAAGGCCCAGTTGGTGTATCATGAATGTCAGACTCATCAAAAACACTGTCTTCCTCTGCTGGAGAAAGAAAAAACGTTATTAATCTTCACAAAGTGTAATTCCTTGACTGAAAAGCTGTCAATATGATAAAGCCTCAGCTAAGTTTTCAACTAAATTTGAAGAGTCATCTGAGTTTTGTTTAAAAACAAAACAAAAAAACCTAAACACCAATAGAAAATAGCTAGAACCTCTCCATTATTTTTACATCATGAATTCAAGTCAGAAAGAGCAGAGATAAATGGAAAATGGGCTACAACAAAAGCATATTTATGCTTTTACCATTCTAAGCTGACATTTTCCTACTAACAGCACAGATTCCTTAGATGAAAGAAACAATAACTTTGGACACTAACTTGAGTAAATAACTGTCTATACTGCTCAATGAGAAACTGTAAGTTGCAGGAGATGGGAATTAGTATGACTGCAGGGTCTATAATAAACAAAAAAGGAAAGTGAAAAAGAAAAAAAAGAACAATAATCTTGAATGGCTGGTAATAGTAATGGAATGAAATCTAATAATATGAACTATGAAAATGTTAATCTGAGTAGTAATAGTAAAGCATTATGGTTGAATTTGAGAACCTGTGGTTGGAAATGGCAGAAAGGAAGACAGACATAAGTCCATCTATGCACCAAAAAATAAATACATTGCCTATATGAAATAGCTACTTAAAAAAAAAGGAAAGGGAAAAAAAAAAAAACATATTTATAATATGTCTCATTAGGCACTTCCTTAGGATTCAAGAGAAGAAATAAATTTTGCCCTGTCAATTCTATTAGGTGGGCATGGAGAGCAAGTGCATTTGGTGTTGAGGAATGAGAAGGAGGCATAGAAGTCGAACAGCTGGAATGGTCAAAAACTGAAGGCATAAACTGAACATTAATGTCTTTAGCCTTCAAAATGGCAGAAGTTTCTACTAGATGTGAAGTCCTGAAACAACCATCTTAAAGCATCAGGGATAAGAAAATTAATCGATAAGATGAAAAAAAACATCAAAGAAAGTTGATAATATGAACTTCTGTAGGGACTGGGCTAAATAAATCAAGAGACTACTTTTGACCTAATCTTACACCAACTCACACCATCACAGTACCTGTAACAGCTAGCAAGCAGTAGAGAGTTAACAATCAAATTCAGACTCCAAGGAATGAACAAGTCTTCTGCCTTTAGACGTAAGTATCATACACGTTTGCATCTGAGCTACTCAACTTTAGGTCTGAGTTCATCACTCCCACTTTTAAATATCTGCTATTTGGTACTATGCCATGTTACCATAAATTAGTTTTGTCACTATTTTTAACATCTGCTTTAAGATAAGATGAAACATACATCTTAACCAACTTATTTCTTGATTCTAGACCACTAGAGAATGTGCGTATATGCTTGGTCAGATGAATTACACTCCCTATATCTGAATATAGAAATAATGCAGTGAAGGGTGGTTGCAAATGTTATGTATGTGTACAATCAGTTAAAATTCTCATTAAAAAAGCACTACCTAGGTGTGCAACTGCACTGCTCAGCCTAAGGCACCCTCTCTCCAAAAGTGAGGCTGCTGTGCTATGCTTTGTCTACAAACAAACAGTGAATTTATTTATGTTGCGATAGAGGGTTATAGGTAGTCAGATAATTCAGACCTTGGACTTAATTCTAAGGATTATGTTCTAAATTTTAGACCACATCTGCCCATTTCTACATCATCTGTGATACTTCATGGATTAAATAAATGACTATCAAATAAATGAAAGTGTTTAAAGTACCTTTTTCCTTTTCACTGTATCGGCTTATGTTACTGTTGTCACTATACAAAGGACCAGCAGTTGCATGGGGCTTGCAGCTGTGATACTGAGCATTGAGGGTATTGACTGTGATATGGATTAAGTGAAGTACAATCTTGCTGATTTCACAGTCTCTGTAGGGGTACTGTTCAGTGAAAGAGAAAAACTTCAGCTTAAAACTCAACTTTTCTCCATGGATAAACATTTAGGCAGTAAAACAGAAAAAATGACAAGAATATTGTCAGCTTGGATGCCCTCTGCCTTCCTTTGATCATACATTTCTAAACACATGGTAAGGAGCAGGACTGTTTTCAACTTCATACAGATACTTCAATATAGTCCCTATTAAGATTTAATATATTGCTTTCTTGACTTGTACGGCAAAACCAATTGTACATAGTAAAGTAAAAGTTCTTATCTTCCAAATGCTGTATGTCAATTTGCAGGTACCATTCATTTTTAGTGTCTCCACTTCCTTGCATGTTCTGTATAACTGCAAGAACTTTGTTAAGGATATCAAAAGTATTCACAACTATGTTTCAGGGTGTAAACATCCTATATTTTAACAACAATCACAGAAGCATCATTTAACTAAAGAGTAAAAGCTAATAAGCTGACTCCCCATTTAAAAGTTATTATTTGTTTCTAAAAAACCTAAATATTATTTATGACCTTTCTAATTTTTCAACCTTTATATACCATTTTACAGTTTTCAAACCTATATATTTCCTTCACAGTTAACTATGGAAAAGACAATATAGACAGCAGGAATAACAGGTCGGTAGCATAGTTGAAAGCCTAATTACTTTGGGCTCTGAAATTAAACACAAAGGGTAAGCAAATCAGAGGTGTACTTTGCAGCTTCTTTCATTTGCAGTACAGTTAGGTATTCCATGTAATAAATTTCACTTTTAAGTGTGAATTTTAAGATAAACAGCACCTCTTTGGGACCACTCACCTTATAGAGAATGACAAGTAAAGCCTTTAACCACATCTGCCGAATGTGAGGTTTGAGGGACCAGAGAGAGCAGCGAGGAGGCTGCTGAAAGTAATGCCTTAGCTGAGGACAAGTGCAGTATTTCAACACCTGCACCACCAAAGGAAGAAGGTGTTTTCCCAGGTTGATGTTGTAGTCCATCACCTGAAAAGAATATCAGCACAGGGATTAGCTCACCAAATCAGCTCCACTGATGCGATAAAGCAAAATAATTCAGTTTACATATCAGTTAAGTGAAAACAAACGTTTTTATGGTAGTCTGACTATCAATTAAAAACTTTTGCCAGTTTGTCAGGCTCTCATTTTAGCTAGATAGGTAAAATGAAACAAAGGAAGATGCATTCTGAAAGTTTTCCATCTGCGCAGTCAGAATACTAATATACTTTGTCACGTCCACAACATATATCATGCAGGGATAGCCTTATATTATGGCACAAATTGGTTGTGCTTTAATAGATAAAACTATGCTCTATATATCCCATGTTTACCAGACACAATGCAATTATGGGTTACTTCTTGTTGTTAGTTGGTTTGTTTTCTAAATTAATGTTGTACTAACAGTTTTCACTGTTTTCTTGTCAGTTTTGAAGCAACTCTCCAGTCTGTCCAGGTCTTGTTGAAAGACTGTGCTGCCATTTAACAAGACCAGGACAGACTAGAGAGTTGGGCAGAGAGGAGTCTGATGAGCTTCAAGAAGAGCAAGTGTAGAGTCTTGCATCTGGGGAGGAATAACCACATGCATCAGTATAGGTTAGAGATTGACCTGCAGGGAAGGACCTGGGTATCCTTTTGGACAGCAGTTTGGCCATGAGCCAGCAGTGTGCCCTTATGACCAAGAAGTCCAATGGTATCCTGTGGTGCACTAAAAACAGCGTGGCCAGCAGGTCGAAAGAGATGATCCTCCCCCTCTATTTTGCCCTGGTGAGGCCACATCTGGAGTACAGTATCCAGCTCTTGGCTCTGCAGTTCAAAAAGACAGGGAACTCCCAGAAAGAGTGCAGTGGAGGGTGACAAATGTTATTAAGGGCTTTGAACATTTCCCATATGAGGAAAGGCTGAGACCTGGGACACTTCAGTATGGAGAAGAGAAGGCTGAGAGGGTATCTTATCACTGTTTATAAACATGTGAAGTGCAGGAGTTGAGCTGATGTGATCAGACTCTTTTCAGTGGTAAGCAACAGTAGAACAAGGGGCAGCAGTCACAAACTGCAACACAGGAAGTTCCATACTAACACAAGGAAGAAAGCAATGAAGCACTGGAACAGGCTGTCCAGAAAGGTTGTGGAGTCTCCTTCTCTGGACATATTTGAGACCTGGCTGGATGCCTACCTGTGTAATCTGCTGTGTGATTTTTCTTTAAAGCTTTATGTCCAGGAAACAGTAGTTGAATCAGACAATTTCAAGGACCCGCAAAATCCTTGTCCCTGACACTGACAAAGAATGGTTATTGTCTAGGAAGGTACAACAGCAGAGCAAGCTAACGCCAGCACACCCCCCTGTCGCCTTCCCGCAGTTTAAGTGGATTTGGTGCTTTAACAGGGTACTTGTCCATCTAAACAGACACAAATGTTTCATGCACATCATCCATTTCCTTCAGGTCTTCATGTTCTGATTTTGCTTTTATTACAAGAAAGGGATGGGTCTAATTTATGAACACAAAGCCTATCTCTCAAATTTCCTCCTGAACAAGATGACTAAAGTTTAGTCCCTGCAAAATTCTCTAGTTTGATGCACAGTTGCCTCAAATTTTATTGTTATGTGCATATACCTAAACAGATAAATGCTCTGTCTATCTTTGTGTGGTTACCCTGTTGAATAGATGACATATAATCACCAAATATGGTTCTTCCCTGCAGCGTGCCTTGTCCTCTCAGGATGACATACAATTATATAACACAGTTAGGAAAAAATCATCCATACAAGGAAGACAGAACTCGGCCTTAACGCAGCACATAATGTAATGCAGATGTGTCTTAACTGAGCAGATCCATTTTTTAAGATGTCACAGGAAGATCTGGAATAAATAATACTGCAAACACTGAGCAGAACTCAGCCTGGGATACAGAGCCTGAAATGGCATAGCTAGGCTCTACCCCTGCTGTACTTCCCCCCTGAACACAACTGTACAACATTGCCACCATGTGGGGCAATACTGAACTGGTTTCAAAAAACTGCTTCTAGGGAGGGGAAGATACATCTTTCAAGGACAAAAAGCTGAAAACAGCCCTACAGCTAGAGGAAAAAAATCCTCCCAAAATACAAGTTAGTTTTGGTGCGTGCTACATGGAGGAAATCACAGAATCATAGAATCATTTGAGTTGGAGGGGACCTTTTAAAGGTCGTCTACTCCGATTCCCCTGCAACGAGAAGGGACATCTACAGAAAATGTAGCCTACTGAAACTCCATTTCATTTCAAAGGAAGCAGGATTCAGCTGAAAAGCTTTTCAAACAAAAATTGTGAATTTGGCTATCCTGAGATGTTTCAAAGACAGAGGAAAAGGAAGGTAGAGACTGATATTTAGATTGTGTTAACTGAAAATCAGATCAGTGTTGGTCACTGAAGTTTGGGTATCCAAACCTCAAAAACACATTTAAAAAAACATGGAAGATACTGTCTAGAGATCTAAATTACCACTGCCAGACACTCAATAAACCATAGCAGGCCTGAAACTACTTTTACTCAAATCAGCTTTGAAGTGTGCAAGTGAGGAATCATTCCAATTAACAATGTACAGAAATGATGCTCCGAGACAATGAATCAGGATGCATTTGCTGCTACTCAGTATAGATTAAAATCTTCAATTTTGCCTATGAAACACCAATACCTGATGATGCTTCACCGCAAATAAAAAGAATATTCTGCAAGCATGAAGCATTTTTCATCCTAGGATCAGAAACTGCTCTATCAGTAAGAATCAAGCCTTAGAAAAGCGTTACGAGGTAAGAAATTGCAGCTCTCTTTACTTTGAAGATGAAGAAAGAAGGCATTATTTTGGTATAAATGCAGCTGTGCTACCACCATTTCAACAACGGGTGAAGAGAAATAGCAGGAAAAAAAAAAACAAAAACAAAAAACAAAAAAAAAAAACAATAATTGATAATTGCCTTCACCTACTTGTGCTATTCCAGCAATAAAGGCATTAAAGCAGGTGGAAACACGCATTTTTTGTGGTGCAATCATGAAGCATCCTTCCTGCTGATCATAACCAAGCAGGACATACAGATGGCGCTTGACTGTGTTGAAAGCTTTAGCGCTGCTGATGTCCGACTCAGCACTGCTTTCATCCTTTGCCATGAACTTCATTAGCACAGTGATCAGCTGGTGAACAGTCTGGTGATCAATCCCAGCATCCTCTGGCAGTAAGTCTTTTATCGTATTATCATTCTCTGGGGAGGGTTGTCCTATCATTACAAGAGAAACATTAGTATCAGTTATGTAAAAACTGCAAAAAGGATACAGAATATTCCACAAATTTCTTCCAGAGTTAATTGCCCCATTTCCACGTGGATGAGGTCACAGGAGAGATAGGCATGCATTTCTGAGGGCAGTGTCTCACTGTTGCCTCACTATCATAGAAAAATAGAATCACCAATGTTAGAAAAGACTTCCAAGATCACCCAGTCCAACAGCTAACAGCACATTAATACCTACCATGCATACCAAATTCCATTTCTCAGCTTTCCTGTGTTTAACTGAACTGTTTATCTTCCCATCATAGAATCAAAGATTGACTTGGGTTGGAAGAGACCTTAAAGACTATCTAGTTCCAACTCCAGCCATAGGCACAGTGGTCACCTACTAGGTCAGGTTGCCTCGGGCCCCTTTTGTGCCTCTCTGCCAAACTGAGTATTATCATACCTTTTCATTTATGTTCATTAAGAGAATAAAATCTCATGGCCACCACATTCTCAGCTGGCAAGATTTTCTGCCTTTCCTCAGCGAAGTGTGGACATTAGTCTTTGCCAGTAGAGAATGTATCAAATGGTAAAAAGGAGATAAAGTTCCAGGCAAAAATACTTTTCTTTTAATACCGAGTCCATATATTTCTAAAATAACTTTTGCCAAACGTAGGCACAATCATTTATTAGGTTTGACACTCCATGTAGTGTAACTTTTTCCCAGAGAAGTTTAAAACTTACTTCATAAATATTGAATAGAAATAATCAAACAATAATACTTAGCACTGTTGTCATATGAAAGACTAGAAGATACTAAGCACGAGGAAGTTAGGGTGCTGGTTCTCACTGCTCAAGCAGAGCAGACTTGCTGCAAGCAACAGCCACTGGACACGTATTTTCATTTGCAATCTCATATTTTTAAACTATAGTATCTCCCATTACTTTTTAGACCACTTGCCCTCACTAGAACTCTCTAGTAACTATCTTCAGAGTTTTCTTCTTCCTTCTCACTATCGGTGTAACACCTTTTCTATTACTAAAGTTCTTTAGCAATAAGCGTTCCCCCTACAGTAACAACGGAGTTCTTGGAAAGCAAAAGCTACTTCACACATCAGCGTATCAGATTATTTTATTAAATCATTATGAATATGTGTATGGCTAAAGCACAGTGAGGAATATTATTCTAACTACTTCTATTTTAAAATAGTCATTTAAACGAAACATTTCTGTATAAATAAAACGCGTCCTATGTGCAATAAAAATTATTCTGTCTGAGATAATCAAGAAAGAGAACAGATAATACTATTTTGACAGAATCAAAGAGGGAAACACTAAAATTAAGTTTTTCTTACATCACTATTTTTAATTTGTTCTGTAAATACTATTGCTGCTAACTAAAATTTTTGCTAAAATGTATCAGTTGGATTTTCTGATGTGTGCTTATAAGTCTGTCTAACAGTGAATAACTGTGATAAAGCAAGCTGGTATGAAGCAGAATTACAAGATGATCTACTTGTACTCATTTAATAATATATGAATCCTGTCAATTATTGGAAATAACCCTTATTGAAAGAACTGTTAAAATTGAAGTTTCTAGAACAGAACCTACAAGCAAGATTAACTCAAAGTATGATCTTGTATTATACAAAGATTAGTTCTAGATCTAGAAATAAAAACAGATGAGTATAAGAACTAGTTCATTCAAGTGGTATACAAAAAAATAAATGCTTTTCTATAACAGATGTACAGACTGTGTTTAGGAGTTGATTCATCCCTCAGAAGATATGCTCAGTACTGTCAATGCAAGGAGTTAAAAACCGTGAGTCAAACCTTCAAAAAACAAAATTAAGATTTCAGAGAATTTATAAATGCTGGGCAGGAGCAGAGGGACAGCCATTTGTCTTCTAATTTTGAAGGCATCTGTGATAACCTTGAATTGCATTTTCAGATTTTTTTTCACATCAATATTTACTGTCTACCTGCAATGTTTTATATGTATCTTTTGGTGAAAGCCACTAATTAGGTGAGCCTGGAACTCAAAAGCTGAAAGTCTGAAATAACAAAACATATTTAACAAAATCACAATGGTTAACAATGCCTACCGTGAGACTGACACTTCTAATGTGACAAGTTTCTTTAAGCTCCACCTATAGCAGATGAATGGTATCATTAAATGAGCAACAATCATTTGCTGATATCTCTCCTCTTCACACTATGATTTCATTGTCAGTGACAACCTGCATACATATTATGTAATGAACTGGTTGATTTCTAAGTCTCACTGGGTTAGCTTAATAGTAGTATAACCAGTGCTAATTCTGAGACTCTCCCAGTCCATTCCACAGCACTTGGTCAGCAGCCACAGTGGCAAGATTCTCCTGTTTAACTAATCACCCAATAAGACAATCAGTTCTGATTCTGAAGTTGTGTTGGTTGGAAATATTGCACGTTCTGAGAAATTAATGTGAAAAGAGATGAATCAGAGGAATTTCACTTCCAATTGGTCAGTCTACAAAGGTCTAGCCAGAACAAGAACTGTCAGCAAATCATAATTGTTTAAAGACTATGTACTTACTTGAACCCTGCTGAACTAACTATTCTATGCACACCTGACAAAAAAGTTGTCAGTAAATATAAAATAATGGACTTACAACATCTGTAAGTATACAGCATGGAAAAGAGTAATAACTACAATCAAAAACAATCCAGACATCAAAGATCAGGCTGAACACAAATAACCCATGGTGCCACCATACTAAAGATATGCTATTTTCAGGAACAATGAGACCAGAGAATGAGACCAATGGCAGCAATAGATGATTGCTTCTGAACAACCTCTCTCCAGACCTGAACTACTAAGTACAACAAAGGGCAAATCTAGAACAAAACAAGAAACTACACCCTTTGGAACTATGTTGTGACTTTTAGATAGCTTACAACTTGCACAGGGTTTTCTCAGGAGCCAGCAAGCCAGTACTTCATTTGCCTGTTTCATCAAAACACTCACTTCAAACCCACCTGGTGTTTGCTCTGGTGTTCCGCCAAGTGCTGGAGCAGACTGCTCATGTCTGGTCAAGCTCACAGCTTAAAAAAATTAAAAAACAACGACAACAAACAAACAACAAAAAAAAAAAACACAACTGTTTAAGTAAATCGTATTCATGTCTTACGCTTCAGCATACATTCAGTACTAGCATATTTATGTCCATTTGCTCATGCAGTGTTGTCAAGGCAATGAGTGTAACCATTTGAAATGTTACACCATGTACTGTAACTCTAGTTCTCTCGATCATTCAGTTTTTTCTGGTGGAAGTGTCATCACACAGGAACACCTGTGCAGGATCAGAAATCAGTCAAGAAGGATTACATAAGAGTCCCAATATACAGTGCTGCCTGGTTTGAAGAAAATAAATCATATAGCAGTTCACTAACATCCAAGTTTTAACATTTTGTCTGTTGTCAATATGTGGGTAGGAGCAATGGAAGAGGTCCAATCTGAATACAAATCCATGTTTGTAAAATTCTCTAAAAGAGTATGTTCAAGCTTTAGTTTTGCTTGGAAAAATATGTGTACATTGCTTCATAGAGGCTTAAGATTTTCCATCACCTAGGCCCTCCTACACAAACTGGCAGGAAGAATGTGTTGCATGGATATGATCTTGTAATTTTATTCACAAAGGAATTCTGAAGACATCTACATTTGATTCATTAACCGTTGTTTTTAAAATTCCTAAGCATATGCTGCATACACTGATGGGTAATTACAATTAATAAATTAGTAACAATTGAATTTTTCCATAAATGTATTGATTTAGACAAAATCACTGTGTATTAACCACAATTAAAAATTAAGATGCATCCACAAACTAGTTTTGGAGCATTTTTTTCTGATATTTTAAACAGATCATAGGTATAATGTTTGTCAATATTCTTTGTCAAACTCACTAATAATATCTGAATACTGCCCAAATTGATCGGAAACCTAGTTTTGCTATCCTATTTGGAGAAATACTGACAATTCCGTTGTGTACCCAACAATAGGATACAATCCTAAGGGAGACAAAAACATAAATAGATACTCAACGAATTTTGGTGGTTAAGGTTTCTGGAAGGGAGAGCGCTCTCTTTGACTCCACTGGTCCCTTCACACTGTCCCTCAGGGAACGCACACTCTTCTGACGATTACGTGCGAAACGAGCCCTCTTGATCTTCCACATTGCTGCATCACTGAGGTTGGCGACATTTGTCCGGACAGCAGTGATAGCTTTGCAAATGCAATTGACCAAGTTAGGATTCATTCCACAGCATGGTGAGGCCCTAGTGCTGCCAAGTGCCAAATGCAACTGGGCCCCCAGTCCCACTGAAGTCAAGAAAGATTCATATGGGTTCAAGGGGTCCATCTGCAAGGAACTCAATTGCATGTTCTCATTCTGAAACCCATAAAATCCCAAAGAGCTTAACTGTGTTAAAAAGTAATGGTGTCCCTTCTATCTTCTTTCTGGAAAAGAAGACTGGAAAAAGGCTCTTGGACTAAAAATCTGAATTTCAGGCTAAAGAAATATGAGGAGCTCCCTATTTAAAATGGCAGAAATCTCACAAGTATGATCACACTTACTGCAGTCTTACCAAACGTGGCATATAGTTTTGTCTCAGACTAATCTCATGTTCTGCCTACACCTAATCATCCTGGATCTGAACGGTTCCTCCAAAATTCTGTGAAGGCGATTATGTTTTTATAGTTTGTTATTAGCAGTACCATTGCATGTCTGAATGAAGTCTCTAACATTTTTTTATACTTATGTCTATTGTGCATTCAAACACAGAGGTTTATTATGTAAGTGACCGAATCCAGTGACCCCATCTCTTGCACCACTTACGTCTTTCAGAGGACAGAGAAAGGCTCAAGAGAATCTTAAAAAATACTTTTTAAGTCCACATCTGCAGCTAGAGGAGAAAGAAACTAGTGCTGAGATTCCCTTCTCAGGCCTCAGCCCTCTGCTTTGGGTCAAGCTACTCACATACAAAGATGAAAATACTTATTCTACCTACATTCATTACATGGATGCAGTAGCAGCACCTGGGCTTTCTTAGGCCTTCATGCAAGTGTGGGAGAAGGCATTAAGCTGCTGAGGGACACATGTGTCCAAACAGCTGTTCCTAATCTCCTTCAGGCAAATCAGATAGAAAAAGATGTGCCTCACAGTCCAACACTTAGTTAAGGAAGTTTTTAATTATTCAACATATTAAACAGTAATGCACGAATTTATTTTTAGCCTCCACTAGTCAATGGAGAAAGGCATGGTATGCATCCAAAAAATCAAGCATGAACAGGACAAAATTTACAAACAATTTTGTTCATCAGTACACGAACAGCTAACCAAGCACTGGCTGGGAGTTCGTGTACTTCTTTTGCTGTGCCCCAGTGCATTTGTTTATGTTCAAGGACCATGCAACTCCTACGGCTATCCCTGTACAGACCATTACAGAACAGCGACAGGCATGATGCAGACTTTTGAGAATAGCATGCTGTTAGCATAAAAACATACACAGAAGAACTCAGTGGGATAATGCAGTTTGCAGTTGAGTAGCCACAGAAACAGACCATGTTTAAAAAATTGCCAAGACTGGCAATCAAATCCTAGTGAGAATAAAATATGAAGCCCAGAGGTACAATGAAATATAGCCTTGGCTGTATTTAGGCAGACAAAAAGTGCTCTTTGAGTTATTCTCTTCTAGCCTGAAAGTTTCAGATAGCTTAGACAAGGGAGGTCTACACCTCCCTTAGACCCTTCCAAGCAGCTGAAATTCCAGAAGCTCATAAAAGGTGGTCAGATTGATTTGGACGCTGCTTACTTGTTGGGAAAGGGAATTCTTTGTTGCAGTCCAGATGAAGCTGTGCTTCCAGAGACAAGGTCTCAAAGCGATTCACAAAGAACTCCCAGCTCAAAGCTGGAATATCCGCTTTTAGAAAATGAAGTAGCAAAAGCTTACTGAGAATTGTGGGCCTGTCCTTGACAACTGTGTCAAACTGGAAATCAAGGCAGAGACAAAGACCCTAAGGAGGAAAAAAAAAAAAAACAAAAAACAGTACTGAGATGTGAAGACTATAAACTTTTTTTTTTTTCTTTTTTTTTAAAGCAAAGGCATGACAAAACTCTAATTTCTGACTATTTGTATGGGATAAAGGTTTAGGTCCTTTTTTCCTACTCCTTTAAATGAGGGCTAATGCTTCAACTATCAATGGAAAAGTTAGGTAGGTAAGGAGATAAATTATATTTAGAAAGGAGAAATTTCCAAGGTTTTGAGGAATACAAAAGCATGGGCAAATGTCCTGCCCTACTACACATTTGATTCAAAAACCCACAAAGCTTGTTTGAAGAAGTTCTAGCAATGACTGCGACGCTGTACACCTGAAGCACTCCAAACACTGGGAGAAAATGCAGATTCTGTTTGAATGCATTTTTCCATATAATGAAACTACCTGTAAAGCTGGCCTCTTTATGGTGTCAAGTAATAATCCAGCTCTTGTAGCTACTGCTGGGTTGACATCTTCCACAGCAGTCAGGAAACAGCAGAATGCATGAGCCAAAGAGTACTTCAGTAGGTGATTTTTTGTCACAGAGTGGATATCCAAAAATCTGCACAATACAGCCACCTTCTCCACTGTAGCAGCCCCCAGAGAAAGAAAATATTAATATTAACTTAAGCAATGGCTTCTTTATGTCTTCTGTGTTTTGATTAGTACACCTCTCCTAGAAGTAAGCACATTTAGAAAGTTACAACAAAAAATAGCTGGGAGATGTTATCATGATTTTGGTTTTGCTTTGATTTTCCATAATGCCTTATGTTCTCCCTTATTCTAGTGCCATTGTTTTGCACCACACTATCTCCCAAGCTCTTCAAACCAGCTAAAAGATAATCTTCCATTACATGTTTCCTCACTTGCAGCGGAGAAAGCTCTACCTCTTCAGGAAAGCAACAAAGATCAAACAGTATGTTTTCCAGGCCTACCTGCTTCAAACCTCATCTTCCAGTCTTTGCTGTTGAAATTGCTGTTTATGATTGTCCAGAAAATATCAGCTCCATGAGGAAGTGAAAGTGCATGAAGAACCAGTGGGACTGCCAGGGAAGAAAGCTGAGAGAACTCAGACTTCACAACTCCCCATAAGCTGGAAAGACCAAAAATACAAAGACTGTTTATAGGAGCTTTCTCTTGACATCTTTACTTTGAAATGTCCACACTGTATTACTAGTGAATGCATTTTTCAGTAGAATCTCTATGAGCTGTCATAGACCTTCATGTGAACGCTATAGGGTTGCTTATATGTGAATAGAGCTACTTGGAAGTCTTTAAATTCAACATTTTTTCTTGAAAATCCAGGTCTAGAAATTCCTTACATTGAAACACTTCAGATTTATCAAAACTTTAACTAATTCATGGCATTTGAGCCACATGAACAGTCTTGCCATCATGAATTATGTGCATCCACAAACCACTGTGATGTAAAATTCTTTCTGCAAAATTTATTTTTTGATAAAGCTATCATTGCAGTTTTTTTTCTTGGAAAAAAAAAAGCCTTCTTGAGATAATATAAAAGAAAAATAACTCTGAGATTTAAGTCAGTTGTATACTTCATTTTAAATCAATTTGGGCCATCAGTATGAGAGTTGTAATACTTAAGACTACACACCCTCATTTCAACAGTGGGCTGGGTGGTCTCATATTTGGTTCCTATGCAACACTTTGTTCTCTTCTTGTTGAAATGTTTCACTACCGCTTTTAAAGTGTGACTATGGCCCGAAGGAGGATTCGGACAACTACTGGAATTTGAATCCTATTTCTCTTGAAGTATAGCATGTCAAACTGATGAAGTATAGCGAACTGAGCAACACCAGCACTTGCTTCAAGCAGATGCAGGGCAATATGAAATGCTTATCAATGTTTTACTAGATCCCAATACTTTCCCATTTCTCTGGGGAAAAAAAAATATATATATATAGAAACACTACTTAAATAAAAATAATTATTTTATCTTTCGCCCAGCTATATGTTCACCTCTGATAGGGCTAGAGATGCTCAAGTAAATATGGAACTGGACAAGGCAGGGTATCTCAGTTCTATATGTAGGGCACATTAGATAGAATATTTACACAGCTTCTTAACCTTTCCACAGTTCTCTAACACACTTCATTAATTTTCCCTATTAAACCTTCAAATTCTTTGGAGTCACAATAATGTTTATTTGGGAATCAATTTTCCCTATTAAACCTTCAAATTCTTTGCAGTCACAATGAATGTTTATTTGGGAATCAATTAAGTATGAAGATAAAATGTGTAATAAACAACTACCTTGAAATCAGCATATGATCTTGAATATAAGCAAGAAATTGCGGATGGTCCTTTCTTGCTATATACAGGCATTCTCCATGAAGACAAAGAATCTTCAGACAGTTCAGCATGTTAAAAAGAATGTCTGGTTCTTCAAATCTTGACATTTCCTGTGTAAGCAGAGGCACTATTCTCAACACAGCAAAACCACTTACGTGAAAATTCAAGCTAAACAAACAAATAAATAATTTTACCTGCAGTATAGTGTATATGAGCTTCAAGGTAACTGGAAGTTGCTGATAACAAAATTTTCTTTCTGTATCATTCTTTATCGCTGTTAAAAATGTAAGTTACATAAATTGCTGTTAAAGTCCTCTCATTTGTGGATTCAAAGTGAAACTAAAGAATGTGAAAGTAATCAGAAGCAAATTAGTTCTTGCCATAGTAACACTGACATCAGTAAACTTACAGCTGCACAGAATTTGGCATCCAATGTTTTTGTTACTTGATATGTTCACAAAGCCAACACTTTTTGAGTCAAAAACACCTACTACAAACATAATACAGTCTTCTGTTGATATGCTGAAAGAATAAAATGTGTGAAAAGAAAAGTGACTACATATTGTGCCTTCTGAAAAACTGCTTCAAAACCTTGTATTCTGTATGAATGAAATATTTCTTTCAAGGCCTAATGTAAATACTCAGTCTTCTCACCAAACCTACCAGTATTTTCCGTGGTCTCTGTGTGATTCCCTGGGTTTTCCCCATGTTTTGGTGCTGATTTGTCTTCCTCTTCTCCTTCAGTTCCTATAATAAACTCAGGTCTAGTATACAGAAGACTATCCTCAAGGTTATCTGTGGGCTCCTTTAAGAACATAATAAGTTAAATTCATTTATTGATGTTTTCTAAATACATTAGGCCATATCTTGCTGTTAGTAACATTTTGTGTGGACAAGCTGAGCCCAAATGAGTCAGAGATTGTCTAGCTTTCATGTAAACTGGTGTATTCAAATTATCTAAATCTAAAATCCTGCATCAGCAACTGCATTCTGACAATAAGGTCATGTTTCAGACATGGATTTAAGTGATCACACTTAATGGCTGCTGAGGAGTATCCTCAAGCCTCTGGATCCACAAACCTGTCTTCTTTTCTGAGCATTTTCAACAATCAAGCAAGAACTAAGACATTTCAAGTTGCCTCCTTCTATTCAAAATCATTAATTTATTTGAAAGTATCTACTCTTAGTCTTTAAAGGAAGATGAA